>NC_061461.1:2779883-3404883 GCF_022581195.2 Helicoverpa zea | reverse complement strand
CTTGATTTAATAAAATTGATTTTCAAAATTAAACGGCCGTGTCTGCTAGGGCGCTTGCCACGACGGAATTTTGTAGGAGGTCAACGCACACACCAGTCTAGAAGCGACCAGCGAGCGAATGTCAATGCGGCGCTGCGCTCACGCCCGCCGCTGCATCGATCAAAACCCTTCGTTCCGTTCATTCCGCGCGTTCCTAACCCGCGCACAAACAAAGACTAGCATTTACAAATCATGTAACGTTCCGTTACACAGTGTCCGAAGCGGAACATTGCCAGACATATGTCCATGTTTAGTAGCGGGACGTGTCAACCTGTGTCCTCGTGTTATATTGTAGGGCCTTAACAAACGAGGGAGGGACAGATAGAATATTTTACTTGGCTTAGCGTTTAGTCTTTTTATTCTTTTAAGCGAAAAAGTGTATGCTGTAAAGGGCCACCAGAGAGATACGGTTAGAGATGGTGTGACTTGTGACATCTAAGCCTGATATTGAAAGTTGACTACGACTGTTCTATAAAGAGTATTACGACTGGGTAGAAGAAATTCAAGGTATATTTTAGTTAGGATGGAAATATAAGGTATAACTTACATGCATATTTGACATTTTTGACGACCTCGATGGCGCAATGGTCATCATGCCGGACCGCCAAACCTGAGGTCCCGGGTTCGATTCCCGGTTCGGTCGACATTTGTGTGATGAACATGCTTGTTGGCCGTGGTCTGGGTGTTATGATATGTATTTATAAATATGTATATATGTAGCTATATGTAGTTTATCAGTTGTGTTAGCACCCATAACACAAGTTAATAAATAACTTACCATGGGGCTAACCGACCGTGTGTGAAAACGGTGTCCCGACATTATTTATTTATATAAAACATAAAGCTTCTTAACAGTTTTAAATCATAATTTCAAAAAAGTATAATAAAATTCAAATCTTAACAAACTCCTTGATACTCAAGTGCATTAAAGTCTGATTGTCAAGAAAGTGCGTAAGGTTGTCCAAAAGAATCTTCTTCACATTTTTATCATGCCAGACCTACCAAGTAGAAATAACTTTATTTTTTCCAAATGGAAATCGCTCACTCTAGGGCCTTAAACTTATTGCTCGCAATTGTTGCCAACTATCTAATATAAATATAAAACTTTCACATTCTCTGTAGTAGGATTTCATAGACTTACAAGTGTAGATAAATTGGATGTCTAGTCTGTCAAAAGCTAACAAAAGGAAAAATCTTCCTCTGTCTACTTAAAGAACACAAAGACATTTTGATGAAACGCTAGGAAATCTCTGTAAAAACCTCTTCAAAAACATTTTTTTCTGAAAATGAAATCTTTATTTGTAAACATAGGTTTAAAAAGATGGTTCAAAGTACATATTATATTATTAGCCCATCTATGTCTTGCATTGAAGCATAGGTACAAATAAATGCATTTTATTTTGTGTTAGTCATTTTATGTTAGTACTACACAAATACACAATATTTATATATGTCGCAGGGATATGATAAAAACGGGGATATGATCAATTCCCTAAGGGATTTGATCAAATCACGGAGGATGTTAAAATAGCAACACGATTTTATCTTTTCTCCAAACAAATCTAGTGAATTGAACAAATCCCTAAATTGGTTCAGTGAAATTACAAAAAAAATGTCAGTTCTTGTTTGGGTCGCGCTTGCAAACACTAGGCAAGCCGTAGGTGTCATAGATGTGCCTGTAAGAAAAATAATGTTTTATGTTATTCACGATGCCACAAATCAGCTGCATGTTTTAATAAGTGATTATTACAAATAGGCATATCATACGCAACTAAAATATTTTTTAAAGTTTGTAGATTCTTTCAAAAATTAAAATATTGTTCTGAGTAATCGTGATTTTTATATCAATATTTCCTTGTATTGCATACACCTGATTATCATAATTATGTAGGTATATCTTACCAAATAAACCTTTAAAATATCAAAGCAAAATTATTTTTGTCATTTCACTGAACCAATCTAGTGATTTGTTCAATTCACTAGATTTGTTTAGGGAAAAGATAAAATCGTGTTGTTATTTTAACATCCTCCGTGATTTGATCAAGTCCCTTAATGAATTGATCATATCCCCGTTTTTATCATATCCCTGCGACATATATATGGACAAACAAAACGAAACAAACAGGACTCATAGTGTTAGTAACAATTATTATACTTATAAACTATGTTAGTATTACACAAAACAAACTTTTTTGAGACGTCACTGCTGCAAGGTGACAGGCCCCGCTGAAACTCTACAGCAGTGATTTACATACACACAATCGAGCCTACTTGCGATCATCGACAGGATACTGTTGGCGCTGCCCCGCACCCTACGGACCAGGGAAGCACACCGTTTCCGCATCACTGTGTAGAAACTGTCTACGTGAGCGTCAGCAAACATCCCTGATGCGCTGCAGTACTGGGGCAACCCCATCAATATTCTGAATGCATTATTATATTGGACTCGCAGGGCGCTGTATGATTTTTGAGGGTAATGAACCCACAGACTGCAGGTGTAAAAGGACGTGCAGTAGGCAGTAAATATAGTGCTCTTGACCTGTTTAGAGGCACGTCTGAATCTGCGGGCAATTTTATATCATCATTATTAATTTGTCATTATTAATACAAAGTCAATATTATAAACAATTTTATACAATATATTTTATAATTGTTGTTATTTTATAATAATAACAATTATTTGTGTATAATTGTTATTATTTTATAATTGTATTAAAAATAAATATTATAATTGTATTGTCAATACAATTTATTCTGTTCACTTTCTTAGTGATCTTACAAAAAAAACCCAATCTGTATATTACTTTACTTTTTAACTTAAATTTTCAACGTCATTTCGTCAAAATAAATGAGAACTTACATTAAAAATTCAAAGCTCTTTAAAAGACATTTAATTTAAAGTTACAGTGTTCAGCCTCTAGCTATGAACTTAAATAGTTGGAAAAGGATTTCAGTTCATTTCATTCGTTCGTAGTGAAGTGAAGTTAATCGATATCTTTCAAAAGTGTTTCATTTACGGCCGATCTCCATATTCTATCTGTGTGTTGAACTGCTTACTGGAGATATCATTTTGACATTAGTACCATACAAGTAATGTCATGTCGTGGTGGCCTAATGGGTAAAGCACCAACTTCACATATAAGAGACACACTCTTGCCTACATGAGAAATTGGTCTCATGTAAGAGTACCTACCAATGCAACTTTTCTTAGTTTGTATGTACTTTCTAAGTATATCTTAGACACCAATGGCTGATAAAAAGGTGGAAACATTTCGAGGAAACCTGAACCTTATAGTCTGAAATCATCTACCCGCATTGAGCAAGAGTGATGATTAACGCTCAATCCTTCTCCGTGCGAGAGGAGGCCTGTGCCCAGCAGTGGGACGATAAAAAGGCTGTAACGTAACGTAAAGTACTAATGTTAGATTCATATCTCTAGTAAGAAACGATGGATAGATAGCTTATTGGGACTGGGCGTTAGCGTGACTTTTTCGACTTGTGAGCGATTAGCTAGCTCGGTCAGTGTCTGTACGGACTACGATGTTTATTTTCTTAGTATTTTAAAATAAGCGAGCTCCACTAAGTGGTTTCGTGGAACGAAATTGATGTTGCTTTAATTTAAACGCGGACTGCTTAACTTACTAACGTGATCGCTTGCTGCAAGCTTACTTGTTTTTGCTTCGCTTTTTGTTGCTCGTTCTTGTTAGAAAATTCTTAAATGAAAACTGTTTTACCTTAACATTTTATACGTTTTGAATTTGAAGATGTTTACGCCATTCAATCAAATGACATTCTATGAAAGAATTGTAAGCAATCATTCCTCATTTCATTCTTATCCAACATAAGTGTTTTATGTACTGTAGGTATTATTCACAGGCAGATTTACCAACAAATTGATGAAACTCTAAAGATACACTGACGGCACCCAGACTTAATTATAGCGTACGAAGCTGAAATAAACGCAGGAATTCACTGTTATTTCGACACCGCTCAATATTTCGTACATACACGTACATACACTGTGGGTACTTATGTAATTATTTCCTAAATATTTAGACGGGCGGCGAACCTACCCCATAAAGTTGGGTAAGTTATGGCTACCCCGGCTCGTAACGAGAACGCCGTGCCAACCATATTACGTACGCTCTGTATTTTTTAAACCTTCATGCTTCTCTCTAATAACCGAAGTCACTTTATACCGATGCGGATTTATGCTTGCCTAGTACTCGGAATAATTTTCTGTGGTTTTGCATGAGGTCACTGTAAAAAGAAACATAATATACATACTTCTTTCTCTCTTTTGTCATTTTACCCGACTGCCGAATGTTTTTTTTTTTCATTATTGAAAAAAAAAACAAAAGGTATTTCCAGGTCACAAAGTAAAAAAAACAGCCCATACGTTTTTACCGCCACAGATATTACGTAAATCAGTTACTCACTGTATCACACCATCAACGCGAATGGATGTGGAAGCCTAACATGGCAGCCTATCTCCGCATCAGCATAATGTCGCATATAAACTTCGAACATTAAACTTTATATCACTACAGGTATTACGATACCGTAAAACCGTTCGTAAATTAGCCTATTTACTTTGCGCAAATTTTCTGTGCTGGCTTTTCCCGCGAGGGTTACTGTGTATTAAAATTAATACTAAGTACATAGTTAAACCTGATTGAAAAACATGTTTTTATCAAAGTTGCTTCAGTAACGAATTATGTCGAAATCTTTTCAGCTCTTAAAGAGATTGATCGATCGACGACTATTTCTAGTTTTAAGGCAACCTGTCAATAGAGCTATTTTGATTTAATTTTGAAACATTTTAAGCCTAGGACAGTAGGGTTTTTTTCCTTTGAAGGTCGCCTAACATGCAATATTTCGCCATTCAACAGCTCGTAAAACCATCTCAGTTATGCATGGTCACACGTTGCCGTGGCCACCAGCCCATTTCATATGTTTACTCTAACATGCAACTGCCGGAATTTCAACTTCAGCCAACATTATGCCAAAGTGTCGGTTTGTGTACCAACATAACTTGTTATTTACAACCCGATAACTGGCTGGTTAGTACTAGAATTTAGGTGATTATTTTTTGGTGGCTTATTGAGTCATAAAACCGACTTTTTTTTAATTATGTGCTCAGAGAGATGGGGTCTTTTTCTATAAATCGATGCTCCAAGAACTGCTTCCGACGACTGCCTCGGGAAAGTTTCAAGGGTTAAAAAAATCCCCTACACTACCCTTCTGCACCGCCCCAGGCCTAACCAGTGCGAGGGGTAACACGAAAACATTACCTGAATGTCTGATTGATCCAATTTTGTATGAAATCCTAACAAAATTACACGATATGTTTCAGGGAATGACAAGTGGGTAACTTAAGACAAGGTTCGGTAACGTACAACATTTTATATCAACGAGTATGAAGTTGTAAACTTACTTTTTGTAACTCTTTTTAGAGCAATTTGCGCGAAATAGCAAAGTTGCGCAGAATCACCCATGTAAATCGTATTAATTTACACACATTTCACTTCAGTACAGCGTAGGATAATGTTCTTAACCTCGCTTAGTGTCGTTTAAACAAAAATAACTTTCCAGCGCCCGCGGCATAAAAAACAAAAACGTATGTCCCCAGTTTAGAATATAGTTAACCTAAAAACTGCAAACGAAAAAAGCTTATCACGACTACGAGGCGAGATTAAAACAATCTACAACACAATTCCGAGGGAAAATTCTCGTTTTATATACTGCAGGGTGTGTGTGTGTGTTGTAGGCAGGGGTTGTTGCACTAACTTAGCTGACTTTACGATTTGCGGCGGTCGCGGTGTCTCCGAAATTAGGGCCGTGGTTGTGTTTCAAAAATAGTAGCAACTCTCTGTGGAGCCCCGCGGTGTTCTGTGCCCGGAATTCCTAAGTTGAGGTAAGAATGAAAAAGTAATGTTCTGTGGTCACTGTATAGTATGTTCCGCTTCGAATTATGCGGAATGGCACGGTAGATTTATATGGCGAGTGTTACGGGAGTGTATCCCTGTTTTGGGCGCGTGTAAACTCGAATGGAATCGCTTTGGTGTGGTGGTGTTTGAAATAATTGAGTTGTGTGAGGTGACCACGATTAAAGCGGTTTTTTGTTTCGAAACGAACTTCCAAATACCAGGAAAATCTAACTACTTAGTTTATAGCTATATTTAAATTACCTACATAAAATGTGGCGCCAAAATCTATAACGAAATTAGAATATAATTTTGACGAAATAGTTATCTGACGACGTGCCTCTTATCTGTGACAAACTCTTGTCACGAAAGCTATCGTGACAATTACACTTTATTCTAATTGAAAATAAGGGACACCGCCATTATACCTGAACACTTAATTGAATTAAGGCTATTGATCTCGTAACACTTAACGAATTAACATTTCACCATATAAATTTGGTACGACAAAGTCCTATGTTCAACGTCACTTTGCTTATCAGATAAGTCTTTTCATAGTTCCTAGTAAAGAATCTTTACAAGCAAGAGTAAAAAGCAAACCTAATAATCGGAGTCAGACTATACATACGTTTTAAAGCTGAATCCTAAGAAAACAATCCTATTCATAATTATTCTTATTTTCTTCACGCTTACAAAATAAAGTTAGGTATACCTACAACAGTGCGAAATAAAACAATCACTCCGCCAGCCCGTGTGGAAACGCTGAATTTTCTCATAAAAATCACAATCAAAATGATGAGTTTGTGAATCTATAAATGTTTCACCGAAAATTGTTTTCCGATTTTTTTTTCACTAGCAACTTTAATTTTACTCGAATCGAAAATGTTTTTATTCTCTTTTTGAAATTGTCATCGTCAGTAATCGTACTGAACTTATTCGGACATTTTTGACCCAGAACCGCCGTATTTACTGCATCGTAATGTCATTCACAGCAAAATATGTACTTCTTCTACAGTTCCTACTTAAGAAGAAGCTGTGATGTTCTTTGTACCCAGAACAATCTCGTCAGCCATCATCCATTCTCCTCATCCTATTTGTAAGCAATAAAGAATGCAAATTGAAGAATCCAATTTGTAGTACAAAACGTTGTGTTTAAATATGCAACGGGGGCTTTGCAAAAAATTGCTGCACTGTCCTAGAGTAACGCAGGGGTTGAAATAAAAAAATGGATTTATAGGGTCATTCCCGTTTATGTGTTAAGGATGGGTATTGATATGCAAATTATATTGGTCTTTTGGTCGGATTGAAAATGTGCTCGTATCTTTTACGCAGGCGTATGAGGACATGTGGATGAAATTGTGATGGATTGACTATTTAATAACTAGCTAGTAAATTGCTTCATTGAAACAAATTATTCCTTCTTTGTTATTTAAAAAAAAAAAATGTACATAACAAAAAATAATTAGGTACTACACACAATACGGGAGATGATCCGTTAGTCATGAAATCTATTCAAAAATAGGCATTCCAAATTCAAAATTCCACATTCGATAACAGCTATTCTATAAAATGATGGACGGGCATCAAAGCTAGAACTGTGTCGACTCGCAAATCGATCGCGATTGACACAAGGTGAATGACTTGCAAACAAACCTCCCCTTTTAAGTGAACACGTCTTTGTTTGTGGCCAGATCGCCTTGAACTATATTATGCAGATTGACATGCAACCTTTGTGGTACCGAAATATTTAAATGAAGTACCGGTAATGTTCTGGCCAGACTTGTGTAACAAATTGTAACCTCTTTCATGGCAATGTTGTTGTTACAAGAGATGAAACTCCAAAGGTTATCAATGGACTATTTTTCTTTTGTATAATAATAAGATTGTTGGTGATTGGACTGATAGATGATACAGTTACTCCAACCACCACCTGCACGACTAGCTGTTGTTGGGTAACTTGAGAGAATGCCCTGTCCAGCACAATCTACACTAGACCTAGATCGAACGAAAATAATGTAGGTCAATTTAAAAATGCACTGAAAAGGCATTTGAAAAATTCTGATATTCCCAGTGAACAACAGAATACAAGCAAAGTCACGTCCATAATCCAAGCATATCCATACAGTCAAGAAATAAGACGGCACGGTATTGAATTCCCCCGCCACCCCACATAAGGCTTTGTGCTGTATGAAAATAGGATAACGAGCATCTAGCGACCTATAACAGAGTACACAGCATCGGTACCGGACCGGAACGTATAATTAGAAATAATAACGCTATACATCTGGGAATAAGGGGAAAATACGGCCAAGTGTTTTGTTACCGATTTTAGATGGAGAGACGGAAAAACAGTGTTATTAAGACGAGAAGTTCGTTAAGATTTATCTGGTTGGGTGTTGTGGAGTGGATATCCGGGAGATTTCAGCTTTGTTATTTGGGATACACGTTCCTGTGAGTATATTGGTATTGATCTCTTATTCAGCTGGATTAATTTGTTGACGCAACAAAATAGGAGTTAATTTTATATGTAGGTGAGAATGTGATTTTTCCATAGTCGTCTAACTTTTTAGGTAGACACTTATGTCTCCAGCTAATACAATTTTAGTACCTACCCATTCCTTTTTGTTACACATTTTGAGATACCTAGGTTTTTTCTCAATAACGTTTACTCTATCAGATGATCTATAAACATAGAGGACGGCAACGCATTACATATTCAGCAATGCATGACCCGAAACATTTGACACACGACCTGGTCAAACATCGACCCCCTCGTATATCACAAAACAAATAATAAGATCCGAGACTCGGCCCGAACATCATTCTTCAGACATACTACTGAAGTGAAAGATAAAACAAAAAGAAATAGGTTTATTGTCCCACTGAGATCGAAAATACGGAATCCTTTTAAGGCAAGGCAGTAGAAACGACACCGTTTTGTCAAAACCTTTTTCCACATTTTCCGGGCCGAGGTTGTGAAACTTTGATGCGGTCCGTGCGTTACCACTTAAACCCGGTTCTTGCATATTGTATACTAATCTCGCATTCAGGTGTTGTTTTAAAAGTCTCTTTATATGACCCCTGATTTATTTATTTGCGTTAAGATCACTTCAATGTTGGGACTACGCAATCTACTGTTCAAGATTTTGCGTTGGGGAAAATCTGTTCCAAATCAAGACTTGGGACAGATTTCTGAAGGTTTTACCAAACTCATTCCTCTCATTCATTCATTAGAACTTTGCGGTTATATAGCCGAGGTACCTATTTTGTATGCAGCCTCATTGTTTCTCAATACCGATTTTATATAATCTTATTATGGTTTCGAAGGAATATTCAGCTAAACATTTCGAGGGAAAACGACATACCATAAGGCCGATTTTTATGTATAGGACATTTCCAACATTCTGATGTCTAATCAAAATTCATGATCCACTACCCAATCTTCTATACAAATGTTATCCATTGAAGAGCCTATCAGACCGTCTTGTACCCGACTGTAAAGATACCTACTATGTAGATCTACTTTACAAATCAGGGACTCTGGATGAGTATATATTTCACTTTCTCTTTAAAATATTCTTTAAGAAAATTTGGGTCGAATTTCAATTTGCCCGAATTCATAATCACAGTATTCAATTCTTTATTTCTTATAATGTAATGAAGTGTTTACTTTCCATATACAAATAAGAGGAGCTCCTTTATTCTGAATTCTACATAGAGAAACTTTCTCCATCGATAAGGTAACCTAAGGACCCTAAGATACAAAGTGTACGCACTTATCTGATACTCAGAGCTTGAACCCTCGGCCGTTAGGACAAACAAATCACGATTAAAGGGCCAAGTTCACTTTCATCTCATTAATGTCCGCAGACGCATTTAATTAAAATTCACCCTCCGAAGGCCTAACTTTATCTTGGCAGGGTTTTTTGATCTCGTTATTAGCACATTCCGTAGCTGAGATAGCGTATTTTCGCTCTTAAGAAGCAAATTGTCGGATAAAATATTAACGTCCTTTGATTTGATAATAGTTTTTGAGGATTGTTCTGCAGTGAATTAATTGCTTTGTGTTTGTTATGCTGAGTAATGATGACTTACCTTACAAAGGCTCTTTGCTGGTTTGTCTGTTTGACAATAATATCTCAAACAGATTTCATTTAACTTTAATGCTTACCCATGTTGCCCATTCGAAATCTACCTACATTACAAAAACCACTCTCTTTCGTCCAAGGAAACCTCGATCGGAAAAACAAATATTCTAATTTATAAGACGGACGAAGGATTGTGATTGATAGCGGCGTCCCGTCCGTTTTCGGAGTTGGTGCAGAACCTCGTATAAGACATATGGCATCGCTTAAAAATTGAGGTCGGCATATAATCCACGGTTACGTTTTCTGTGATTATGCGGGTCTGAGCAAGATTGATGACGTCGACCGACCAACGGATGGCTGAACGGACTTAACCCACCAAAGCCCGTGGATTATGAGCCATAAATAGCTATTCGTGCTTGTCCTTCGAATAGTCGCAACGCTAAGCACTTTGACCAAAATAAATAAGTCATCCTGAAAAATACAACAAAACACCAAGAAGAAGAATTATCTGAAAAAAGTAACATTCTGTTATATAGCTGCCTCAACTATCCCAGCTTCTTAAAATCGAGCAACGTAAAACAATTTAAACCGTAAGCTTCAAAATATACGCACCTATCTAATTACAAAATATTTAATTGGCTTTCTCTGCTTGCAGTTATCTGCGTTTGAATTGGAGCTAATAAGGCTAATTTCCTATTCGGCATCAGTTGTACGCGCGATACGTCACTAGCAGCGTAAGGGAGGGATTACACCAGCCGACTGTAAGCCTTACAAACGTCGTTCTAAATCGGTGTTATTTAGCAACGTGCCACGAAGCCTAATTAAGCAGTACCCTAACTTTTCTTGACATCGCTACTGGAGCATACGTGTCGGTTCTAAGCAAACAGATTGTTTGGACAGACGAGAGGCAGAAACGCGTTTTGAAGTATTAGCAAGGATTAGCGTCTTGTTTTCTTCTTTGTTCTTCTAGGAATTTAATGAGGATTATCAAGTCATCTCTGATGTCTATGCCGAGATTGATTGCCAAAATATTATTTGTTCTCTACCTGTAAAATATTAAGCCGAATATTTAAAAGTCATCACCTATAGATATGTACAACGATCTCAAAAGTTTGGACTTCATTCGTGTCATCAAAGCTTTATTATAACTGATGACTTTATTATAAATACCCAAGTATAACTAATTTATTATTTAAGAAATAAACACTTAAGTCGCACATTTTTCATTTCACAAAGTACGTTTTTTCTTGAAACATAACTAAATGCTGTCTCTTTTTAAGAGGCCACTTCAATAAAGATGCGACTTGGTTATAACTTTTACCATTCATGCAGTCTCTTATTTATCCTTTTCTCTTTGTCAAAGACGTCTGGGATCTCCATTACGCCTTCAGGGGCATCTGTAAGAGGGCCTCGAACCACAGTTTTTAATATCTTAATGTTTTCTATATAAAAGAAAACTATTTCGATCTATTTAGCATATAAAGAAATCTAAACGTTCTCCATATTGAATTCAACTTTCGGCAAAAGAAAATTCATCGACACAATCACGTAAAAAATGGAACAATTGATACGTGACTGGCCAAATAGTTTCAATTGTATGCCTTGCTAAATTTTTAGTATAGGGACCGGTGCTCGTTGATACAAAAACCTATATGAGGGGCTCTTGCCCCGAGGGCGCGCTTAACCCATTTTCATTTGGTTCGTGTTTTTATTCCCTCAAAGCGATGCGGGGTCTATGCGGGCCCGCTGTGGTTTTCAATTTACTAGCTTCAAACTCTGTGAAGTTTCTTCAACTTAGGTAGGTTTGCTACAATTACTGCAGCGGTTTTTGTTTGTTTAATTAGTTTTGGCGAAATGGTCGGATGTTAAGATTTCCTTGAAATACCACACAGCAGGTTTCCTTCCATGTGTGTTTTCCTCATTACGAATAGGTAAGGTATGGATGATCTAAGTTATGGGAATGTTACCAAAGTTACCCATACCAGGTAGGCAGCTTATATTTTAGGAGTATTGCTAATTAGTCTACCTATTCATTGTATACTGATAAGCGTTGTTTTAATTTATTTATATTATGTTAAGAATTTCATCTAGTTTTACTTAATGATACTGATTTGTATGGGTTATTTAATTGCTTAGTTTGTAACGTCAACAATTTGTAAATGTTGAATTTGTTTATTTTATAACACCATTTACTTTTGTACCCATATTTGCAAAATAAATACCTTTATCTTTATCTTCAAAGATAAAATAAATAAGTTTTTAGAAGATAAACAATTAAGATTTCATGACATAGAAAGTTATAGTACGCTATAGTTCCTTTATGGAGTTTGTTTTTATAAAACAAAGAAGGAAGTTTTACTTCAACTTCCAATAATTTTACAAACCAAGTGTAACCAAAGAAGATTATCAAAGAAGGTCACAATCTCTAGAGGTATAATACTTTCCTACATCTACCGTTTGTGGCGCAAATGACATGTCCGAACACAGCAATACCAACAAGAACACTAACGCAAATTGGTATACCTAATCTCCATCGAATGTCTATTATCCGATGTAAACAAAAGCCGTAGACTAGGTTCAGGGATTCAATAGCTCCGACCAATCGATGCAGTGTTTGAAGAGCTCTTGTGTGAATACTGAATGGGCCTTTACATTGCGAAAATTGATTCAGTAATAATTGTATTACAAAAACAAGTGACTATCTCAATGGTATCTGATTGGTCTCTTGAGTTAGAGAGATAAATAACGGTGTAATATTTTAAAAAATTTACTTTCTACTTAAAAAAGGCATATTTTTTTAAACCTGTTTTTAAGATTTTTGAGAAATAATGAAGAGTAGCTGAGGGATTACGATAGTCCTCGTCATTGCGGGTCGCCATTTTTACGATCAGTTTAGCAAACAGCGATGAAGAACATTCTCTTAACCACCCAGCTAATCAAGACATAACACGGTTAAGCTTTTTCTTCAAAACTGGGGAAGAAATCTGGTAATAAAATGTTTCTAAAAATCTAATTAATTAAACAACGGCAACCCAGGATTCCAATTAGGCAGGTCAAAAGAGGACAACCCACAAAATTACCAACCAAGCACAAAATTACTAAACCGCATTATCACCAAATTTTTCATTACTCAAAGCAATTCCACGAAGGGACGCTCGAGTAACTCAATAACAGACGACAAAAGGCATTTGGGTATAAAATTCGCCAATTATACTCAACCCACTCGCGAAAACACCAATATTCCGAACGGATCACAATTAAATACCCTCCCGACCAATTCTTCAAAGTAAAGGGATGATTTTAATTTAAATCTAGCCCTCCTCTAAACCGCTCCATATCTGGCCATCGTTATTAGTAGGTACATTCTAGTGAAGCGATGTCCTCCCAACGACCGCTTTCAGAAACACATTAACGATTTGTCCTTTTTGCAGTACGTATAATCGCATTCAGTTCTGTGAGGGCAAAGGGACTGACGTAAATCAAAGAGTGGGGACCGTGCACAGTTGCCCTGGTTACAGGAATTTCGCTCGGCCGATTAGCAGCGGCTGTCCTGTTATAAATCGAATCAAACGGAACGCTGGTTTCGAAATTTAAAGGAACTAGTAAGCAGAAGGATATGTATTGTTAGTGAATCCCTTAATAGGGACGTGCGTAATAATTTGAGATGAAAGTAGGATACGCAACAATGAATTTTAATGCTTTATACCTGACTAAGTTTATAGTATTTTTAATGAGAATTTTGCCGGGCAACGCTCTGTGTTTGAAGACATTTTGAAGGTATCATTTAACCTATATTGATGTACACGCGTACCTATAATTGGTAGATTCATAAAACAAGCCTCAAACAGTTAAGACATAACAAATTTTTCTTTGTGCATTAGGCACCAGATCTTCGCGAATTCTTGAATAAACTTTACAGAATTAAGTAAGTACGGAAGATGAAAGTAATGAACACAATAACTCTTGAGAAAAAAATCCCCTAAACATATTCTGAGCACAAGGAAAACTCAAATTCTTTATACGTTGCCATATTCATGATAACAAAGGACGCATCACGTTCCACCCTCCGAGTGGAGTGCCGACACCTCTACACGCTAAACAACACCAGAGGTCAGAATTCGACAGACAAATAGAATTGGGAAAACAAACAATTCGCTCGGGAAACATTCTAAAGCACTTTAACGTTATTATCTCAAGACATCAAGTCACATTAAATTCTTTATTCATTTTATTTTTGCGGGGTCACGGGCTCACGGCCGGAATTCCTGCAATGTCTTTGATCTAAGTCAGACGAGAAAAAAAAACATGAACGAAAATGCACTTCAACTGTCTTCATAAAGGGGGGAAAATATAATTTATTCACGAGATAATTTTCTCCTCCCTTTTAAGGATAGACGTCGTTTGAAGTAGGGTGGGCACGAATGAATGTTTGCACTGAACCCGGCTTAGGCTGCACTATGCTCTCTCGGGAAGACTTTGTCTTGTATTCAACGCTATTTTTTTATGTATCGCCATTTTAATATTCAACATCGTAAAACAGTGGTGGTGTTCCGGCCTTTTCGCGTAATTGCGCTGGGTCAACGGTTCCCCTCCGATTTGTTGTATTTATTCGAACGATATTATCTGCCCATTCCAATGCAACGCTGCGTAAAATATTATTAAATTTCCTAAGCTAAAGAAAGAAAATTATTCGTTCATTTTGTTATTTCGATTTCACAAATACCTGCGCTATACAGTTAGGTATTCAACCTTAAAATATTCTTATCGTAATGCAACAAATATCAGTTAGATAATCTAAGGAAATATTCACATCAGAGATATTTAGAGAGAGCTTTCAACATTTAAAATGTGCGTATTTATCTTCTTACTGCACAAATATAAATGAGCGTCCAAATTAAATCCAATTACAAATCTATTGTAAACAAAGGATCATTCAGTCTGTTTCCAAAGCCACAACAAACGTCCTGTTTGCCTCTCAATAATAATTAACTGTAGCACTCACTCCATTGAAGTGACCTCATTGAGGACTCAAGATTATTAAAGACTGCCTCAACCATTTAATTAACCAAGATTTACGAATAAAATGTTTATTAATACCACTGTAATCATCATCAGCCTATCGCAGTCCACTGCTGGACATAGGCCTCTCCAAGTGCACGCCACTGAGATCGATTTTCGGCTTCTCGCATCCAGCTCCTGCCAGCCGTCTTGCGCAAGTCATCACTCCACCGTGCCTGAGGACGTCCTACACTACGTTTGCCGAGGCGTGGTCTCCACTCTAGAACTCGTTTACCCCAACGGTTATCGGTTCTTCGGCTAATATGGCCAGCCCACTGCCACTTCAGCTTGCTGATTCGGTAGGCTATGTCGATGACCTTGGTTCTCTGACGGATTACATCATTTCTGATGCGATCCCTCAGAGAAACGCCGAGCATAGCTCTTTCCATAGCCCGCTGAGCGACTTTAAACTTGTGGACCAGCCGTACCGTCAGTGTCCACGTTTCGGCTCCGTAAGTCATGACAGGTAGGACGCACTGATTGAAGACTTTTGTCTTTAGGCACTGTGGAATCGACGATGTTAGGACTCGACGTAGCTTCCCAAATGCAGCCCAACCCAACTGAATTCTCCTATTCACCTCGTCCTCAAAGTTGTTTCTACCTAACTGCAATGTCTGCCCGAGGTATACATATTTCCGAACAACTTCGAGAACGGCGCCGTGTATCGCAATCGGTTCCGGTAGAACATGTTCATTGAACATGACCTTGGTTTTGTCCAAGTTCATCCGTAGGCCGATGCGTAGAGAAGATTCAGCCAGGTCGTTCAGCATCTGTTGTAGGTCCTGCAGCGTTTCCGCCATGATGACGATATCGTCAGCAAATCTCAAGTGAGAGATGTGTTCGCCATTGATGTTGATGCCGCGTCCTTTCCAGTTCAGCGTCTTGAACATATCCTCCATTGCATTAGTGAACAGTTTCGGGGAAATAACATCCCCTTGTCTCACTCCTCGATGCAACGGTATGGGCCTTGTTTGCTGATTCTGTACTTGGACGGACATTGTAGCGGCTTCGTAGAGACATCTCATCACTTGGATGTATCGCCAATCTACTTGACAACGCTGCAGGGACTCCAGAACAGACCAGATTTCAACAGAGTCAAAGGCCTTCTCATAGTCCACAAATGCTAGACACAGGGGCTGATTATACTCTTCGGTCTTCTGTATAATCTGCCGCACTGTGTGGATGTGGTCTATGGTGCCGTATCCGCTCCGAAACCCAGCCTGCTCCGGTGGTTGGAATTCGTCGAGTCTTCGCGCAAGTCGGTTCGTGATCACTCTTGAGAACAGCTTATAGACGTGGCTTAGGAGGGAAATGGGCCGATAGTTCTTCAACTGGGTTTTGTCTCCCTTTTTGAAGAACAGGACGACAACACTCCTACTCCACGCCTCTGGAGTTCTCCCTTCAAACAGGACGGCATTAAAAAGCTTCTGGAGCTCCCCCAGTACGGGCTTACCTCCTGCTTTTAAAAGCTCTGTTGTAATGCCATCCTCGCCAGGGGCTTTTCCATTTTTGAGCTGTCTCAGAGCGATCTCGATTTCGCCACTGCTGACTTCTGGCAGGTCTTCGGTGAAATGGCGTGTTAATGTGGCTCTAGAATCCTCATTTCCGGGATCAGGTCGAGATGCATGCGATGCGTATAACCGGCCATAGAAATTTTCCACTTCCGAAAGGACTGCCGGCACCGAAGAAACGACTTCTCCACTTGTTGTGGTCAGCTTCGTCAAGTGGCTTCTTCCAAGAGATTGTACGAACACCTTTGACCCCCGATTCAGCTCAATTGCTCTTTCAATGGCAAGAGTATTGGAGCACCGGAGGTCGCGTCGTACGTGCTTGTTGATCTCTTGGTTTAGAGCCCGCTTAGCTGACGAAGTGACAGGCGGGTTTTCACGTCGTTTCTTCATAAGCCCTAATGTCTCTTCCGAAAGCTTTGATTTCTTGCCCTTACGCTGCATGTTACAGAATCTCGAACCTTCCTCCCTGAGGATCCGAACCACATATTCGTGGTTCTGGTTAACGTCTGTTGTGGTTTCCACGGCGGCAAATCGGTTCTCCAAATTTGACTGGAACGTTTCGGATCCTGTCATGGTTTGGAGCAGTGTTGGTCGGAGCCTGGCCTTCATCAGACGGAAACGTTCGGCCTTGAAGTTGATATTCAGAGAGCCTCGGACAAGTCGGTGATCGCTACCGGTATTAAACCTATTGATCACGGAGACGTCTCTGAATATGTGCTTCTTGTTCGTCATGATGAAGTCAATCTCATTTTTAGTCATAGTGTCGGGGCTTTGCCACGTCCACTTCCTTTGGGGCTGCTTTTATACCACTGTAATAATTTAGATAAACCATACTGTATAATTTAGAGGCATATATTTAGGCAAATTAAACTCCTAACATTGCGGGGTTTTGGTGGTAAATTGATATTGTAACCTCGCCTACGCTTATGTAGGTTTTGATATTAAAGTTATTGAGTGTGTTCTTATAGGTGTAATGTTAAGGTGGTACGTTTTGCTGGTTGCCGACTGCAACTTCCGACCGCACGTGCACGAGCAAAATTTCGTAAGTCGGTAAAACCGTTTCTTAAAAAAGATGATTTTCTAAGTATATATATATATATCTTTCTTATTTGAATTTTTCGTTAGTATATTAATATAAGGGTAAGGTTAGAATTATTAAAAACCTGTTCTATATTTATATAGTCAAATAGTTTATTTAGAAAACAAAAGCTGGATAACACTCTCCATATAAAAGCAACATTTATAGACATAATAATATTCCGTAATACACGAAAACAGTTTACTAGCGGTTTTAATATTTTTTCGTTTATATTGCTATATTTCAGCTGAAAAACCACTGCACATACCTAACAGTTTTACAAACAAACTTTAGTTACCTATCGACCTATGTATTGTAATTAGTTTAGGTATGAAATATGGAATTAAATCTTCTGAAAAACAGATGACAAGCGCTTTTAACTTGAATTTATTTTGTTTTCTTCCTGATTGAAAAAAGAACGTTCTCTATTCGAAATGCGATTTGTTTTTTTTTTCTATTTCTCCTTTAACTTTTTGATATGAACCCTATAGAGACAGTTAAGTTTTCAATAATAACAATTCAAAGTGCTTGCCATCTTAACTCAGCTTACCTAATACATAAATCTATATCAAAACAATCTACTCTAAATAATATCTTTTTGGCACAAAACAGTACCCTGATATTAAAACAACTATATTCTTAGACCAATATACGATAACACGTATGTAATTATATTATTGCAAAAATTGCTAAGAGTTAGAACGGTAGCTAAAAAGTGCAGCAAAAATCACTATCCAACTAGCTACACTTTAATAATAGCGTAAAAATTAAACAAAAAAAAATCTATTTTACAATATCTCTGTGGATCTTTGCTTAAATAAGTAGAAAACAAACTGTCAGACATCTACCATAGATTTTCAATGTATCTCTGTAGATAATAAATGAAATGCAACAACATATTTTAAACTCTAGCGATCTCTTATTCTAGAAAGATCTATTTTGAAAACAATCTACATAATTTATAAACTGCTAACATTTCCATACTCACTACCATTTGGTATTCGATACTACTATATATATAATAATAATATACGCCTAACAAAATTGTGCATCGTTGCTATAATTTGACACGAGAATACAATACATCGAAACTACGTCACAATATTAATTATTTACGTTTTAGGCCGTCACTTAGAAGCCACATTGCGTTTCATAATTCGATTGCTTATACCACGCCACGAATTTGGACCATTATTATACAGTACCGTCAGTGCAGCAATAAACAAAACAACAATTTGAATTTTACAATGCCTTGCATAGCATTTAAGATTTAATTTCACATATTCACAGATGATTTCACTAATTCACAGATTTAAGATTTTAATTTAATACTAACATTATACTAACACTAAAAATATGGAGAAATCCGAAATAAAATATTTGAATTTGAATAGCTCTACTAATCAAATAAAGTAGCTTCTCCGTGGATGATCAGTGGTGGCCTCGGACATTCGAGGTACATACATTTTGACTCTGTGAAGCCGCGAGAAACGTACTTCGGCCAAGGAAAGTTACTTACTTAGAGCTAAATTTATATGTTTAGGTTTACACTGTCGATATTGATTTGGCAGAGACTTCATACTTTATAATGCGAGATTTACGTATAAAAAAGATTGTTATCATTTCTACCATTAACCAGCTGCACTGACGGCATTCTTACATTCCAGCTACCTAGCTTATACAATCACTAGCCACACTTATTAATCAAATTGCCGAACATTTAATTTTAAACTATATGCTAACGACACAAAGATAAATATCAATTAACTGTCGTAAATAGACATCACAATAAACGCCATTGGCCTTACTACAAAAACTTTAAACACTGTTTTACACTTGTCTAAAAAAAATGTGGCTCCAAAATGAACCATATGTCAACGTCATAATTTGTCATTTTTTTACACAAGTCTTAAACTGACGTTAAAAAGTTTTTGTGGTAAGACGGCATACGTCTACAGATTGCTGTAGATATTTTTCATTTTACTAATTTCATAAGGTCCAATAAATACATAGTTTATTACACAATAATATAATATTATGACCTTTTAATAATTTTATACCTTTAGTATACTTCATTAGAGCCGTTAAGTAAGTATATTTAGTTTTTTTTTTGTTCGTACTGTATATAACAGGTAATTATCAAAATACCACTGAGATGGTATAAATTAAGTAAGTAAATTGTTAATTTAGACTTTTTACATTGAAAAGTATTTAAGTAAATTACAAAACAAGTCGAAAGTCGAAGTTAATATATAAAAAATATAAGTATAGTAAAGTGTACCTACTAAATTGTGCTAGAGCAAAATCTATTTGTCTAACTTCAATCTACAGATCACAAATTGGAAGTATTACTTAATTAGATCGTATATTTTACTATTAATAAGAATATTTTAGTAGTATCTAAACACTGAATAGAATTATGTACTTAATATGTAAAGTTTTTATTAACATCTTTCAAAAGATATAAAAAGATGATACGGGTATCTATTTGTGGTATAAATGTAGCTATTGAAGATAACGAAAATTCATATAAGACCAATTTTCTGAAATTGAAAAACCATCTTATCCTACTACTTCACAATGTATGCTTAAATTAATAAATAGCTGTCTTACTATATGTGTTATTTGGAAAAACAACACTATAACACAGTGCTTGCATCATAACCCCAGCAAGCAGGTTGGAATTTCAGCCATCTGTCTATATCTTTATGAATGTTGCAGAATCGCAAGAAAACCCAGCACGAAACACTCTAATAAACATCACTTTCTTCACAAATAGTCTGGCACTTTCTGTAGTACTTGAATCATAATCTGCGTAAGCAGAAAGCGAACAAATTGAAACATCACTCATTCATATATATCTTTACAATTGAAACAGTAATGTAAGAAAAAGCAGCACTTATGATAAAAAAAACACTAAACGACACTTTCTTCGCAAATAGTCTGGCACTTTCCATAGTGCTTGCATCATAACCCGAGCAAGCAGAAAGCGAGCAGGTTGGAACATCAGTCGTCCGCGTCAATATCTTCGTCACTCATGTCCTCCTCGCTGGTGCAGTCGGGCTCGGAAGATTCGGCCGTGCAGCGTTCGCACCAGCATACGAAGAGGTAGTTTTGGGCTAGTTCCTGGAAGAAAATCAGTATATTATTAGGTTTTTATGACCAATTTCTCCTGTTTCGGAAGGCACGTGAAATTTTTTTTTCGGAAGGTCCCAGCTGTCATTTGAACATTTTGGGCAGTATTTACAGGAAGTCAGACCCCAGAAAATTTTACAACCAGTTTTAACTAGGGGTTTGCTCAGATTGTAACGTTGTACTTTCCTAGCTCTAAGAATAGGTTAGAAATTAAAAAAAAATACAAATAATTACAATAGATTTATTCTAAAATTAATAAAACACCTAAAGTAAACTAAAATAAATGAAATAAAAAATTATAATATATTAAAATTAACATAATTCATATACGGAACCCAATATTAATTATTTACACAAAGGTCCTCGTAACTATTGCGCCTACGCATCTCTAAACGGGTGAACTGGTTTCGCCGCGCGCGACGGTGGTGCCTCGAGTGCATTCGGGGCCGAGACGCAGGAGACGACCAAATTGCATCAGACGTGACGGCTGTGTCACACGTTTTTTTACTTGACCTTCAGTATTGCGTACCTGTCTAATTTCTACTTATTTGTGCTAGACAAATTATAATCGGAAATCCCGCTGGGGTAAGTTTCCATGCATTGCTTATGTTCTATTGTAAGGTGTTCTTCTTGCTAAATTTCTATCTAAAGCAGCTGTTCTTTGTTCACTTTGTTTGCTGGGACACTGTGACCTTTGGACCCGGCAACGTGGCCCAAACTCTGCTAATGCTAGCCTTGTCTCTGCGCTTCCAGGATTTATTTCTACGTTGGATATTTCTACGTTGGATATTTCTACGTTCGATTTTCTACGTTCCTCTTTAAACCCTCGCTACGCAACGTTCTTCCTGGCGGCGAGTGAAAGACCAGACCTGATCCTGTCTGGAACTACCTGGGTCCTGCTGGAGACCTGGAAGTGCAACCTGGGAAGGAGCTGGGCCGTCGTCGGAGCTACACCACGGTTCAGGCCAGTGTTCCCAGTGTACCTTCTACCTCGAGATCTATTCGTGGTTAGGGCAACAGAAGTTGGCTTAAATAAAGTCTCAATTTCTACCAAATTGTGTACTTTATTTGGACCCCTACCTACCTACCTGTCGGCCAGCCTGACTTCCTGTCTACCAACGGCCGCAAGATTACTAGGTTGAAGAGATAAAATAGGTAGTCGCTCCATGTAAAACTGGCCAGCTTTGAGACAACAAGGATGCTTTTCCACCAAAGATGTGCTAGGCAGTTATGCTGCGAAGACTGGTACGCGAGTAGCATTTGCAGACGCTGGAGCAATTCTTTTTTTATTAAAATTCTTTACTGTTACTCTTATTAAAGAACGTTAAACTAACCTTCTGCCTCGAATGCCGCGACCTCTGCAGAGTGCATTCATCAAGGTAACTGATACAGATCTCATCGCCCGGCATGATAGGTTTTAACGCCTTCAGCTGCACTCTGTGGTTGCCGTAAGGGAACGTCGACTCCGCGTTGGGAGCGCAACTGTGGTTGCAAGAACTTTGCAACTGGAATAGGCCTGAGCCTTCCGTGTTCAGGAATGAACCTGATTCTGAAATTTAAAAGCGATTTTATTGAAAAATTTCGAAAAGCAGTTGACTTTGTGAAAAGGCTTGTCGACGCATTGCCACACAACGTGACGATGCGGCCAGTCTTCTAGGCATATTTCTGGAGGACAGTGATGCGGAGGAATACATTGACGCCTAATCATTAGTTTTTTAGAAGATAAGTAGTTTAAGGTTGTAAATATAATGTAAAAGCAGTAGGATTTTCTTAATCTATATGATCTTATTTCGTCAGTTATAAGGATAGAACTAATCCCTTCAAATTGACAACAAAAATACCAAAAGTAAATGGACATAAGTGTCTGTCTACTGCTTGATTTCATTCATAATCCTAATCAAAACAAAGCCAACTCATAAATGATAGACATTAAATAACATAACACTACATACCTTCTTCAACATACTGATAAAGCTTATCAATGAACAGGTCCAGCTGTTGCCTCTCATCGTCAGACATGGTGAGTTCCAGCACGGAGTTCACCCACATAGCCAGCGGACTGGTTCCAATGCCTTGTCCATTTGTACCAACTAACGCCATAAGAGTGCAAAAACCTTCCGGTGTTAGAAACTGAAAATAAATTGTGTATTGTAATTTTAGTTGATTAAATAAAAGAAAAACAGGTTTGACCTAGTTTGTGGCTTTGTTCTGTGTATTTTTTACATTTGTGTGCATAACTAATCTTTTTTGGTCATGGTTCAATAGTGTAAAGTACGACGACAAAATTGTGTTCACACTGATTACCGTGAATAGTTCAAATATTGAAATGAACAAATTATATTTGCCCTGGCTTTGCAAAACTAGTTCGTAATTACGGCATTTAAAACGTTATTACAGCATTTCAAATAATGGTCTATTTATAGACAGGCATGTGACAGGATAATATTGTATTTAAAAATACTGTGCACACAGCTAGATATGAGTGTTTGCCTTTGTAAGCTAAGCAAATATTTATTTAAATAAAACTTTATTCCATAATTTTCCAACAAAAAATTGTCCTTGTGATCATAGCTGTAGAAAACCTTCCTAAACAAAACGCATTGTGTGAGTTGATAGCTTTTACAGTAGAATCCATTTATTGATTCCGCTCCACTTATATTGACCAACCGTTTATTGTGACGTAATTACACTTGAAGTTTGGTTTTCAAATATAAAATTCTCTAAAAGAGTCGGATATAATGACTTCACTTTGTGACGCATTTTCGTCCATCCTACTTTGAACAAAATTCGGGAGAGTCCTGCAATAACTTGTTTTAATTCAGAGAAAAGTGTACAAACATGTGTGTACTTATTGCATATTATTTCTATTTTATCTCTCTTATGTTTTTGTCTAGTTAAATAAATATGTACATACTGACAAAATGAGGAGATGTTTTTTATTTTCTATGAAATGCTTTGTATGACGTTTTGTAAAGTCCCTTCGATATCATTATAAATGGATTCAACTGTACTGTGCACACAAACAGATATGAGTGTTTGCCATTCTTAAGTAAGCAAATATTTATTTAAATAAAACTTTAAATTTTCCAACTAAAAATTGTCCTTGTGATCATACATAGCTGTAGAAAACCTTCCTATACAAAAAGCGTTGTCTGGGTTGATAGCTTTTACAATAAAAAAACCACAACTTTTACAATGATTATACCTCACCTCTTGCACTTCATCACCGTTAACAACATGAGAGGTCATTTCCCGCAAAGTATTCATCTGATGCGTAAACTGTTCACCCAATAACTTGTGTACAAGCTCTGCGTCCTCATTCTCTGTGCGGTGACAGAATTGTTTCACTTTGGCAACGGCTGCGGCTGGGTCTGAACTCTGTTGGATGTATGCTAGTATTCTTATGAGTAGCATTATACTTGTTGTTTCTGGGGGGTAGTGCATTTGTCTGGAAAAATAATTGCATATGTAAGAGTGGTAAGAAAATAAATAGTGTGGATTGTGTGGGTGAAAATGGATTGGTTGTTATTACAAATAATTTATATTTAGCAGATAGGTAGTTGAATGAAGTGTTAGATACTTGTATCCATTTTTTCTCCTATAGTGTGATCAAAATAGAGAAGAAAAAGTACTCATGTTTTTCATTACACAGAGATAACACATTTTAACATGCTTTTGCTTTAGTTTATCACATGTATTATAACATAAAGATTGGAACTTACTTCCAAGTCTCCAAAAGCACAACAACTGGATGCTGAGCATCACTGGAGTCATGACACAGTAACCTGTGGTACGTAACATAGGCCCTTTGCCGGCACTCTTCTGAACAGTAGAGGGCGCCACATTGATCGCAATTAGTTATACTCTCAATGTTTATCTCAAATGTATTGGAATGTGGGAGAATAATGTCTGGTTTGCATGATAGACGCCTTACATTCTGCTCTGGAGTTTCAAGTGGCCTGGAATAGAGTAATTTTTTTAGGTGAATTGATGATGCAATCGGATGATACGTTAAACTGTAGGTCCTGTCTGTCATTGAACATCCTTGACAGTCTTAACGGGTGTAGTCAGTAGTGAATTCAACATGAACACAACTATCACATTATTATGAAATAGGTACTTAAATGCCAGTTTTGGCTGAAACAATGAATTAAACTAATTTAATTTATGGACTAGCAGTACAAACCGACTTTAATGTAAAGAATATTAATATTGGTTGTTAAGTTCTTTGCAATGATTATTTATCATAAAAATACGAAAGTTTAATGTACTGTAGCCTCAAAAAATATTTCAGTTTCCAGTCATAGCGACGTAAAGTGTTACTGGTTGAATAGTCAGTTAGTCAGATCAATCTGAATGTAAAATAAAAAGTAGTGAGAACAAAAACATACCTCATGCAATAGTCGCAGGCTAAATATCTGTAGGCCGCATTCCAAGCAAACTGGCACGAAACTAAAGGGTCCTCTTCCAAAATCACGTCACCCTGGTCATATTTCTTAGTAGCATACAACCCTTTGCCCTGAAAATAAAATGTTTCATTAAAAAAAACACTTTCAATTTACGAGATGTATCGACAAACAATCCTTACCTTTTTGCTGTTCGATGTTCGAATTTCAAATCCTTCCATCTTTACAATATAACGCTACTTTTATTACACTTTATTGGTTGATATTTCAGTGATAAATTACAGAAATTGCATAAAATCACAATTCAAAAACAGCGCAAGTTTTTAGGTTATGTAGCTGTCACACTTCAATCAAATACTTCATTTCCGTTCCTGTATTGCAATATTGAAATTTTTTTGCGTTGCGTTCAAAATTAGAAGTCGAAAACACATTTCGAAGTTCGGTTTTGGACGATCAAATCTTTACCTAGATTTGATGGTTTTTATGTCATTATACTCATCATATATCAGGGGCCCGATTCTCCTTATTTTACTTAAGCAACATACTATTCACGTTCGACTGCGATCCAATCCCGAATCGATTACGATTGAAACGTATGTGGCATTCCGCTATTTTTTCTTTGATATAAAAGTTTTTATCCTTTCCTGTCATTCAATAATGAATCATTTTGTCTGCAAATGATTAACTATTGCAATATGATTGTAGAGCAAACTATCGTATAGACCAAAATCACCAAAATAGCAGACCAATCGCAAACCAATCGAATGTCGTTGGAATACGATTGGTCTTATATTAGTAGCAGAATGCCCGATATGGTTAAAACTGCTATTGCAATCATATTGCGATTCGATTTCTATTCGATTTTGACATTAACTTAGGAGAATCGAGCCCCAGCTTCTGCTCCAATAATTAGGCAATCCGCTTCTATCTACTGCCCATCACGATTCGGCATTATTATTGAATCGTAATAAAGTTCGAAATATCTCTAACTGTTTGTGTACAACTTAGTTGCGGATCTACCGGAATGGGCACTGTAGTTTGTAGCCCACCCTAATTTACTTGTGACGTCACACTTATTTTTCCTTTTTAAGTAGGTACCTCCATATGTACTCCGTAGTCCCTTATGAAGTCCCCCTATGTACACCCTTATGTTCCTACTCCCCCAAAAAGTATATAACTCTCTCATATAAGTACTTTTTTTTGTAATCCCTTATAAACTTGCAGGTAATCAATTCGTGCAGTTTTACGATTTTTCACATCATCGTATTTTTTGTAGGTACCATAATCTAGTCATGTTCTTTCTATACTAATATTATAAAGAGGAAAACTTTGTTTGGTTGTAATGGATAAACTCAAAAACTACTGGACCGATTTTAAATATTCTTTCACCATTAGAAAGCTATATTATCTGCGAGTAACATAGGCTATATTTTATTCCGGTGCGGGCAGTAGCTCCCACGGGACGCGGGTGAAACCGCGGGAAAACGGCTAGTTGGTAAATAAAACTCATTAAATTGGTATTCAACATTAAACTTTATTTATCGATCTCTATAAATAGATTTTAATACTAGATCACATTGAAGTTGTAGTAACATTAAAAATCAGCCAATACTGGTAACGTAAGTAATAATTTTACATTTATTTTTATAATTTCGTGGACACCGTCGTTGGGTTTGTGGGCGTTTCAACGCACTGTTCTTCTTTAAATTGCGACGCTTTGTATGCATCAATTTGAGCGATAGTGTCGAACATGGGTAATGATTTGGTTTCAGGAGTAAATGTTAGCAGCAGAGCCGATATTATTGCAGTTGCTGAGAACAGGATTGATGGCAACGCTGCTATTTCACTTATCTGTCAACAAACAACAATATTTAGAATTGTTTTCCCTTCTTTTCGCATATTTAAATAATAGTTTATCCTTATTTTCTTTTCTATGAGTCACTATCTCACAAGAATGTCGATTTGAATATTAATTCGTTTTAAAATCAATAGATCCACACACCCATTTATTGAATCGTCTACGATCACATGATAATATTATCATATTCAAACGTACCAGTTTTGCGTACAAACTAAGAGCTGAGAATTCCCAGTACCTTTACATAATAATAAGTTAGGAATGTGCAAAACCGGTCTTTATTATATTTTTTTATATTTTTTACTAATTAAACTGCTGTTCCTAATAGCTCGTTAGAAAAATATCCTAAACAGGCACTTAGACATAAAAAATAAGGCAAAAAAATGGAATGGTTAAGGCGTCTATGCACTGTGCATTGCATCGTGGCCTTCTGCTTTGCATGACCTTTAGTACCGGTCCGATTTCCGTAGTTTTTGAGTAGTTCATTAGTTGTATCAGCTTAATTGTAGCATAGATGGATCTAGAGCGGATTTTGGTTTCTACAAGGACGGCAAAACTTGGAATACATGAAAAAAAAAACAGTTCGAGTAATTCGTCTTACCAGCAATGGCGTTAACGGCGCCAACATGCTTCCGATCCTGGCAGTTGTGTTGCCCCAACCAAGCAACGTTCCTCTGACGCTTGTGGGGAACAACTCCAAACTGTATGTGTATATTCCAGTGAAACAGATGACTACACCGAGTTTTCCAACCAAGAATAGAACCACTTTTAGCCAGGATAGAGCTGAAAAATAATTCAAAGCGTTTAGCCATCATCATTATCATCATCATCTCAGCCATAGGACGTCCACTGCTGAACATAAGCCTCCCCCTTAGATCTCCACAGATACCTGTTGGAGGCGACCTGCATCCAGCGTCTTCCAGCGACCGTTATAAGCCATGATGTAACTGTATATCTTCCTTAATCTATATGAACATAGTAAAAGATCGACATTGTCATCGGTCAGTTACCTGACCGCTTAGGAAGGTATGGGACTAGCTATTTACGAACTAGGTAGGTATCTATTTATTGATGTGGCCTAAAAAAACACTTTCAATAAGAAAAAGCTGCGTTTCTACATTTATTATGAGATGGGATAAATAAACCATATGACATTCCGAGATTTCTACTTTCTATCAGATGTTACAATGGTCACTATTCGATACTCACATTCCGGGCAGTAGTTCTGAGCTATGAGAAAAGTGGCAGACAAGAAATATCCGCATTGCAATGTTATTCTCCTTCCATATTTGTTAAATGTGTAGTAGGCAATCACTTCTCCAGGGAATGAGGTAAATGCAGCAAGGATAAAGTTGGTATATTTATTCCCTGGTAGCAGCACGCAGTGGACCAATGATCCATAATAAAGGAAGCTAGACGTGAAGAAACAGAATGACGTCACAGACAGCCGAGTCATTATCTCCTTCGATCCTATAATGACTTTCATGTTCTCCCTTTCTTTCTGTTCTACCACATCGAACATAACTCGTAATTGATCGTCATTTGCATCTTCTATTTCTTTCTCACCGATGTCTAATTTATTCATTTTTGCTATGGCATTCAAAGTCTTCTTTGCTCCGTCCATTTTCCCTCGAAGCAATTGCCATCTCGTACTCTCTTTCAGCACAAATATGTATAGAATGAATAGCACCATGGGAGCGTAGACCACTAATATCAACCATTTCCAGTATTGAAAGCTCATGGCTAAGAAAGCGAATATTATTTCTCCGACGTACACTGCATATGAGAAGATGATGCCTGTCAACACTCGCTTTGAACTTCCTCCTACTTCTATCACTGAAAATAAGGTTAATCATTAGTAACGTTGACAAGATTCTTCGTAAAAGTGTTTACTTATAGGAAAAAACACTAACTCAAAACTACTCCAACAGTGTAAAGACCAGATCCCATGACTGACTCAAGAAACTCTATAGCCAGGTACGGGTAGTAGCTTGTGACGAATATCTTGAATACCCCAATACATGCACCGACAGCACATACAATCACTGTGGGCTTTCTTCCAATTCTGAAACATAAAACAATGTAGGTATGTTAACTTTTCACCTGTAACTAAGCCCAATGTTCAGTGGGTGTGCAATTAGGTGCATAAAAACTAAGTCCTAAATCCTCATGCTTTCTTTTGAATCATCACTTTCTTTCGCTGTGTAATAAAAACAGCAAGTTTAGAAGACGGCTTTGCAATTTACGTCTCTTGTTCGTCTAAAAACTTGCTCATGAGTCATTTGTTTGTTTCGTTACAGTGTTTGTTTAATTAATACAAGATTTCCCATGCCATACTGGGCACCCATGATGCTGCCCCCTAATGTAAAAGTTTAAAACTGGTTGTTGGCATATTGATAAGATGAAGGTCGACAAGTGTGGTCCAATACCTACTGTTAAAACAACATCGACATGTTTTTCTAGGAAGACTAGTTTTAAGCAAAAAATGTAGTTGAGTCGGTTGTAGCGAGACATACCTATTGTCTATAATTATCCAGCCACAAAAAATTAGAAGAGCCTAAATCACTTATTAATAATTAAGAGAAAACCTAATAATAATAAGGTAGGTACCTAGGTTAGGTTATTGCCCATTTATTTTGTTTTCTGATGGCTGTTGTCTTTACATAACTACTGTACACTTAGCCTTGTGAGCACTTAGCCATACAAACCACTAGCCTCTGAGCATAGGTCCATGAAAGGGGTATCCAGGAGGTTAAGACACCCCTTTATATTACTTAAAGTTACATTAAACCTATAGCTCTCAATCAAATAAGTCCAAATTCCTGGCTACGCTTCGATTAGGTAATGGAAAATTCTCATATTTTTAATTAAAAAATTAAAACGCGCGGACGGAGGAACGAACAAAATTATCATGGATCTAACCCATTATGATACAGCGAATCAAATGCATCAAAGGAACCGCGCCACTAAAACAATTGGGCATCAAGGGCAGAATTCAAACTTGGCAAATTAGGTCTGTGCGTGTTTGAGTTCATGTGACTTTTGTGGAAAAACATTGCGAAATAGTTAGTAGGCTGTGAACCATTGATAGACAATAGGCCTATTGCTATACATTTGTATATTTCCTATTATATAGTTACTACGTGTATATTTCCCGGACCTCCTTAATGTAATTTTTATTTCGGAATAATTATCCAAACCACAAAAAATATAAAATCTTTCGCTAAATGGCAATTCGTCAATAAATTAGCCCGAGTGTGGAATTAAATAATAATTCTAGAAATTCTCCCAGAACATTCATGTTATGTAGGTACCTATTGGAATTATTTAAACAGGTATTATTATTATAAGCAGTAGGCAGGTATTAGGTACCTATTTTCAGATACAATTTTTAGGAAACAGGGGCCCGATTCTCCTAAGTTAATAATGTCAAAATCGAGTAGAAATCGAATCGCAATAGCAGTTTTAACCATATCGGGCATTCTGCTACTAATAAAAGACCAATCGCATTCGATTGACATTTGATTGGTGTGCGATTGGTCTGCTATTTTGGTGATTTTGGTCCATACGGTAGTTTGCTGTAGTACCTAATCATTTTGCAATCGTAAATCATTTGCAGACAAAATGATTCATTATTGAATGACAGAATAGGATAAAAACGTTTATTTCAAAGAAAAAATAGCGGAATGCCACATATGCCCTTCAATCGTAATCGAATCGGGATCGGATCTCAGTCGAAACGAGTCGAACGTGAATCGTATGACGCTTAAGTAAAATTAGGAGAATCGCGGCCCAGGTGGTTGCAAGTTCTTAAAAGATAATTCAAACTTTAAAACCGGTACAGCAGTGGTCATTTCTTTAACAATACCAGTATTTCACGTGACTTGTGTCAGAATGTGTTTTTAGAAATACTAGATGGAATAAGAGTTTTTTTCGCCTGGAGAGAAGCACGTGATGTAAAACCCCGCCCAATACCTACTATGCTGACTGAGAAAGTGGAGAAATTAATGGATCATAATTTTCAAGTGTGATCTTCGAAAAGGGGAAAATAGGGTAAAAATGGTCGTAGTTATGGGCGTTTTCTTACTTGTCGGCTATCCATCCTGTGAACATCATTGAAAATATCATCCCCGCATTGTGAATACCGCCCACTAAATTAATTTTCCACGGCTGGCACGCCAAATTGAGCTGGAACAAAAACAAGAAGTTGACAAAACATAGGTATGCAATATCAACACCTATGGGTACATTTAGATACCAAGTGCTAATTCAGTTACCTTCTGTAATGTAATCAATATAAATAATAATGACGTAATAAATGTAGGATTTCCGTGAAAACCTAAAGGAAGATCCGGCTAACATAGGCATTGGTTATTTAGACCCCAGATGAAAATTATAAATGAACCCCTTGATAATGTTTATCGTTTTTGCAATAATTTACTTTGCTATGGTATGCAAATAATAGAATCCACGGAGATAGTGCGTCTTGTCCCTTACAGATAAAAAAAAACTTTAAGTCTAGGTGTTTGAACTAGATAATATTATGTTTTCCATCAAGGCATATGTTGACAAGGCGCGTGGTGAATCCCCGATGAGAAGCTATTTTAGAATATAATTAGATAATTAAACAAAAGTTTTAATTTTATTTGCATGGTATTATTTGATAGTCTATATCAATATCATAATGATTATTATTGCAGTTCTAAAAATATGAACTTAAGGTTATGCAATGATTGCGTTAAACCTCGACAAACAAGGCTTTTTATAGCCGCTGTTCTTATACGTTTAATTAATTTATGACTTTACATAATGAGTCTAATAAAGTACCTACGTAGAAAAGTAGATACTGTTTATCTAAAAATGCAAAGAGCTTCTTGCGAATTACTTGGTAATAAATGAGACTTACAATCCGCTATTTAAATAAGGTGAGTAACCTAGTAATGTAGGTTCACCTTTCTCTATCGCTAACGTGCAAGAAAATCTATAAGTAGATGCAAAGATAAAAAAAATCTTTCTAGGAAGAAACCCAGGCCGAAACACGTGCATCGTTCACGTGACATTGGACCACTTTCACATCGTAGAGTACTTATAGATAAGTACCTACATGGAATTTTTCTAATACCTACTTTTAGATGATCACTATGAAGTAGGTACGAAATAGGATTGCAAATTTTTTAGGGTGTAGGTACCTACCTACCGGGCATTTCTTCTAGAAGAAAATTCTATGAATGACATGTGCTATAAAAAATGCAAAAGCTTTATGTTTGGACTATAAAAATCAATATAAGTAATTTATCATGAATGTTTACACACGTTTTGAAAGCTTTGAATGGCGCCGTTAGGCGCCTCTACAGTGTGAATTAATTGATCGCCACTCGTGTTGTTACTGACGTAGCTTTTCGTAAACATTATCTAAAGCACGGGCGTAGCCAGGGGGAGGGTTTTGGGGGTTCAAACCCCCCCCGAAAAGTTAAGATAAAATTTAACTATATTAATTAATTACACTCAAAAGTATGTGGTTTGGATTGGATTCTCTACGGGCGCACCGCGCCGAGCCGCTCGTCGTCGTGTCACATTCGGTAATCTTCGTGTAGTTTCATGCCGCGTCGTGCCGTTTCGTATCCCACGCGCACCGCGCGCATGTCGCGTTCATTACCGAGACCGAGCGAGAGTATTTAAGCAGATTGCAATTTGAAATTGAAGAGGCATTTTGTATGTATTCAGAAGTGCTGCCTGAAAAGAGTACATCTGTCGTCAAAGCAGAACTTGAAGTGTGGAAAGCAGCTATGACTCTCACCTCCCCTACTCCAAAATCAGCTTTGGAATGCTTAGATAAGTGCGACCAAAAACTCTATCCAAATATTTACACATGTTGCAAATACTGGCTACGTTACCTGTTTCCACTGCTACCCCAGAAAGGTCTTTTTCAAGTCTAAGAAGGCTTAAAAACTACTTGCGGAACACAACGGGTGAAAACAGACTGAATGGCTTGGCTCTCATGAACATTCACTATGGGATAGATATTGATGCGAATGAAGTAGTGGATATATTTAAAAAGAAGAACAGAAGATTAATTCTATAACGTGTACCTAGGTATAACTGAACGTAATTTTTTTATTTAGCCTATATTGTCCCCCTGCTTGAAAAAGGTCTTCGACGATTCCTTCCATTCCAGAAGTTTTCTCTGAATCTGTTTATTACATATTAAATATTGTTCTTATGAATAAACGGCTATTTTATGTATTTTTATTCGTTTTATTTTCTTGAACCCCCCCCCGATTCTAAAACCTGGCTACGCCCGTGATCTAAAGGATTTAATTTTGCGATCTATATTTACTAAATGATAATTAAATGTGGACCTTTGGGTATATGCATTTAGATGACATGAAATGGGAATATGAAAATGGGAAATAAGATATTTTTTCAATATAAATCCGTAGTAAACCTCATATGAGAGCTTTTTTCTACGAGCTTTGTTGATTTTAAACTTTTTTTATTAGAAAATTATACATACCTCAGCAACAATAGAATTGTTATTTTCGTAGACCCAATGTTGGCACTGCTCTATGACTCCGCTAAACGAAGCATTGGTGCAAGTTTGGTTTGACATTAAATGTTCATCATTCAGTATTGGTTTGTAGCACTTGGTGTCAACGTCTTCAGGCCACCAGGAAGGTGTCTTCATGTCCCGATTCTGACTTTCACACTCTGGCATACGACATCTGTGCAGATCGTGAAAGCATTAAAATTAATTTATCGCAAGTAGTTAGTAATGAAGACGAAATTGAGGCTATTTATTGTGACAATGAGCTCAATTGATGCACACAGAGACACATTCATCTCTAATGGACTTGGCAGTAAACTCAAGAGCAATGACTTCAAGTACCTAGTTGCAAAAACCCATTACCTACATTTTTATTCAAATAAAACATTGAAAAATGTTTAATTGTATAAACACTAATTAAATTGTTATAAATATTATTATTTTTACACACTTTTGAATTTTTCAAAATATTTATTTAAGTATAAAAAAAAAAACATTTTTAAATATAAAATAGAGTCCCACTGGCATTGGGAAAATTATTCAAGCTGACGACGGCGCGGGCGGTCAGGGTTAAATAGAGAGAAGACTCCTGGGGCATCCGTATTTACCTATTATATCATACTTAGCAGTCGTGATTTATTTAATAACATATAGGATAGACATAATGTCCTGACATTCCATTTCTAGAAATCACTGATTAGACTTTAAAAATAAACATTGATCCGCAAATCCCTATTCTACTCTTTTTTCGAACCTACAAAAGATGTCGAGTTTCGAGCTTCGATAACTCGTAGTCATTGCTCCCGGTTAAACAACACAATTAACTGGAACATTAATCATAATTAGAATAGTTCTTCTGTTTTTTGTAGATCTAAGATGAAACGTTTCGTAACAAGTAATCTCCTACTAAACTTATAGTAAGTAATTAAAATATTTATAGGGTTAAGGAATCGTGTGAATGAATTGTATAAGGATTAAGTTCTAGTTATTAAATAGATATTATTTGATATTTATACACACATATGAAAAATGGTGTAAATAATAGAAATAAGCGTGCTAGATTTAAATTTTTTAAAATTCGGTGGCTTTATTTTTAAAATATGATTTAACACCTAATAATCATTTTTAAAAATCTTACCTGTAATTAATATTTTCAGCAACAAAAACATAATTTACGTGTGTCATAGAAATCATAAAAAGAGTTAAACAAATCAACAAAAATTGTATCGTTTGAAATTTTCCAAATTTTTCGAATTTCACGAAAAGATCACTTTTTTCTTTTTCACTGATCCCATCAACGTTTGTCGCGGTCATATCTGAATTTAATTAAAAAAATATAGGTATTATTAAAAAAAGTCTCCGAAGTCTGGGACCGATACTCCGATATGAAACGCGGAGATCGTACTAATACGAAATCGTTGAAACAAATACAACTGCTCACTATACAGTTATGCTTAAATAAATATTTATGAAGAAGGCTCCGTCATTAGGACGAATTAAAAACGAAACCGGTCAAGTGCGAATTTTGTCTAGCGCAGACGTAATTCAGTAGGAATAAATGTTTGCGCGTATGACGAATCGTGGTCGTGCAGATGCCGCGACGACTATGTCTAATTGTTTTGTTGTTTGCGGGTCTTTTATCCCGTAGTATTGTCATGTCACTGTGGGGTATCTGAGTGAGGGAGGGAGGGGTGAAAATTACCCCCCAGCCGCTTACGTCTCCAAATCAAGGACATGGCGATTGGCGCTCTCATGTCCTGAGTCTAACGATAGGACAACCGCCTGCAGACAGTACCTACGTAAATATTTTTTTCTTTTTATAGAACAGACCTAAGTTCTTTAGGTACTTGGTGATTGGTTAACTAATAACTAACCTACAGTTAACTACTCTTTCCATTATGAAAATTGCTAAACCTAAGAACTTGTTCTAGAGTTTATTGACCACATTTAGAAAATAGATAGGTACCACCTTTATTCTTTCCTATCGGTTGTTTATACAATGTTACTACTTATTACGTAAATTGTCGAAATGGAGATAGTTCGGGTAATTTTAACTTTTGCGATAGAAAATCCGTTTAATTTTCATTCGGTATTTTTACACTTTTTCCTCGGTTAGTAGATAACAAGTTTTTGGTTTTTACTAAATACCGGTAGGAAACTAAATAGAATTTTTCAAAACAAGTTTAGCACTTTATTTAGTTAAATGGATCTTCTATAGGTAGATAGATACTGCATTTAAAACTACAAGGACAAAATCAAGATTCCTCTCTATTTCTGGACCTAATTTTAAATAGTGACGAATCCTTATCGCCATTAAACCAACTCACAATACCAAGTAGTTTTTGCATAGCTCTGCATTTAAAATGTCACCGTTGTATAGAATAAGTTATTCCGAGAACTGCGCAGGAGTGCCATGCTAAAATCACGTCCAGAAGCAGTCGATCCATGCATAAATTAATAGAAAATAGTAAATCGAATAAATAGTTCAGTAACCCCAATAAAACCTCATATAATATTACGTAATTTTAGACTACATGGTGGCCTCTGAATTTATAATTAACTTGATTTAACAAATTAAATAAATAACCGGCCAGATTTTTATTTACAACAGACATTTTTCTATTATAAGGTAACCAAAATCTGCAGAACAAGAAATATGAAACGGTACGTGTAGAGACAATAGTTTAGCTAGACTTAAAGTTCCTTAATTTCTTATAGGAGAGAACGCTTACAGACTAGGAGTAAAGAATGGGGGAGGGTGGTAGCAGACTTTAATCTATCCACATCTCCCAACACTCATACCCACGTCCTCGTTCTGAGATTGTACCGTGCCCATACATTTTAGCACTTTCCCCCCAAGTGAGGAATTTGGCATTTATCCAGACACATTTTTTATTTGGGCATAAAAGATGGCTCATCCGATAATATCTACTAAATTCGCTACTGAGAATGTCCGTCAATTAACATTATTAAACGTTTTTGTCAATATTGATCATGGGCTAGGCGACAATAAGTTGGCTCTAACGAACTACAAACATACTTTTTTATTTCTTTCAACAGGAAAAACTTTCCAGTCGAGGACTTCAAAGTACAATATTGTTATGTATAAACCTTGTCGTGTTTATTCAGTAGATATGCATAAAGTTTGTTAGAATGTATGTGCAAATGAGTCTATTTACTGAAAACAAATCATGTTGTGCTTATTGTGTAATGGTGCAATTACATCATACAAATTCGCTTGTTAAATAAAGGCATACCACCAATGAAAGTCCTACCTACGTCTGTTGAGTACAAAGTTTTGTTGTTTTTTTAGCGTTTATAAAGATTTTTTGCTGAACCCGTAGTCTAATTCGTAACTTCTATTATCAGACCATTATTTACATACCTACTTTCACTTAAAACCTGAAACTGAAACTATATTCAGCATCCTTTGTTTGTACATAGTATGTCCGCTATTGTCTAGTGAAGATGGGACAGAGAAAATAATACAAGTAATACAAAATAGATTTTTTTCCTATTTTTTTATTTTTGTAAAAAATTCATTGTAGTAAAATAAATAAAAGTTTTTAATCATTGAAGTATCTAGCGTCTGCGTATCCGATTGCCGAACATCAGCATAATCTGTGGCCCATTTATAAAATGCCATAGATGTAGTATACTATACTTCGGCCGTTCAGAGAATGCGTTCCTGACACCTATCAGTTAGTCACGACTAGTGATGGGCACAACATAACACTGAGTTCGTTACCGTTCCTTCAAAATGAACCGCCGCATTATTTTAAGATTATTTTCGTTTTAAATTGGCGGAATCATTTGTTTTATATTTTAGTTATTTAAGTGGAAACCAAAAAAAGGTAATATTCATATAATAAAATTGTTTTATTTATTCTTTGTTACAAGTACATTGAATTGAATGTGCGAACAGAATATTAATCAGACTCCGATTTGCTTGAGGAGGTGGTGTCTTCATCATCATCTTCGCCTACATGTATAATTATATTATTATCAATAACAGAATCAATCCTGATATCTCGGTCTAACAAAAGCCGGGTAATCAAATAAAAACAGATCGAAAACACTTGAAAAACGTGGTCTATGCGCACGAAACGACAACGGACGACTGTTTTAGCGTCACAAAATGGCGGCCCATAACGCCATTTGGGGTTACCATTTTTAATCTAAGTATAAAAATGCGGTTTGGTCATAGTTTTATTTTTATATTTCATAAACGTTATAATTAAGTCTTATAGTCCATTATTTTCCAATTCTTAAAAAGAAAATCAAAACGTATTATTTTATATTATAACTGTATAAGAACAGATTACGATACTTGCCTGTTATTTTTAGCACAGCACTACAAAATATAAACCGCTGACATAACCTTGTAATAGCGCAGTATAGATTTAGAAAAATATTGTTTACCAAGTTATTTGACACTCAGTTTGGCACAAAATTATAACATTCATTGATTATTGATATAATAATGTTGTTTTAATGCTCCTCAATTGTTAAAACGGTAAACAACCAGCAAAAATATTTTTATCGTAACTGCAACGCCATTGCAAAGTTACGTCGTCAGTTCAATCGCGACGTGTCAGGAACGCATTCTCTGAATGGCCGAACTATAAACAAGATTGCGCACTCTCAAAATATATATTTACGAAAATGAACTCTATTCCAACGCAATAAGGTACTAAATTGGTTGCATAATACACAGAGGCAAATCCCAGCCGAGAGAGATAGTTAGAACGGAGGCCGTTTGTCTCTTTCTAACACCTTGACAGCATAAAAAAATGTTATGATCAACAGTTTTGTCTTCCCTAAAAAACAATTGAATCACTTATATTTTTATCTTATTTTAACAATTGTAAGTCAACAAATTAATCACAATCGCATTAATTTATTCGTATTTATTCTTAAAACATAAACAACATAAAATTTTATTTTGCTTTTTTTTATTTTATAGCGGTAACCCTGAACATTCTTGGCGCGTAATCAGCATTTAAAATTTTGTTTATATTTTTTTGTATTAAATCAATGTAAACTATTAAAATGGTGAAAAAGTGTTGCTTTTATACTTGTGAAAGTGAATCCTATGGTGGTTGCAATATATCGTTCCACAGGTAAGCTAATAATAACATTTTCGTAAATCAAACAACTAGGGTGCCCATGAATTATTGTAATGAGTCAAAATATGGGTGATGGATTTTAAAACTATTGTTATAGCTTCCCAAAAAAATGTAGAAAGGCGATATAAATGGCTCAGCAGTTTATTTGTGAGGCAAAAATACAAAAAAAAAACAGTCTGCACTACGAATCTTCCTGTTTTTATTACTGCTAATTCCCCCTAATTATTAAAAGCCTATATTAGTATTTTAAGGTCACAAACTGCGTAAGTTAGAACTTCAATACAAATCTGTATAATAATCTTAGCAAACTCGGATTGGTCGTGTCGGAAAAGTCGTGGTGACCTAGTGGGTAAAGGACCAACCTCTCAAGTAAGAGGGCGCGGGTTCGATCCCAGGTCAGGCAAGTACCAATTCAACTTTTCTAAATTTGTATGTACTTTCTAAGTATACCTATCTTAGACACCATTGACTGTGTTTCGGATGGCACGTTAAACTGTAGGTCCCGGCTGTCATTGAACATCCTTGGCAGTCGTTACGGGTAGTCAGTAAGTCTGACACCAGTCTAACCAAGGGGTATCGGGTTGCCCGGTAACTGGGTTGAGGAGGTCATATAGGCAGTCGCTTCTTGTAAAGCACTGGTACTCAGCTGAATCCGGTTAGACTGGAAGCCGACCCCAACATGATTGGGAAAAGGCTCGGAAGATAAAACTCGGATTGGTCTCGCATAGCTTAATCTCATAGTCACCCTATTAGAAAGGGACAGACGGCCTCCGTACTAACTGTTTCACTCGGCTCGTTTTTTAATTAAAAGTGCGCAGTCCTGTTTACTATATTATGTCTATGTAAAATGCACTGATAAAATGTCTACATATTATAATAATCTGTGGTCAATTTTGGCATTTCGAAATGGCGGTCAACGTTACAGTGAGATCACTGTAAACAATAATTAAAGTTTTGAAGTCTAAAGAACTGCAACAATGCATATTAAACAGGTAAAAGATGATCTTCTAAGTTCCCTTCTATGAATTAAATGGTTACCATAGTCGTCCACTCTCCAGTTTATTTAGAAATTGATGACATACAAGTGACGCTATTGTATGTGCGTCTGTTTACAGGTGATAATCCAGGGTTTCAAGAGTTACCGCGAACAAATTGTCGTCGAGCCGTTCGACAAACGACACAATGTCGTCGTCGGACGTAATGGATCCGGGAAAAGTAACTTTTTCCATGGTTGGTATCTACTTCTAACATGCTAATTTTCTATAAGTTGAGGGGAATTTATGTTGCAGTAAGTAGGTTGATTGTTGTCAAACGTACTATAAGAACGCTATAACCATATACACTAGATAAGATATGAGTATTGTGTATGTATTTGAGATCAATTCTTTATCTTTTCAGCCATACAATTTGTGCTAAGTGATGAGTTCTCTCATCTGCGTCCAGAGCAGCGTCTGGCCCTGCTACACGAAGGTACCGGCCCGAGGGTCATCTCTGCCTTTGTGGAGATCATCTTTGACAATTCTGACAATAGGATACCTGTAAGTAACATTACATCTGTGTACTTCATTTGAGTATGCATTTACCTTAAGATAAACAATTAGCAATTTCTTTTCTCTAATTGTATAAAATAGTTTAAAGTAGGTTGCAATTTATTTGTTTAGCATGTATTTTTGTAAAAACTCATGTCAGTCTTTTGTGCTGTATAATAACAAGAATGCAGCCATCATATCATGCATATTTACAGAATTATGACATGACAGCTTAGTTACCACAAAGGAATAACTTACCAAAACACCAAAATAGTAGTGTAATTTTTTGTATTTGAGAAAGAAACACATTTCAAACCATGTTTACTGCGCTATCTATCTGTGCAAATTTCTAAATTATGCACCTATTTACAATGCTACTTGTACATATTTCTTATTTAATCTAACTAAAACAGGTTCTTAAGTTCCACATGTTAAATAGTAGTGAAAAGAACGGGAATTAAAATCAATAAATTAGTAAAATAGAACAACTTTCTAATGTCTGATAAAAATATATTTAAACAATGTTTTAATTATTTCTATATATTTTCTTTTATTCCCCAAGTAAAATCTGCATAACAAATACTTAAATGTGACATCACAAGCCCCTACTTCCAACCATCATTGCATTATATCATTTGAAATCAGAATGTTTTGTTAAAAAAAACTTATACTTTTTGATAATGTAGAGATACCAATTAGAAGCACTATTTTTTTAACCCTATTGCATATTGGTCAATGGCTAAAATACAAGTTTTCTTTATTCAGATCGAAAAAGATGAGATATTCCTTCGCCGAGTCATTGGATCAAAGAAGGATCAGTTCTTCTTGAACAAGAAAGTGGTGCCTCGTTCAGAGGTGCTCAATCTACTTGAGAGTGCTGGTCTGTCCAACTCCAATCCTTACTATATTGTCAAACAGGGAAAGGTAAGCAATCTCTTAATACTTTATATCATCTTTGTAATGCGAAATGTATGTCTGTGGGTTACGCGAGAAAGTGGATTTTCTTAAGCAATCAATCAATTGATTTGTGACTAGAGATTGAATTTAGACATAAAACAAAACTATGGATAGATTGGATTGGATACTTTAACTTTCACTATGGATACTTTTTGTTCTTTTACCTTATCTTGTAATTACTTTTTGTCTGGGCAATGATAGTAAACCGTAGGTAATTCGTAACCTCTTTATCTTTACAAATGTTTGTACACTTACAAGAACCTATCTTATTATTTCAGATCAACCAAATGGCCATAGCGCCCGATTCCCATAGACTGAAGCTCCTGAGAGAAGTAGCTGGTACCAGGGTTTATGATGAGCGCAGGGAGGAGTCTGTTACCATTCTCAAAGAGACTGTTGGAAAGGTAACCATTATTTTTATAATTTATGATGCGGGTATGCTGCTTAAAAGTTGGCTAGTTTCGTTTTTTTTTTAAGTTTTGTTTTATAATGATCAAATTCATAAAATAACTTTAATTTTAGAGACAAAACATCTGTGTTATAAAGCTGTAGAGTTTATTTGCTTACTCAGGAACAACTTAATGTAAAAAATCTTATGGAACCTTATAGGCTGCTTTATCTGTTTGTGTGAAGTAGTTTCCATGATAGACAGGTTAAAAGATGATTTTTTAACAACATGTATTAAATTCAGGTGGAGAAAATCAACGAATTCTTGCAAACTATTGAGGAACGTCTGAAAACTTTGGAGGAAGAGAAGGAAGAACTGAAAGAGTATCAGAAATGGGACAGAGCACGACGCGTGTTGGAGTTCATTATACATGACACTGAACACAGGGAGAATAAGAGGAAGTTGGAGGAGGTAAGGTCATAATACCAGTCTTTATTAAGTTCTTTTTTTAAAAAAGCGTGAGGGTTGCTACATTAACAGAGATAGTTTCAATAACATTAGCTATGCCGATGACATGGCTCTACTGAGTGCCTCAGTTTGTGGTCTCAGAAGATTGCTGGCTATCTGTGAAGGCTATGTTAAGAATCACGGATTAGTCTACAATGAAAAGAAAAGCGTAGTCATGGTCTTTGAGGCTGGTGGTCGATGTCTGAAAACAATACCTCCTGTGAGGTTGAATGGTACGGCTCTGCAGAGGACCTATAATTTTAAATATCTTGTCCATATATTGACGTCCAACTTAAAAGATGATCAAGATATTGAGAGGGAAAGAAGGGCGCTGACGGTTTGAGCTAATATGATTGTTCGCAGGTTTGCTCATTGCAACGTAGCTGTGAAGCAAACTTTATTCCGTGCTTGTTGTACCTCCTTCTACACATGCAGCCTGTGGGCATCATTTACTCAGAAATCGTACAGCGCCATTCGAGTACAATACAATAACGCGTTCCGGGTCTTAATGGGGCTGCCTCGCTTCTGCAGCGCATCAGGGATGTTTGCTGAAGCTCGCATTGACTGCTTCTACGCAACAATGAGGAAAACATGCGCGTCCCTGCTGCGCCGTGTGCGGGACAGCCCCGACACCTTACTGCGCTGTATAGCGAGTACACTCAACTGCCTGTATATGAATCACTGCTGCAGACTTTCCACTTCGGTGATAGACCTGCAGTGGTGATTCGATACAGGCAGTTATCTTAGGTTAGGATGCTTTGTGTTGTAATTTACTAACATAGTAATGAAGTAAAAATTGTTACTAACAAAATGAGTCATGGTCACTTGATTCAAATTAACTATTCTTGCCATGATATGAAATAAACTTTTATTACAAAAAACTTAAACTGACTTCAATAATATACCTAAAACTTTCAAACGCTAAATATCCTGAAAACTGCATTATAATCTGTTCAGCCTCACTCTCCTGTTTTGAACTTGGTTAAAAAGTTTTGATGTCAAATAACATTTAAAGTAGAATTTTAGTTTTTTTTTTTATTTTATCGATAATAATTTACTTCACGAAATATCGAGCGCATAATTACCGTCTAATATTAGGCAAGATTGGTCTATATACAATGTCCTTTGTATATTTTTAGCTGGAAAAGATGCGCTCCAACAGTGGCAAGGAACAACAACATTATGCTGACATGGTCAGAGAGGCGCAGGAGCATGTCAGGGAAGCTAACAGGTAACACTTGTTCTTATTCGGATGACATATGTATATCTAATTAGTATTATCCCCGTAAAACATATCGCGCAGTGTTTCGTGGCAGCAAAAAGTTTGACAATAACTAAACTATACTCTAAACTAAATAACTGTCATTTTCAAATTGTTACATCACAACTGTTGCCGTTTTAATTAAAGTCCACTGTGATTTCTCCACCACATAAAGGTAGACTGGGAGAAAAAGCCCAAGGCGTTGAGTCCGCCAGTGTACAAAATATGCATAAGGGATTACGATCCATTTTTTTTTTTTTTTACTTTAGGAAGCTAAAAGAAGCTCGCAAAGACGTAGCAGCTGCCCGTGAGGAGAAAGACATTCTGTCTACTGAACAACAACAGCTGCTCAGAGAGAAGACCAAGCTGGAGCTCGGTATTAAGGACTTGTCTGATGATGTTGATGGTGATAATAAGTCTAAGGTGAGCAAAATAATAAATAATAATAACAAACAAAATAAAGCCCCGCAGGGCATCTGAGGCGGATGACGGGGAGTAGCGACCCCGCGGGGCTATATATCCGAGTGCTCCAGGGAGAGTATACTGTCCCCCATCTCCGGCTTGCCGGAGTGAAGCATGACGGGGGATAGGTCTCCCGCCTCTTGGCTTGCCTTCATCGGCCGGTCAGAGTGGAGTCGCTAGAGCAGGGTTAGTAGCCCACTCGGAGGGTAGGTGCCTCGTGGTAAGTGGCGAGTGGGCCGGTGATGCTGGACCCACAGGGAGCGCGTGATCTGCGTTTAAAGTCCGCCGAGGTATCCTCACCCCTCAGCCGCTCATGTACCTGTTGCCCCCTTGTTGCGATTTAGCGACTGATTCCCGGGGGCCCAGTAAGTGAGGTGGCGAGTCTCCACCTGCCATTTTTACATGTATTTAATACATTGTCATCGGCAGGTGCCATAGTTCCCGTAGTTTCCCCATTCCTAGTCCATTAGCATCCCATCACAATAGCCCAAGTAGTTTTCATCCACAGTTAGCAATAGTTTAGCCCAGAACCGGGGATTGTCCTTGGGTACATTTCTATAGTGTATACAGGGATAATCGTCGGCTTTGTGTCACCATTTAATTAAAGTTGTCTCAAAAGGGCTTCAGCGTGTTGGCTTCGGCCCCACGTTCGCCTCCCAAAAATCCGGGACTCTGTAGTCCCGAGGTCTGGTAGAGACATAACAAACAAAATAATAATAAATTTATAATACTTGTATACGATTCACTAGCCGGCCCAAAAAGCAGTTAAATAAGAATAATCTTATCTACAACGTATAGAAGTCAATTAAATGTATTTGAAGAGCAATACTTAAAGCCCATATTTAAATCATATTATTTTTGAGTGGGAACTCATATTACTAAAAATGTATGATTAAAATATAGAAAAACTAGCTTCCGCCAGCGGCTTCGCCCGCGTGGTGTGTTGATAAAAAGTAGCCTATATGTTAATCCAGGGTATCACCTATCTACGTACCAAATTTCAATCAAATCGGTCCAGCCGTTTTTGCGTGATTGAATAACAAACATACATCCAATACATTCTCACAAACTTTCACATTTATAATGTAAGTAGGATAATATTATTTAAATATGCACAGGCGATTGGCCAATAATTTTTTAACCTATTCTATGTTTTACCCTGCGTTTTAGTAGCGCCGTACACATTTTTACCCTAAAATTATTCTCTCACAAAAAACATCAAACATACATATTACAATTCCAGGAAAGAGCAGAAGGCGAACTCGAACGTCTCCGCCAACAAATAGCTGAGAAGGAACGTGAACTCGAAGAGCTGAAGCCCAAATACGAAGAGATGAAGTCGCGTGAGGAGGAGTGTACTCGCGCGTTAGCTCTCAACCAGCAGAAGCGGCAGGAGCTGTACGCTAAGCAGGGACGAGGGACGCAGTTCACTTCCAAACAGGACAGGGATAGATGGATCGAGAAGGAGCTTAAGTATGTGTTAAATTAATATTTTGTCTTTTGAACCGATTTTCCAAAAAAGGAGGTTTATATTTTTTTTGTTGCCTTGTTGTGTCATTGTTTTTTGAGTTCTATAGGCAATGTAGCACTTTATTGATTTGTTTTGTTTGCCTGTGGCTAAGTTAAGCCAAGCTTATGATGAGTCATGCAAATTCCAAAAAATATAAACATATAAAACATGACTTTTTATTTGTAATCTCCAATTATTTACTTCTAAATATTGAACACTTTGATGGCGTGATTCATATTCCATCTCATTTTTACCAGTTTTATAAAATAAGTTTTATGATGGATCAGATAGTCAAGACAGTTGACGATGATGAAGTCCTCAAAAAGTTTAATCTTATGTTCATTTTGCATTCATATTAATTTGATCATCTAATACCCTTTTCCCAGATCACTAAGCAAGCAAATAAAAGACAAGAAGGACCACGAAACTAAACTCCGTGACGACTTGCGACGTGACGCAACAAAATTGACTGAGCTAGAGAAAAGAATAGAAGAGACTACAAAAGAGATGGAGAGGCAGAGAGTCGCTATTGACGAACATAATAAACAGTACTACGAGTGTAAGAAGAGGAAGGACCAGGAACAGAGTGCTAGGAAGTATGTATTTAAATTTTAACTTTTTTGCGAGAAATTCAAATATGAGATGTTTTTATTTTATATTTTACCTGAGTTAAAATTACATATAAGGCGTGATGTTATAATTCGCGGTAATAATACACCTCAAAGTTATTTTTGATGTGTTTGTTGTAACTCGGAAAGTTCATACAATTCAAATGTAATCGGAAATACTTTGTGTTTTACACTAAAAAGCTTATCAGGTTTCATTTAACTCGTAAGAACTTTCGGAGGAAACTAAGAATTTCATTCTTGAAAATGAAAGTTTTAATACAAATTAATATTTTTATGACAAATTAATATTTTTAGTGAATTATGGCGTAAGGAAACGACCCTCACACAGAATCTGTCGTCACTCAAAGAGGACTTGGCAAAGGCTGATCAAGCACTGCGTTCTATGGCGGGAAAGGTAAATATTACTTCATTATTTATCTCTCTATCTTTCAAAAATGTCACTATGTGTAGATATTTTAATAAATATTCACATACATATCGTCATAGTCTATTATGAAGGTAAGGTTATAACTATCCCTCATAATAGATCAAGTAAATTGATGTTTTGTAGATACTCAATACTAAACAAAGTGGGTTGGTTTTGGATTTCGAAAAAAAATAACGAATTAATTGAGATACCATGAACATACTTTTTTTTTTAATTCTCACGGTTTGATCTATATCCTGGGGGAACTTCTCGTTCCCTGATAGTAGGTAAACTATGTATATGTAGATGATGATGATGATGTCATCCTAGCCGATTATCGGCTACGGCGGCTGTTCTCTTGTAAGGAGATCAGCCAACTACGCAGGACATATTATAGTGCACGAGCATTTGCTTGGACACAGGTGCACTCACTATTCCTTCACTCTCATGGCCCGATGGGACGGCAATCCGACACCACCGGAGAGAGATCACAAGCAGGACCGACATTTGGGAATAGTGTAGATTCCTGACTGTAAAAGAGTTTTTCAAGTCAGTTAACAGTTTTGGAGTCTAATCAAAATCTAATAAATAACTACAACTTTCCTTTACAGCCTATCTTAAATGGCAGAGACAGTGTACGCAAAGTGTTAGAGACATTCCAAGAACGCGGTGGCGAGTGGGCCAAGATCGCCACGCAGTACTATGGACCCGTCATTGAGAACTTCACCTGTGACAAGACTATTTATACTGCTGTTGAGGTATACTATTTTTTTAAATGTTACACCCCTTTGCAAGATACTTTAATTGTAAATGTGAAAGGAACCCTGAATCAACGAGATGGTTGGCGTTCCTTGGGGAAGGCTTACGTTCAGCAGTGGACTACAATTAGCTGATATGATGATGATCATATAGTCTAACAATCCTAAATGAGTGTGGAGTAGTTCCTTCGGGACAATTGATATATGTATAAGATATACTACTGCTGTTTTAGCCGAAAGACTAAGGTCCAAATTCGCGATCAGTATAAACTTTTTTCTTTACACAACTGTTTACTTTAAAACTTGAATGTTCACAGTAAACAGTTGTTTCGAGGAAACTGATGTGTGTTGCCGATAAACCGATGACTTTGGGCCTTACAAACTTTTGCATTTATAATATTACTAGAATAAATTCAATATTTTTAACAATAATTTCTAATTTCCCAGGTAACAGCCGGTAACAGATTATTCCACCACATAGTGGAATCAGACACAGTGGGCACAAAGATTCTGAAAGAGATGAACCGACAGAGCCTGCCGGGAGAGGTGACGTTCATGCCTCTCAACCGACTGCAAGTTAGAGATATGGTTTATCCTAATGATAACGTGAGTTTTCACCATTTTATTATATTTTTGGATATTTTCGTTGATATTGAAGACATATTTTAAAATGTTTTCTTGGAGAGCTTGTGTTATATTTTGTTAATAAACAGCTTTATTTCCTTAGACATGATGATTCATTCAGAATAACTTAAATTCATGTATATATATTAATTCAAAATAGGCCTATAAAAACTTCAACTAAACTACAAGCTATCAATGCTTATATAGGCCCAAGTTCACCCAATAACAACATAAAAGTCCAATTTCTTAGAACAACTGTTTCCTATGAATTGTTTTTTAAGAAACAATGCGGTTATGAGGCCTTACTTGAGTCTAGGTTATTAGAATAATATTATTCCAATCTTCTATCCTGACATAAATTTTTACATACTTTTTTCTATTATATGTATATTTCAGAACGCCATAGCCATGGTACAAAAGCTGAAATACGACGCTAAATACGCCAAAGCAATGAAGTATATCTTCGGCAAGACTCTCATCTGCAGGAACTTGGAGTGTGCCACAGAGCTCGGCAAACAGTTCCATCTCGATTGCGTTACTTTGGAGGGAGATCAGGTAAGGTTCTGTCTAGCCTTTTCCTAAATATGTTGAGGTCGGCTTTCAGTCTGATTATGCAGCTGATTACCAGTGTTTTACAAGTTACAATTTCCTATCTGACCTCCTCAACCCAGTTACTCAGGCAACCCAATACCCTAGATAAGACTGATTGTCAGACTTTCTGGCTTCTGTCTGGCTACTCGTAACGATTGCCAAAGATGTTCAAATGATAGCCGGGATTTACAGTTTATTGTGCCATCCGAAACAAGGCTCCATTTACCAAAACAAAAAAACTAGCCACCCAGCCCAATTCATAAAATATTACAATCATTTCTCTAACAAGGCATTATTATTAACTTTCATTTTGTTCACAGGTATCATCAAAGGGCTCTCTGACCGGTGGTTACTTCAACCAGTCGCGTTCTCGTCTAGAGATGCAGAAGACTCGGTCTGAGCTCATGGAGCAGATAACTACACTTGAGCAGGAGTTGAGCACACTCAGACAAGAGCTCAATAAGACGGAAACTAGTATTAACTCTATTGTGTCTGAGATGCAGAGGACTGAGACTAAACAGGGGAAGGCTAAGTGAGTAAAATAAAAAAGATTAGAGAGATATTGAAAGGTAACCCATTGAAGTGTTCAGAGACATACTAGAGAGATTCTTGAATTATTTCTTAATTTTCAGTGAATTCAAATCAAGACTCAAATACGTTGACAATTCATTGCTATTTGATGACATAAATGATACAATAGCATGCTCTTTTTTGACAAAGTGAACAAAAAAAAAACCCTTTTTAAAGAGAATCTTTTATTCTCTGCTAATAGTTCCACCTACCATGCAGTAATAAATGTATAATAGACCTATAGATATACCTTTCTCCAAAGTCCCATTTATTCACAATATAAAATTCGTCCACAGGGATATATTCGACAAAGTAAAGGCCGACATACGCCTGATGAAAGAAGAGTTGGCATCGATCGAGCGTTTCCGCGGGCCCAAGGAGCGGTCGCTGGCGCAGTGCCGCTCCAGCCTCGAGGCCATGCAGGCCACCAAGGAGGGGCTGGAGTCCGAGTTGCATCAGGTAAATAGCGTTTAAAAGTAAAAATAAAAGCAATTTTCTTATGATGAATACAGTCATTGGTGTCCAAGATATAAGAAAATACATATAAACTTAGATAAATTGCATTGGTGCTTGGCTGACCTGAAATGGAACCCACTGATAATTGAGAGGTTAGTTCTTTTCCAGGAGATATCTAGGAGTTGGTGACGAAATTAACTTATATAGCTGCATTCTCTAGACACCAACTTCTAGACCAATGGCACCTAACAGTTTTTTGTCGCTTTTTAGTGTTTTTATAAGTCGTTTTTCTTTGTTAAGAGTTTAAAATAAGTATTTAAATACAATACCTCACCATGTGTATTCCTACTTAAAACATCCCTCACTCAACAGGAACTAATGGAACAACTATCGACTGCCGACCAAGGCAAAGTGGACGAGCTCAACGACGCCATCCGTCGCCTCACGCAGGAGAACAAGGAAGCCTTCAGCGCCAGGATGAATCTCGAAGCCACCAAGAACAAGCTGGAGAATCTGCTCACTAATAACTTGATTCGGTAAGTTGTATTATTTAACTATTTAGCTATTCCCATCGGTTTCAACGTAATAGACGAGTCTATTTATTATTATCGCTTCACAATATGATTGAAACTGAAAAACTTTGATGCAATTCCATTGATTTGGCGAGACGACCACTACTCCCCAACTAATGCATCCAAAGTCAAAGTTGATATGACTCACCTGCTTTCGTGAAAAATAACATTTATAACACCATGAGAGAAAACCCATCGCCGCGACTTTTTGTGTTCACGATCTATGTTCTTAAAACCGATTATTCGAATTAACATTTATACAACGTTATTTTTTGTTTGTGCGAAACCTGAATATAGTTTGTTCAGAATCAGTAACTGAATCGATTCCAATAGTTTTTACACCATGTTATATTTTTTCCCAAAATTATCTAAAAAACTTTGAATGTTGGACACCACACATAGGTATTTATTCTCGCACAACGGCGGTCACGGCGAGTTCATAGCGGGCGCGAGCGCACAGTGCTATCGCGTTGCGCGGCATGTGTGCGTTTTGTGGTGATTATGTATTTTTACGGACAGTCCCGTAACTTAACAAGCTTATCACTTTGTGATTTTTCATGATACGGTTTTGAAATTTCGTACATAGATTCTTTACATAAAAATACTAGATAGGTGTATCAGGTTTCACATAAACAAAAAATAACGTTGTATATTTAATAACATACCTATAGAATAATCCATAATAATGGTCTTCCTTAGACCTTGTTATTTTTCTAATTATCCCCACTATTATTCATAAACTTTGCTTTTCTCAATATCCAGTCGTAAAGATGAGTTGGTTCAAGCTCTACAAGAGATCTCGGTGGAAGATCGCAAGCGTCGTCTCGCGAACAGCAAGGCGGATCTCGCCGCCACCGAGAAGAGAATCAAGCAGATTAACAAGGAGTTGGAAGAAGTCGAGAGGAAAGTACAAGCCGCTGTAAAGAATGAGAAAGCCTTGAAGTTGGAGCTTGATAAGTGGAGAAATAAGGTATGATGATTTAGTGCTCATTTTGTGCGCGTAAACAGTATTTACAATCAGTATCCCTGCATAATCAGTATTTACAATATGAAAAATGCTATACTCCAGATTTGCCTCCTACAGTATTTTTGTCGGCATTTTGTCGTAAATTAATATTGTTTTATGTTTCGATTCGATTTTTTCTACTTTATCTTTAAAATCTGTATGAAAGGTCAAGTATGAATAAAAATATCGTATTATTTTTACTTCCTTGGAAATCTTGGTTTTGTCCAGTGTATAGCGAAAGAGAGATTGTTTGATGAAAAAAAAACTGGTAAAAAGTTAACTTCCCGACCTTAGAGTCATGTCCATATCCAAAAGGCAATAATTTACTCTAATAATCTTTATATAACAGGAAAAAGAAGCACAAGACAAAATGGAGGAAGACGCCAAAGGCTTAGAGAAGATGGCGTCCAAAGAGGTGTTGCTACAGGAGAAAATACAAGAATCTCTCGACAAGATCGCTGCGCTCGGGACTCTGCCCAACGCGCCCGAGCTGCATGCCAAGTATCAGAAGATGTCGCTCAAACAGGTAACAGATAACTTTAGACTCGTAAGCCCAAGTATACCGGCAAATTAAATATCCGTTCTTCTGCTTAATTCTACGTAATTCCGCCTTACTACAAAAACTTAAACATCTGTTGAACACATGTCTAAAAAAATGTGGCTACAAAACAGACCTTATTTCAACGTCATAATCTGTCATTTTGTTTAGACAGGTATTCAACAGACGTTTAAAAGTTTATGTGGTACGACGGATTATGTTTATGTTGTTGGTGAATTTTGTCCTTAATCCTGAGCTTAAAGTAATAACATGCAGCTGATTATTAGTTTTTATATGCAGTGATAACTGTCCATCCTCCTCAACCCAGTTGCCATGGCAACACGATACCATTTGGTGAGACTGGTTGTCAGATTTTCTGGGTTCTGACTACCCGGGTTACTACTTGCAAGTCAGGTGCCTGAAGAAATTTTCATTACATAGAGGCCCACCCATCCACGTACGGAACGCGCTAAGCGTTGTTTATTCATTGTTTACGGCTTTTATTTAGCCATAAGTACCTTGCATTTCTTGACATTATGAATACTTTATGCCCTCAGATTTACATAGATATTTACAATGGCGATCCAACAAGGTAATGCTGCCAGCCTCTTGGGTACGCTCCCAGTCGACAACGATGGGGACGAATTTTTTTATGCTTTTTAGTTTATTTTTTGTTTTACTAGGATAGTTTTTTATATGTATTGTAAATAGTTTCTTACATTATATTTTTTTTGCAGCTATTCAAAGAGCTCGAGAAAGCTAACCAACATCTGAAAAAATATAACCACGTGAACAAGAAAGCCTTGGATCAATTCATTAGCTTCTCTGAACAGAAGGAAAAACTATACAAGAGGAAAGAGGAACTTGACATTGGGTGAGTTTTATTTTTTACATTCTAGCCGTTTGATTTATACTTTCTATACCAGAATGAAATATTTAACACTCACAATTTATGTACTTTCTATTATTTATTTATTTTCATTTTTTTGTACACACACATAATAAAGAAAGATGACAGGAAAGAAAGAATTTACAAAGGTAATGCTTATTTCTAAAGAAATCTCTTCTTTTATTAAAATAATTTGTAAAATTGGTTCGGTACATGTGAAGATTATCCCCTAGAACTGTTACAAACTCAAATACATCACGTCTATAAAATGTGTGTAAATGTTACAGTTATCTTTTTATTTCTATTGAACAATATTAATATATTAATATAAACAATATTATTTTCTGAAACTATGAATATACAATCGCCATACGTTGCTATCAGTTGATTGGTATAAAAACAATTAAAAAAAGACGTTCTACATTTAATATACATTATAAATCTGATTCAAACAACCAGAACTTTACAAATATGTATAATTATTTTTACCTATATATTTTTTTGAAATCGTAATTTTTTTGGACCATATGGAGCCAAAACGCTGTTTGGAGTATTTTCCATCCGACTTCCGATGGCTTTAACATTGAGAACGTTTTCGAACTTATCAATTAGTTCGATAATTTTTCTATAAATAATAACAACTGCCTCTTCAGCGTAAAGATAGTCTAAATGTGTAAAATCGTTCAAGTAAATTATCTCGTCGACATTTGGCAGGTTGCTTTTAAGGATGTCAACATCCTTCGGGTCCGATAACCAGTCTTTGCAACTGTAAAATAAAATTACAGGCACTGTTACTTTACTTAGATCGTAATCTGGCGGGGTTAATGACTCATATCTGCGTAAATTCTCTACGACGTCATAATCATATCGACAGAATCGCTCCGAGTGTACCAATTGTCCGTAATGTGAGAACTGACGTATCGATGAACCAGTAGGACTGTGCCCTAATATAACCGACAAAAACGTCTCATTTATCTTCGTCTCATACCCTGATAACGAGTACAAAACATTGTCACAATTCACTGGCATAATAGAGCAAACAATACCCGATATTTTGTTGAAGAAATCCGACCCTGTCATAATAGTGTTAAAATCCGATAGTATTAACTCCAGTACATTTTGAGCGGGTGAAAAAAATCTCAATAAATGACTTTGAACGTGACCCATCCACGCTTCAGGAGCCAGTGAGAACATAAGTTTCATTTTACTATTGTATTCGGGCTTCATTGAACCCAATACATAGCCGACTGTTGTTCCTTGCGAATGTCCCACGTAGTACAAGCTATCTTGTTTTGTCCTATTGAGGATATAGTCGATCATTGCTGGCAGGTCGTACAAAGCGATTTCTTCCCATGAAAAGTCCCAAAACGCTGACTGCGTAGAGTTCATAGACGCGTGCGCTAGAGAGTATTTGTTTCCTCTCGCGTTGCCCATCCACACGTCGAAGCCTTGATCTGCGAGCACATAGGCCAACGCCTTCTTAGGTCCCATTAGCAACCAGCAATCAGAACTTTCGACAATACCGTGCATTAGAAACACAACTGACCTTTCTTCTCTTTTCTGGCGGTTCAGTCTATGGAAATTTAAAATGTATCCATCTTGTGTCTGCACCGTATGTTCTTCGAGAGGGTATCTATATTTCTTCGCTAATTGAGATATGTTAAGTCTTGCATCTTCAGGAACGTATGTTTCTTGAGTTGTGCCGATTAGTTCTTCCCAAACGTTCCATAGTCCCCGATCATTGTTCGCAGAAACACTGCCAATCAGTACTAGTATATAAATGTACATACTATTATTTCTCTAGGAAATCGTCTGTGCGTGAAACAATGCGTGCTACGTTATATATATGTTGTTCTAAAACCTATGTTGTTAAACTTCACCCCATTGTTAATAGCTATTAATCTTGACACAGATTTATTTAGATTTGTAGTTCGTGTCAGTTATCCAATTATTCCATTTGAACGAATTTCTCTAACTTTTGTGAACTGTTGAATGAACTGCACTAGTGTTATATGTATAATTACTTTGATGTGAATGATCACATTCGCATTGATGATTTTGATATCCGAGTAATGTTTCTGGTTTTAAGTCATGTTATCATAACAAAGCATTTGTTAGATTCAGTTAGGAAAGTCGTTGTTACTTAACTCAAAGCATTATGAAATGTGTTACATATAATTTTACTACATTTTAGTTGCAATAATCTTTCTAGACAGTCTGTAGAATTTCTGTATAATATTGCAACTTAAAATATTGTAAAACTATTTCGTTAATAAACATTGTAATAAAATACTCTATTCGACAGAGGAGAGAAAATCCGCGAGCTCATCGAAACATTAGAACACAGGAAGTTAGAAGCCATACAGTTTACATTCAAGCAAGTATGCAAGTACTTCACTGAGGTGTTCAAGAAACTGGTTCCTCAAGGCAGAGGCAGCCTCATCATGAGAGCGGCCAATGAGGACGGACAAGAGGCTTCCACTGACGTAAGTGTACTATTTACGTCATTATTGTTCCCGTCAAATAACTTTGCTTGTGTCGAGTCAGTAATTTAACGCCTTGTGCATGCACAGTAGTGTTTTTTTTTCATACATTTTGCCTATGGTGAAGTTTCTAGTAACCCATTTCGACAAGTATAGCTAATCGATAAAAGGTCTGGTGGGTATACATTTTGTAAAATCCTGCTTCTTAGCGTGCGCTTACAATCTAAATGGATTAAGGAACTCCTATGCAAAATTTTTGACTCGTAGCATTTGTCTTTTCTGAGATGGTCAGCGCTGAAAACCAGCGCTGTTTGTCTCGTGCCTGCGTGTGCGTGACACAGCATTTATGCTGAGCGCTGCCCCTTTTTCACGCATAAGTGACGCAGCTGCAGCGCTTTATTTTTTTGTTTTACTGTTTGTTTTGTCCCTAGATTTATTTGTTTGTATTTGTGTGTTTGTTTTCTGCGTCATGTGTGTAAAATAAATGGTTTTTCTTTCTTTCTAGATGTGATGACTGAAAAACTGACTCAAAATTTTACTGTAACCTGGTACTTGACTCAAGGACAAACCTACTGTATTTTTATATACATACTGTACTTTATTCACAGCGTGTAAAAGCCGACCCATTCGCGGGCGTCGGTATAAAGGTATCGTTCACTGGCGGCGAGGGCGACATGAGGGAAATGAACCAGTTGTCCGGCGGACAGAAGTCGCTGGTCGCTTTAGCACTCATCTTCGCCATACAGAAGTGTGATCCTGCCCCATTCTACTTGTTCGATGAAATCGATCAGGTGAGTTGAAGTTAGGTTATATGCTAGCTTTATATTGGGTTTTAATTGTGAATGCGTGTTTTTTATTGCCTAAGAATGTTGCTATAGGTTTATAAGAGATAAAACCATAGAAACCGTTTGAAAATAGTCACATTTAATAGAGAACTTATTTATTTAAAGTCGGTTTATGATATTTTTTCTATTCATACCTCGCGAAATTAAATTTCTCTCTAACTGTATAACAACTTGTCTTCCTCAAAACAATTTAAGTAAAGAAAAGAAGAACTGTACAACATTTTATTCAAATCGTTTTATGCCATAAAATTGTATTTCCCAAATGCTATTCCTAACACTACAAATTCCACAGGCTTTAGATGCGCAACATCGTAAGGCGATAGCAAACATGATCCACGAGTTATCCAGTTCGGCCCAGTTCATCACGACGACTTTCCGACCTGAGCTGTTGGAACATGCTCACAAGTTCTACGGAGTTAAGTTCCGGAACAAAGTGTCGCATGTCGAGTGTGTCACACAAGAGGAGGCGAGAGATTTCGTCGAAGACAGCGCTACACATGCTTAAATTTTGTTTACTTATGTTATTTGACATATGTTGAATTCGAAAACGTTTCTGACCACAGAGTACAGACATGTTGGTAAATAAATGATGTCTTTTGTAAGTAATTTGCATTTCTAAAGACCGATTTTACAATTCACTTTTATCTGTCAAACAATAGAATATGTGACAGCTTTTGTATAGAAAATATGTCATACCGCTATATTTATTATTCAGATAGAAGTTAAGTGATGATTGAAAATTCGGTCCTAAAAGTAGTTAAATGAATCCGCGTTCCGTTTGCATACAAGAAGTCAACGGACAGCGCGATAAAGTGTCACTAAAGTGCTCTTATTACGCCGTAGAAGGAAATGCCTGATTTTGTAAGAAATTATAAAAGTTTTGATTTACCTTCATGTCTGTTTATTAATGCTACGTGCGCCACCTAACTGTTAAAATATTGCAATTACTCCACGATATTGTTAATTTCGAATTACGTGTTAAAATGTTACGTTTTTATGTTTAAAACTTAAAACGCAGGTGTTGTAGGACGCAGGAGTAGTTGCATAACCAATAAATAATATTATTATTCTCATTTAGTGTGAATATATTGATTTGTCGTGTAAAACAGTTTTTTTGTCGCCGTCTGAATTCATAGGCATGTACTGACAATATGATACTTTAAAATTCAATTGGATAGAAATTAAAATGTTATATGTTGGTGGTGTAAGTTTGACATTTTCAGTGCGCACCACTCGACATGATTTTTCTAGAATTGTATTCATTTATTTATTTAAAAATACAGACCTATTTACCGCGAAGAAATGTTACATAGTTACATAAAATACTTTTTCAGCAACATTGGATTGTAAGGTTAGCGATATTTTATTGTAAATATTTTTGATGCAGTTTTTATTTCGATTATTTCCTAAATAAATTGACATGAGTGGTTATTTTAGTTTACATTGTTGACATTATTTTCTTCTACTAGATATAAGTAAAATAGTTAATACTATAAAAATTGATAGTAAACATTTTGCATTGACTCAGATTATATTTTTATAGTGCCTCAGCAACGACGTCAATGCAGTGGTTTCTGAATTGTAATGTTTTTTTTTCTAATAAAAATACTTTATTTCTCAACATTACTGAGTATTGTAAAATGGTAATGTTTCCAGTGTATTTACTGATGTTAAGAACATTCTATAGAAATATACGAAACTAGCCGTTTTCTTGCGGTTTTTCTCTAGCTCCTACCCGTAACGGGATAAATTGCCAAATCTTCTTTCAATGTAGGTCAACCAACAATTTTGTAGTAGTGGTGAGAATGAAAGAAAAACAACTGAAAGTAATAACTTTTTATTTTTTAAACCCATCTTTAGTTATTCAGCATCGATCACGCGTTTTATCATTGAACATAATATAATCTATTGCTTTATTAATACATATTAGTTTAAATAGCCAATGGAAATAATATTAGATCCTTCATAAATGAAGTATTCAAGTCTTTAAATATATTTATTGACAACATCGATAGCTGATTAAAATTTCAAAAATACAATAATAATTCGATTGAATATTTCAAATACATTATAAGTAGGATTTGCTACATAGAATTGATATGTATAATAAATCTATTGCAACCTACTTTACCTACTGAAGTATTTTTTCAACATAATCATTAGTCTTAAAAATATTTGGCGAAATATTTGATCTGTAACGCCGAGGGTAAGTACATTTTATTACATTTATTGGATTTTAAGGATTACACAATTTTAGAAAGGTTCGATTAATTGCATTAATTTTAAAGTCGATAGATAAAGATAGTTTACTCGAAGTACTTGTACACACGTTTAGTGCTTTCACAAAAGGATTTTAAAGCACATTATTATAATCCTAATACGTCAAATATTTAAAAAGAGATGCTCTAGCATTTTTCGTAAGGTTTAAAATGAATCGCATTTAACAATGCTTGTTAAATGCGATTCATTTTTTTGACTTGTTCATTTCGTACCTTTTACATTAAAATAGAATCACAGTGATTTCGTTTGCTTATTGTTACGAACGTTGCCAATTTTATATAGGTATATTTTTATTGATTTTAATATACATTTGACTATTGAATCGTACACTTATTTACATGCGAATGTATGGATTACATAATACTATGCTACCCGCTTCTGAAATACATTTTCTTAGTGTAATACAGTAAATGTAAATCTAAAAAGATATAAAAATCTACTTTGACATACACTCGAAGATTTCATATATTCGTCTCTCGAACTACGAAGGCACAGTCACACTATATCCAAATTTAATTTTATTAATACTTGAATATCTTACACCTAAGTTTCATTTTTTTTTAATGTACTGATAAATTGCTACTGAGGACAAAATGATAATTACAACAAGCTGGGAAACAATCGAGAATTGTTTGAGATTTGGTTAAGATCGAGACATAAGAACCAAGTTCACATTTACTTAACAATTATTTTTAACGAAAAAAAAAATCTTCATAATTACGAATTTTTTTTTTGGAAACCGACTGAAATCACGATACAAACCCAACTAAAAAAATCTTAAGAACGCTCTAAAGTACGTAGGTATACCTAACAAACATTAAAAAACGACACACTTTAAACAACAAGGAAGGAAGATATTTTGACATAATTTAATATAGCATCGTACGCTATAACCGTCTTAAGGGGACCGCGTAGGGAGAGTTCCAGTCTCTTTCGAAGACTTCTTGAAGATCTTTCCTTATGTCTCTCGTAAGATTCTGGAAGCTTCCATCATGAGTCTGGTCTTGGAATACGAAGGCGACGCCGGCGGTACTTATGAAGTAATCTCCGGACCAGTTGGATGTGCCAATGTATGCAGTACGGTCAGTCACCATGTATTTATTGTGGTTCACTCGCCCGAAAGGAATCTTGTCTTGTTCTGGTGTTGATGGGACTACGAAGCGTTTCTGTGATTATAAAAAGATTAAAAAGTTAGAAAAATATAATATTTATTTGCAATATGCAACTGTAGAATAAATCATTTTAAATATTTACATGATGAAAGGTGTGTAGGAACATTTCGTTATATCTGCGCTTGCGCATCCTAATACGTCACAATGATCTACGTGTTTCTTTTTTTGACTGTGCCTACTAAAGAACAATATCAGACGTCCATAGTAACTTAGGCTCAATAAAAATATTTCATGGACAGTGAAAATTCTTACAGTTTTTTGTGTAGTTTAATGTCAGAAGCTTTTCTATGTTTTCCACTTTTGCATTGAACTTCTCAAAACCAAATTATTCAGACATTGTAAATTGGAGGTTATTTTTACAGAGTAAATTAAACAAAAAATATACAGTAATTGAATAGTTTTATTCGTTTTCACCATACTCATTAACATCATCTTCAATTTCGTTATATTCGTTGTAGTAAAGAACTTTATGTCCGTGAGAATTTAGTTTTAAAAGTTGATTGGGCCGAAACCTGACATTGTTCGGAAGGTTCGTTTGTGGATGTACCTGGCTATGCTTTGATGCCATACAATAATAAAAAAACAAATACCCATTTTTTGGTGGGAAATCGTCAGATGACTCCTCCCGCTGTGGGTGCAGAGGGAGGGAGTTGGTGTCAGACTCTTACTGACTGAAACCCATCCACCGCGGTAACTCGAACAATCCTGCAGCCCCAGCAGGCTTTGGCCCTAGTGGGTCCCACTGGAGTTTCAAGTAGATACCCTAACTGAGGTTTCAAGTATCGTATTATTTTAGGTAATATAGTCACTTACCACTTGTAGATCAACTCTGGGGTAAGCCTGCGACAGGTCGGTGAGTGAGCGGAGGAAGTAGTCCTCTGAGGGCGCCGAGTGTTTCCACCAGCTGATCAGTAGCTTTACCTTCACTTTGTTCTCTAGAGCCGCCTTGCGGATCGCGTCGTCTATTTTAGGCCAAAATCTGCGAAGTAAGTGTTTTTATTTATACTACTTATATTAAAGAGGTACCCAAAACTGCAAACATGGGTTTTATTCTAATTCGAAAACGAGCGATGTCTTTGTGAAGGTGAAGAAGTCTATAAGTAAATACTTACGACAGCTTATGCGTGAAGGTACACATAGGCTCGTACTCCATAACCGAGATGTAGACAAACTCCTCCGCCGACTCGATGATGGACACGATCGCGTTCGAGTCATCCGTGCGACCCTGCGGACTTAGCGGCGGCGGCGAACTCTGCAAAGAGTATAGAAAATATTGTTAGCTGCCAGTGGTTACATAAAGGGCAGCAGAGACGAGCGACCATCGACACCCCACCATTCAGTCGTGTATCTCTGCTTGGAGGATTCCATTTTCGAACGTCATTGTGACAAGACATGTCACAATGACGGGAATACGATTTTGCCGCGCTTTGGAATATTTTTGTTCAATCGTAGTTGATTTTCATGTTAAAACTATTTCTTGTTATTTCCTTGTTAAATAAACCTGCTTCTGGTTCTTAAAAATAATCGAGTATTCTGACGATCAAAATGACCCTTACGGTGGAGGAATTATGATAAAATCTGTTTTACTTGTATATGTACCTACCTATGTGTTTTATCTGTAAAATAAATAGGTAGATATGTAACCTAACATATGATTCTCTGCTACTGCGAACTTGTACAGACCACGGACTTTACACTTCCACGGAGAAAAACTTCAAAGAAGTTTCAAAACCAAAGAATTAAATCGGATATTGCGTTTAAAATAAAAATATATTATCTGCTGATTTGAGCTTAGTTATTTTGATTTCCTGATACAAAATAGTTGGTTAATCCTTAAAAAGAGTAATTATTGATCCATAACACGGTTTCAAACAACGCAGTCTAGCCCGACTACCATGATAAACATCGGCTATCGGAGCCCTATTATATACCTACACGCGCAGTTAATGCGTCGCACCAATAGGCATGATGACAGTAATCAAAAATCATTAAAATAATATATTTATTAAATTAAACTTGAAGCTTGGAATATAAAACGCGCATTGTTTTCTTTATTAATAATGTGATTAATATGTATTTTTATAAAATAAAATTACCGAAATAAGGCAATCCGCCATGATATCTTGAACACCAATCAGAGCTCGTGACGTCATTTCTCAAAACAACTCGCGCGAAAGCGCGCGAACGTCACATTTCGTTATTGTGAACTTCCACTGCGATCTTTGTTTTTAATTAATTAATTGTTTATAACACGAGTTATGGAGCCCGGATTTATCAAGGCAAACAGCGCTAATTTGCCTAGAATTGATATCATAATGCTGGGAAAGTTTTTGGCATCAAATAAAGATTTTTGTTCAGCTGAATTTAGAAATGTTAAAACTTCCATGTAAGTATACTAGTTTAATTAAAAAACAATGAGAGATGAAACCTAACCGCGAAATAGTTATTTACATTATAAACTATGCTAGAATCTAGAGAACTACGTAATAACTTACATCAAAGTGATCTTCACAAAAATAAAGTTGTACCCTGGGCAATATTGCTTTTGAATATCGCCTTGCAAGTTTTTTTATTGTGAGGAACGTACACAAATAACTTATCAGGAGTTGTTTTGGATGAGTTCTTACTTGGTCCCCCAGTGACCCCACAACACCTATGCCCTTTCGAATTCATATTTAATAACACAAAAAACTTAATTATTGCACTCAGCGTTGTTTACTTGCGTCTTGTAATTTCAGTCGTGACGTCACAAGTGACACCATGACACTGACAAGCGTTTTCGCGCCGGATTCAAAGTGGACAGAGAAAAATGCAATTATTTGATAAAAAATCTTCGCATTTTCTTAAAATTAATAATTTTTCATATAAAATAGACGTATACCTACATCATACAAAGGAATTTAAAAATTTGTCATCATGCCTATTGTATACAGTCTACAGCCAACTAACAGCACGCATTTTGAATAACAAATTACTGGAATTGGAATTACTTGGAACTTCAGTTGATTGTCAAATTCAATTGAAAATGTAAACAATTAACTAAAAAGTCGGAATTGATTAGAAACTATTCTAGGACACGGTGTCATCAGGTTTTCAGACTGTTGGAATTATAGGTATGCTCCGGTGCGGCAGTTGCTCCGATAAATACAAGAAAACAGCGAAATAAAGCTTGATTTACTTATCAACTGTTTGTTTTGAAAATATAACTATTATTAGGTACGGATAAACCATCATTACTTAGTTGGATATAGATTCTGAAAAAAATATTAAAGCTAAAAAGGTGTAGTGTTTGTAAGATCGAGGTCATTACTTGTTTTTCCAAATATTTGATAGATGAAATAAAAATAACTGTAGTTAAACAAACATTTATTCACAACAAGACTTCAAATCAAGTATGAAACGAGTTTCTGATTAATAACAGGTTGGATATTAACTTATAGAAGTACCTACGTACAATTTCTATAATAGTAGGTACCTATATTGTAGGTAATGCTCGAGTTATTCCTAACAAATGTAAACGAAAAGTAGGTACAACATGAGTTTTCCATTATTTACAAAATAGGATCGCAGAATTGTATGGAAAGTTTAGTCGTAGTAGTATGCAATTATTTGTAACATTATATGTATTTTAAAGCTGCATGCGTGAGTGTATCTACACAGAGGTGTTCAGACGTCTGCGTCTTCTGAAGTACCACCTCCAATGTGCACGCGACGAAGGACTAAACATGACGAACGCGGCCTGAGGTATCAGCCTGTTATAGAAAAACGGGTCCAGTGTGTTTGCACCAAAAAATAAACGCGTGAATGCCCATAGTAACGTTCCAGCATCACACAATAACGCAACTCCGACTAGCGCCACTACATGACCAAATTTTCTTTTAGATATACTTCTTTTGAAACACGACATTACAGAAACTATTACACTTATAAACAATGCTACTTTAAGAAATAATATAAAGAACAAAGGAGATAATCCTAAAGGTGCCGCATCATCGAAATCTAAGCGTAAAAGAATAGAAGTCGTCACATTTATTGCTTTAACGCCGATGGTCAATCCGCACACAAACATTGTGATGATCAGTTTATCATTGCTTACTTTACCATTATAGAGCAGCACCAGCCTAAAATACGAGATAAAAGATGATGCTAATGACCAAGCCATAGTTAGCAGAAAGATAAAGCTGGTGGGTAGCACGTACAGGATACTACCGTCAGACAGGAACCCATATATGAACAAGTGTAGTGTGCCCATCGTGACATGGTTGACACTGACATAGTTGTCTAATGTTCGCCATCTCGGCAAGATCCACCAAGTCGTCCACAATGCAATAACGCTCAATAATGACACAAAGCAACCCACAAGGAAAAACAGCGCTTCTGCTATTGACTCTCCCATTTTACTGTACCAATGCTGTATGACTGAACTGAATAATACGCTAATATCAAGTACGTAATTTGTACATAAATATAAGCTATTATTCATATCAACTGTAGTGGAAAGATATAGGTCATTAGTAAAATGCCACCAGATAAAAACGCTAATGAATTTCCTATGGTCACAAAAAGGACAATGCTATTCTTTGTATGGAAGTTGGGCTCAAGAGTTGCCCACAGTAACTGCATAGTGTATTATGTTCCATAGGCGTATAATAAGTCCCAGACCGAAATATTTCGAAATCTATCCCAGGAGTGCTGAGAAAAACCGGTTTGAATCTTATTCAATATTACGAAAAATATTATGCTTACGAACCAACTATTATATATTCCACTTTTATTACCTTAATTGAAATGCATTATAATATTAATCGACAAATACGATAAGATGATAGAAATAGGTATTGAACGAGAATTTTTTTTACCGACTTCAAAAAATGGAGGAGTGTCTCAGTTCGTTTGTATTCTTTTTACGTAAGTACGTGCATAACTCCGTCGTCGTTTACCAACCGATTTAAACAATCATTTTATTGTTTGAAAGGATTTACTTTCCAAATGGTTCCTTTGTTATTCGGTCCAGGGTCTGGTGATAGAAACCTTAAAACAATAGGGAACTCTCGGAAATTGTAAGCACATATCGAATAAAAACTTGTCATTCGGGTATATGTCTCCGACACTACTAAACAGTGGATGTTAAGACCTGACCTGACGATGGAGACGACAGTGAGACGAGGGAACTCCTCAACGGTATCTATTTACTACCTCGTGTTCGAGCTTATTTTATTCGTCTTGATAAGATTTTTTCATTGCCATTACAGATATTAATTGCATGACGCTACACGAACTTAGGACTGATTGTGGTAGATAGAGACTGAAAAGCAAGAGAAACAACTGCAGTTGCCTTTAAACGTCTATTTCTGTTTTTTTAGGGTTCCGTAGCCAAAATGGCAAAAATGGAACCCTTATAGTTTCGTCATGTCCGTCTGTCCGTCTGTCCGTCTGTCCGTCTGTCACAGCCGATTTACTCGGAAACTATAAGTACTACAGTGATGAAATTTGATGGGAATATGTGTTGTATGAACCGCTACAAAAATATGACACTAAATAGTAAAAAAAAGAATTGGGGGTGGGGCCCCCCATACATGTAACTGAGGGATGAAACTTTTTTTTTCGATGTACATACCCGTGTGGGGTATCAATGGAAAGGTCTTTTAAAATGATATAAAGTTTTCTAAAAAACATTTTTCTTAAAGTGAACGGTTTTTGAGATATCAGCTCTCAAAGTCGTAAAAAGTATGTCCCCCCCCCTCTATTTTTATAACTACGGGGTATAAAATTCTAAAAAAAATAGAGGTGATGCATGCTAATTAACTCTTTCAACGATTTTTGGTTTGATCAAAGTATCTCTTATAGTTTTTGAGATAGGTTGATTTAACTGTAATTTACGGAACCCTTCGTGCACGAGTCCGACTCGCACTTGGCCGGTTTTTTTTTTATCCTAACAGTGAAACCACTAACTATCTGAATGTTATTTCAAGAAAAGAGGTTGTTAGGTTTGTGGCTGCTTAAAATGGCTTGCTAACAATGGCTGGCTAACATTAGAACCGGATATTTATATTTTCTCGAGACCTCTGGGACCGATTTCAAAAATATTTGGATTCCGTCTTAAGAGTGAAGTAAAGAACCGATTTTAACCATTCCCACTACTGGGCAAATGGCTTGGGCTTTGTAAAGTGACTGTTCAAGTTGAACATTAGAACTGGTTTTTCTCGGGACCTCTGGGACCGATTTCCAAAATATTTGGATTTCGTATTAACAGTGAAGTCAAGAACCTATTCTAACCATTCTCACTACTGGGCAAATGGCTTGGGCTTTATAAAGTGACTCTTCAAGTTTGACATTAGAACCAGTTTTTCTCAAGACCTCTGGGACCGATTTCCAAAATCTTTGGATTTCGTGTTAACAGTGCAGTAAAGAACCTGTACGCGACGATAGCTCAGTGCGATGATTGTATTAGATGATTCGGATGATAAATTAAACTTGGTGGACTGTATAAATGGTATAATAAAATAAATGACTGTTACAATATTAAACGCGACGGAAAATAAGAAAATGCGTAAGCGCAGCCGTGCTCGGAGCGGTGCAACAGCTGACTGCCGTGAAGGGCGCGCGGGGCAGCCGGCGCTCGTCGCTCGTGCAGTCGCCGGTGGCTCCACCCGGCGCGATGGTATTGAGTATGTGACTCAACAAACCTATTTCGACCACTTTCACTGCTGGGCAAATGGCTCAGGCTTTGCTATGTGACTATCTATGGAGAACATTTGAACCGGTTTTTCTCGGGACCTCTGGGACCGATTTCCAAAATATTTGGATTTCGTATTAACAGTGAAGAAAAGAACCTATTCTAACCATTCCCACTACTGGGCAAATGGCTTGGGCTTTATAAGGTGACTGTTCAAGTTTAACATTAGAACCGGTTTTTCTCGGGACCTCTGGGACCGATTTCCAAAATATTTAGATTTCGTGTTAATAGTGAAGTAAAAAACCTATTCTAACCATTCCCACTTCTGGGCAAATGGCTTGGGCTTCATAAAGTGACTGTTCAAGTTTAACATTAGAACCGGTTTTTCTCGGGACCTCTGGGACCGATTTCCAAAATATTTGGATTTCGTGTTCAGAGTGCACTATGGAACTAGCTGGAACTACTCCCACTGCTGGGCAAACTTTGAGCCCAGACCCTGGCATTGTCCTTTGTCAAATATCAAAATATGTAGAATCAGATTTCTTTATACCTACCAAAACAGCCGCCGTAGCCGATAAATCGACTAGGACATAATCATCATCATCATAGTGCCACCGCGGCATGAGTGCAGTTGACAGCTAGCGGTTTTTAAGCGATTGTAGAGCGATTTGTACCATTGAATGAACTGACTAATTAATAATAGCTGATAGTAAACTGCACTAAAAAAACAGCCAGACTGTAATCAATCAGGAGGGGTTTGTGCAGAATACATAGCAAGCAATCCTTAGGATTGGTTACTGGTGGTGTCTATTTAGAAGATTTAATCTTCTAAAGGACAATGCCAGGGTGTGGGCTCAACCCCAGCGGGGCCCAGCAGGGCCAAGGCCTGCCGGGGCTGCGGGTTGTTCGAAAGAGATACCGCGGCCCTGGTACATAAAAGGCCTATGACGGAACACGACGATTTTAGTCAGTAAAAGTCTGACACTCCCTCACCGCTGCTAAGCCACAGCGGGAGGGGTCATTTGATGATTTTACGTCGATAAAAAAAAAAAAAAGGGTGTGGGCTCAAAGTTTGCCCAGCAGTGGGAGTAGTTTCAGCTGGTTCCATATTGCACTCTGAACACGAAATCCAAATATTTTTGAAATCGGTCCCAGAGGTCCCGAGAAAAACCGGTTCAAATGTTCTCCATAGATAGTCACTTAACAAAGCCTGAGCCATTTGCCCAGTAGTGGGAATGGTTAGAATAGGTTCTTTACTTCACTGTTATCACGAAATCCAAATATTTTGGAAATCGGTCCCAGAAGTCCCGAGAAAAACTGGTTCTAATGTCAAACTTGAACAGTCAATTAATAAAGCCCAAGCCATTTGCCCAGTAGTGGGAATTATTAAAATAGGTTCCATAGTGCACTCTGAACACGAAATCCAAATATTTTTGAAGTCGGTCCCAGAGGTCCCGAGAAAAACCGGTTCAAATGTTCTCCATAGATAGTCACTTAACAAAGCCCAAGCCATTTGCCCAGTAGTGGGAATTATTAAAATAGGTTCCATAGTGCACTCTGAACACGAAATCCAAATATTTTGGAAATCGGTCCCAGAGGTCCCGAGAAAAACCGGTTCAAATGTTAAACTTGAACAGTCACTTTATAAAGCCCAAGCCATTTGCCCAGTAGTGGGAATGGTTAGAATAGGTTCTTTACTTCACTGTTGTCACGAAATCCAAATATTTTGGAAATCGGTCCCAGAGGTCCCGAGAAAAACCGGTTCAAATGTTAAACTTGAACAGTTACTTTATAAAGCCCAAGCCATTTGCCCAGTAGTGGGAATGGTTAGAATAGGTTCTTTACTTCACTCTTAAGACGGAATCCAAATATTTTTGAAATCGGTCCCAGAGGTTCCGAGAAAACCCGGTTCTAATGTCCAACTTGAACAGTCAGTTTATGAAGCCCAAGCCATTTGCCCAGTAGTGGGAATGGTTAAAATAGGTTTTTTACTTCACTCTTAAGACGGAATCCAAATATTTTTGAAATCGGTCCCAGAGGTCCCGAGAAAAACCAGTTCTAATGTTAGCCAGCCATTGTTAGCAAGCCATTTTAAGCAGCCACAAACCTAACAACCTCTTTTCTTGAAATAACATTCAGATAGATAGTGGTTTTACTGTTAACAGGATAAAAAAAAAAAACAGAAATAGACGTTTAAAGGTAATTGTTGTTTCTCTTGCTTTTCAGTCTCTATCTACCACAATCAGTCCTAAGTTCGAGTAGCGTCATGCAAATCCTTAATGGCAATGGAAAAATCTTATCAAGACGAATAAAATAAGCTCAAACACGAGGTAGTAAATAGATACCGTTGAGGAGTTCCCTCGTCTCACTGTCGTCTCCATCGTCAGGTCAGGTCTTAACCTCCACAGTTTTGTGGTGTCGGAGACATATACCCGAATGACAAGTTTTTATTCGATATGTGCTTACAATTTCCGAGAGTTCCATAATGTTTTAAGGTTTCTATCACCAGACCCTGGACCCTGGAACTATTTGGAAAGTAAATCCTTTTAAACAATAAAATGATTGTTTAAATCGGTTGGTAAACGACGGAGTTATGCACGTACTTACGTAAAAAGAATACAAACGAACTGAGAAACTCCTCCATTTTTTGAAGTCGGTAAAAAAAAATCTCGTTCAATACCTCGTATTTGTCGATTAATATTATAATGCATTTCAATTAAGGTAATAAAAGTGGAATAGTTAAGAGTTCGTAAGCATATTTTTCGTAGTATTGAATAAGAGTCAAACCAGTTTTTCTCAGCACTCCTGGGATAGATTTCGAAATATTTCGGTCTGGGACCTATTATAAGCCTATGGAACATAATACACTATGCAGTTACTGTGGGCAACTCTTGAGCCCAACTTCCATACAAAGAATAGCATTGTCCTTTATAAGTAGTTATCATAAAGATTGGTACTTATCTACTAGCTCTCGGCGGAAGAGTGAGGATCGCTTTGCGCACTGTACACATAAGGCAATAAACCAATAAATCGCTTCTGCGCAGGTGAAGGTCAGGGCTCAATATCCTTGCCGATGATTTATATATCTATAGTTCGAAATCCGGACGTGCTACAGCAATTTCTATGAATTTGTTACTATCTTCCGCCCACGACTTCACCCGCGTGGTGTGTTGATAAAAATGCCTAGGTACATATTAATTCAGGGTATCACCTATCTACTTACCAAATTTCAACCAAACCGATACAGCCGTTTTTGCGTGAAAGAATAACAAACATACATCCAAACATGCTCGCGAATTTTCACATTTATATTGCCTAGTAGGACCTGGACTTTATTTTACCTTTACACTTATTTTGCCTTGGGGACAAAAATGCTGCAAAGTAATTTTATTTGATGGAATAAATAAAAAAATGTTTAGTTACTCAAACATTTATTCCTAACAAATGTAAACGAAAAGTAGGTACAACATGAGTTTTCCATTATTTACAAAATAGGATCGCAGAATTGTATGGAAAGTTTAGTCGTAGTAGTATGCAATTATTTGTAACATTATGTATTTTAAAGCTGCATGCGTGAGTGTATCTACACAGAGGTGTTCAGACGTCTGCGTCTTCTGAAGTACCACCTCCAATGTGCACGCGACGAAGGACTAAACATCACGAACGCGGCCTGAGGTATCAGCCGATTATAGAAAAACGGGTCCAGTGTGTTCGCATCAAAAAATAAACGCGTAAATACCCATAGTAACGTTCCAGCATCACACAATAACGCAACTCCGACTAGCGCCACTACATGACCAAATTTTCTTTTAGATATACTTTTTTTGAAACACGACATTACAGAAACTATTACACTTATAAACAATGCTACTTTAAGAAATAATATAAAGAACAAAGGCGATAGTCCTAAAAATGCCGCATCAATGGTTTCTACGCCTAATATAAATTTTGCAGGTATTATATTTAACACTTTGATGACGATGGTCAATCCGTACACAAACATTGTGATCATCAGTTTATCATTGCTTACTTTCACATTATAGAGCAGCACCAGCTTAAAGTAAGAGATTAAAGATGATGCTAATGACCAAGCCATAGTTATTAGAAATATAAAGCCAATGATCAGAATGTATAGGACACTACCGTCAAACATGAACACACAAATGACCAAATGTATAGTTCCCATCGTGACATGGTTGATGCTGACGTAGTTGTCTAATGTTCGCCATCTCGGCAAGATCCACCAAGTCGTCCACAATGCTATGACGCTCAATACTGACACAAAGCAACCCACAAGGAAAAACACCGCTTCTGCTATTGATGCTTCCATTTCTACGGTGTGCTGTATAACTGACTACAATACGAAATAAGCTATTCGCAGAAAAAATTACCTATTATTTATATCAACTGGAGTGGAAAGATATAATTAATTAAATACACCCAAATAATAATGCTAATGAGTTTCCTATTTTAGATAAATAAGTTGAATAATAGCAATATTATAAAAGCCGCTACTGTAGTCGTTTACAAACGCAAGGCTAATGTCTTACTTACTTTCTCTTTTAATTTTCCCCCCTTTTTTATTTTACTAGAATAGTTTTTAATTGAAATGTAAATATTTGTAAATGTGGTTAATAAATAAAATCTTATCCTACTTTATATTATAAATGTGAAAGTTTGTGAGAATGTATGGATGTATGTTTGTTATTCAATCACGCAAAAACGGCTGAACCGATTTGATTGTTTGGTATGTAGATAGGTGATACCCTGGATTAACACATAGGCTACTTTTTATCAACACACCACGCGGGCGAAGCCGCTGGCGGAAGCTAGTATCTAATAATTTACATTACACAATCATGTTCATACGTCTGCGTCTATTGAAATACCATTTCCAGTGCTGACGCGATGACGCATTGGATAACAAGAATACTGTTTGAGGTATTATACGAAAATAAAAACATGATTGCATAAATTTACTGTTCTCTGAGAAGAACACGACCAAAAAGAACCAAAGTACTGTACCAGTGTCACATATTAACGCTACTCCCACAAGTGATGCCAAATGTCGAGAGTTTCGCTTAGACATTGCCTTCCTACAACACGACATCACTGATATAATTATTCTGATGAACAAAATTATCATCAGCGTTATCATTACAAATAAAGGATATAGTCTCAACTGGGATGCACCCATTGGGCCAATATTGAAGATGCTTTTTACGATACTGATTGCTGTTTCGATGAGAGAGCTCAATCCGTACACGAACATGGTTACTTTTAATTTGTCGTTATTTATTTTGACGTTGTGAAGAAGCACTAGTTTGAAGTACGCGAGCAGAGACGATGACAACGACCAAGTTATTGCCATGAGTAATAATATTTCACAGAATGTATCCATAACTCCTACTAGAACACCAGGTTTTCTGAAACGCAATAATGTCCACAGGAGGATCAACTGTAGTGCTCCGGTAGTTATCTGGTTGACACCGATGTAATTTTGGAGGGATCGCCACCGGGGCATGAGGTACCAGGTAGTCCACAAAGACACGATGCACAATGAAGACGATGTGAACACAAGAATTGCTAACGTATCGTCAGCCATTTTTATTAACGACTAATTCTAATGCTTCCATAATACATAAACATTTAACCACAAGCTGAAAATAAAATAATTAGCTCAGTAACTGATTAAAATATTTTGTTTTAATTAAAGCTTCATTAAATAAAACTGAAATGACACACATAATATAGGATGTTATTTTTTGGACGTCTTAATTGTGGAGCTTAAAATTAAAACTACCTATATCAAGACATCCATTTACCCAGCAGTTGAAGAGGAGTTAAATTCAGGAGATCCTAAGGGTGCGTCACCTACATGATTGAGAAATGGAATTCTATGATCGCCTTTTCAAAATTACAATAAGGGTTTTCCGATATAGGAACAAAATTGTTGGCCCGCCGAATTTTTAAGTTCGTGATTTTGTTGGATAAAGGACTTATATACCTACTTATTCAGATGATGTCATGATGAGAAGTTAATCATATTTTTCATATTACTCATAGTTAATAAATTATGTGGCTTTCGGAAAATTCCATTTCGATTCATTATTTTTTCTATGAGGGATATTCTCAGGCAGTTCAGTGTCAATGCTAATAACAAGAGTTGAGACAACTACCAAATAAGTAATTGGCGGCAAAAATTCTTACAATATATTTTATTTTTCACTATAAGATCACCTTCACCATGACACGCTATACTCTGACCTTTCCATAGCAAACATTTTGCGCAGCTAATAGTTACGGAGCTAGGTCGAACGGTGTATAAACAGAACACCCATTTACCGAGCCTTGCCGTCTGTTCCGACCTGAATAGTGGAGGAAGCAGTGATTTCCACCACTATACTTTAACAACCACCCATCAAGGTCACCGGATGGTTGCCATAAAAGCTTTAAATGGAATAGCCACAGCACTCGCGATATTGCCAATTTAAAACGTTCCAACGCCATTCTGCCTAGCTTTAATGACAGATAAAATGTTACGATCCTTTTGAACGCAGGTACAATTTTATTGGTGATACGCCGTACTAAAAGCCTTCGTCGGAATCATGATGATGCGAAACATGACAAGCTAATTTATTTTTGCTAAACGATATTGTTATATATCAGTCAATTTTCAAGGAGTCTTTTGTTCTTTCGATACTTGATTCTGAACAAATCTACGACTAGAATCGAATTATCAAAATTATACTTGATGATTCAGTGGTTTAATGTTTCAGGTATTTAAATATCGCTTAGGAGGAACTCATAAACAATAACGTGTTTCATGTCACGCGACAATACAAACCATGTTCTGGATAATAATTAACAAACAATGGATGGATTTTCAGCAAAATTAATCTATGAAATGATGGTGAAAGTCGATTAAAGAAGAAAAGTTTTAACCAAAATATAAAATACTCAAAGGTCACGCACAAAAAGGATAAAATAACGAAGATTATTTATTTCTAAAGCGAAATGTTTTCTCAATCCAAACGATTCACGTCAATTTATCAGAAAACGTCTTTCATTGTGCGCGGCGAACCGTAAGTAACGACCGGCACTGAAGAAAATTGAAAATCCCTGTAAGCTGTAAACGTCGCCGGAGGCGTCAATCAGTGCATCACTTGTTTGTCAAAACCTTACTTGAGAGTCTTTTGGTAATAAATGGGTGAGCTTTGTGATCGCAGATAAACATGTCTTCTTTGAACATTCTCATTTTTTTACGAATCAAAGTACATACCTATATTATGATTAATTAAAAATAGTTGATAATAAATCTATTAATTTTTTGTACCGAACTGGACAGTGTTCTGCAGTCAATATCGTCAAAAAAACTGGCATCCAATTTTTTCAATTAGTAGTATGGTAAAACTACCATGAAATTCTACTGAAACCGCGGGGAACAGCTAGTGTCGATTATTAGTGGTAAGTATGTACTCACAGTGATATAAGCGCCATAGTTGTGTTGCGCGTCGGATATGTTCACAGGGTGTTCCATGTTGATGTCAGTGTTCAGCTTCGAAGGCCAGCTGTCCGGTACCACCGCATCTGGAGTGCCCAAGCTCCAGTAAACCTGAACAAGTTATTTTTTAAATCAGTATTGTAGGTATACCATAATTATGATTTTCGTTAAAGTACGAAATGAGCCCAAGATTGATTACAATTCGCGACCCGTGGAAACTGTGTCCCAGCACCCAAATTAAAACTAACCTATCTTCGCGCTAATTATTATCTCCTAGTTGCATTTACAATGTACCTACTAAAGTAGGATTTTGGAAACTCAGCTTTGGGGTTACAGAATACAGCTTCAACTAGTCTCCAAAAACGTAGTTTCAAATTATGACCGGACGATTATTTAACAACTTCTAGACTAGCCAGTACCATAGTTTATTTAGGAAAAGTTCTAACTTAATTATGTCCTAAGTAAATGAAAATTCTTCCTAATAAACTTTACATTGAAAAGTTAAAACTTTGTTTGCTTTAAACGTTTAAATTCGTTCTAGTCAGTAAAGCAAGCCCGAACTCAGCATCAGTACTTTCGGCCTTATTGTGGCTTCACGAAGTTTTATTCGCCATGAATTGTTCAACACAAGTTTGTGACGGGTAGGCGTGCAACCCCGTGCCAGTCGATGTTTAGCGAACAACTTTGACATTCACTTGATTGCAATGCAACTTGCAACTTTGTATGGGTTGATGAAGGTAAAGGTGTATTAGTTTAACAAAAGGTTGTTCATTGTTAAAAAATCGTTTTATATTACCCTAAGTGACAAAGTCAATAATCAATAATTAACATAAAAATAGGAGAGGTAAATAATATTTTCGGGTAGGAATTATGTAGGTACTGTACATCGATAACGCTCTCGGACAATAAAGAAGGAATTGGAAAGAGCAACCATATACCTGCATATGTACAAAAATCATCATATGTATCAAATCAAGTCTATCAATGCAGCGCTACGCAACTTCTGTTTTTCTCTGTTCTGTGAGTCTATCATGTGAAGTCTGGTTATATTATTATATCTAACTTCATAATTTTAGTAAGATAGTTTCTATTTTACTATTAAGTCTGAAATCGCCAACCCGCAATAAGCAAGCGCAAATTAATGCTCAATCCTTCTCCATGTGAGAGGAGGCCTGTGCCCATCAGTGGGACGATAAAAAGGCTGTAACATGTAGTTTCTATGTACGTACTTTGTACTAATATCGTTAGTTAAGTTAACAAGGCGAACGTTCGGTATCGGTATTTAATTACATCGTATGCATTGCACTAAATATACCGCGACGGACCAAGGTCTGTCGCCGCTCTTGCCAGTGACACTAGTTAGAAGGTTATTTATGCTTTCACGGTCAAACATGGTAATAATTTTTATTGCTTCCGTGTTTAAAATTGTGGGGTTAAAAAGTTCATAGAATATAAATGATTTCAGAGTCATAATAAAATCGTTTAGAGCTGTCTTGTTTACTGAAGTCAACGTCTAAAAAGACCTCTATTTTTTCTTGATCTGGTGAAAAGTAATCTTTGGAGAAATGAGAATGAAGACCAATACTTTCAAGCAAGAAACATTTTGTCTGTTGTGATCTCTGCTAATTTACTAACAGATTATAGAAAATGGTCTGAAATAAAGTACTTAAGTTTTGAATATTATTAAAGGACAAATAAAAAATTTTGGCGGTTGGCGGTATTATATGTTATGAAAACTTTCGCCTATAAATGGACTGACAGAAAAGCAAACGCAGCATAGTCATGTTTCGATGAATCCAATCCCTTATGAGCTGTGATTAAGTCATAGTTACATAAAACTATGATATCATTGCCACACGATATTTAATTTGAACTCTATAACCACAGCAATACAATTCAAAATTGGGTCAATTTACTGAATAATTTCAGCCTAAAAACGGGTTCTAGTTAGTAACGAAAATACTGAATATTTAAAGAGCGCGGTATTTACGAGTAGTTATGAAATATTAACACGCCAAGTCGGGTGCTAATTAAAAGCTCTCGCCTCACGGATGAAACTGCTCATTTTGTTTGCAGGAATTATTGTAATATTTTCTTGTTTAAATAGTTTATGAATAGCAGGATTGTGTAATTAATTTTAATTATAACGCGTTAATTATGAGATTTCCTTCCTTATTGTCTATCTTTAGTTCTTAGTAGAATTTATTATAGATTAACTATTATGTTGCAAATCAAAAAATATTTTCCCTTAGGGCCTATCTATAATAATTAAATATAAAACAATTACACGTAATAAACATGTATACAAACTGCTAACAATAATTGTGTAAACCTACTTATTATGTTACAAATGTCATTACCGTTCATATTTTCATAGTCAACATTATCACAGCTCAGTGGTCAATATCAATTGTAATACTTACATCAAAGACTTTCCCCAAGTCCTCTGCTAGGCAGGAACAGTTGAACGCGACTATACCCAACTCCTTCACCTGAATAAATAAAAAAGTAAATTACTTTAGAAAAATCTAAAAGTAAAAAAATAATACAGAGATGATATAAACTAAGGTGTCTAAAAAACACATTCGAATTGAGAACCTTCTCCTTTTTGGGAAGTAGATAGAATCAAAATAAATGTATATTAACCTGCGTAAGCGCACGCCAGTCCATGTTTGCACTACCGATGTAGAAGTGTTTTCTATCGATGATCCAAAACTTTGTATGGAGAATCCCATTGCCTAGTAACTTTGAAAAGTTTAAACTCCGCACCTGACAAAAAGAAATTAATAAAATCATTTCTGAAATCCATTGTTATAGTAATTAATTTTAAATCATTGTACAATAATGCGTAGGTATTATTACCTGTGCAGCTTTCTTCTTAACTAAATATTCTGTATCTACATTAGGAAAATTTTTACTGGGCCAATTTTGAGCAATTTTTAAATCTATATTTCTTTTTGACCCGGCAGCATATAATGCTTGGAACACTTGCTCACCCTGAAAAAAAATAACAATAAATTAATTCTGGACATTATAACAGAAATAGTAGTCATAAAAAATACAGATTACAGACCTCTATAGAGGAATTATAAGGATATTCTTCATTATATCTAAGAGTCCAATAAAACGACGCTATTTCTATCCTGGTTTGAGCTTCATCTATCAAGTCTAACCACACATTTTTCGTAGGTAAATGCGTCACATTGGGAGGGTACATATGCCCCTCCGGTATACTTTCAACTAATGATAACCTGCAATAAAAAATAGTCATTAATCACTATACACAAGAGTCATTCTTGTCCACTCTACCATTACTGTACTAATACCTGTTATTAAGATTGAGCAATTTTCAGCTTATAAAATTGGTCATTCAAAATTGAACTTTAGTCCTATGTAAATAGAGTAGAAAATTGCCTAAATTGTAACTTTGGCTAGCTATGCAAATAAATGTTTTCAAAGGAATAGAATATTGATGTTTTCTACAAGAATTTAGATGTAGATTGGAGGGAACTAACAGTCCAAATACAGAGTAAAATTGTTTACTTATTAAATTCCTGAAAACGGGTTTGAAGCAGGCTTTTGTACGGTAAGTAAGCCTCAGGACCAAAGGTGCTTAAATCAAAAAATATTTTACGCAGTACAGATTATTGACACAAGTGGTCATGCAACTGTTTAAACATAACTATTATTCAATAATGTACAAAAATACTGAAATACATGACCTTCTTCAGACAAATAAGATTTAGGAATGTAAAAAATAAAATATTTTATAGCATTTTTAAGAAATATTGAATATAGATTTAATCGATAACTTACCTACACTCATCTGAGCAATGTAAAGAAACTGCAGCGATGGTGGCGTTCATATGCACAATGTTGGGTTGGTCGAGCAGAGGTACCAACACGACCAACACTATTAGAACTATTACTATGGAAACTGGGATGCATGATGGACGACACCATATACTGCGTTTTTTTCTTCTGTGGACAAGGTTTTCAATGAATTATTAACTAACCTTTATTTTCATAAGTTATTCACAGCTACAATGTTTTACTTGGTTTTTAAGCTTGTTTATTGTTTTCAAAAACAAATTATAAACAGGCTCTATTATTGGTAAGAAAATGACTATGTTAGCAACAATTTGAAAAAATCATAGTAATAAATGAATTTTTGTAAAAGATTGAATATTTATTTGCAATGATTGAATAAACAGCTGTAAACTGTAGTCTGTAATTTTATGGTATATGGCAACATGCCATAGCCATGCTTTTCGAGTCAAATAGCCGCAGGAAATCATATTGCACCAAACCAATGCAGAAAACTTCTAATGAACACACACACAACCAATAATAGAGATTAGTATGCGAATATGTTATGTTAACAGAAACAAATGCATAATTTATTAATGACAACATGAATAGAATGACTTAAACTGCTACATAATACAAAAAATCTGATATGAAATGCAACTTACTTGTCATTATAACTATTTCCATTTTCATCTCGCATCATGAATATCTGTTCCCACTGCTCCAATTCTTCATCAGACGACGACGCGTTCCCCACACTCCCAGATTCTAGCACAGTCTGCGAAAACAAATGAATATCACTTTAAAAAACGACCATCGCACAAAAAACCGCGAAACATAACACAAAGACGCTAATTCCAGCCAATATCCAAACCTATAATGACCACGCAAAACTCATTACACTGTAATTTGACCATAATTTTACTTTTATAATAATAATAAAAAATATGAATAATTTTAATGTAGGGTACCGACTAACCTTAAAATATTCCAACAAGTATTTAACAAAAGAAATTAGGTAGCCCATGATTTTAGTCAACTATTTTGTGTTCTCAATTCAAAACGAGTTATCACTTAAAATAATTTAATCTAAGTTTTAAACAAAGAGCCTTTGTTTATGTTTGAATTTTCTGACACCTCAAGCACATTTTTGACATTGTTGACATTTGAACAAGACACCGGCGTATTATGTTACAGCTGCACGTTAATCGATCGATTTAAAAGCACGTAAGTCGATTTATTTGCGTTAAAGTTGTATTAAAATATTATTATAATATTCAATCTTTTAAAAGTATACTGACCATATTATTATTATCTTCACTAAGTAATCAAAGCAAATAAATAGATGCTTATTAAACTAATAACTTCACTGAGCAATGTAATTATAACGCAAACACGAAAGCAACACGTATTAAACTGCATTTTTGTGTATCCTGACGTTCCTTTACAAACCGTGCAGGCGCATTAGTAGCAAAAATATTACTGCAAAGTAGATGACGTCGGCAACCACTGCATTGTACATGTGCATTTTAAATACTAGGTTAGTATAAACCGTAAAACTATTCAGGGCAGAACTGTTTCAAACATTAATACAACGAACGATACTAGATAAAATATAATTGTTGTGGTGTAATAGAGGTTTAAGCTAAATGACTTTTGCTATGGTTAATTGAAAGTTAAATCACAGTTCCTTAATTTCAATTTCCCTAATCTTGATAGTTTTACCTGAAGCTGTACATTGAACCGGTATCCATTTGCTAGCTCCACAATGGCACCATTAAACACACACTTCAAAAAATGAAACCCAATATATAAAAGATTTTAATAAATAATAGCGGAAAAAAAAACATTCAAATACTTTAACCACCCTGTCGTGTGGCCACGGCAACTCACTAAATTATACTGTGACAAATATTTTGACCGTGATATAACACAAAATACACATCATACGCGACATTAAGCCCGACTCTACTGAACTAAATTGCAAGAAAATAACAAAGCTTTCACGGTACCTACCTAGCCCAAATGGATAGGTACACCGGCAATAAATTTGTTAATAGGTAGTGTAGTTGTACGAGGTTGTAATAAAATTAAAAGCTTTTAGTAATACAGGTAGTGACTTGTTTGTAAGTTGGTACCTATTTTATGATTTTACTATTATAGGTTGTATTAGTTATACACAAACATCTATTGAAATGTGATATTAAAAAATATCGACTGCGAATCAATTTTAAGCATGGCGCAGCACTAGTAGTAAACCTTATTGAATAATAATTGCTAAGTTGTATTGTTAATTAATAACAGTTTTTAATAGAGTCAAGGAAAAATATCGAAATAAGTTAATGGCTGTATTTAATTAATGTAACTCTACTTTATTGCGTATGTATGCGTGCAAAAATAGGATGAGACTTGATTTATTATACTTTAATAATCGTCATCATGACTTCCCCTTATCGTTGTTGAAAGAAGGCGCCAAATACTTATCCGATTAACCGATTTATCTTTTCGCCTTAGGATAGAGCTTTCTTAACACTAGAGGATTTTCTGCTCGGTTTTTCTTAGTGAATGTACAGGTGGTGTCATTTCATGTGTATACATATATAGTCGTTCATCATGGTTCAAATTCAATAAAAAGTGTTGTTAACCAAATACGCCCATCCAACTTGATTTATCACTCAGGAAACTCGGTGGTGTGTAAGCACCTATTTTCTTTGTTCGGTAATCAAGTATTATTCTAGTCTCGGTATTTCACCCGTCCGTGCTTTGTTTCATTATGAAAATTGGTTGCTAACTACAATTTACAAGAACTACCTACCTACCTAACTTTTTGCTGTGAGCTGCACGAAAACAGACCATTAAAAAAAAAAAAAAACTAGTCGAGTCAGAAACCGCTTGCTTAACAAAAGTCATGCAATAGTAGATAATTAGGTAGGTGGGTAGGTACCTGTTCTCTTTATAAGGCATAAACTTTTTAAGTTTCGCTATAACTTAGTAATTACTGAAGTTTTTTGTTACCAACCTAGTTTTGGTTCATTCGACCGACTTCACCTACAGGGTGGATTTACATCACCTACGACTTTTTACAAAGGGTAGGTGCGGGTGTCTTACAGGATATCGTTATTTAATTTAAGTATATTAATTTATTTGCTCATCCTTTTTGACCCTATGTACATTGTACGTTCCTTCAGCAGCGGCAGCAGCGTTTCATGGTGTTTACCAGGTCAACGAAATTTTAATCAGGCTGTTTTTTTTTTTTTTTTTTTTTAAGATTTGCAGGTTTATAACCCGTATGTTAATACTCATTTAATTGATTTATCTTTAAGAGAACGCGCGTACTTACACGTTTAGAAGAAGTCCATGCAGGTACCTATTTTATATTTAAAATATCCTGAATCCTAATTTTATATTACAGAGTACCTTCTTACTCTTGTGCTTGTAGGTTAGTAGTCGTGGGTAGTGTAATAGAAAATTGGTTCGAAGCACTCCAATCGCACTCCCGCCAGACAAACGGTTACAGGACAATAAAACGTCGAGTAAACTGCTGCATCATTTTACCAAACAGCACTACTCTGTCTGATGAAATGTGAAGAAGTAGGTATATACGACTTTGGTGCGATATTTCTGCTATCCTTTTTTTTTGCAATTTGGGTAAGAACTTTAAGCGGACCATTTCTTGTTCTGGTAGGTGGGTACTACGGACGAATACAGAGCTCAAAAAAAGTGTGGGCGCTTCGACCTGATATGATTGAAAATTCAGGTAGGTACCTACGTGAGAAAGTATATGCCTAGTAGGAAGAGTAAATAGGGCTGTATTTAAAAGGGGCACATAGGTAGAGGTGTATATAACGTAGTACGTATATAAGGCGTATATAGGGGTATTTATATAAGGAGTACATAAGGAAATGCGTAACTTACGTAGTTATTCATAAGAAAGTAAGTACATACATATATTCTTTAGTAATTAAGTAATTCGTTAGTACTTTAACACTGTGAAGTAAATAAAATGCTGACTTCACGCAAATGCAGTAATAAACGACATCAACCATTATGTTGTCTGCCTCTGATATGAGTGTCGACATAAACGGTCATAACGTCCTGACGTGCCACACCTCTGACTGGCGGACGTGGAGTATTTAATCAGACTACTGGCTTACTTATGCGTGCATATTCAGCAATTTCTATGTCTATTTGTCAGCCTACCTGCCTGCATACGGCAGTTATAAAGGAAAACTTACCTACAAGGTAGATTATTAACATTTTCCGAAAAGTTAACATTACTCTCTCGTATTATATTTTGCCTCATATATCTAGTTTGGTGGTCAGACCAAAAATTTTTATTTAATATACTCATATAAGAGAGTAATGTTAACTTTTAGGAAAACTTTCCTTTATTTTTTAGGAAGCTTTCCTTTATTTCATGCTTATTTAACTCAATATACTAATGTTGTACTCATGAAGTTTTATAAATAAAAGATTTGATTTTGTTTCAGTGCCTTGTTGAGAGTTAGGTACTCTATGTAGGTTCTCTTGTAGACATGTACCTAGGTACTTATTCTAATGCGTAGATAGATAGGTTCCAACAATCCGTAAAACGATAAAATACCATGGCTTTTCACCTTGACCTATGTTTTTGTTTATATTGGTCAAGGTTAAAGCTTTGAAAGTGTTGAAAGGCTGGTATCTGCCAAGCGTCTTTATGTGGTCCCATTCATTGCATATAAAGAAACTTTTATGAAGACTTATCAACAGTTTTTTTTTTATTTTATGCAGGTGTGAACTTTTTTATATTGCCATGTCATTTTAGCTAATCCCCATAAGTATTTATTGAGGTTTTAAGCCGATAAAGACACAGTCGATACGCACCACCACGTATTTCATTTTTTTTTTGTGAAATTTATCACTATTAAGATTGTCTGAAAATATTAGCGTACTTTCCACAAAAAATAATTCACAGATCTGGTTAATTTCATAGTCATTTAATAAGGCTTCAGGATCATGCGTGGTCTCCTTCCAGCTAATATTTAAAGCTTGTTGGGTAGGTACACGCCTACTTAATTGCTTACACGTGTAAAATACGATACGAGTTGATTTTGACTTTGATATTTGAATAGTTTTAACTTAACTTCCTTGGTTTTATTATGATGATTTAAGTTAACCTATCTACTTTTTACTCAGTGTTAGCAAAAGGAACTTTAAGACGTTTGCTTTCAGTCCAAGTCACGTAATCTCATATTGGCAAACCTGACATACCTTCAGATGGACGTTACGTTAACCCCGAAATAAAAAGGACCTATGTCCCTTTCAGTTTGTCATAACATCTGGACTCTTACAGAATAAAATAAAAGCTCGCCTTTGGAGTACTGAGCATAAAATTTGTCTCACAAATTGGAGAAGTACACGAACTTTGGCCATGTGGTGTTAAAAAATTCATGTAGGTAGGTAGGTCGATGTCCTAGCCGTCTAGTGTAAATATTCATGAAAAATATACGACATATCTACGATATAGTACATTTTATGAATCATTTTATCAGTCATGTTCTACGTCGCGTATCGTATGTAGGTATTAGATACAATTTATAATCATACACATAATAGTTAACAATACACGACTGTTTGGTTTTGACATTAGGTATTATTGGTTATTAGGTACATGCTTAAGGTAGTTAGGTATATACCTACTTACTTTAAAAATAACAGAGCAGGAAGTAATTTGTTATGATGATATGGAAATGATAAGAATTTCGATTTCTGACACTTACGCGAATATTAGACATTTAAATAAAACTACTTTTACGGATTTTATCGCGTTATATTAATATTATTTAATCCCGACGTTTCGGATCCTTTACAGCATCCATGGTCACGGGCAGACTAAGGTGTTGGTCGTCTTGATATATTAGTTACAAACAGCTACTTACCCTACATTTTGTTGATTATTATTGACAATCCGATTCACGCAAAACGAGCTCACTGTATCCATGTGACCATGGATGCTGTAAAGGATCCGAAACGTCGGGATTAAATAATATTAATATAACGCGATAAAATCCGTAAAAGTAGTTTTATTTAAATGATAAGAATTTCGTTAAGTGACGCAAAGATTAACAAAAAACTTCATAAATATACCTAGCCGGTAGTCGGAAAAGACACATGCTTTGAAAACGAATTCCTTTCTCGAATTCGCGGAAACAAGAGAGTATAAATATTTCTTTAAGTGAAGACTTGTCATTGGCTCCCTGTTAACTAATCTTGTGTTATTCCTACTTGTTTTAGCTGTAAATTGCCCATGGTACATAAATGAATATACCTAAACAAGACAACAAGAGACAAGTAATCCTAAAAATTTACCCTAAAACATCAAAAGATATACAAAATGTTACGCACCTGTGCAATAATCTATCTTTCGGTTACGCTGGCGAATTTTGACGTGACTCGAACAATGGTATCGTGCTATTTGTACGTCTGGCCGCCACCGAGGAAATGGTTGCTAATGATACAAACTTTAACAACGATATCTAAAGACTAATGGGTGGCAAGGCAAAAGGTCATCAACATTGCGTGTTCCTAAGAACTTGGAACTTGGTAAATAAACATTTCGTTCCCGTGTAACGATTTACGCACAAATCACCTGTAGTTAGACTGACTTCTTTGAACTTTAGTAAAACAACTATCTTTTTTATGTTTTAGGTTTCATTACAGGGTTAATTGGGTAAAGATATGTTACTAGTACTATAGCTGGTGAATGTTATGTAAAGCATTTCCTACATTTTGCACCCACGGAAAAAGGCTGACAGCAAATTGAAAACTTTTGTAAGGTAAGTATTTCCTTGACGGTAACTGGAAATGTAGAAAACAAAAGAAGAGCGTAGAATGGACCTAAATAAAAATGCTCCAAATAAATGCTTTACCGTTATCTACACCCGCAAATAAAATAAAAAATAAATCCTGAACAATAAAATGGTGCTTAATGAAAATTGATATTTCTTTGAAATAAAGTTTTAAGAGTCTAACATTAAAGATAGCGCGTTTGTTCAGATACAAAGGAAACGTTTGACTGTAAGTTGGAGCGGCGAGCGCCCGAGGGAAATGGCAAACAATAATGAGATCTTCAAGAAAATATCTTGAGCCCATTCTGTACGAGACCTTCACATAGAATATTCACAGACTGATGTAAATTTCAAGAATATGTCTGGGGAGTACTGCAAAAATGTAATAATCCAGGCAGCGACTAAGTAATCATTAATTCATACCACAACAATTTGAACAACAATACGTGTTGCTGCTTATGACATATTTGCAATTCGGTTTTTGGGATTTTGTCTTAAATTCTAAAGATCGATAGTTAATAATCAGTTCTTTTATAGTGATTTTATGCAAATGAACATCAATACAAACTTCGTTGAAAGTAGGAGTATTATGCCACACTTAATTTCAACGAGTTAAGCACTCACATAGAGTGTTATTCTTGTTGCCATAACAACGTATGTAATAACAAAATTAGGCAAATATTCGGGCCCTCGGTTGCGTAATTCGCTGATAATAATGAAGTGTGACCTCGGCCGTGATATAAATGTCAAAAATATTCGCTTTGTAAGCGCTGCATATGTAAATGAAGGTAGTTTGTTAAAGAATATGTTATGTCACGAAAGTGCTACGGTAGGTACTCACCTCCTTATTTTTTGTGGGTGTGTATAATTCATGAAAATCGTCTTTCGTTTTCATGAAAGTTTGTTTATGATTTTCATGAAAAGGATAAATTTAAGTGGGTGTGTTTTCATAATATTTTTCAGCTGAATCCGGTTAGACTGGAAGCCAACCCATACACATAGTTGTGAAAAAGGCTCGGAGAATGATGTTTTCATAATATTTTTTTACGCCAGGTGGTCAGAAAAACGTATAGTACCTACTTTGTGGAGGGCAGAAGTGATTTCTTAAACCTAAGATTGCATTTTTCGCTTTTGACCATACAGCCATCATTCCATCTTACTCAAAGTACCTACCTGAATGTCTACAATTCATTTTCATTTTTATTGAAAATATATCAGCACTAAAATTAAATTATACACCTTTATTAAAATTACGTTATGCCAAGATATGATTTACCATAACGTACCTATACATAATATGAAATCATGAACGTAAGAAAACAGCGACTATTGAAAAATTACGTCCATAATAAGATCATAATAAGTTAAATGTTACTAAATTATTCAGACAGATTACCTATAGGTACTTGATCTACATTGTTCAATATTAAATAAAACCAAACGAGGAGCACTGAATTTTCAATAATGTTGAGAGTAGTTCAACATATCATGAAAGAATAACAACATATTAAATACCAAAGGTAGGGGTAGGTATTTTATATATCTTCCAAGCATTTTACCTTTAAGTTAGATACTATGTTCAACCATATAAATAAGAGATCAAACAAAACTTAACATCACTGTAATAGCGTCTACCTATTTCTAAGCTGATTTACTTTCAAACTGTAAATCTTAAAACAAAAGAATGCTACTATCTGCTTGCACAAATAAGCCATTTGTCTGTCTGTCCTTTAAATAAAAGATAGCACAATCTACTCTTGCTACAAACGAGAAATAACGTCTTCCTCGTTTGTTCTATCCACTTTGCAGTGCAGACCACAAATCTTGGTCTACTTCGATAAAATTCTACTAAGCTTTTTCTCTAAACGTAAAGTTTCGCACGAGATCGGTTAGGTACCTATTCTTCTGTTACGGTCGTGATTTTATGATCCATTTCATCGTTTAGATAAAAGAAAGAGAAGATAACCGTCGTTATATTTCCTTTGTTTAGTCTAGGTAGTATGTAGGTATCTAAAGTAAAAAAGGAAATATTCAATAGTAATTAGTGGGTTGTTGAAAACATGTTGAAAATCATCGAACAAGAAAAGGTTTGTAAAAACAAAAGATCGATTACAAGCCTAAAAAGCAATCGAATGCAAATGTGGAACAATGGAGCAAACCTACTGAAAATCGTGGCTTTGTTCGAATCGAGGGTGTGGTAATGATCGATTGCTATTAAACATCGTTACCAAACATCCGGCTCCAAGCCACGGCTTTTAGCCTGACACCGCATACAAAGCAGCGTGTTATTCTAGGCAAAACGCTTTTGTTGTAATACGATAGGAGGTTTAACGCTAAACTCCCTGGAATTGGCTTGAGTTTTCAACCGTTGTTTTGTTATTGTTTGGGCAATAATACTTTGATGATGTAATTATTATATCTGTTTTCATTTCACATGATCAATCATAAACGACACAAAATATTTTGCACTGTGGGTTTTCCAGTATAACTATTCAGCGAAGATGGTTTAAAAATGTACAACCAATATCTAAAACAAATATTTATCGATTCCGCAGAAAGGGCACTAACCTTAGTACAATACCTCACTTTTCACGAAAAACTTTTCCGTACAAAAACTTACGTAAAACGCCTACAGCAATAAAACAACTGAAAGCTTAATTCGTTAAAGACAACGTTTATTGGATATATTCTGAACCACAACATTTCATCATCCTCCGAGCCTTTTCCCAATCATGTTGGGGTCGGCTTCCAGTCTAACCGGATTCAGCTGAGTACCAGTGCTTTACAAGAAGCGACTGCCTATCTGACCTCCTCAACCCAGATACCCGGGCAACCCGATACCCCTTGGTTAGACTGGTGTCAGACTTACTGGCTTCTGACTACCCGTAACGACTGACAAGGATGTTCAATGACAGCCACAACATTTGTTATCTAACAAAACTTAGCTGTTTGCCGAAACTAAATGGAGTTCATTGAACCCTGTCAGATGGTAATAAAACATGTAACAACATTGTACATGCTACAATTTGTGATACATAGTTGTGTGTCGCGAGTAATTTATGAAGCAAACTTTGAGCAAGCATTAAACGAGAAAGTTTTTATATCTGTCCCTAAGATTTTCATGGTAAAACTACAGGCAAACTGCTTGGAGATAAAATTCGTGAAAGATCTTAACTATGTACAGTTTTTGTCCCGGTACATTTAAAAGCCCACACCGCAAACTTTTTGTCTTCCGATAGTTTGATGGGGCTCATAAATCAGTATAGAGATGACTGATGGTGCACACATTACAACGTATCTACAGGTATCAGACCGACTAATTACATAGGTACGTTCGATTGGATTAACGATTTCTAACAAAATAAACTGCCCGCCAGTTATCTACCGACACTTTAGTCTGCAGTGTGCTTAGGGTCTTAAAGTTCTCTTAGAATGTTTGTTACGCTGCAGAAATAACTAAGTGCTTAGTATAAATATAAAAATAAAATACAAAGAGAACCACTTGCAAGATTACATTGTTCTCGAAGATTCTTGTGAAACAAAAGCTGGTTAATTAAAACTATTGCAGGAAAAACAAAAGCAGAACAATTTACGTAGTGGGTATGTTGCTAATTAATTATCTAGTATATGTTTTGAGGGACCTCAATGTCTGTACAGTGGGTTTATATTAAAAATACTGTCGGGTTAGCTTTACCTACAGAGGGAGCGTGTTATTTTTTAATAAAGAAATTTTTGTTTTCATATTGGAGTTACATGCTCTTCTTTATATGTAACAAAATTTAATTTATTAATTTAGTATAATTGACAGACAGATAATCACTGCCACGATAATATAATTGTCTCATTTAAAAATATGTCATTTAGGTAAATAAGTTAACATCTCAATATCCATTCCGATAATACCCGTAGAAGACGAAATACTAATTATCTTAGCCCCAATCACACCCTAATCAGAACCAACGATCTCATTTCCCCTAACTCGAGTTAATTTCATTACGATTAATCGGATGTCAGATCAATCTTCATTACGATTCTCATTTCGATGGCAGCGAGCATCGAACTTTCTAGCAACTAGGTCAAAATATCAACAAGTCAAGACACTGAACTGTAATCTGGATTTATTTGTATGTTCTCATGTGTCTTTTCAGTTTATGTGAATAACAAAGTCGTTTGAGAGGATGGTTTATGGTTTGAAATGTATTGTCTTAGGTGAAGGTCGGTGAACTATGACCGTGATTTGATGTTTATTTTGTGGATAGGTAGATAGGTGATGGTGCATAATGTTAGTAGTTTTGTAATTAATTCTTTACTGCAAAATATTCTTAAAGAATGCCTGAAAAACTTATGATTTTCCTTAAGGACATACTTATAAGTACTGAAGGTAAAAAAATGCGAAAGTAAATCTGTTTTTCTGTCTGTCACACCAAAACTACCGAAACGATTTAAAGGTTTAGTTTAATGTTCTAGGTCCTGAGAAAGGACATAGGCTATTTATTCAGGTACGAAGTTTTACATACTAAAATCGTGCTGGAATTATGAAAAAAGTTCAAAAGAAGAAGAGAATGACTTCTTGAACTTTTTTATTTGAATGACTGTATTTCATAACATTCCCTTAAGTAAAGGCTCGATCGTTTAACTCAGTTTACGATTAACTACATCATTAAACAGTTCCTCTCCTAAACGTCTTTCACTAGATAAAAGTGGACATACTTTTATGGGTTAAACTATAAAATAAGGAACTTTATGGACCAAGGATATTTATGTGAATGTCATATTGTAATAAAAGTAGTATTTGTCATGTCATATGTGTAATAAAAGTATGTATATACATAAATGCTTTATGATATTCGTTAATTATTTATTACTGGCTTTTTCATAATGTTGTGTAATAAATAATACTATGGCCAGATTAATGCTTGATTGCTATTATATAACCTAGCTAGAGTATCAAATGCGTTCCTATCGATGAATTTTGATATATCAGTTTTGAGTCTTCTTATCTTGTAAGGGCTTTTTTTTAAATAAAGGTATAAGCTTGAAAATATGTACTTCATGTCCTTTATCTAGTTTAATATACATTAAATTCATTTTTCCATAAAAAATATGCAAACTTATCTTTAACATCACCATTACAGAATGAGAAATTAAAACCCCTACCTTTTAATCAAATATTAAACAAAAGCCCTTTTGTTTCCATTCAAAGTAATCTCGTTTAAAATTAATAAAGGATGAAATTTTGTAAGCACATATACCTTTACCTTTTAACAAAAGGTAGATAATAGGGAAGCAAATTGGATAAAGTATGATCTCTGGATGATATTACAGAATTGTGATTTGGATTAATTTCACATTGAAAGGTCGTTTTCCAAGAGCTTTCTCTGTGCAGGTTACATTATAGGCAGGATAAGACTTAGATGGCATGCCGGGCTTTTGGGCTTGCATGATAGTACCGCCACTGTAGAGGTAGATACCCTATGTTTAACTTAGTATTATTCTGGAATAGTACAATAAGATTGATCAGCGATCTAACATAACAGGTTGAAAACGAGAACTAAAGTACCTATTTTTGATGTAGCTATGTATTTGTGAAAATATACACAATAATTATGAACATACATATACTATACAGGGTTATTGGTAAAACACTAACGACCTTGCAGGACTGTATACTAACATCATAAACTACAACTTTTGTTCTATGACTTTTTATAAAACATGATACATTTGCCAAAAACAAACATACAAGATTTCATTGTTCTATCTATATAACACATTTCAACTCTATTTTGCTGTAGACATAAAATTTGCACGCCCCTACCATTTCTTTACCAACTAAAGGCCCGATCGAGACCAGTCGAGCAATTAGTCGACTTTAGAGGATGCGGACGAGTCGAGATTATCACACATTACAAAAAATTCGTTTGGTGGAGGGTTTGCATTTTTAGAATGAATGCAAGATCTTTATCTACCCACGCCTCCCGCGCACTGTGTGGCGGCTAGCATTGTAACGACTAGGTGTAGGGATGTTTGGGAATCGTATGGCGCATTGTCATCACATCTAGCAAGCAACACCATTTCCGTGTACTCGACATTTGAATATCGATATGCCATTCTGTAAAGATGATTACGTTCGCACTACCGAATTTCGCTACAAGGACACGTATGAGGCGACGCGGGCGCATAAAACCGACTGACGGCAGCTCGTAAATAGGTCAAGTTCAAACGCTCCTCCGCCGTCGCCCGAGCCCCGCTCCCCTCCGCTGTCTTTTGTACTACTGATTACCTAACTAGTGCTTTCTTTTGCTTCGCATAGACTTCGTAAATTTTAGAGCGTACAATTGAAATATTTTAATTTTTGTGAGAAAATTTGATGACTCTAAAATCTGAGAATTATTAAAAGTCCTAGAACAAAAGTTTTAGTTTATGATATTAGTAATATGGTGCTGAGAGGTTGTTAGTGTTTTAACAATTACCCTGTATACAAGACCAATGTTAAAGTTAACGTATACTAAAGATAACATAAACATAAACGAAGATACGTCTATGTTGATATTGATAATATCCAACACCAATATTATGATACGAGTTTCGTAAACAAAATTCCGTAGCTGCGTAGTAGCGAGTTCTTGCGTAGCGCTACGAAGTTACTACGCAGACGCAAATATCAGGTAATATTCAGAGAGACAGGTAATTATAAAGTACCTAAATGATAATGGTGAGTAATGAATACAGTCTTCTGTTATATCATCTTTTGCTGCTTATTTTGACGTACAAAGAAACATTTGCTTACACCTACACAATTGTTGTAGACCTAATTTTAGTTTTAGTTTCAAATATTTTCGTAACAAATGGTAATATAACATCCGTATCTAAATAGGTAGCGTTTAAAGATAAACAGCTATTTTGCAAAAGAAAAACAAAACAATGCTACACCTTAATTTCGTAGCACCGCTACGCCGTAGCTCCGTAGCACAGCTGCTACGAATGCTACGATTCACAACAGGCATCATTTGAAATTTTAGTAGCACTATTAACATTCTTAGGTAATCGCTATATAGCGTGAGTTTACACCCTTATGTTAGAAACCCGATGTACAATCAAATGTTTTGATGAATTATTTTAATTTGAAGGCAGTATAAATAAATATTTTGCCACGCAACCTGTTAATTGACTTTTGCGAGAAGATTGAGTTTGGATCGTTATTATGTGAAAGAGTATGCGTAACGTTTTTATTATATGCTCCAAATTGATTTCTACATCTTAGTTTAAATAACTACGACTTTATAGACAACTTTATATTATAAGCAAATCTCTTTCGTTATCGTAATAAAATATTATTGCGAATAAGTACCACCATTCTTTTAACAAAATGACAACATTTCAGAATCAAAATGTTCTGTGTAGTATAAGACCATAGATTCTATTTTAGAGCTAAAAGAGGGCGTTACGGCTTTCCATGTCTCACTACATAAAGCCTAGTCGTATTTGTAAGTACGACGCGAACTAATCCTTTGGCTTGAAATAGCCGTGATGTGATAAATGTGATGCTTCCTTCCCATGCAAATGTTCAGTCTCAAGGCTAACTGGAAATATTATGATTGACGTACAAAATGGTCCCAAAAATGTTACCAATTTCTTTTATGTTGTTAGATAAAGTGTTTGACTCACAGTCATGACTTTTCAGATTTATTTTCAGTGAATAGTATCTAGATCAATTGATTAATGATTTCATAGGTGTTCAGTATATTAATATTACAAGTTGATGTTTGCCAATTCTTTTTCAGCCTGCGCTGAACGTATTTTGATGAAACTCGGCGTAACATAACTTATATACCTAGATCAGAAAAACATATCAGTTTTAACAAAGTTCTCTTGAGAAGCGAGTTAAACCACTGCGGTAGTTAATTCTAAGAAAATAAGTGCCAACACGTGAGACACGAAAATTTTCCGATCGGAACCTTTTGGGTCTCGTTTCAAAGAGTGTTCAAACAGTCAAGGATTGAAACTACTCGAAGTATGAAACAAACGACGAGTGGAAAACTTGTGAAGAACAACAACAATATTACGCCACTAACGGCGTAGGCCGGGATCACGTTGCAACCTCTTAGAGTAGGTACCTGCAAATTGCAGATTAAATAGTCGACCGACAGTTGCACTGATGGATGGCAAAAAGAAACATTTACTTTGTGTTTAAAACTTTAGCCGGCTTTTCACTACGGGATTATCATATAATAAATATTATATGGTGTGATATAATATTTTATCGCTCGTCATACATTTTGAAAAAATATTTATATAGTTCGGGATGTTAAAATTCGTGGTGGCCTAGTGGGTAAAGGACCAATCTCTCAAGTATGAGGGCGCGGGTTCGATCCCAGGTCAGGCAAGTACCAATGCAACTTTTCTAAGTCTGTATGTACTTTCTAAGTATATCTTAGACACCATTGGCTGTGTTTCGGATGGCACGTTAAACTGTAGGTCCCGGCTGTCATTGAACATCCTTGGCAGTCGTTACGGGTAGTCAGAAGCCGGTAAGTCTGACACCAGTCTAACCAAGTATCGGGTTGCCCGGGTAACTGGGTTGAGGAGGTCAGATAGGCAGTCGCTTCTTGTAAAGCACTGGTACTTAGCTTAATCCGGTTAGACTGGAAGCCGACCCCAACATGATTGGGAAAAAGGCTCGGAGGATGGATGGAGTTCGGGATGTTATATGTATAGCACAGGGTAAAATGTCAAAGTATTTTTTTTATTTCAAAAAGCTAATTGCTTTACAAAAGAGCTCAGAAAATCTTGAATTCAATCAAAGTTTTCTCATTTTCTTAATCAATGGCTAAATACCTGATGTTTGTAATGTGCGTACTACCATTCATCTTCATGCTGATTTACGATATACTATCGGCCGACTAAAAGTTCGTAGTGTGCTGGTAGTCTTAATTTGTTTTCATCAAATTTTGCACTTAAGCAAAATATTAGTTACGTCGTGTAGACGCTTCACTTTGTGCCTGAAACCTGAAACTTACAGCGTGGGTAGAGTGCTTGATATACTGTTTAGGTAGATGCAGTTTCATAAATAATATTATGTTTATTCAATGGGACCAAATATTCCAGTAAATTGGAAAATGAAAGTTTTTTTAGTGTTGAATGAAAAGTTAAATGTTTTGTTTCTACCCATTTAAATATTTTTTGCGTCACTTTACATACATTACTTAAATTTCTTGTATTCTATTATTATTTCATAGCATATTCCCTTACTGCCTTGTTATTATAAAATATAATATCAGGATTTCAGTTGACCTAAAAACCAGAACTATAAATATTTAACGACCATTATCTTGCTTCCGAGACCCATTAAAAATTGCAGGTTTTATTACTCGTCTATATTATAGTTCGGCCATTCAGAGAATGCGTTCCTGACACGTCGCGATTGAACTGACGACGTAACTTTGCAATGGCGTTGCAGTTACGATAAAAATATTTTTGCTGGTTGTTTACCGTTTTAACAATTGAGGAGCATTAAAACAACATTATTATATCAATAATCAATGAATGTTATTACGTCGTCAGTTCAATCGCGACGTGTCAGGAACGCATTCTCTGAATGGCCGAACTATAACATACTCTTTTGTTTTCTTTTTTATGACAAAAGGGTATATAAGGCATGCTTTATCTTAGCGTTTCTTTCACAGCTACCATTACCAAGCACATGCGTAAAGTATATGTATAGAAATAATTGATGAATGAAAAATCCAACCTGTATGTTTTGAAATACCTGCGATAGATGATGATGATTGAACATGTCTTGTGGCTCCAATGATCAATTTTGTACCTATATATTGTTATTTTACATATACATGACTAAAATATATATCATCATCCTCCGAGCCTTATTCCCAACTATGTTGGGGTCGGCTTCCAGTCTAACCGGATTCAGCTGAGTACCAGTGCTTTACAAGAAGCGACTGCCTATCTGACCTCCTCAACCCAGTTACCCGGGCAACCCGATACTCCTTGGTTAGACTGGTGTCAGACTTACTGGCTTCTGACTACCCGTAACGACTGCCAAGGATGTTCAATGACAGCCGGGACCTACAGTTTAACGTGCCATCCGAAACACAGCCAATGGTGTCTAAGATATACTTAGAAAGTACATACAAACTTAGAAAAGTTGCATTGGTACTTGCCTGACCTGGGATCGAACCCGCGCCCTCATACTTGAGAGGCTGGTCCTTTACCCACTAGGCCACCACGACTTTAATATATATAACAAACATTAAATCTATCGTAGTAAAAACCTAAAACATAGCATCAAATCAAGTGGTGGGAAGACTTGATTTAAAACGTGGACTTATATCAATCAGATTGAGTCATGTTTAATACGACTTCACTATAATTACAACGCCCTTATTATCATCATAATGACGTCACATTTTTTTCAAAAGAATTGTGAATTCGCTGAAAATGAATACTAGGTAACTATGACTCGGTCATTATTTTATGCATACCTACTACCTGGTTCATTGTTATACACATCATGCAAAAAATGTATTTAAAAGCACCTTTTTAAAACTTTCTATCGGGTTTAAAATTAATGAATTCGTATTTACGTACGTACATATTTCTGCATGCTGTACCTACATTGTTGATTATTAGTTTGTAAGTGGGGCAGCCATTTTTATTGCACCTATTGACCGATCTTATCATGCAATTACATTGTGTGTAATCAGCCGCCTAGGCAATTATGCAACATTAAAAGTAACGAGTATTGTTCGATCGGTGCAAACTACTTTACAGAGACAATTATGAACGTAATGATTCGAATGCGGTAATAGTCATGTGGCATACACGTTGGCTTGGTGATCGAGAGATCGTGACTTCGATTGCCATTGCAATATTGAGCTGTACCTGCTTCAAACACAAGTAAGTAAGTATATTTATATAAGTTGAACACAAGAGATTAACAAGGATAGAACCTAATGTACAACCCACATTTCGAGTAAGGTTTATAAAAAAAAATACATTTCATCCTGCTTTGCTAGTTGGGAGTTTCCATTTGATTATTGCTTTAGTGGCTTTTCTTTGATATGATTGATGATAAAATATACGAAGGTGTTGTGTAATGAGTTCGTATACTTATTAAATCACTTATTGCCAAGTAGTGATGTGTTTCATTACAGTAGGTAACATGATCAAACTAAAAGTAATTTTCACACAAAGAGTATTTAAGCTGGCCCATTAAAAACCTAAGTGCAGTATCCCCAACTTCTTACTTTACGACGATTGTCCCATAATATGATAAAGTTTGCGTGCAAACCCGCCATATACGTAAGTACCTAAGCCGAGAAATTATTGTCTGTGGCTTGCCCTCTATGCTAAGCCACAGGTTATATGGACAGTGGCCGCAGCGTAATAGAAAAGCTTTTTGGCAATCTCTTTTTATTTACAGTTTTTGGAGATGTGACTTTTGTTACAGATGTTTTATCTCACAGAGGAGGGTGAGCCATACATTTGTGTGTGTGTAAATGAATGTACATAAATATTGTCTTTGTATGTCTTGAAAACCAGTATGGCCCACACGCGTTCATAAGATCGTATTTACACATCTAGCACGTACAAAAAAAATGAGATCGTGTTTTGAGGTCTCAAGCTACAGATTTATTTTGCAAACCTCTCTTACTATTTCTGTGAGTGCCATTCTTTGTTTGTGGACCATCCTAAGAACAGAACTAAGTTAGGTTAGGATAATCTTAAGTAACAGCAGATGTTGAAAAGATACATAGAAACGTGCTGAAAAAGAATCTATTTCAGTACTTTTGTACACAAATTCTTTTACGAACTAAAAAGGAAACGTGCTCTTTTATCGTCGAGACGCTTACCCTTGCATAGTTCGAGTAATGAGATTCTGCGATGCTTTGCAACAAATCACTTGGAGCGTTCCCAATAGATAACGTCTAGCGATAAACTTTGATGTGTTTGTTGGAAGTTAGAAGATGTTGCCAGCAGTTGCTGAACTGTGATGTAGACGAGTTAGGTAAGTTCAGTTACAGAGTTCACTAATCTTGGGAATCGATTTTGTTAGTGTTTGTCAATTTTTGTTTTGTCTTTTATTGAATATGCTTTTTATATCTGATTGTATTGTACATATTTTATATTAATTTTAATAAACTCGTGGTTTACTTTGGTACTAGATTCCGTCATCGGTCTCACCACAGGACTACGCCGCGAACACGGCTAAAGAGTAGTACAATCTTCTTCAATAAATGATCTATTTAACACTGAAAAATTTTTTTTTTTAATCGGACCTTTGTAGTTCCTGGGACTACCTAGTGCAAAATAATCCAAAAAAAAATTGCTCAACAAAAGAATCCAAAAAAGATAAGTACACCACACATGGTGGTAACCTTTGTTCTCCAGGACCGCATTCGCTTATTTGAACAAGCTTTTAAGCCTGACAGGCATAAGTAAGGTCCGTTAATTGTTCTGACATTTATAGGTATCCCAGGTTTATAGCACATTAATGTGACACGCCTCTCTCCCTTCAAATATTTATTAGGTCTCTCGCATCTGCTGGCAATATAATTTTTAATGCGCTCATCGCGGCTTGAAAGGTTAACGACTACTTAAAAGTCACTACTTCATAAAAGGTGAGATAAAACATTCATAAAGATACCCTCACTAACACAACTGACGTAAAATAGCAAAAATATAACCGTCGTAAAAGTCGCACAAAATATTTATAATACGTAATGCTTGCTAAAATTTGTAGTAGGCATTACAAGAAGGTTTTGCGTGATAAATAATATATGACTCATTTTACAACGGCGGCCTAAAATACTAAATTTTATTAAGCCAACTTGGGTAGACATCAGACTGTATATCACTGCGACCCAACTCACTAATGAAGGAGAAAGATTTAACACAAAATAAGGTAAATAACACACAATATTGTACACAATTAAATTATACAACCTTCATTAAGAACACGTCGAGCTTCGTTAGTGAGATCCACAGATTTATGATAATAAACATCTGGCTTGCATAACAGTGTTTATAGTACCTGAATAAACATTAGTCATATGTGATATCTCTGAAAACATTTATTTTCAAATATAAAAATATATTTTAAACTGCAGTCCTTTTTCTGATTTAGTTGTTTAACCCAGGTTTTATAAACATCATCACATACCTACATATTATTATGTGATGATGGGTATCTAATATGAGTTAAGACCCTGATGCACCACACATTCCATCGTCTTCTCTAGTATAAGAAATATATAGGTATAAACAGATTAATGACCGTTGACCGTTGTGCTCTTCAGCAAACGTATACAATAAATGCTTTAGCATCTACCTCGATATTTTCAATAGAATATTCAAGCACAAAGCACACTACACTACAATAGATAAGTACTAAACTCAACAGAACACCTTCACATTGTTTTCTTCAAGTATTCTTACATAAAGCGATCACGTTATACGTTAGAAGTTATTCAAGCGAAAACTAAAACCTCTTCAGAAACTGAAATACGGCCCCTAGAGACGAATGAGCATTAAAATTTACTTCTCAATACACAGCGCAGGTGGTGCCTGCTATATATTTGCAATTCCAATGTGCTACTCCCGAGAAGCGATACTTAGACCGATAGTACTATGTCGCCGGAATATTGTAAACTGTAGCGAACTCTAGCAATATGCTGCAACAATAATCTAATAATGTACCGCTTTCGGCAGTATTGTAAATTGTAACATTTGGTGTTTATAAGCAAAATTGAAACTTTGAAGTTAAACGTATTGACTTTCAATCGGTTCGGGTCGTGGACCTCTTTGCGTTGTTGTTTTTAATAATATCAGTTATTATCGGCTGTTGAACTTTCCAAGCCTTAAATTGGAGACATTACAATCGGTTTTTAGACGAGTGTAATAGTAATTTAATCTAATTATTCTCCATACTATCATCAAAATTCTTATATGTATTTTATGTCAATAATTAGATTCACACTTAGCTCATGGAACGTCGGAATATTTAAGCACTCGTGAATAAACTAACTAGTAAATTCATGTAAAAGAGTTTTTGAGTTTCAGGAAATAATTTCGAAGTGATTTCTACATGATGTGAATTAATAAATGAGAATACGTTTTTCTTCTTACTAGGATATGCCGTTTACTTTGTAGTTTTTAGATTGAATGTACCTACCGCTTTTTAGTCGTGCAAGAATTTTTTAAAACAAATGGACCTTTCGATTTGGTTTTTTAATTGTTAGTTATGTACCCGGATAAACAACTGCTGGCCAGTATCACTGCTAATCACCTACGATTAACCATACTTAACGAAGGACAAGTGAAAAGAGTTTGTATTGAATACTATCTGTTAGAAAAAAGGTTAGGATTGTTTTTTTTTTCCTAATGGCGGTATAGCGTGAACATTGAGTGGTCTAAATTGAAGATAAATGTATCTTTTATATTGTTGTATGAAGGTAATATGGACTATGGGCATATTATATGGGAATAAAACTTTGTGTTATCCGGCTATACAAAATTCGTTTAGCCTTCTCAGAAGACGGTCATTAACTCTCACAAATGTTCTTTTTAAATGTAAATTTAATTACTATTTTCATCAATATGTTAACTATAAGTAAATACCTTATATAGTAATAACTTTGGCAGTCAATAGTGAATAAGCTTTTATTTAATCCTGTCAAAGCCTCTGGGAGCACGTTAAGCTTTAAGTCGTCTGAGATGACATAGAACAGCCTCTAAGATGACTAGAGTATGACACGGGGAAGCTCAAGAGTTATGACAAAGTGTCATCTTGTCACTCTCACTAAAATTGACTAACTATAGTTCGGCCATTCAGAGAATGCGTTCCTGACACGTCGCGATTGAACTGACGACGTAACTTTGCAATGGCGTTGCAGTTACGATAAAAATATTTTTGCTGGTTGTTTACCGTTTTAACAATTGAGGAGCATTAAAACAACATTATTATATCAATAATCAATGAATGTTATTACGTCGTCAGTTCAATCGCGACGTGTCAGGAACGCATTCTCTGAATGGCCGAACTATAACTATTGATAATGAAACTTGAAAACTTCACAATTACTTCTTGGAATTGAAGTTTTGGCTATATTTATCAACTCATACAGGGACTGTTAAATATTGCATATTGTTAATTATTGCACCAATGTGTGTGCTGTTCCAAATGTGTATATATTACTGCGGCAGTATTTACGTACATACATGTAGAGCACCTATGTTCTGAATTTGATACTTAAAAATATCAATACAAACAAACGATACAATTAAGCTACATATTACAAGATACATTGTTTAAGTAGAATAACCATGTATCTACAACTACACTATATACGCCTATATACCAACATAAAATCGACATGAATTACGTACATACGTACCTATAAACATGTGTACATAATACACCTACATTACGTGGCTCTTTCAAAGCAAAATAGCGTACGACGAGACTAAATTCTACATAAGTGGTGCACCAGTCAGGACTTCAGGAGACATTCATCGCAGTTGCTCGAATTCAGTTCAAAATGTCGGACACTCAAATGCACGTCTACGCTACTTTCACGAAGATTCTCAAAAGGATTCTTATTTCTTAAAACGTGTTCTAAAATTCCAGACAGAAAAGGAGAAAAAGGTTTTGAGTTACAGTCGTGGATATCCTAAATTCAATTTCAGTGGAATCTTTTGCGCTAGGGACAGTACCTATCTAGTGAAGTAAATTGGCATTTTAAAATTGTAAACAGGTAACAGATTGTCGTGAGTGAGACGAATTTTAAGACGATGACATTGTCTACATTTGCCGCTTTATTTGGATACTAGCTATACTCAAGAGAATAACTTCCTGCACATGATAACGCACACACATATATGCTATTCTTATTATGTGCTTTATTACTGCGAAGTTTCACCAAAATCTATGCTGTAGTTTACGCGTGATAGAGTTACGAGCATATATTATAACTTTCGCATTTCAACAACTGGAATAAATCCAACAGGATTACGTCCCATTTACATGAATCCTAACATTTACCTGATAAAAAGAGGTATAGATAAGTTGTAGTTATATCTACCTTTAGAGGAGCGAAATTTCAAAAGTTCAGTTCCAGACAGCAGGAAGGTGATAAAATGATTTGTCAGAATATATAGATACTAACGTAGAAATATAGATAATAACTAACATTTTATGTAGAAGACAATAAACCTTCGATAGTAAACTCACAGACAATAAGTCATAACATCTTGCAGACGTAGGGCTGCCATCTCGAATTTCACCAAACCCGGACAAACATTTAAAAAACCCGGACATTTGGCGTAAATCGCATTTTTTCCCCGAAGGAGTACGATTTTTTTAAACAAAATAATACCTAATTTGTAATCCATTTACTATTAACACATACTTAAATCCAATGAGGTGCTTCCTTACATGAAAAGTGTCCGGGTTTTCCCCGACACTTCTTGAAACCCCGCCCGGACGGCCCCCAGACGGCCTCCAAACGAGGACAAATCCGGGGAAACCCGGACGGATGGCAGCCCTATGCAGACGAGACATCCGAACATTGTTTATGGTTCATTGTTGCCGGATGAATGATCTGAGTAAAAACAGTTTTATTATTATAACAACTAACATAAAACAGAAGAATGTAAATAGGTAGCCATATTGCTTAATTAGGTATATAATTTTATCTATACCTACCTACTAACATTGAAAAGCTCAAAAGTATTTTTAACAGTAGCCTGTTAAGCTTTATTATTTAGGTTAGCCAACAATTTAGTAAAAGTCTCAAGACCTTATTGATGTGCGTTTTTTTTTGTATATTAATTTAGTATTTAAGAAACCATTCTGTTCCTCAAACCATAAATTACTTTAGAAGTCCCTAACACCAAAAAACTATTAGTCAATGCAATGCAATGGTTTTAGGAAAACTTTGATTAACTACTTTTTCAGTTCTCCAATAAAAATCCGCATAGCTTTTATCTATGAAGACACCAGTAGACAGGTACCTACCATAATTTCTTAACTATGGTAACGAAATAAATAAGTACAAAGAAACCACCAAGTTTGACCTTCAAACAAAATTAATGATCATGAAGTAAAACGAAGGGGACTTTTTTTACAAAATTAGGTAAAAATTGTCTGTCACGCAAGTGATTATAAGTTAATGAATCGTTATAAGTTCAAGACTAATATTGGGTTACGTAATATCATGGGACGCCTTCTTTCTAACCTTGACATTGTTTGTACTTTCAGCTTCATTTTTATGACTAAACTAATGGTAATAAACCTTTAGTTTTTTTTTTACGTAGGAACGTTTAAAGTTAATAATTATACGTGCTGTGATTGTTTGCTAATATAATGACAAGTTTTATGACGCTATTTAATTGTAGATTTGACATTTTTTAATTCAGATTGTGTTTTGAAGGGGAAATGTTTCTTTCTATTTATCTCAATTACTTTAAGAGTACCTAGAGACATAGGGTAGGGACTAATATCGTCAGCCAAAGCTATAGTTGCCAAGGAAAATATCGAATCGATAGTCATATATTTCTCTTCCTTTCTTCTTTAATTAATTCTCGCATTTTCCAATAAAAATGTGAGGTTTACGACTCTCGCTAACGGCACTTCACATTTCACGGACAACTCGTAAAAAACTAATCATGCAAATGCATGAACCTTTGATAGTAAGTAATGAACTTTAAAGTACCTGGGTGCTATCTAGATAGTGACATTGAATATTCATGGGAGTTTGTTTTTATTTGTTTAAGTAGAAGGACCTTAATTGTTTGCACTTGTCAGGTGTATTGTATCGTACCCTTGTCAAAGAATTATGAATTTATTAAGCTGAACAAGTTTGACGGGATACCGGTAGATTGAGAGATGTTAAGCGTGAGAAGCTAAGACCAACACTACGTTGGATGACCAGCATGGATCTTGAATTCACACTTGAGCCACGAAATCAGGGTTATGGTTACTACTTATTCCTAAAATTCGTCAAAAATAATTCTCATTACGTATATTTGAAATTTGGTAGGCCCCGGAAGGGGTGGCGTGACGATCTGGACGCCTACAACCCTTACTGGTGGGAGAACTCTAAGGATCGAGAGATGTGGAAACAAAATGGGGAGGCCTTTGCCCAGCAGTGGGACAATAAGGGCAAATGAAAAAAAAATATTTGAAATTTTACTAGGTTTATTTATTCTGTAGCAAATAAATCGATTCAACAAACTTCATCATAGACAATATTTTGACGCTGACGAAAAATAAAGTTATGACTAACCAAACATGGAGCTCAAATAAATTATCGGCAATATAATATTAGTTCATATGACGTCACACATTTAATTAAGTACACTAAAAGCTTTCTAAAAGCGAACACGTCATGCAAACTGCGTCTCGTACCTAAATGCAAAACAAATTGTTTCAATGAAACTGTTTAGTCATTATTAGGGGTTCTCGAAAATAAAAGGGTAACGTCATTACTTTAATTAAAGCTCGCGAAATGTTTAACGCTGCAGTAAATAAAATAATAAACATCCATTTACATTGGTAGGGGATTGAACTAATTGTGGGGTTATTTCTAAAACGGTCCCGTCTTTGATTGCAAAAAACATATTAAATGTAGTTGGGTTTTTTTGTACAGAAATCATTAAAGATTTAACATAGAATTTACAATATTGCTGTGTAATAAGTATTGTTTGAGAATCTGTACCTACAGTAAAATTTGGTTTTGATTCGACCACTTTTTACCAAGGGCTTACAGTTGGAGTAGTTAGCTCGTTGAACTGCATTTCATTTGTAATACATAAATTAAATGTTTGATAGTAAAAGGGCTGTAATGGAATTTGTAATGGATTGGCAATTCACAGCAAAAATGACACACGTAATAAAAATAGTACTTAGGTAAACGTATGTGTGCGTGTACTGAAATATTTTTCCTAGCTTAACTTGTCCCTAACCTACCAAAAAAGCAACACCCGGTCCCAGACTGGCCATCTATGTGTCTGGCAACCCCTAACAAACTACCATAGAGCAAACAGCTTAAAAAAACAAAGGTCGTGCGCTAGTGCCCTTTGAACTGTACAGTTTAAGCCATGAACTGCCACTTAAGTCACCACGTAGGGGTCAAAAAGAACTGCTGACAAAGAAAAGGGCAATACGATTTGTTTTACGTTTTGTAATACTTTGTACCAAATTGTTGGGTTTTGTTCAACAAGTGCTGATTCCCAATAATTATGAAGTCTTTTTGAAAAATAAACATAGGTAGGTACAATAACCTCTTATTCATAGTAAAAACATAATTAAGACTGTATTTGAAGAGTAGGTATATATAAGATAATGACAAAGCTATGTGATGTTAAGGAGTAGTTCTGAATCACATCGTAATAGCAAAGTTCAACTTATGCAATGGAGGAATTTATTACAGTCGACACATTCTTTACGCCTAGCCTAAGTAATCTGATCGAAAAACCTACCCCCTGGAGTTCGCCCTGAAACAACGCTTTTCCCATAATTTCCAGCCCAGCATCAATCACTTCACTTCACTTCTGCAATCATATTCACTTCCGTAGACGCATATCTTGTACCAAAACCACGTGTACAAAATACTTAGGTGCCTACAACCAAAAGCAATTTACATAGTCGGTTAATAGTTATTGCTTGGAAGCCACACGCAAGGGATAATACGATTAATATTCATTATTCGATATAATTTGTAGGACATTTTCGTACTAATCGATCCCTAACATAATTGTTTTGATCGATAGTTCGACAATGACCTCAAAATGTAGACCGTTATTATTTTTGTGGGTGTAAACATTATGTCAGTAGTTTTTATGATGTTTATTTGGGACAAAACTGTTTGAATTTGGTGAAAAACTTAAATCGTTTGTTCTGTAACTTTGTGTAATAGCTGGCTCATCCGGCTAAGGATACTTGAAGCTAGTCTAATCTTGTTTTCAATTGTTCTTCAATTAGGGAAATTGTTTAAAAGAGGAGCTTCATGACTTAACTGCTGATCGGGAAAATTGGAATTGCTTTTACGTAGTTCAACACAAATGATAGGTGAAGTAGCTTTCGATGTGACTTCAACCTGTTACATCTACAATATCTACTAATGTATAATGAGATTACCAATACATTAATCGTTTGTCCTTGAAATATTGTAACTATCCATTAGGAATTGAAATATTCTGACATCTAAGTATATAATACCGAGACAACTACCTGTACCCGCTTCCATTCGAACCCTTATTCTAGGATCTATATTATAACTACAGCTTTCTCAAACGGTTTCACCCGCACCCCGCGGGAACTACTTCGCAAACTCGGATGACAAGGAACAAAAAGCCTTCCTATATGTAAATCGAATTATATAGTAACTCCTGAGATAAGCGCTTTCGAGCAAGCAAACAAACTCTTCAACTTAAAAATATTAGTAAGTATACCACTAGATATGCAAGCTCATACTTTTTAACGTATAAAGTATCCAATTAACCAATAAAAACTCCTTCTTAACTCTCCGATCAGTCCCAAAACTGGTAAATAATTCACGGTGCATTAGAAAGCTGCCTATCGATCTATGCATCTCGCCCCTGGCCTAGTTCAACCCTAAACTGTGCTTACATTCTTTCTAGCCTTTGTCTTTTGTACACGATTACTGGTCCGATGTACGAAAGTAGCATGCATTATGCAAAATATGTTCGTGGTACAGAACGGACGCAGATATTGGCGTTCTTGGTACCTGGCCTTCGTTGGCCAGACTGTGTTACTGATAAAATAGAGGTAGGGTTGATCGATCTCAGTGGCGTGCACTTGGAGAGGCCTGTGTCCAGCAGTGGACTGCGATAGGCTGATGATGAGGGTTGATTCGGTGTTATGTATGTATTATTTATAAGTAGATGTGTAATACCTAACACGCGTATAACAATAATGATTTGGTCTCTCTAATGCCAAACCTAAGAAAATACCGGGTAAATATTTACGCTATTACGTCTCAGCTTCAGCATCACACTAGACTAATATTATAGATGAAAGTTTGAGAGTATTCTTGCGTGTAGAGAATATTATGTAGAGAATATTGTGTTAAGTTCTTCTTCATGCGCAAACGGCAAAACGGATTTTGATGAAACTAGGCTGTAATACATCAGAATTAAGCTTGTGGCACATTATAGCAGCACCGCAACAGCACGGCTGCAGCACGGCGTCGCCTCGAATTAAGACTACGGCTAGCTGCCAGCGCGCCAACCACGCGCTGTCCGCTCGCCGTCGGCGCGCCATCCGCTCGCCGTTGGCGCGCCGGCCGCGAGGTGTAAGCTTGCTGTCACCGCAAACTCAATATTATTTTAAGACGATTATGATTGATGTTATGATTGAACACGACGTAATGACGTTGTTTCGCTGCCGGCTCGGAGTCGGCGCGCAATTAGCACGCCGTCGGCGCGCTGTACGCATGAGGACCGCTCGCTTGCAGCACGCGGGCGGCGAGTCGAGTTGTGTGGAAGCGGCAAGCACGCTGACTGCTCGCCGTTGGCTTTTTCATATTGACATTACGAAATATATTATAATATACACGATTTAATGCTCTAAATTGAATGACAACTTAAATGCTGCTGTGGAGCCGTGCTGTTGCGGTGCCGCTATAATGTGCCATAACCTTAACTCAGAAGCTACTTTTCATCCGGGTGCGGTATGCTATTCAGGATTCGGGTAAACTGCTGGCGCAAGCAGTTTACAATATACAGTTGATGGCAGTACATAATTTGATCTACATTCCTAACAATAAACAAAAACAAAATAACCATACTTAAACTGAGTAGCTTCTAATCACAAAAAAAACGTGATTAGACTTCTTGCTTCTAATTCCAGGAAAGAAAAAGATGGTGTAACATTCAAGTAAGCTATGACCTCATTTCACAGGTGCCATGCTCGTATCTAGCTAATCAGTCAAGGTCAGACAACAGTCCACCGGGGTCAAGGTTGATAAGTGAAGGTCATTCATGTTGTAAAAAATTGAAACAATATGCTTTTACTTACAAGATAAATTACCAACTTGTATGAATATTAATGAGACTGTACCGTGTAGTTTTTATTCGTCTTAGAAATAATTTGTGTTTAAATTATTTTCTAGTGCTAGTGTAAGCTCCATTTGAACTTGCTACATCAGTGGGTTGCGAAATGCACCTTATTAAACGGTGGTCGTAAAGTGAATGTAGGTTCTAGTACATAAAATAAACTAATTAACCCATTACCAGGTACGGTTTGAAAATAAACAAAACTGTAAAGAGGAAATAAAATTATAACTAAAATAGAGTAACGTGCAGACCTGCAAGAATCGAGCTTTTCATATTACTGCATTTTTGAGGAAAAATATAAATTCTAATGTTGACGAAGACATTGAAGTGGGAGGTAAAGTGACCATATAATGTGGTATGTACTAGTCGGAATGTGTTTATTTTCTGTATGACTTTGTCCAAAATAAATAGCCTACAAACTAATGTTTCCTTTGACACATTATGACTTTCTGCTGATTACAATCAGATAATGAACATTATCGAAAAGTTTCCACCACACGTTTTTAGAGTGTCAACATATAAAAAATGATCAATAAGAAAACGTTATATTTATTTATGTCAACAAGGCGACTGCCAAGGCTAAGCATAACCTAAGTTAAATTGTAACTTGGCCTGACTTTATGTCGTTGTCATTGAACTTAGATAATGTACTAACAATGGTACCTACTCTTTAGACCTATTTTCAGTAATAATGGCCAATTTCTACAGAAATAATTTGTAAGGCAAAGATCTTTGCGCAGTCACAGGTGTGAAACGGTGGGATTGTTCGAAATAATAACCACCGCTTTGGAGCGTAAAGAGTGAATAAGGGAACTTGAATGGCTTTAGTCTGGAAAAGTCTGACATTCAGACCCAGAATGGTAGGAGACCTCAGGTGCAATATTGTTCCCTTACACCGATTGAGTTAGATCGGACGCGAAGTAAATCTGACATGACAAAGAAAATACTCCCATTTTGAAGCAAATTGGGCCGAGTTATTGTGCTTTAAGATGAAATGTATTAGTATAAGTATGGCATGGTTTTAATATAATAGGATCGAGGAATCCTGCCCTTATTGTGATAATCACTGCTAGTGAAGTCAGCGACAGTCGATCTAAAGAAACCAGTCACCATCTTCAAATTGAATATCGAAGTTCCCTACTACATAACCGAGCTTTACAAGTATTTACTACATGGTTATTGTGCTGCAATTTGCTGCACACATGCTTCTAGTAGTTAAGTAGTTATAGTAAATATAACTTAGGTACCAGGCGAGGGGGAAACGCGATGCATATCGTGCAATCGCACGCCATATGAAGGTGCGTCGAGTGTACGTGGAATGGCTAAGATATGAAATGAAATGGCTATGTACTAAAAGGTTTAGTGCAATTGCTAGTCCGAGAAATGGTCTACTTAAAAATGCAGTCAAATTGGCATTAAATGTGAGTTGTTTAATTGTGAGAGCCAGATTTTTTCTAGTCAGTAGAGTGGTGAACATAAAATTATAATTTCACTCCCTTCTTATATTTAAACCTTCCGTTAACAATTAATTGATAATGAAGGATATTTTTTGTTTACGCAATTATCCGGTGACGCAAAAACTTCATGAATTTTTCATCTTAAACACCTAAGCAATGTTCACTTGCTTACTTAGCTAAAAATCAAAGACCGTAACCAATCGCCGATTGTTTGCCAAAACAAAGTAGCATCTATCAAACCCCGCTCCGGGAGCGTTAGCAAATAAAGCGAGTGAACACAAATTCTGAGAGAAAGTACCTACTGTAAATAAGTTAAAAGCTTTACATGGTGCTGGAGTCGAATATTTGTTCATCACTTATGTAGGTAAGATCAGACTTGTTTTGATAAATAATAGTTCTTTATTTCACCCTTTTAGTAAAGGGCTTTTTGTGCCGGCTGTTTTAAGAGATATTCTGCATTTTTATGTTGTGTGCAGAATAGTTTATGTTTTGTTTGTTTAAGCATTATTTCGTATTTGATATACCATTTATTGTTCTTCTACGGGTTTCCAATAAAATGTTAATATTTGATTCGGATATATTTTTCTGAGCTGTTTGCTGTAACAACATATTTCGGCAAAATGCTTCCATGCATATAATTCTAACGATATTTACCGCATACAAAAGAATTAGATTTACATAGGTATGTTTATGAAGGAATAATTACTCACATAAAAGATTTAATGACAGCTACAAGGAACTACGCCTGTTATAATTCACAACTTGCGTGTACTGCTTCGTCGTATTTTAAGGATTATAAATAAGGCAGGAAACTATTAAATTGCGATGCTTTCGATCAAGTTTGTCATGCGATATTTCATTTCAATGGAGGCCGTAAAAGGTTATCAAATTAGTTTGCAAAATGTCAATGTTAAAGCTTTAAATAAGGGGCGGAAAATAGCTTTCTATACAAGTATCTGATAATATAGAAAACTATTTTCTGGTAAACGAAAACAAATAATAAAAGGTATTGATTAAGAGCACCTCAGTTAACGGTCAATGAATGACAGCCTCGATTGGTATTTTATATATCTTGTGATAGAAACAAGCTTTTTATATAGGAAAATAGTTCTTGGTTAAATTTCAAATGTTAATAAATTGTATAGTTCTATGTGTTTGTGAGATTTTAGTATGAAGTCAAATGATAACCTGATTAACGTATCCGACTCCGTACAATTTTAGATTCTATTGTCAATTCAATTACACCTACATTCTTTTTATGAATCAATTCCCCATTCTATTCCCAGCCCAATTTAAAAATAAAATTAAAATACAAAATTGATTTTTCAAATCCCCGAATAATCCTTCAAATCAATGGTGTATACCGGGCGAAGTTTTATGCAAATGTGTTGTTTGTCGGCACGCGATGTTGGCATGTCAATCGCTGTTCACCAGTTCCTCGTCGTTTGTTTCACTAATACATGTATATGGTTAAATTATCATTTATGTATGTAGTGTATTGCTGGTTGTTAATGATAGTGATTAAGGGTCGTATAGAAAATTAAGCAGGAAAGACTTGAGTTTAGAAAGAAAAAAGAAAGAAAGAAAGAAACAACAAATACCCGTTTTTCAAAATCTTAGCTCGTAGCTTAAAATTATCTTTTGTCACTATATTCCATTGTGAAGCAAGATATTTTTAAGTATGATAAGAACTTCTTCTGTTTCTTATTAGCATGATTCTACATTCGTACTTTTGAAAAAGGCACTCGTAAATCCGCTTTGAATACACCTGTAGTACACTCTAAAGATACAGAGATACGTTACCCAATTTTATGACCACGAGCATTTCATCCCGCCTCCCACATACAGTCGAGATCCAATTTTCGACGAAAAAGGTTTGATACATTTCAAAGGCCAGTTCTCATAACCGCATTTCAAAAATAGAATGTCATTTCTATTCTGGCAGCCAGTACTGCATGGTGTATTTAATAAAAAAAGTCTATATAAATAAATATTGTCTGTGTCCATGTCTGAGCTGGATGCGAGAAGCCGAAAATAGATCTCAGTGGCGTGCACTTGGAGAGGCCTATGTCCAGCAGTGGACTGCGATAGGCTGATGATGATGATGTGTCTATGAATCCATTTCATATTAATTATAATAGCATGTTTCCATTTATAGGTTCCATAAAACATGAGTAGGTAATATAAAAATAAAAAGGTTAATAATAATTGCGAACAATCTCGTTCGTGGAATCAATTTTAACGCGCTGTGATTATAGGCAATGCCAGTCTGCAGTAGATCGTATAATTTTTTATAATACAAAATTCTATAGGATCTACCGGCTTTTATGATGTATTTTACACCCCTATAAAGTGAAAGGGTCAGGTAAAGGTGGTTAAACACCACCAATGACATTATTGGGTGTCATGTGAAGTTTTATATCGAATGTGTAATTTACCAAAGGATATGGTAGCTTCTTGTCGGTTTCTGAATCCAACCTTGACTTTATATGTTCGTGAATTACGTCTAGACAAGGATGACTTCATCAGGGATATTATTTCAATTTCAATGTTGGTTACTTACCTCACCAAACAAGGATGGTATTTTTAGTTAGTCATGAAAAGTATGTGTAAACCCAACAGAGTGTTAAAACTATAAAAATTACCCCAAAAATATTTATAGTATTCACGAAATAAAGCACCCTACCACCTCTTAAAATAGTTAATCAAGTTACACAAAACTCAATTTTAACTACATCTAGAAATCCGTAGTTCATTAGCCCGTAGCTCGTGCCGTGCTACGAAATTCGTAGTCTGCTACGAAATTTCGTAGACTTGAATTTGTAATGAAACTCTTTTGTCGCCTATATAAAAAGTTATAAGTAAATAAACGTTACATTCATATTATTGCGGTTGAAAATGTTAAACGAAAGTATATTTTTATGACGTGGTATGTATGTATCAAGATCAGATTGATATGTGGATTATAGTATTTCTTTGAATTAAAACAGTGGAACTTCGACCTTTGTCGTTGATACAAACCGAAAGGTTTTTGTGTTATGCTAATGCGAAGCTAGCCTAGTTCCAAATATCAGTCGGCCAAGCTAACTAACGACGTAGACGAGAATGGACTACCGTTTTTTAATCTAGTTGCCTACCTACGAAGTCGAGTTTGGACAAAAGACTTTATGTAATTGTTAGCAATATAATTTGGTGTACAATATACATGTGATTTAGTAATAAATAAGTAGGTACATTTAAACATATGTTTTCGTTTACGAAACGCTGGGTTCGATTTCAACATTACTCAAGTTCAAAAATAACGGGCGAGTGAATTCAAATAATGTTCAGTTTGGTAACTCCAGTATAAACTGACACTGCCAATAAATTGTTTTGATTAATCGCTTTACTTTGTACTAAAGTGCACAGTAGAAGCTTTCGTGAAAGTGAAAATACTATGAATCATTTTAAATCGAAAGCTGAAAATGCAACTTTTCAAATAACAATGCAAACGGCATTGTGAGTCTCGAAAAAATATTAGAACTTGAAATAAAATCTGGAATATGTGTAGTTTAGCGTATAACCAAAAATATGACAAATATAGCAAATAAAACCTCATATTAAGTGAATAATTGGAACAAGGTCGTCCGTCGGGCCGACGGGGTCTGCTGCCGCCGATGTCTTCCTTCACATAAAATCGATATAGTAGCAACGGACGCATCGCCGCACGCCGCCATAAAAAACAATATAAACACAACATAAAAAACCACTAGTTAGCAAGTTCGCCCACCTCAAACGGAATCAGCTTGTGAATGTTTAAGTCACGGCGACACAATTCACTTCGCCCGATGCTTTCGCACTGTTATCGGCTATCGTATATTACCAATCAACTATGATGGTGGACTGCATGCCGTGCGCGCCTAATGCATCTTTTACACTGAAGACAAGGACGTAAGTTGTTCGTTCAAAAAGTTTCGTGTCCCCGCGCGGCGCCAACCGCTTTTACACCCTACTGTTGCTGTAACTTGTTCCATTTTAATTTACACGTATTTTTCAAACTTTGACGTCAGTTAACTATATTTACACGAATGACAATGCATTTTTCTTTCACAAGTACTAGTTTACTAGGTCGCTGATGACCTAGTTTTGTTAAGCTTGTAAAAATGCTCACAGAACTTTTCACTTTGATAAATGAAAATATTGTTGTACATATTAAAACTTATTGGGAAAGACAAAGGTTTTGAGTGATCAATAAAAGTTAGAAGAGTTTTTAGTTAACTTAAAATGCACTCACGGAAAGTCCAGGGTTGCAGCCAGACGTGATGGAATTCTTCCTGAACTTGGGCACGCAGATCTGCATCGAGCTCTTATTTTTAGGAGGTCCAGCACAACCGTACTCATCACTCCGATTGTTCCTCGTTAGATTAATGTTGTTGGTGTTGTTAACTTTGACTAAAATATTGCAAGTTTGCGATGCAATTTGGAAAAGACCTTCTTCTAAGTTTCTCTTGTTATTGTATTGTCTATTGAAGTGGAGATAGTCCCACCAGGAAGGCATTTTCTTTTATGAAACGTGTGTAGTTGCAGCGCGGGCGAGGCGAGTGGCTCGCGTGCGTTCGACAGGGCCGCTCAAACGAAGTGACGAGGGCTGGCTTTACGTAAGTCCCGACGTAGACTTGCGCGTTCAACTTTAGTTTTTTGACAATGTGAGTACTGTCGCCGACTTCAGTCTGGACTTTGTTTTTGAGGGATTTGTTTACATGTTTTGTTTGGTATAGAGATATTTTTATTATGTTTCTGAACTATTTAGGATCTGCCTTTATCGTATATCCTTAATTCCCTCAAGGCCTCAAAGCTTCTTGTTTAACGTAACACGTCTTCTTCCAAAATATGCAAGCCTTAAAACGTTGTTTTAAGCGTTTTCTTTGCCGACTGTACGTTCCGCAGGTGGATCATTAATTAATTTAGTCTTATTGACTTTTCGACGATACATTTTGATGGATACATTAGGGAATTCTACGTGAATTCCAGGTGGGGACACGCAATGCTGACTAAGTGATCCTGCATTCCTTTAACACTTGTTGTTACATTATGTCCCTACATACATATACTTACTTATGTACATTAAAGGTTATGGCACATTATAGCGGCACCGCAACAGCACGGCTCCACACCAGCATTTAAGGTGTCATTCAATTTAGAGCATTAAATCGTGTATATTATAAGATATTTCGTAATGTCAATATAAAAAAGCCAACGGCGAGCAGTCAGCGTGCTTGCCGCTTCCACACAACTCGACTCGCCGCCCGCGTACTGCAAGCGAGCGGTCCTCATGCGTACAGCGCGCCGACGGCGTGCTAATTGCGCGCCGACTCCGAGCCGGCAGCGAAACAACGTCATTGCGTCGTGTTCAATCATAACATCAATCATAATCGTCTTAAAATAATATTGAGTTTGCGGTGACAGCAAGCTTACACCTCGCGGCCGGCGCGCGGCCGGCGCGCCAACGGCGCGCCGACGGCGAGCGGACAGCGCGTGGTTAGCGCGCTGACAGCTAGCCGTAGTCTTAATTCGAGGCGACGCCGTGCTGCTGCCGTGCTGTTGCCGTGCTGCTACAATGTGCCACAAGCTTTACTCTTTCAGTAGGTATTTACTCGATGGGTAAAGGTCTCTGCACACAGCGGGCACGGCGCGGCGGGACGGGACGGCGACGCGACACTGAGCAGTTGTAATGTACTAGATATTACGGACACCACACAGAGCCATCCCGCTCGACGCGACGCGACGCGACGATCTAGTACATTGTGTCGCGTCGCCGTCCCGTCCCGCCACGCCGCGCCCGCTGTGTGCATAGACCTTAAATAATAGCAGATTGCATTTTGTTATAGAAAAATTAGACTAGGATTAACAGACGATAAAACCTATGTAGGTATTATAGGTAGGTACTCGAAACAATATAGGTGGTTCAGTACCTAAGTTTATTATCATTAATAGAGTTAGTCTACGGCTCTACGCTGCTTTTCGAAAAGCACTAAATAAATTGAATGAGACTGCACTATAAAATTAATGAACAATACTAAATCAAATAAATTAGTCAATTGCCATAGGTTGGTACGACAATATTTATTTAATTACAGATCAGGGTACCAGAGAATTAGAGTTTTGTACTTAGGTGCTGCTACTAACAGCGTTGTATCTATTATTCATATTCTTTTAAAAATTTGGTCAGGGACCGGCCATTTGACAGTGTTTAAAATGCTAAATGTAGGTATTTACTTTTAAAGTGTCGAACCACTCCTATTTAAAGTTTTGGCATTTTCACTTTTAACCCAGCTATAACGATAAAAGTAGCTTTGAAAGCATTTAAGAATAAACTGCCCCACTAACAAATGTGACTCTTTATGTAAACAAACAGTAGAAACTAAAATAACTACAAAGGCGACCTCGCTTATTCCCATGACAGCCTCTATGGCTGAAACAGCCAGTAATTACGTCACTTTTATCCACTAATAATGAAGAAAAACAAAATATTTACCGCCTGTGTACACTATGCATACGTGAAAACTAGACTTTCTGTTTGTTCGCCACTCAAGGGTAAGGGTAAAACATTAATGCGGTTCACCGTTGAATTAACTATTGCTATTACCTTCAAGAAAAACTGTATTTTCTTAGAAATGCCTTTTTGGGTTACGTTTTCATATAATATTCTGTTAATTAGACGAAAAAATATTGAACTGTTTGTTGTTCACGCGATATTAAATCCATTTGGCACAAAGGATGAAATGGTTTCATACACTGAGTTTTAAAGTTATGATCAGTAGGTAAAGTCCATTTCACGAAAGAAGTCCCACAGAAACAGCGCTAGTGTCTATGCGATAGCTCACTAAATACGTAGAAAAATATAAAGTTCCACAATTTTCCGCGGGACTTCAGAGGCACTTCGAGGCAGGTATATACTTACAATGATTGTAAAACAATAATTTAAAAGGTTAAACGTTAACGCCGTCGAGTCAAGCAATTTGTAACATGCAAATTGGTTGACTGAAGTTCATTAACAACATTAATCTCCCTCAGGGCCATTCAATGTAAAGTTGATAACATCCTAAAGGCACCCACGTAAATTGTTATTTTGGTCCGTTCAGAACATCGAAATAGAGTTGACGTTTGCACGCTCTTTTTGGATTGGTATTCTGTCATATTGCAACAAAACAATTGAAAATTTTAGGTCTTTCAAAAGGTTACTAAAGGCAAAGTTCAAAGAAAATTATGATGTTTTCAAAATTATAAAAGGATGTTTTCAAAATTATAAAAGGAATTTTGCAAATTCATGTATTTAATTACAATCACAACACGATTCAGTGAAATTTTGGGATCAGGAGAAATTTTCTATACCTAACATTAACTATTGTTGCAACCCTCATACCATCTCATAAATCTTAATGAATGTAGTTATATGAACGGGAATCCATAAGTAAAAAATATAAATACACTCTCAGAAATAATGTTTCATTATATTGATGAACAGTCATGATACAAAATGTTACTTATCAGTTGCAGTACCTAATCTCATTACAAAAATAAAATCATTTCCTTGCAGATAAAAAATTGACAGGTGTCTAAATATATGTTCTTTCATATGATGAGGTTGATACATATACTCTAATGCTATTTTAAATCTATGAGGAAAGTTACTTAACAAGAATAGCTCTACTCTATATTAATTGAATTCTAAGGTTCATTCAGAATATCCTTCATATCAACATCATCAGAAACTGACTCAGTGTCATCCGGTTCATCCAACAACGCTTGCAACTGGTGTATTGAAGTAACCAAAACATGGAACTGCTTTTTTCTTAAAGCTAAACGGCTTTCCAACTGCTGCTTAGTAGATTCCAAACTGGCCAGTTCTGTTTTCAAAGTGCCCAAACGTTCTAAAGTCTCCTTTCTATCAGGCTGTTCACTTATTACTTTTGCCAATACATCATACTCTATGCGATTTTTGCGTACTGTCTTTGCTTGAGCTAAGTCCGCTTTACTCTTTTCTATGTTGCTTTTGGCTACTTCTATAGATTTTTCGAGCACTTTCGACATGGCTTCGTAACTTTTTAATTCTGCTGCCATCATTTCTGAGCCGAGTTGCGATTTGGTTACTGCAAATTCACATTGCGCTAGTTGAGCTAGCATTCGATCGTGGGTTGCCTTGCTGTAAGAGAAGTAATGGATTAATTCACATTTTTAAGGAGGAATATTTATTAATATAACCACAGTCATTGAATCTATTATTCTAACCTCTCTTCGGGTTTCTCGTCAGTGCTATTACACCATTTTATCAAAGTTTTCAGAAGCACATTTAATCTCCTGTCGTCTCCTGTACCGTCTCCATCTATAAGCAATCTCCTGCGAATAACATCCTCTGGAAAGCAAAGAAATAAACAAATTTAATCTCTGTGAAGTTGTTGATGTTTTTATTCAAAGTATACGAGGATATAACTTACCATCTCCCATGGCGATTACGGATTATTTAACTTAGACAAATGGAAGTAATACAATTGATCTGGTTAACTTATAACAACACAAATAGAAGGAGGCTTTTTATAATAAACAGTATCACAAACAAATTCACAACTCCATAACGCGTTCGTAAATATTTTAATTTGACATTTGTTTGTGGCAGTCCCAAACGTTCAGAATCTAGCCCAATCTCTCGTTTGAAACAATATTGATTATTTTCATACCATATTCAATATATCATGGCCTAATCAATATATTGTTGAGAAATAAACGGTTTTCATTTTATTTCCCTCAATAGTCAATTCGTCGATTTAATTTAGAACACTCAGATGCAGTGTGTATGCTGTTTTAGAACGAAATTTTTAATTGTCAAATTTTGTTTTGCCTTTCAGTCCGTGTGAAGAAAATTATGGCTGTTTATTTTAATAACTTGATTATTCTCGAGGATTCTATCCTGAATAAATTATTTTTTAGTTAAATAATCTACTTACGTCTAAGAGAACAATGGAAGACCCAACTTTTAGTGATAAAATCGAAGAGTACTTCTCGGAGCTCGGGCGATGGCTAGTATTTTGAGTTCATTTAATTTGTTGCTTGTCTTATAAACAAAAGTGTAATAATTATTTTCTGGCTTCAGGCGGGTGTGGCGAAGTATTCTCCTGGGTCAAGTACTATCTTTGCTATTGAGTGGTAAATGTATATTGACGACACTGTTGCAAAGTGCTACATGGCAGTTTCCAACAACTGGGCAACTTGTGGTGCCGTACTTAACACTCTTTATACTTTTCACACCATCCCTGCTCTGTAACGGGCTGAAAACATTGTCCAAGTAAGTGTAGCTGCATGGTTTTATAAATTGATCATATTATTTGTTACTGTCCATATTTTATTTTAGAAAGAAGCTAGTATTTTATTATAGTTCTTTTGGGAACTCAGGGGTCCCCTTTGTTCGTCACAGAGCGGTTCGAATGAAAGTCATTAATACGTGAAACCATGTATTTGAGTGATCGTCATCGATACATATATTATCACTACAAGCTATTAACACCACGGAGGAATAATGTTTTACTCGAAGGCTTTATAATAAAGTAGTTTTATGTAAAGTAATTATTCATGTCCATTGGAAAAAAGATGTGTTCCATAGATAAGAAAATGTCTATATCAGAACAGTGATCAGAGCATAATAAAATTCTCGGGTTGCCAGCGCAGTGGCGTTCGGAAACGCCACATTCTCATCTATAAGTTTATTAAACACCTATAAATTTCCAACAGTTCAATATAACCTGCCTACCACTTAATTTTTAACACAAAGTTTCCTCAATTTTTAGGAGATGGTGGGTAGTAATAATATCATGTACCCTTGATGTAACGGCAAGCTGGTTGCTGGTGATGTCCCAGCGGTTCACCTCAGTGCTGAGCTGACAGCTGCTTGCATGCAGCGGTGTGGGAGCCGCTCTAGTGGGCGGAGCTTGGAGAGGGCAGAGACTTGGTGTAGTTCATGTAGCTGGGGCAACCATGGGCCTGATGGCAGTTGTCTGCGTTGTGTGGGCTGATGTTGAAGGAGCCCCTACTGATGGTATGAAACTTAAATATATTTTTAGATCAATATTTTGGGGTCTGTTCATGTTTATGTAGATGAGTCCTGATAAAAAGTCACAGTATGTGTAAAATGCTGCATGCCTTTTTAGACTTCATTAAAAGGAGACAAGTTGAGTCTATAACACAATAGGAAATAAAAAATTTGTCTACTGTAAATTAATAATCATCACACATAAAAAGAATGTGTTCTGTTAGTTGTAACATAATGTTGAAAAGGTTTCTTACGCTATATATTTTTCTTTCAGGCAAAAACCAACTAGTTGGTGACATGCTATGCCTTGCTGGCTCTCTACTCTATGCCATGGTCACAGTACTCCAAGAAATGATGCTCACAACACTATCATGTTCTGACTACCTAGCATTCCTTGGCCTGATCGGTAGTGTGGTATCATGTACCCAAACATTCTTCCTAGAATTCACAGAGTTAATCGCATTTAACTGGTATGATTTGGACACGATAATCCAGTTGGGTAGCTACTGCTCGGTACAGACAATATTCCAGATCTTACAGTGTTTTATGTTGAGAGACGCTGGGTCAATAATATTGCATTTATCTTTTCTGTCGGCTGATTACTATACTCTGATTGCTGGGATGTATATCTTTCAGTTTAAGGTGAGTTGGCTTTCATTGATACCCATTTCTAGACTTATTCAGTTTACTTTAACGTGTGCAGAGATAACTGCCCCAGATTTCTTCTATGGGCAAAATACTCAGAATATCTGAATCTGTAATTGTTTTTGGCTCTGTAATCTGTAATCATTTCTCTGGGGCACTACTTCCTACACTTGGAAAAAACTGGCCTATAATTGTCTCCAGGACCCAAAATTTTATTTTATTCAACTCTGCCACCTCACGACAAAGCATACAATACTAGTAAAAATTCGAAAGATTTATTAATTTATGTATGTCAATCACAACAAACCTTTTTACTTTCAGTTCCACGCGCTATATTTCCTATCGTACATGCTGGCGATGGTGGGAGTGTTCTTGTTCAGCGCTCGACCGACGCGACAGCCGCCGCCGCAGCCCGACAGACTGCCGCAGCTGGTCAATGACTCTGTGCAGTCGCAGGATAATGTTTCTATGTAAGTTTGTTGTTATTTACTCTATAATAATAGTTTTTTTTAAGTCAGTTTAAAGATAAATATTTATGTGGTTTTTACGCTGACTTATCTGCCTAACTGACGTGGCCATAAAAAAACAATAGATGTCTTTCAAACAGTATATGAAACTAGCGCTTTTGCCGCGGTTTCACCCGCCGGGTCCCGGAGTAACTACTTCCCGTATCGAGATAAAATAAATCGTATGTTACCCAGGACTAGTGTAGCTTCCTATCAATGAAATAATTTTTCAAATTGGTTTAATAGTTTGGGAGCCTTAAAACAAACAAACAAAAAAGAAGTACAGATTAGACAATTAGGCACCAAAATCGATAAATCATTTGTAATTACTTCCAATACTTACATATTATTTCGTTTCCCAGGGAATACACAGTACCAACACTAGACTGCATACCTATAGAAGGGTTGGAACCTCCGATGAGTAGAGACACAACGTTCACCTCGTTCCTCGGAGGCCCGCAGGCTGTTCCCAACGGCACCGTCTCCTTTGCACAGAGTAATGGCGCGCAAACTAAAGAGGCCTGTTAATGTAAGTGTTTATGGTAAGGACCTTAGAATAAAACGCTGGAGATCAAACCATTTATAATTAAGATGACACTTTTCTACCCTTAAAGAAGTTGATAATTGCAATTATTCAATAAGTCAATCTAACATTTCTATTTGCTATAATAAAGTGGTCCAGTTGTCTTAAAAATTTATACACACCAAATATTTGATCATATAAAGTTTTGTGAAAGTTTATACCATTCGAGCTTATGTCAGTCATGAAAAGATATACACATTTTCTACTAAAACATTTAGAAAAATAAGTCTTTTATGTCAGTGTAAGTAACTGGCAAGACTAACATCGAACGCTCATCTCCAGCTATATTCTAAGTTAGGAATATAATGAATAATACTTACGAAATTATATAAGAAGCAGATTTGTACCTTTCACTGTATAGTTAAGGTACATGAGTAAATGCTATTCAAATTTCGACCTTATTACTAAGGGCATAAGGTTGATAGACATCGACTGTAGTTTATTTATTGTATAACTTTGATTAACATTCCGCATTCGTATTATTAATACTCGAAGTATTAGAATAATCGTTTTATAAGGTCTAAATCGTCCTAAGAAACCCATTTTCTAATTATTATGGCTAGTCATTTCCAATGTAATTGTAAGACAGACCGCCTTTTTGTATTTTGTCATTCTAAGAATGTAAGTTTTATTTATTTAGCAGCAGTGATATAAATACATAATTTGTTCCTAACATGAGATGCCATTGTATCTCAATTCTATTTTATAGCTGCAATAACACCACCTAGAACGCACAATATATTAGCTATATGCTATCATACCAAACTTTCATAATGGGGGCTACCATTTTTTGTTTCACCAGATGGCGCAACTGTAGCGTGAGGTCCTAAACTACGGCAATCAAAGTTCGTATTATGAGCGCCAAAACTTATATGTACATTAGATGATTATATTAAATCATATTTAATACAATAAAACTATAGTGTGAATGTATTGGCGATGCCACAGTGTTGCGCAGTGCCGTTTTGCCCGAAAAAGAAAGGCGGACATAAGTTTCCGAAAGATAAAAGTGTGTCAAAGCAGTGACATTTATAGATCCGTAATCTGTATTTGCCATAATTAATCTACAGTATTGTTAAATATTCGCAATATTAATTTAATTAGAAATATAAACCCGCGCGCGTAAAAAAACAGTGGCATTTGACGTTTCGAAGACCTCACGCTAAACAAGTGCCTCTAGCGGCGATTTCATACGCGGTAGCCCTCATTACTAAGTAACCATGTCCTGTTTATCAGCACAAATCTGCTTGAAATCAGAAATTTTATACTCCTTTTTAAGCCTGTATTAAAGAAAATTTACTTAGGCATACTATGAAGCTAATGCGTAAGAATTAAATTTTAAGTATTAACATTGGACTGGAAGATTATAGTGTATCTAAATACCTAAACATGTAATCATTTCAATATAATGTTTAATCTCACCAAATATTAGGTATAGTAACACTGACTACCTAGAATACTAGTCATAAATAGTTTAGTATAAATATATTAGCGCACATTAACGTTACATAGTTCTAGACATTTATATTTAAATGCTCCATTTTATTATACCTAGCAATAACTGAGTAATCTCGATATAAAGAAAACGAAAACTGCCACATATTCGAATTTTGACTCAATTTTTATTCTCAAATATTAAAATAGAAATCTTTATATAACATTTTGAAATCTAGTTTCTATGAATTGTGAGAAATTGTACCTATCGAGATTTTGTAAGATTTAGAACGTTTAAACTTAGCGAAGGCTGACTGCAGGATTTTGATATTTCACCGAAGTCCAACACTACTTTTGTTTTGTATCAGAATATGATTCTTGAACTTTATTGCTTATTAATATTATACTGGAGCAATTTATTACAGTAATGCATTTTCTCAACTTTTATTGTTACACGAATTCCGTTCCGATATTATGTACTTTAGCAAAATATATCTACTTGTTGATATTATTTTAAATGAAATTCTAGCGAAGTTATTATGACGCTCAATTATTAAAAGTAAGTATTAAGATTTTAATAGTGAACATTTTAGTCCATTAGATAAATCTATCAGTAAATTGGGATTGTAACTTTGGAATTGAGTAATACTTTTCAGTGTGTATTTGTTAACTGAAAAGGTTGAAGAAAATACCAATAATAACTTTGAAAAATATGATCAAGTGCATCAGTATTAAATAACAGCTTTAGAAGATAAACGTTAAGAGCGAAGTTCGTTCAACCTTTTCAATATCCTCTACACAACTTGTATTGTACACATAGGTACTTATTTTATTATTGTTTTAGAGTTTCTAACAAATGAAGTTATTTCCCCAATATGATGGTTGTGTTATGTTAATTGTAAAATACTTAAGCTATTTATTAAATTGTTGCATGTTATTTAAACGCTAAACACAATAAAATGATGTATTAAATATTGATTTTCTTGAAATTAAAATGCGAATAATTGAAATTGTACTCTAAATTGGGACTTAAATATACAATGTTTTCATGAATGCTTTGTATAATTTTTACTACGGAACTCCTTTCACACTTTGATTTGGGCCAGGTTTCCAATGACGTATATCGGGTATTTTTAGGCGACGAGGACAAATACATCTTATGTATATCTAACTTAATAGTAATTTTGAGTACTCTAGATTAGAGAAGCCCTTCACTTTGTCACACAGAATTTAACAACGGATAAATTAAAACGCAATATTGGTATTTTCTCTTTTATTCAATTATAATCATTGCTCATAAAATTATCAGAACATATTACAAGATTGAGAGATAAGGAGAAGTCGACAAAGAAAATATTTACAGTGCAATGTGGAAGTCAGAGTATGTAGGATAGTCCAGAAAAAAATATATAAGCAAAGTGTACACCTTGAAAAATACTTTTTTAACCCCATATATGTACTTTAACACCACACAACACAAAGTGCTGATTTTACAGTGGGTTCTGTGCCAAAAAAACCGCATTAAAATAAATACTCCTTATTTATAAAACGAGGTTTTTTTAATTATTGATTTAAACTAGACCTAAAGCTAGCATTCTTTTTAGACCACGTTATAAGGTGGATGTATTTTTTTTTAATTCTTAGTGGTTTGTTTGATAAAAAAAATGAAAACCTTACATTGGGTATACTGAACTATTTGTTTTTAACATAATTTTATATTATATTATACTTTGAACAATATTTGAGTTGAGATTGATTTTTCTTCAAATGTTATATAATAATCAAGAAACTATGCAATGTTACGTAATAGCAGTCTGTTTTATTACATTGGAAGATATTTCTTTGAAAAGTTATAGTTGTTTAAAATCTCAGAAAATAATATCAAGAAGAAACTAGATATGTGTACAAAATATATATTTCTTTGTGATTTCACCAACATTCCGTTCTCATTTATAATTTAACAGATGGAAAAATATAATTTTCAAGGGAACCTTATTTCACTCAGGGCCTATTTTGTTAAAATAGCATCTGACTTGACCAGATTATAAGAAAACAATGCTGTTGTGTGTAATTGCTCTCCCACCTCTGTGGTTGCCTAACTGCATGCCATAGACAATAAAACCAGCACATTCAAGGCGCCATCAATTCTCATACCATAAACTTAAAACAACGAAAGTATTCAAATATATACTTATGAACAAAACTGAAACAATATTTTACTCTTACCTTGTAGGTAAAGAAAGTTAAAGTTAAAATCAAGAGTCAAATATTTACAACCTAACCTAAGCTTCGTCTTCACTAGCGGAAACGGATTTTCTAGAAACTGGCGTGTCTGGTCTAGAATTTCTGGAACCGGATCTAGATCTGGAACCGGAGCGGGAACGAGATCTGGACGCGCGAGATCCGGCGCGAGAACCTGATCGGCTGCGAGATCCGCTTTTAGATCTCGAACGGGATCTAGACCTTGATACGCTTTTGGATTTCGAACGAGATCTACTCTTTGACCTGTGGAATAATAGTTATATGTAATTAGTCATAATTAAAGCTTTCCTAACTGACTTGAATAACGGGGGTTGTTTTGTGTAGTTCTGATGCATAAGTATAAGTTACGATCTTACCTAGATCGAGATCTTGAAACACTTTTGGATCTGGAGCGACTCTTGGAGCGAGATCGGCTCTTTGAACGGGACCTACTCTTCGACCTTGAACGGCTTTTTGACCTTGACCCACTCTTAGACCTAAAACATTAAATAAATTACATCAACATTATTCAAAATAACTATATAGCTGAAAATTCAAAAGATTTATGCAAAGCACAACAGTGTTATATGTATAATGTCATATATATATGTAAAAAAATATTACCTAGATCGTCCTTTGGACCTCGAACGGCTTTTCGAACGTGACTTGCTTTTGGACCGAGAGCGGCTCTTGGCAGATCCTGATCGGCTGCGAGATTTGGACTTCGACCTTGACCTTGAACGACTTTTAGACCTGCAAAAATTAAGACGTAATATTTTATTTCTTTAAAATAAATACTAATTACCCACAGAAAGTCAGAACTAAGAAAACACACTGCACATTCAAATAAATTGAGTGACTTTAAAAAATAAAATGTAATATAATTTATTCGAACTAAATTCAAAAGCAACTTTTAAGAACTCATCGTCATATTACAAAATTAGTTATCATATAAAAAACTTACCTATCACTATCAGACGCAGACATAATCCTTTTACGTCCCTTATTAGCAGGTGGACTTCTACTTCTACTGCCCCCACTGCGACTTCCACTGCCGCTGCGACTTCTGCTGCGCGACTTCCGAGACGCATCCGATTCGGATTCGGAAGTCGATATGGTTTCTTTAGAGACGATTTTCGCGCGTTGTTTCGCGCTAAGTTTCTCGTCGGCCGCTTTCGCTGCTCGCGCTTTTTCGCGCTTACCGATACCTTTTTCGCCCTGTCGAATTTATTATAAAGGTTTAGAAACTGAAGTATACACTGGCATACTACTACTACTACTACTGGCACTTACTAGGTTTTATAACGAATATGGATTACATTTACTTTAAATAACCAGCTGTAAATTCATAAGACTATAATTACCTATATCTCATCCATCTTTTATGACTATCTTTCTTACAACATAGTGTAGTAGAATGCTCAAATTCAGAAACAAAATCTGTTTATGATCAGATTGTCAGATAGTTTTAAATGCATGAAAGTAGTCTTAAAATTTTTTAAATATGGAAAAATGTATTCCACTACCAATATATGTCTACTAAATAAATGTCAGTGATTCATTATTTGATTTCATTCATTCAAACATAATCATGTAAGTTACCTTCTTCCTGCCTCGTTTCTTAGGCGGGTCGCTATCGCTGCCGGAGCCGCGTCTGTTCTTACGCGACTTGCCTTTCCGTCCCTCGCCTGGTTCGCGCTTGCGTTTGCGTTGTTTTGGCTCGCGACTGGAATAAATAATGGTTATAATGGTTTATTTCGTAAACCATATGAACACACGCTCCATTCCGTAAAAATAGTTTGATTAAAGCTAACTCGTTTTTTACTTGTAAGTGAAAAATTGGATGTCAAGATACCGTGAGGTTTATAAAAGTGGAATAGACAATATGTCATGGAATTAGCTACTTAGTCTTTCGACTGTATGTTTAGAAAAGTCCCAATATTTTATGAAATAAACGACTAAATTAGCTCTTGCAAAGCTTAGTAAGTGTCTACATTAAAGTTTAAACACAGAACGAAGTTTTTAAAGGACAATGAATCTCCAGTTTGTGGTTATACCACTAAGTAGTTTTACTGACAAACTTCTCCACTCTGCTCTGCTTTATTGTGGACCTAAACCAACAGGGTCCTTCAGGGACATAAAATTCATGAATAAATAGGTCCACAAACGCCTAGGTAACACACTCACCCATCCTCCCTAGGTCCTTCACTGCCGCTGCCCGGGGAGTCGGACACATATTCATCGCGCCTCCTGCCGCGGCCGCCCTTGGACTTGTTCTCAGTGGGCATGTCGGCGAACAGTAGGGCGTTCTTGGTCTTCTCCTTGTATTCTTGACGTTTTTGTAACATCTCCACTGTACTCTTCTGTTGTTCTTCCTCGCGGCGTTTGCGTTCTTCTTCCTGTGTTAGAAATTTAGTATAAGAATTACATAGAGTTATAATATTTGGTGGTCGGGTAACTGGTGTTCTTTTAGTGAAGGATTGCATTTTAGAGAGATCTCATGTCAGAATAATAATAGGAGATTTGAGAGCCGAACGTTAACAATAGAATAAAACGAACTCCAAAAGTAATATGGATGGGATCTAGTCTGTATATCGGGTGTGTCGTTCACAATCACATTAAATCATATCGCATATACTTTATGATATTCTATGGCGAATTGTAAAAAAAATAACCTAATCCATTCAGTGGTCATTTTTCGTTTTTATAATTTACAACATCATGTGTAAAGCAGAGATAAAGTTAGGAGTATCGTATGTTTTGATCAGTTGACAGCTGTCAGTTTTCAAGGGAGAATTTCAGATGTTTGTAATGACTGACTTTTATATGGTGTTCTAATTTTTGCACATTTTTATTCCATTTACTTTGTTTGAAAAAAACTTTTTTTTATTTTTACGTATTTCTCTTTTATCTTTGTGTTAATCGACATATATTAACCAGTATATTAACGCATTTCATTTAATGTGATTATGAATGACACACCCGATATAAGTAACAATTATTTAACTCCAAGTTAGGACGGAAAGCAGGGTTATGTAAGAATTTCTAAGTCTCAAAATAATACTTCGAAGTTGGCAACTGGTGCCGGTTGGATAGTCGAAATGTACAAGAAGAACACGAGCATGCACAAGAAATAAAATGTCTGACATCAGAGGGTCAAAGATTGGACTTAATATTGAGGAAACTGACTTGATAATATGAACATGTACAAACCTGTTGCCTCCTGAAAGCTTCTCTCTGCTCCCTCTGCCGATCCCTCAACGTAACCTCTTCATCATGCTGCCTCCTCGCCCTCGCCACATGCCACTGCGCCTGCGACAGCAGGTCGGCACAGGTCCTCGCCTCAGCAGTAGCGGCCGAGGCGTCGGGCCGGGCGGTCGCGTCCGGCGTCGCTCCCGCCAGACGCGAGAAGTGTCGATGCGACACGTGTAACTCATGGACCGCGCGTAAAACCAAACGTAAGTCTGATCTATCGTCTTTGAGTACGAGGGCGGCGCGGCGACGTAGCGTGAGGGCGGTGTTGTATGCGAGTGCTGCGTCGTGTGGCGCTACTCGGCGGGCTCTCAGCAGCGAGGCTCGGGCGGCGCCGGCCCGACCGGCGAGTGTTTGTGCTCGAGCGACCCATGTCAGCCATTCTACGTCGTGGTGCATGCGGAATTTGCGGACGCAGTTCTCGTACTGAAATGTAAATGTTTAGTCATAATCTCAGTTTCTTGGGGAAAAACAGTCGTATATTCTCAATTGGTTATATTTATGTTCAAAAAGTGAATTAACATGCCTTTGTACAATAATGACTATGAATGTAAGAATTTGAAATTACAGACAATGGGGCCATATGAGAAGTCCAGTTTCAAACAAAATAAGAATGGTTAAAATCGGTAGGCAAAAGATGGAATTACAAACATGAGAATTAAGAACCTTCAAAGTGATTATGAATATAAATATAATCAAAGTACTTACCATCTGTATAGCGTTAATATACTGTTTCTGTTCGACATAAATGTGTGCGATGTTCATCCACACGTCGGGGAAGTCGGCCGTCGCCTCCCGCACCTGCGCGAATATATCGCGAGCCTCGTTCACGCAACCCTGGGACACAAACAAAAAATGTATTGATATGTATTAAATTAAAACTGCTTATATAGGTACTATGTACTACCCGTATGTACTCTCCCTGCTTACTTCTTATATAAAATCCCCTATGTACTTCCCATGTACTTGCTTATATAAGAACTTCCCCTACGGCGTCTTTTATGTAATTTCCCTATATATTTATTAACTTCGCCTATGTATTCACTTAAGTATCTGAACTTCATCAAGAAAAATACTGCTGCATACTAAATTGTGCCCAAATAGACAAACGGACCCATAAAAAAATATTCGGAGGATTGAGGACTTCCTCCTTTTTGGGCAGTCGGTTAAAAAGTGAACAGTGCGTTCTCTTGCAAAAACCTCACCCAATTTTAGCTCTCAACGGCCCGAGAAAATATTTTCCCGCTTAAAAACTTTCTTACCTTATGAGCTAACACACATCCGATACCATTAGCCGCCCATATGTTCTTAGGATCGTTCTTGAGCACTTGCTTGTACATAGCGAGAGCTCGCTCTTGATGACGCTTCTCCCTGTCTTTTTCTCTACACGGCTGGTGTAGTGTTTGTAGCCATACGTTACCTGCATAAGAGAGAAGAATAAAGATTTAATAACTAAATTCACTTTAGAAATTTTATCAAGTCCGAGTCGGCCTCGCGCACGAAATGCCACTGTGTATCATATCCGAGGCTTCCAGTTTAACCGGATTCAGCTAAGTACATACCAGTGTTTTACAAGGAGCGACTGCCTATCTCACCTCGGTGTAATCGGTGTAAAACGGCCGAAAAAACGCTTTTTGCATGCAGCTCTATTTATGTAAATATACAGTTATTTATGTAATTCTATGTTTCAGTTCTAATATTTGCAATCATAGTGGATACTTAATTTCTTATACATATTACAATTATCTAACTAACTTTCTTGTTCATGAGATATAGCCTTTTGGATGGCGGACTGACAGACAAGACAATGGACTGACAAATCTTTGTAATAGGGTCCTGTTTTTCTCTTTGGGTACAGAATTATAAAAGAAATATTCATAATCATGATCACTCACCAAGAGCAATCAACGAATAAGCATCATTAGAAGTGCTAGAATTTTGCAGAATTCTTTCAAATTTCTTCTGTCCGGGCCCCCATTCTTGTTGAGCTAAATGCAGGTTGCCTAGCAACGACCACGTGTCGGGATGTTCCGTGTTTACTTTCAGAGCTTCCTTGAACCAATCGGATGCTTCGTAGATTTGACCCTTGTCGCGAGCCATACAGCCTAACCTGTAATGTTGCCAGATTAAAGTATTTGGGGAAATTGGTAGCAAAATTATGTCGAATTTACTTTGAAAATAGTTTTAGTCTTATACAGGCTGTGTCGTTCACAATCACATTAAATCCTATTGCATGTACTTTATGATATTCTATGGCGAATTGTAAAAAAAAAAAACCTAATCCATTCAGTGGTTTAACCACAGGAGTCATTTTTCGTTTTTATAATTTACAACATCATGTGTAAAGCAGAGATAAAGTTAGGAGTATCGAATGTTTTGATCAGTTGACAGTTGTCAGTTTTCAAGGGAGAATTTCAGTTGTTTATAATGACTGACTTTTATATGGTGTTCTAATTTTCGCACATTTTTATTCTATTTACTTGGTTTGAATTTTTTTTTTTACGTAATTTTCTTTTTTCTTTGTGTTAACCGACATATATTAACCAGTATATTAACGCATTTCATTTAATGTGATTGTGAACGACACACCCGATATAGCATGAAACATGCTCATTGAAAAAATAAGCCACACTGATTGATTGTCGATAAAAGAGTGTATTATTAAATGACTTATTATTATTGTAAAATGACATAAAAATAATTACTTTCGTGTAAAAACCAAAGTTCCTTATCGTTTCTTATCAAGTGAACTTGATAGAAAAGTCAAATAAAACCTTACCTCAAGTAACAGTCAATATAATTAGGATGTTCCTTCAATATGTCCTTGTACAGTTTCTCAGCCTTGTTGTATACGCAGAGTGCTTCGTTCAACCGCGCTAAGTTGTACATAGTTGTAACCGCTATCGAGTTGTAGTATTGAGCGTCCAATGTTTCGGCGTCTGCTTTCTCCCTAAAATTTGATTGATATTTAAAAAAGGGTATTCCAAAATGCACGAGAAAGAAAGCGGTTTATCCTAATGGAGCCAATCCCGCAAACGGATAAAATTCATGGTGTGTTTTTCTATTATGCAGTTTCATTTGTTTTTTGTTTTGACGAGAAAGCGCGACGTACCCAAAGGTCATTATATTAGTTATGTATACCTCTAATATTAGAAAGGAAGTACTAATATAAAATGAAATGAAACCTAAAAACAACATAATTAAATATAAAATTAAACAATATTCCAAAATACCTTTCTAGAGCTTCTTCCAAATAATTCTTGGCTTCATTCAAGTTTCCTAGTCTGTAATGCAAGGCTGCAACATTGTTCAATATTTCTGCTGGGATATCTGCATTCACTTTCTCTTTGAGAATCTTCATTGCTGTGCTGTAAGCGTTTAGCGAACCCTAGAAAAACAAATATTGGTGAGATTTGACCAACATGGTGACCAATAGCCAATGTAGGTAACCCTAGAACAACAAATGTTGGTGTCATATGGCCAACATGGTGACCAACTTTGAATATAATGTTAAGTTGGTGTAAAATTACCTGCAAATCATTTTGTTCCAATATTTGAGCCAACTCTATCCAAGCTTCCACGTCATCTGGGAACTGTTCTGTAACTTTCTTTAGATGTTGGCGAGCGATATCTCGCTTAGATTGTGAAGGTGAGTTGGCGTAAAGAGATCCTAATATCTTCATAGTTTCATAGTTGCCTGGTTGAACTTTTAATACTTTTTCGAAGCACTGGGCTGCCTGTAAGGAAATTATTCTTTTTTGTTAGAAATATGGACCACAAAAAGTGCAGTTTTTCAACCTACTGATAAACGATTTTTGATTTTGATTATTTTAATCCATAAAAGTGCAGAATAATATTAAAGAATTAAGACCTTCAAGGCTCATAACTTTCTAACATGGATCTAATAAGATCTATGCTTGAATAACTATATACAACAGCAGTTTGAGTACATAAGTCTAGTTTCTAAGATAACTTGTTGCAATATTTCGTTTAAAACTAATTTGCTGCGACCTTACAGGTGATGTATATTCCTATAAAGCACTCTGTAACTTTAATTGTGTACTTTATTCAATAAATAAATATATACTTATCACAAGAATTAAAACATAAACTCACATTCTCCGTATCACCTCTATAAATATACATCTGTCCCAGTCCATAATGTGGCAACACAAAGTTGGGAGGCGCGAACTGTGTAGCCTGGTAGTAATACTGGAAGGCTTGATCACAATCCCCTTGGGCATGGAAGGCTCGCGCGAGGTGGTGACAACTCTCTGCGCGCATCGCTTCGTTCTCAGTGTTGTGGAACGCGTGTAAGGCCAAGTGTTGCACCTTGCTATAGTCCTAATAGAATGGTAGTGTGCATTAGTACCGTTTTGGTAGTTATGGTAGAATTTTTGAAGAAGAATTTAGAATATAAAAAAAATGTGTATGATATAGGCTTTTAAGAACCAGCATACTTTTGGCAGAAATATAACATAGGTATTAAAGTGAGATCATTGGTGTTTAGATTATAATAACAATTCTTTTATAAAAAAAGCTTTTACAATCTCTTCAGAAGCAGTATCAAGAAATATTATGGAAATAGAATTTCAGAAAGAGCAAGGGGACACATAACCTTAATCAACTATTATAACAAACTTACCTTTTTGAAAAAGAAGTGGTTAGCCAAATGGTTCAAAACCATAGGATTTTTGGGGTCAATGGCATAGGCCTTTGACAACATGATCACAGCCATTTTGTTCGACTCACTCTCTTGAAGATTTAGTTTGAGGATAGATAAGCCAACCAGTGCGCCTACACACTGTGGATCTAGTTGTAAAGCCCTTTCAAATGCCATCCTAAAAAGAACATTATAATATGTAAAACATAATATTATGTAAGCTCCAATATAACATAACTATCATCTATCAGGTCTCATCTCAAAGTATAAACTAACATTTCACGAAATAATGGCTTTTTAATTTAGCTAAATGATTGCATATTGCATTGATTGACAAGATATATTGGTGTTCTTTCTCAAGGTAGTTAGATAGGAAGTACAGACTCCATCTCGCTTTGCAAACCTATTTCCAAAATAAATATCATATGATATGACAAGGCATGCACATATACTACTTTCGCTATTCTGCATATAACATAAAATACTTTTGCAGATTTGCAACAAGCAATTTTTTTTTTCATTTGATGTAATTATTGTGCATTTAATTTAATACTAACATTAAGGTTAATTGCAATAACACTATACGGATGACTATCTGAAATAAATTGTTAAAAGATTTCAATACTTGTTTATATTTACCTTGCTTTTTCCTGATTATTCAGCTTCATGAAACAATGGCCCATACCCAAGCGTAAAGCCGCTGGGCTATCTGGGTTAGTTCTCAGTGCTTTCTTATAAAACGCTAATGCTCCTCTATAGTCTTTTCGGTTGAATGCAATACAAGCTTTTCCGAGTAACGAGGGCACATTGTTGGGAGACTGATTCAGTACAAAGTTGAATTGGGCATCTGCTTGCTCCATTTTATCGCCTTCGAGGAGGCAGAAGTAGGCACGACCGAGGAGATGGTTCTAGAATTTTATAAAAGAGTTTTATTTCAACCTTTTTTTATTCAGCAAACTTTAAATTGAATTTTTAACACATTTCCCAAAGGATTGTTATCTTGTAACATTTAAAAAATGTATCAAATAAGTTAAAAATAACAAATGTAAGTGAAGGAATAGAACTCACTTGATCATACATGATGATTTTATCGGCCATTGTGTATAACAGAGTTGCTTTAGTAAACAACTCTTTTTTCTTGTCTTTGACCTTTTCTTTATTGGCCTCTTGCACATAGTATGCGGCCAGCATGTCAAGGGCTCGCATTTGGTCTCTTTCGAAGTCTCTGTAGTCAATGTTGGCCTCTGTACGGGAGGCCTCCAGTATCTTGAGGAAGTCATCGATCTTCTTTTGTTTGTAATATGCAAGCTGTAAACAATTTGTTTAGGTAGATATACAATTAAAGTACAGAAAATATTGTTTTGCTTTTATTTTCTAACTATTTAGATAATTATCACCCTATTCAATCTGATTATGACAGCAGTATTTGAAAAAAACATTCTGTACACAGTATAGAAATTGATAGCAAGTATAGTGCTGGAAATTACTACTGCTTGGTCACTACTGAAAGTGTAGTAATGACAAGTCACGGATCAAAGGGCTGAATTATAATAGTGCATCAGAATTAAAATTTCAAAGGTTACGTCGTTTGTAATTATCTTCACTGTAAGCAAACGCTTGGGTATTATAAAACCTAAATTAACTAAAATTAGCTACGTGTAACTGGTATAAACAAAAATGTTGAGGTTAAGTTTACTTACAGCAACATTGATCCAGACATTAAGCTGCGATTTTTCTTGTTGTAATATACTAAGCACTTCATCTCCAGAAGGTAACTGCTCTGGATCTAATTCAATCACCTGAATATACAGAAATAATAAATTACGACACTGGCACTTTCAACGGAGAAAAATATTTAATTTTACATCGTAGCGAAAACAATCACCTCATCGGTGCTCATCAACGGGATTTCGAGCGACATTTTACTGCTTTTTAGCACACTGCACTACATCACAAATTATAAATCTCCTTTGATCGTATTACATAAAATATTTGCAAAATATACGACGCTGTGCTTGATAAAACACTTTTTAGCAGATTTTAGAATATTCGTATTGCCATGGTATAATGGTATTGCCACTTGATCAACCCAAAAACGTACCAAACCATTACTTATTTAATGTGATTTGGGGCACGCTACAAAACGGAATGAATTTTAAGTATTGAAAAGATTAGTTACAATTTTAGTATTTTAGGTGCAAAGCCATCCAAACTTTATCAATATCGAACGGGGTTCGAATTTCCTTTCTTTATAAAATAATCCAAGTAAAGAGATTCGTTTCTACACTTTGTAAGTACAATTAGTTTCTACCAATCAGTAGTTTTTTTGGCACTGAAACACCACAGACAACATTCTAACATAGATAAAAAAAAACTTTCAGTTTTACTCACGATTTAGTCGATTCTATGATGTACAACCCTATGCTTTTAAAATTATACCATGTACAAATATATCTTAATTATTTATTATTGATGGCAATTATAGTAATTATTTTATTGATTGATTGTTTATTTGGTCATGTCAGTTAATGGTCCCTGTTGGGATTATTATTTTCATGACTACAGCTTGAAAGATAACTATATGTATAGTGTTTATATCGGGAAGTTATTTGAACCACTATATAATAATGGGTGGCTACTGTTGGAGCTGGAGGTTTAAATTGTCATAATCATATTCTTCTGTGATCTGACCAGTCACAAGACTTTATGGAAAAAAACTATTTATGAAAATGTAATAAATATTGAGATACACGTGCATATAGCTGCATATCTAACTGCACCTAATCTGCATTAACATTATCGACTACTAAGTAAAATATTAAAACTACAAAATGCAGATATCTTCTACAACCCAGAAAGTTAACTTAAAACGGGTAAGACCAAATCCACTTTTTGAAGATTGGTTATCAAATACATATGAAGAGGCTAAGTTAAAAAAAAGCAGTCTTGAGCCCAAGCTCAAAGAGGCAACAGAGTCGCTAGCCAAATACCCTTTGCCATTAAAATCTGGAGCTGAATGTATTATACTGAAAGGTTTTGATAAAAAACTCTGCCTCTACCTTGATAAGTGTTTGAACAACTATAATCACAATTTGGCTCTATCACAGTATTGTGATTCAAGATGTGATGAAATAAGATCTCGGAAGAGGCGATCGGAGAGCCCTACATCCACCACATCACCAACACCATTGGATGATTGTGTTACACAGAGTGGGAGCAATAGTCAAGCATCAGAGGATCATCAACCTATTGAGAAACTTCCTAAGGTTGACACCCAGCCTGAGACTGTTGTCATAGATTTAGAGGGTCCTAGCAGTTCTGGAAATGTCCAAAAAAAAGACAAAAAGAAAAAGTATAAGCCTGCCCACAGATCTGGTGGCTATGCATTACTTGTTGCATTATTAGAACAGAGCTTGGAACACCCTGATAACCCTTCACTATCAAAAGAAGACTTGATAGAGAAAGCTCAAAAACATTGTGAAGAATCATTTGTAAGACCAAAACCAGACACTTTTTATACTGCTTGGTCTAATATGACCAGGCTGGTAAGTAAAGGGTTAGTAGAAAAAATTAAGAAGAAAAAGGCTGAATATCTGTTGACTGAAAATGGAAAGATACTGGCCAGAGAGATATTGGAAGATGCCAAAAGTATTCCAACTGTGAATGATATAATTTTCAATGATGGACCATCAACAAGCAGTGGGTTTGTTAATCAGAATAGTCCCATAGCAGATGAAGTTCCATCAACTTCAGGAATTGCATACACAAAGGATGCCATTGAGTTGCCACCTGGCTCATTTGATATCATATTACTGATTGATAAGAATGAAACTGGAGGGTATGCATCTTGTTTCTCTTATTAGCATGTTAATGACTTTTTATCAGAAATGTGTCATTTGTTTTTAGTATAAGATATCATGTTACTTTCTGAGTGTTAAATTTCATAAAATATACCTTTTTCAGGCTCAAAAAGAAGAACGATCCAACAGTTGCTCAGTTTAAAAAGTATCCCGACTTGAACCATGAATACAGGAGCCTAAAAGTTGGTGACTTCACATGGATTGCAAGAAGTAAAGACAATCCGGAACATGAATTAGTCCTGCCATTTGTAATTGAACGAAAGAGGATGGATGATCTTGGCGCCAGTATCAAAGATGGAAGGTTCCATGAACAGAAATTCAGACTTCGTAAATGTGGTCTTGAAAATGTAATCTATATGGTGGAAAATTATGGGAAAAACAAGCATGTGGGATTGCCCATGCAGAGTTTGATGCAGGCATTGGCCAACACAAGAGTACAAGACAACTTCAAAGTTCATGTGACAGATTCTCTTACTAACTCTGTAAGATTTTTGGCAATGATGACCAAGAGACTCACCATTCGTTTTAAGGTGGGTACATTCGAATATTCATTTGATTCACTGCACAATGCAGGCCACATGAAATTATATAATTGTTCACAAAGCTTGCATATCCGAGTAGTACTTTACCTAATCCTACAAAATACTAAATGAGTATTTTCTGTTATTTTTTCAGGACAAGCAACTGAGAGGCAGCAATGAAGAACCAAAAGATGAATATCTGATGACATTTGAGTACTTTAACAAAGCTTCAGCCAAAAACAAGGCACTTACAGTCACAGAGACCTTTATAAAAATACTGCTCCAGCTAAAAGGAATGTCTGTTGAGAAAGCTTTGGCGATTACTAATAAATACCAAACACCCCGTTCTCTAATACATGCTTATGTTAAATGTGATAGGAAAGAAGGTGAACTTCTCTTGGCTCATTTGAAATACGGCGATCTAAACCGCAATGTTGGGCCTGTGGTTAGTAAATCTATTTATCAACTGTTTTCAAGCAGCTGTGCTGAGTAACTTTAACATTAAGATGCCACATAAGTAGGGATCAGAATTTGGGTGCGATTCTTACCACCTAGGGCCAGACTTGAAAATCTCCGAATTATTATTTATTAAGTAGATAAATTTGTCACTGTCTAAATCTAAAATTTCTGAATAAGAAATGCTGTTTTGAAGAGTTTGAAAGACTGAAGCGGCGAACTACGTTTAGTGTGCCAAAAACGGTGCAATGCCGCTATATGGCTTTACTTGATTTTTAAATGTTAGATGTTACTGTCTATTTTTAGGAGTACTATGCTCAACACTAAACTTATTATAAAAAATGGTCTGAGAACATAAACACGTTGACCTGTTTATGGAGCTGGTGCTAAAGGTCAAAAGATAATGGGATCATGAGGAAATCGATATTTTGTGCTATTTTTTATATTTTTAATTTGCATGTTGTAATATAATTACTATAGTGCGAATAGGTTATAAGTATTTATTTTTGTAATTAAATTACAACTACGCTTTTTAAGCTAGTAGCGATTTTGGTTTCTGCTTTCGTCTACATAATTTAATGAGTATAAATGTGAAGCATGTATCCGTGGTAATTTAATCAATTATGATGTGATAAATATGTATTAATACTAAGAAAACGTGTTCCATAGTAAACTATTCATAAAAGGTTTGTGAACACGTGACGTAATTTGTGATTTCGTAGTAGATTTTCTTCTAATTATGTAACAATATTGAAATATCGGCCTATTTATAGGAAATAAACGACACCTGCATCAGTATTATGTAAGTTAATGTCCCGGCCAGGTGGGTTTTAATGTATTTAATATTCTAATCAATCTTGGTGTATGTGAATCAAAAATAAAAATTTACGATATATATGTATACTTTATTTAACATAACCATTGACAGACATGAGTAGGTAGCAGTAGTAAGATAGACAGAATTTTAATAGTGGCATGTAAACCTCTCGAATAACTATCGATAAATAGTTCAGATTTAAGAGCACTTTAGGATGGAATCAACTTTCCCCAGTTTACAAATAGCGTGTTAAAATCACAAAAATAATAAAACAAAATATACAGAATTGGTTATGGTTTGACACAAAAAAGTTTTAGGATGAGACATTTCAGAAATTTCGAGATTCTCTAGGAGTTTGAGATGGAAAACTAGTTTGGAATTTAGTCGAGCATATGAGATTCGGTAAACTTGATTATGCCAAACCAATATAGGTACTACTTTAGACCCTTATTTTCATCATCACATTGCGTTTCCTTACAATAACACTTAACATTAATAAATATACTTAATGGCTATCTTTGAAATACAGTGTGTATGAAGCTGTAGATATATAAATTTTGCCAAATGCAGTGTTTTACCAAATCCGAAACATGGCACTGTTCACAAGAGAAGAACATTAACACTACAACTAAATTGCACTCAAAGTTGAAACAGTATGATGATAATCATCAGTGGCCCATAATAGTTTTAATAATTTTTGAATCATCTTACAAATTCAGTATATAAACATCTATAGATTCCAAATCACATATATTTTCATATAATATTACGAATGTAATAACTCTGGTATAAAAACCTGGTGGATATAAAATTATACGTAGATAAATACTTTGCTTACTTGCTTAAAATAAAGCATGCAACATAGAAAAATAAATGCCAAACAATCTACTAGAAGTTACAAAGTCTTACGCTATTAAAAAGAGAACAAATTTAATTCGAGTTGTAAAATTATGACCTAATCGACCAATCACCTAAGGGACACATCACTAGTATTCGTTTCGGACGGAAATACTACACGAATGCTAGTGACGCAAACCTTCTAACATATAATTCGGAAAAGCTAAATTACGTTATCAAAATATTGAGATGAACAAAATTTACACGTAATTATGTATAATATACCTGTATTTACTAAAGTGCACTCGAAGGTTTGGAAGTTTTAGAACAAAATAAATTCCCCTTTTTATAAAATAAATCTTATACATAGGTAGGTGCACTTAAAATAGGGTGAAACTTAACAATATTTAGAGAGTGTGGTAGTTCCTTTCGGTTTGGTTCTTATAGTACTTGAATCCCATGAAGCCGATGGCAAGGAGACCAAGAGTCAAGATGATGCCACCGATGAAGCTCGGCCCATCGAATCTGAAATAATAAACAAGAACAATGTTAATGTTATAAGAAGTCGGCTTACTGCGAAACTGCTATTCTCTGAACCACAATGTAAACAAACATGCAAATTATAATTATCAGCATTTTTATTCTGGCAATTGATGTGAATAATTTTGATAACTAAAACTGTAACAATTTTTTTATCACGCTATAGTAATTATTATTTTATAGCCCATTAATAGTAGTTAAATTATACACGAGCTACTGATAGTATTATTTGTTTATAATGACGTATCTGAGTGGTTTCATTGTCATCTTCATGCTAATGTGCTAGATAACAGATGCACAGTTTTATAGCATAAATGTGAATGGCAATCGATGCACGATAACCTTTGTTTGTTGTATCATCAGCTTCCTGTAATTCTGTGAAGATACCTACTTATACGTACAATTGGTAACATGGAATGTTCACTTGTTAATTGAACAGAAGGGTATAATTTTGAATGAGAATGTTAAAAAAATAATCTTGAAAAACTAAATAAAAGGAGAATGCATAGGTATACATAATAAATAACACTGCAAAACCACTTAAATACATGAATTCGCAGTGCATCATTATCATTACAAAATCAACGAAGTTTTTTCCTATTTTTTGATCTTTCAATAAAAACCAGACAACAATTCAATCATCTAAGTCTGTGCTCACAAGACACAACAATCATCCATATCAGATAGATAGCTAATTCAAATACTGCAGAGCAAAGTCACTGAGCATGCTTGAACAAATTAAGTGGCACTTTTATTCTAAAGATATCCGCGATACGTCAATGTCCTGTACGCTGTACGTCTGTGTGCAATAATCGATACCTGTGTATGAATTAGTAATGGACACGACACGGAACAGTAAATAAGACTATCGGTTGCTTTAGCGAGCGGTACGTTTTCCCTATAGATTAATATATTAAATTCTTACGCTGTTTGCGGTTTATTGATAATTTCTATCAAAGCGGCAGCTATGTTACTCTTAACTTGAAACGTGATAAACGTTTTTAGAACTCTTATAATTTCCTCTTGCCTGTTCATTTCAAAGTTGAAACGGGATTCGATCGAACAATTTTTGATCCTCATATTTATCAAATACTAGAATAATACGTTTATGAAAATACATGGAGATGAAATCGGGCAAAAGATGATACTGAATGTCGAAAAAATAAACGATATTATAGCAACCTTAGTTCCGAAAAGGGAAATAGTTTACTTTGGAGGTATAGCTTTGTTGATTTTACAATAATGATTTTGAAAATTGGAGAAATACGATACTTACGCTCTGGTTTTCGCTTCGACAGGCGCAACAGTGGGGCTGACATTATCAGCCTTAGGCGTCACAGTTGCATTCTTAGCTGTAGTTTCTGCCGTCTCAGCGTTAGTTGGTTTATTTACAGGAACTACTGACCCAGTGGGAGTTCCTTTAGGCGATTCTTCTTTCTTTTCAGCAGGTTTCTCAGTAACCTCTGTGGGTTTAAGTTCTGTATTTGCCTTTTCTGTAGGCTTAGTGTCGTTGGTCTTAGTAGACGTTTCGTTTACAGCTTTAGGTGTGGTTTGAGTTTCTTTTGTAGCAGTGGCATTCTCTGTGGCATTTACTGGGGCAGTCGATTGAGCAGTTGCCGTGGTATTTGCTGCTGCGGTTTTATTAGCCGTTACATTATTCGCTTCAAGAACTGCAGGTTTAGGTGTCTCAAGTTTCGGCTCTGTTTCCTTAGCGACTTTAGCATCAGGTGTAGCTGGTGTCTCTAAAATAAAACAAAAACAAAGTCTTTATCCATCCGTAGAGTCAACTTTTTCTTTTAAAAGTATTTTTTTCCAAGGAAAAATATCCCACTCCAATCTTGCTCCTACTATACAAATAAATTAGAAGTTAACTCCAAAACGATCGTAGATTATGCATATTATAAAATCCACTGTAACCTTGACAACAAAAAAACCTGTTCAGTCTGTCAGTTTTTGTTCTGGCTCAATTTTTATCATGAATATTTTGATCATTTTATGTAGTAGGTACTCAAAGGTAGCTAAGCAATTTGAACTTTTATAGAAGGCAGATTCCAATGCAAGAGTTTCATAATGTTTATGCTGTCTTAATGTCTGCCCATTTGCATAAATTACCATTGTTTAATAGAAGATTTAGGTACCTGCTTTTTGATAAAAACAAACAGCGATCATTAGGGAAAAGAACAAAAAAAACATTAAAATGATGGTAGGTTCACAGATATTGCTAAACCGAAGGCTGTATTCACACCAAAAATTAGAGGAAAATTATAAATTCCCACTGTTTCAAGTTTTCTACATTATGAATATGTTTGGTAAACAACATAGCCTATAAATGTGCCGTAAACCAAAACAGTCAACTTTCCCACATTCGGAAACATTGTTTTATTTTTCAATTTCTAAAGAAAACACACATCACGCTCGAAATGAAAAATATAGCTTTAATGGGAAAAAGATTAAAAAAATAAATGTTCAGCAATTTTGGATTTCTTGTAAATAATATTGTCATTTGAGTGTTGAGCTATTTAAGAACTTATATGCTAACTTCACCGACAACATAAACATAAATTTTCTTAGAACTGTTCACTATTTTTCACATTTAATTTTCAAAGTAAATATGTAATTGTTTTACGAAAAATAAGACTTATGTTGTCAGTAAAAATGGGCCTTAGAATTTTAATGTTTAGTCATACAATTGTTTGTGTGCTTAAGCAATTTATGGTCACTATGTTTATCAATAATTTTGGAAGAGTTCATCGACTTTAGGGGTTGTCTGTACCTTTACCAATACATTTGTAAAGATAAGATGAATATAAGTTTTTCTTTCTATTTCATGGCTTTTGAAAATACTTTTGTTATTTGCTGTAGGTACTATACCAAACTCCTCTGATTGTCATGGAAAAAATACAGCATGTTTTATCAGCACAGAAGATTATACTCTAAAAATAGTTTCTATGCATGAAATATGTTTCCTAATGAATTTCTGATTGCTTATTAATAATTTATAAATGTAGATACAAATTCCCAAGTGTTGTTATGATTTGATTATTATCTTCCATGAATATCTTTAGTACTTTTAAGATATTTTTACTGGAGGGGAAAATTAGTACGCTTCCAAATTTAAATTCAAGTTTCCAAGATTCTTCTGGTCACTGCCATGCTAAGAGCTGCTACGATGGCTTTATCTCGGCCATTACCTCAAGCGCAGACTCTACCTTTCCGTTGCGCAACTGTGCCAGAAATAAAATCCCGTCACCCCCGTGGTGGGATCAAGAATGCACATCGGTTATTAAAGAAAGAAAAGAGGCCGAAAAACAGTACAATGATGCGATGAATAGCGTCAATCTTATACGGTACAGACGAGTGTTAGCTCAATCTCGACGGCTTCTTCGCAAGAAGAAACGTCGCGGTTGGGTTAAGTTTTGCACTTCTCTATCCCCTTCCACTCCTATTTCAGCAGTTTGGAAGAGCATTAATCGTTTCAGGCGAGGCTGCTCCCCATCTATCTCTTCCCCTATCTCGAGACAAACTGCTGAATCCTTTTTCGACAAAATTGCTCCAGCCTATGTTCCTTCTTCCTCAGAACTTCTGCTCCCGTCTGTAAATATTTTGGACGATCCTATGAATGAACCATTTTCGTTGGAGGAACTTGATGCGGTGTTACGTCATGTTAGGGATTCCGCCCCAGGCATAGACGGCATACCGTACTCATTTGCAGTTCATTTTGGTTTTGAAGCAAAAAAGTATTTTTTAGGAATATTAAATTATTGTTATCAATTTGGTTGGGTTCCCGAACAGTGGAAAGCTCAGATAGTAATTCCCCTTTTGAAGCCCGGCAAGACTGCTGATGATCCGAATGGCCTTAGACCAATTGCTTTGTCCTCAGTGTTGGCCAAGATATTGGAACATTTAATTAAAAATAGACTTGAGTGGTTGGTGGAGTCTAGGGATTTACTGCCGAGCCATCAGTTTGGCTTTAGAAAGGGGCTTAGCACCATGGACAGTGTGGCAATTTTGGTTACTGATATCCGTACAGCCTTTTCCAAAAATGAATCTGCTGTAGCCACTTTCCTTGACATCTCTTCCGCATACGACAGCGTCCTTCTTCCAGTTCTCAGGCAAAAATTGCAACAGCTGAGGATTCCGGGTAAGATGGTACAATGTATATGCGCACTCCTCATGTCTCGCTCTTTGATGCTCAGAGTGCAGGGGGAGGTATTTGAGGTGAGACAGACGTGGAAGGGCCTTCCCCAAGGCTCAGTTCTGAGCCCACTACTATACAACCTGTATACAGCAGACATTGGCTCCTGCCTTAATTGTGACTGCCACCTTCTACAATACGCGGACGACCTAGTGTTGTATGTAGTAAATTCATCTATTGCGGACGCTGCCTCATCTCTCTGTCTCTCCCTGGACTCTCTGCACACATGGCTTTTGAACCATGGTCTCACGTTATCCGCCCCAAAAAGCTCGGTAGTGATTTTTTCCCGAAAACTACTGATCCCTCAGGTCTCAGTTAACATTCAAGGACAAGATATTCCCATAAATAATAAAACAAAATTTTTAGGCGTTTTCTTAGATTCAAAATTATCCGGGATTCACCACTTTAACTATTTGATCCAAAGATGCGAAAGAGCAATCTCCATCTTAAAAGCTCTCGCTGGTGTCTGGTGGGGGGCCCATCCCTTCACTATGAAACTGGTCTACAATGCCTTAGTCCGCAGTATCCTGGACTATGGGTCACACTTGGTGATTCCAAGCAACAAAGGTGCCTTGGCCGGTTTAGATAGGATTCAATCTCAATGCCTTCGAATCATCTCAGGTTGCATGAAGTCGTCGCCTATTAACGCCTTGCAGGTCGAATGCGCGGAACCTCCTCTAGCCCTGAGACGTCAGTACCTTGCTTCCCGTTTCCTATCCAGGGTTATTCCCAAGTCGTCCCACCCCCTCATCCCAAAACTCAGAGAGCTTGACACTCTTTGTCACAGCTCCAAATATTGGGAACACAAAGAAATCCCCCTATTCCTAAAAGCATACCGGTTTTTTCAAAATTTAGAATCCCCCATTGCTCCATATCCCAGACTTCCTCTATTTAATTACCCCTATGAAGTACTTTGCTTCACCCCTAAAATATTCTATAACATTGGCATATCCAAAAACTCCCCATCGGCAAATTCGGCCTTTAATGCGGTTTTGGGTGAACGATGGATTGGGTTTCAAAAGTTCTTCACGGATGCTTCCAAATCAAATGGTGGCTGTACTGGAGCCGCGGTTTACTATCAGAACTCTAAAATAATTTTGAAATTCAAATGTCCGAAGGAGTCTTCTGTATTTACAGGCGAGTGTGTGGCACTATTGGAAGCTTGTCGTTTTATAGAGTCCCATGAGATTAGCTATGGAGTTATCTTTACTGACTCCCTTAGCTGTCTCCAAGCCCTATCCCAGAATCCCTTTAGAACTAAACTCCATTTTCCTATTGTCCTGGATATTAAAAAGTCCCTTTTCTCCTGCACTAGGCAAGAAAAAGAAGTTCACTTAGTCTGGATTCCTAGCCATTGCGGTATAGCGGGCAATGAATGTGCCGATGCATTGGCCAAAGATGCGTGTTCATCTGAGTCTGCTGACCTTGTACACTTCTCCCTTCAAGGGCATGACCTGCTAAACCTCCCTAAATTGAGTCTTGAGACCTCGTGGCAGGAATGCTGGAACATCTCCAGCAAAAAGAAGGGTAGCTCTTATTTCGCCATTCAACCGGTTGTAAAACCAAAACCGTGGTTTTCAAAATTTAAAAAATACCCTAAAAGGGTAATTTCAGTCCTGTGCAGAATACGGTTAGGTCACTGTTGTACACCGGTCTTTCTGCGCAAAATTCGGGTGCAGGATTCATCCCTCTGCGAGTGTGGACTGGATGAGGGTACCCTGGACCATATATTTTTTGACTGTCCTAACAACTCATCCTTTGATTTATATGGTCGTCTCCAAAAACTTAAAATTCCTCTCCCTACTAATTTCCGTTCCCTCTTATCCCACTCCTGTCCAGAACTGCTCCAGATGCTGTTGATGTTTATACATCAAAACAATATTAAATTATAAACTGTGGCCTATATTTAGGCCTCAGTTTGTATGGTTGTGGTATATGTATGTTATGTGTTACTAACATTTTCTTGTTATTTTTATATATGTAAATGTATTTCTGTTTGTTTCAGTGCCGTCCTACTAACACATTAAGTTACACAAGATCGGCCACAGCTCCGTCTTAAATCAATATATAATTATTATTTTTATTTTTTTTTCATTAAAAGCACTACTTGCTTGTCATCCCACTTGTCATTGGCAGAATCGTCGAATTGACATCGACACGGATTGCCATATCCAAAAATAGAATAGAATACTTTTAAGATAATATCACTCAAGTAACTTGAGAGACTTTTTATGACATTAATAATCATCTATGATAGATAGTTATTGATATGATAAAACTAAATTAAATGTCAGTTGCCAAATAAGGAAGCTATACCATAGCTATACCCAAAAAAATATTTGACACTATTAATCTAGCAAAAAAATTACAAATGTTCTCATATCTTAATACACAGGAAATATACAAACAGGACACGAAAAATTACTTGTTTATCCCCATAGCCCAATATAATTATTTCTTGTTCCTGTTTTATTTCTTGAACAACACATTGAAACTTGTATACCTACAAAGCAGAAGAGCTGTTGCTGACAGGAAAAAAAATCAAAAAATTTGTTGGCTCCAATCAAATCAATCAATCCAATCGATGTTATTATAAAGGGGAAAGACTTGTGTTTATTTAGAAAGGTAAACCTGGTAATTTTGACTTCTGAGATAGATTAGTACTCATGCTTAAAGTTGTGGTGGCCTAATGGGTAAAGCACCAACATCTCAAGTATGAGTGTGTGCTTTTGATTTCAGGTAAGGCAAGTACCAATGAAATTTTATAAGTTAGTGTGTACTTTCTAAGTACATATATTTTATACACCAACGACTGCATTTCAGAGGACTATGCTGTAGGTCCTGACTGTCATTGAACATCTTTGTAAGTTGTGACGAGTAGTCAGAGTCCAGTAAGTCTGACCGATCAGTCTTTCTTAAGAGGTATTGGGTTGCCTTTGTAATGGGTTTGAGGAGGTTAGCCAGACAGTCACTCCTTGTAAAACACTGGTATTTAGCTGCATCCGGTCAGACTGGAAGCCGATCCCAACGTAGTTGGGAAAGGCTAGGCAGATAATGAAGCTGGTAGCTAAAGGACACCATGAGCTTTATATGTATTTCAGTACTTGAGTTAAGTATTGGAATATTAAAAAAAAATACAGTAACATGTGTGCCAGCTGTTGTTAGATAACAACAATGATCTTTTGTACATAAATTGTATACAGCTAATGTAAACAGTTTGGTGTGTGGTGTTTCATCGGTGTAGCCTCTGAATGGTAATAATTTTTCAAATTATATCAGTACTTTAGAAGCCTTTAGTTAGGGCGAACAAAATTAACAAAAAAATCATTCGTATCAATATTTACTTCTAAAGGAGTATAGCTTTTCACATTTAGATGCCTTGTCAAAGATTGGACTAGTTTTTTAATCAGGAGAATTCTAAATTGAGGGAGATTTGATACAGATAACCTTCCTACCTTCTTTTATTATTTTATATCATACCTATAATTAGCAAATGTAGGTGTGTATGAAATTTCCTAGGTTTTGTTTTTCAGGAAACAGTGCGAATGTACGTATAATTGAATCTTTTTTTAACAGGAGACAGCCAACATGATAACATTAGCTATTGCATGCTGAATGTAAACTCTTTCAACCCAATAATATTTCAGTTCCTGTATTGTCAATTGTTAACAGTTATTACCGGTTCAATAACACCTTACATGTTACTTAGCAATTAGAAACTGTGTTAATGGACTTCTTGCATTTAGCAAAGAGTTTTAGACACATTTGATCAATAAATACTCTTTATAGACAATGTTACATATATTCAGGTTGGCAAGACTACCATTTTCAAGGAAGTCTAGTTAGTTTCAAATAAAGAATGTGGTAAAAAAAGTTGGCACTACTAACTAGCTCATTGAACTTGGCCAAAGTATTGGTCATGATGCCAATACATTTAAAAAGAAAGTGACCTGACATAGGGCAATTCTAATAACTGTAACTTGTCCCTTTATTGGGAAATACATTAACTAATAATTGTGCAATAACGACGTTCTCGAGCTCGTAAAACTGGATCTCACAATACCACACTACCGGGTATTTAGATATTTTTTTTTACGGTGTCGATGTAATTATATTATGCTCAATAGACGTGAATACAGACTTGAATAATATGTTTGTTGCTGCATTACCGCAACGTTGCCGCGTCATAAAAAAATCTCAGCGATCAACTGGTACAGGAACAAGTATTATTTCCCTGACCTTGACAATACTACGTGGAATTCCAATCTTAACACCATACCACAAAATCGATTGCCTATACACATGATCAAAAATACCATACGCTACTAGGTGAAACAAATCAAAATTAACTCAACGTCAGAACTACGCATCTTATCGTGAGAAAATTCTTATGAAACACTAAACAGTATAAAATTGTAATTTCGTTTTCCTTACCTGGTGCTTGAGTTGGTACGCTGAGGCACACAGAGAGTGATAATAAACAAACAAATATTACTTTCTTCATCTTGAATATCGTTAAATATCAGTCAAATATTAATATTTATCAAAAACTAAACTACGCTTCCACTGATTGCCGACAAGAGAAAAAACGATTTCACACAGAATAAAAACCAGTGATGTGACGTGGAGTAAACAGAGTTTTAGTCGATTATTGAATTGTATCACGATGGTGTAGCAATGCTTATATAGTAGAGTTACATTTTAGTCGTTAAATTTTATTTAGGTGTATTTCGACTGTAAACAGTTATTTTAATCCTTAAATAATCGATAATTTCTATGAAATCTCTTTTAGTTATTTTTCAGTCAAGGAACTTTGTTTTTTTTTTCAAACAAGAACCTTAATAGTAAGAATTCTGTCGAGTTAGTTCGTACGAGTCTTGGTGGTATTAACTCATATAATATTTTTTTGAATTATGCTCAATTTGCTAGCGACGCTTTTTAATGAAAAAACACAGGAATCGCACGATTTCGGCTTTAGTTGCATTTTCAGTCGGAGACAATTGGATGATTTTTGAATCTGCTATTCGACAAAGTACGAATTTGTTATCGTTCACTAGTGAATAGTGAACTAATGACTTACCTATTTTTTTAATAGAAGGAGTGTTCAAGAAAAAAATATACCTAAAGAGGTATAAATTGAGTCAGTAGAAAATAAGGCCGGTAGCGGTAGCGACTAGCTAGCGTAGAGCGAAAGCTAAGTGAATTACTCATTGAAATGCACCAGCTTACATGTATGAACTGGGGCCAGATTCTCCTAATTTTACTTAAGCTACATGTGATTCACATTCGACTGCGATCCAATCATGACTCGATTACGATTGAAGCGTATGTGGCATTCCGCTATTTTTTCTTTGAAGTAAACATTTTTATCCTGTTCTGTCATTCTATAATAAATCATTTTGTCTGCAAATGATTTACGATTGCAATATGATTGTAGAGCAAACTACCGTTTAGACCAAAATCATCAAAATAGCAGATCAATCGCAAACCAATCGAATGTCGTTGGAATACGATTGGTCTTATATTAGTAGCAGAATGCCCGATATGGTTAAAACTGCTATTGCGATCATATTGCGATTCGATTTCTATTTAATTTTGACATGATTAATTTATGAGAATCGGGCCCCTGCCCTTTCCTGCTGACTTGCATATTATGAATGCGTGGTGACGCGGGCTTTAAAATAGCTCCTTTTGATTCGCTCTATGTTTTGTATTAAATTAGAATAAATTCTCATAATTTACCTAATTTTGTTAATCACTTACATAGGTACTTTAATTAATACCTAGTTGATTTTGTTTGTATAACTTCATTTCTTAAAATCTTACTATTTATGTCGTCGGTTTCGTCTCTTACATGCATACATGTGCATTCACTTCACTATAATTTCGGAAAGAACCGAAAATTATACTCGGGGATCCCCGGTGTAACGGTGGTATAAACTTACCAGATATAAAAAAGTAAATAAGTATATACAATAGGTAATCTATATGAAATGCCTGGTATATACATTGGCACAGGAACTGCATTTAAATACCTGTAGGTACCTAAGTATTATTTATTCCGTAATTTCAAAGCAGTCCATTTCTAATTTATATCGTGCCAAGCGGTCGCTTATTTAAGTGCAGAACATTTGAAATACCTCGTTGAATTTAGCGTTCTATGTTTGGACTGTGAACACCAATGAAATGGCATAAAAGTAATAGACGCGGGGATTTACTTGTGTAGTGTACCGTGTCTTGTGACAGCGTAGGAGATTAATTTTAATGTAATTAATTAAATTAAGGTTTTTGTGTTTCATTCGGAGTTATAGTAATAAATATTTTAATTTATATAGCTTCATCAGTCGTCATGGATGAGTGTTAGAGTAAAACATGGCAACAGCCTCGCATAGATATAAAAATATATAGGTATGCCATTTTTTTATTTCAGTAGGTTCCTATAATGTTGACATTTAGTAGGTAAGATTTAGCACTTATTCCATTCCTCTTGTTTTATTATTCCTATTAGCAGACCGTGGCCCAGAGTAGCCACTTGCAAGCGTCCATAGCGGGCTTTATTACCCGCTACACTAACTGTGCTCTTATTACCTATTCAAACACTAAGCCTCAAAGCTCGCCCGTCCATTAATTAAGCCGACGAGCTCACAAATTAGATTTTCTCTGACATGCTTTGTCATGTAATCTATACATATAATAAAATGATAGGAAAGTCAAAACTGTACATTGAATATTTTTTAAAAAGAATACTTGGGGGGTGATCTATTATCGATTCTGAACCCAAATATATAGTTTTTAGAATTTTTGTCTGTTTGTCTGTTTGTCTGTATGTTTGGTCTCACTGAACTCGAAAAGTACTGCATAGATTTAAATCAAATTTTGCATGAATATTACCTGGGAGCCTGTTCAACATATAGGATATATATTATCACGCTATCACCTACGGGGGATGAGCAATGAACGATAATTTCTGTTAACGTTTCTGCAACAGCGGGTGCAATAATGACACATATTTGAATGTTGAACTTTGTAAGTTTATCGGCCTATTATCTATCTTTACATAGAAAATAACGCTTTTATAAGTAACTTGAGCAAAAAACTGAATTTAAAGAAATGATATCCTAAAATTATAGATGAAGAAAATCATGCAGAAACAGATGTGCCATAAAACTGGTAGTAGGTAAAATATCAATGAAAACAGACTTCACTTTGTCATGGTATGTTCTTACTTTCAAGAAAAAAATATATGACAACTTGTGTATTTTGCTACTGTAAAAACACTACAAGAAATATCAGCGCATCATCAGGGACATTTTTATAATTCTTTCACCATTAGAAAGCTACATTATCTACGAGTAACATAGGGTATATTTTATCCCGGTGCGGGCAGTAGTTCCCATGGGAAGCGGTACCCACGTCCCGAAGAAATTATGAACTTCCCCACATTCTTAAAAAGTCTACATATGTTGTTCTGACATAATATAAGCTATACCTCTCATAAACATGAATATCCATTCATCTCATCCAATAACAAACATGCATCACACTGAAAGTGCATTGCGAGTCTAAGATTTTATTATTATAAAAAAAACATTGTAATTAATATTCAAACATCCTTAAAAATAAGTTCCTGGTTTTAATATATTACATTATTTTGAATTCACTTACATATAAATAGAAGGTCCTTATTAATATACTTTTTGAGTAATAAAGAATGTAGGCAAAATATGACCGAAAACATTGTGTCACTTCTAAAATTAACATCAATGGGAATAACTAACTACCTGTCACAATATGTCAACAAGATGTCAACAGAAGACAAGAGTTCGTTCGTTCTGAAAACGTACAAATTACGCGTCGCAGGCCAGAGACATACTTGCTTTCAACTCCTGATCACAAATCATCGAGCTAAGAATTATATCACAAATACACCGTTTACAATTACGAACAGTCACAGTCAGACCCACGGACTGAGTCTAAAAAACATCTTTTATATAGCTACGTTTATATCATTTATATTATTCAGTTACTAAGACAGAATTACTATCAAACGTGTTTTTGCTAAATGTTCTATTAGTTTTTGCAAACATACATTCCCAACTCTGATCTCATGGAGGTGGCGCCCGGATCTCACCACTGTGCGGACTGTGCGACCTATCGCACCCGGCCCCGGTTTAAACCATGATCTGGAGCGAGAAGAAATGGGATGACAAAGAATGAGGCGGCGGAGCGACTGAAAATTCCCAACTCTCATTCCAGCCACTGCGGTAAGACACCACGAAAGCCGGATGTCGAGAGACGACTCCCGGCCACCGTAGGCGTGAGCGATTAGTTTTGAGTGGGTCATCGACCTTCCGGCTTCTGGGAGACCCGTTATTTCACGCGCCCCTCGAGGAGATTCAGCAAACCCCTGTGAGGCCCACTAGGGCCAAAGCCTGACACTCCCTCACACTGCTCAAACTGATGGCTGAGAATTACGTAACTTTCCAGGATGCCATGCAACGTGTTTCAAATGCCCAGACCTTTGGGAGCTTGGTAATCCTTTTCTCCACCTTAACTTGAGTTTTGTGGTACATGAACAAATTAGAATAGTAATGAATTAGGTCATCATCATCACGTATTTACCAACTCTTAATGTTCATCATGCACACCCGCTTCTCTAACTTTATTGAAGGATCACTAAAATTGTTTCAGTTAGTTTAACTACGCTACTATAGCCCGTTGTCAAACCTTTTAATATCAATTCTGTAGAAGTGTGAATATCGAATGTGTAGTATATCGAATTTCCGTTTGTGCATTGCACAAAAACCATCGTTATGATTTTCGAGAAGTCAAAAGAGTCGGCTGGCTAAGAATTATATTCATCGTTGGTTAATTGAATACATTTTCAGAAACCACAATAGCAGTAGGAATCAAAGCGAATGATCGCTTCATAGAGCTCTGATTTTCTCGAGGCGATCAAGTCAGTTCATATTCATATTCATATTCCTATTTATTTGCATACCATAAAGTTATAAAGATGTTACAAGGGGCTTAAAGCTAGGTACATATTATGGACCCTGTTAGGGCACAGCAAAAGAAGGCTAGAAAGTCTAATTACAGTAGTAGATGCAATAGTAGATTAGGAAAACACAAGTTATTCATTCGACTATCTTTTTATCGTCAAGGTATTCTTTGACGCTATAGTAGCATTTGCTTAGGAGAAGTTTTTTCAATTTGTTTGCAAATATATGTGTCTTTTTTTTTCTTCTGGTTCTGGTCTGTTCGCTCATCAGATCTTTGAAAGCGGTTCGATGATAATATACTGTTGTCCTGTTTACCTACGTGTGACACATAATATGGTATTTAAACGTCCTCCGCAAGAGAGCGAACGTTTGTGCTATTTATAAAGACGAAATTTTACCGTTGTGCAGTAGTGACGCACAGTATACACAGCACTTATGTTTCTTCTGATCTGCTGGCTCCACCAAGAAATGACAAATTGCGAGCGTACATTTTGAAAATCTTGGAAGAACTGCAGGCTTCAAGTGCCAACACACGAATTGGACTTACTCTCTCGGACGTATACTTTACCTGATCGTGAACTAATGCAAACATTTCGGTGGAATTCCAACATAACATAGTGAGTGAGTGCACAGAAAATCCCCAAAATACAAGTAGTGAAACTATGCGCTTGCCTGATGACTCAGTCATCAACCACCCAGCTATTCCTCAATTGTGTGGGTGTTGGCTTCCAGTCAAACCGAATCTTTTTGAGTACCAATGTTTACTTGGAGTGCCTATCTGATCTCTTCAACCCAGTGAACTAGACACCGCGTTATCCGTGGTAAGTAAAACTATTTGACAGACTTTCTGGCTCCTGATTTGTCGCAGCTGCTGCAGAAAATGTACAAATGACAACTTTGTCAGACCTTTGTCAGACCTTTGTTTTATGTGAGAATTACGTAATAATTTTCCAAATCGGTTGACTAGATCCAGAGATTTCCTCAACGTCACAAACTTTACTTCTTTTGTTTAGATAAATAGTCACACACCGTCGACACCACCTTGATTGATCAACCCGTGCTGCTGCTAAGTGGTAATCCTAATTATATTGTTATGTAAAAGAATACACCTACGCTACGGCATAAGTAGTATTTTGACAATTCCAAATTGCCCACGCAGACGAAGTCGCGGGCAACAGCTAGTTTTTCAATAATTTTAGAGGGTTTATGTTAATACCCTTGATTATAAATAGTTGAGACTATGTAAAACTAGCTGTTTCCCGCGCTTCCACTCGCATCGGCCTAGAAGTCGGTGTCTAATGGATGTGCCTAAGTTAATTTTGCCACCGACTTCTAGGCCGATGCACCTAAAATTAGTTATTTTTTGGCTTTTTAGTGTTTTGGGAAGTCGGTTTAATTTTTTTGTAAAAAGGTTTTTTATATTATTATAGATTATATTATACTGTTATACTGTGTGGATATACCAAAATGATAAAATCCGAATACCCTATAGAGGAGCAATACAGCTATAGGTAGATCGTTTCTTCAGTAGCCTGTTTAACATAATACATCACACATCAAACAAAAAGGGTGCGAACGAAGGGAAGTCAAATTAAAGTCCCATTGTCACGCATCTGACAAGATAATAGTAGCTGTCCCAAAACCATATTAGGGACGGAATAATAAAAGGAAATACGCCATGTATCCGTAATCCCTTTCTTGAAGGGATTTTGGGAAAACACATCAAACTTTTGACCGGGAAAGAAACACGTCAATCTGATTCTCGCAATACCTACGGAAAACAAGAAAAAAGTAAATTGAAATGAATGGATTAGTTATTAGGGCTGTCTGGGGCCCGATTCTCCTAATTTTACTTAAGCGTCATACGATTCACGTTCGACTCGATTCGACTGATATCCAATCCCGACTCGATTACGATTGAAGCGTATGTGGCATTCCGCTATTTTTTCTTTGAAATAAACGGTTTTTATCCTTTTTTGTCATTCAATAATGAATAATTTTGTCTGCAAATGATTTACGATTGCAAAATGATTGTACAGCAAACTACCGTATAGACCAAAATCACCAAAATAGCAGACCAATCGCACACCAATCAAATGTCAATCGAATACGATTGGTCTTTTATTAGTAGCAGAATGCCCGATATGGTTAAAACTGATATTACGATCATATTGCGATTCGATTTTGACATTATTAACTTAGGAGAATCGGGCCCCTGGTGTTAGGTTAGATTAGTTTTGTCCACCTATTTGTAATCTTCATCTGCACGGCACGATCCAATGCTTGCTATATGAGTTTTTGACAACAAGTGCTAAGTGGCAACGTAGAGGTTTCCCAGCAAAGTGTACCTAATAAAATATGAGGTAAGAACGGCACGGAATAAATCTTTTGAGGAAATGAAGTATGAAGTCGTTCTCAAGTGCCTGAAATAGTTTTCAATTCATTGCGTTCACATCCAGATACTTATTACTTCTTTGAAGATCAAAAATCAACTGCAGATCTAGGTAGTTCGTTTGATACTTACTAACCGTCTTTTCCGTAGATAAAAAATTGCAAAGGAATAATTTGCTACGAGCGTGCCTTTGGCAGAGTTAGCAGCAATGCTCAAAGGTTCCAACCTTCGTTCAAACGTTAGCAACTCCTTAAAATCAGTAAAGCATTAAGCCAACTATTGTGAGCCTTTAAATAGTCAGACTTTTTGTTGCGACGTACATTTTTCATCTGGATTTAACTGCTACAGAAAAGTAAATGGAATAATATGTAGTACGTAGATTTTATACTTAGCTCTAATGTTTCCTTAATTGGTCTTTTTTAAACCTGACGTCTTTGAACTAATTATATAAATCAAAACATTTTGATAACTTTGGTATTCAAGGGCTCTCACGTGGAAACAACCTTTTACCATGGGTTTATGTACCGGACTTTCATATGAAATGAAAACATGAAATATGAAATAGCCAAACAAAGTAATCTCATTAAGTAAAGTTATAATCTATCACATCACATAAAGGATCTCATGATTGTATCAAAATAATTTGGTAGACGATACCCACGTCAATGTCACACAAAGATGTATTTATTTATAGCTCCCTCCAAAAATTTGGGCAACTACAATAATGAGAAAAGATAAAATTAGAATCGTTTTAGTCCTAGATTTGACGTCAGAGAAATAATTATATGCGATATAGCTTACCTGCTGATAGAGTAAAAAGTTGCTTTGATCTTGGAGGTATGCTTTATCCCACGAAATCAGGTGAGTTACACCTGTGGAAGCAATCAATGTAAATGCACATTGTATGCATAAGCTCGAGCGCTCAATAGTGGTTAAGTCACCGAGTCATACAATAACAATGTGAAAGCACATTTACACACAAATAAGTACAGCTCAGCCGCTTTCATGAGATAAAACATCTATAACCTTCCACAACCTTTTCTCCGGTAAAGTCCTGACCACACCTAATAAAACGAACTTGTATTTTATAACTTGGCAACCCTGCTTTTAAGCCGTGCCCAAGGCGCTCGTTTGAAAACTAAGTTACAAGACTTATAATGGAAAGGGCTAGGTTAAATAGAAAAACGGTGGCCCCTGTCCTACAAAATTACGATGCGTCACAACTAAAAGATTTTCACTTAGACAAAGTTTCAATGGACTTGTTAAGTTCGGGGATTTAATACTTTTCCTTGATTTTAACGGCCGGAGGAATTTTAAGTAGGTGTAGGTTTTAATTCATGTATCGGCCTGGATCTGAAATTTTATTTGAATGGCTTTGGAGAGGTCTACAAAACCATTCTAAAACATGTCTTTTATCTAACTACTTCTGTTCTATGGCCTACTGTTTAACTATTGTGTCTGTATCGTGGACAGCGAAGTGGTTAAGTATAAAAACATCAAAAATGAATGTAAGAATAAGTTGTTAGACCCGGACGCAAGCTAATCATTAATTAAAACTACTCCATGCTTATTTGTTACTATATACCTAAGTAAGATTTATTGCAAAGTCTTGACTTTATTTAAACTAAGTTCGATTTAAGTAGATATGTACCTATGTACATGGAAAGCTGACATTAAACGTAGAAACGTATATAAGTATATACTTTGAGAAGAAAACTTACCTAGTTTTTCACGACCTTTCTCAAAAAGATTAAAATGAACCAGTATCTTTGAAAGGTTGTGAACAAGAATAAATACTTTACAAATAGCTATAAATGGAATGAAAGAATTCGCATTTTAAAATCTATTTTTTATTCACTATGAAATAAAAGTCTTAAGACACACTTTAACTAACTAGGTATCTTTTATTTGATTCAAGTTTGTGATTCGAGCAACCTGAATAAATAAAAGTTTTTTCAATTTCATTTGTTTCAGCATGTTTTAAATCACCAACCCAGACAATCAATTCTTCACTTTGTTAAAAAGTAATTCATTCCACTATGTACCTAAGTACTTAATGGCAGACTTGCAGCCATAATGATTGTTGAATTAAGTACCTATTTTCTACAACATCGAAAATGTGTTAACAGACTTAACAAAATAAACAAAGAAAGTCCACATCAAATTGATAAATTCTATGTACTAACCTACTATAGTTCGGCCATTCAGAGAATGCGTTCCTGACACGTCGCGATTGAACTGACGACGTAACTACATTCATTGATTATTGATATAATAATGTTGTTTTAATGCTCCTCAATTGTTAAAACGGTAAACAACCAGCAAAAATATTTTTATCGTAACTGCAACGCCATTGCAAAGTTACGTCGTCAGTTCAATCGCGACGTGTCAGGAACGCATTCTCTGAATGGCCGAACTATAAACATTTATCTAAGCCCCAGATTTCGCTGCGGTCAGAATTCTCGCAAAAAGCTAGAAAATTGAATGTTCGCTAGATCTTTGTGGGTTAGAACCGGCTTTGTGGCTAGATACAAATAATGTTAAGTATCAGATTCACACGTAGAATGTGAACGACCGACTCATATCTTATTCATGAGCGGAGCGAGCTACCGATGTCCATACGATCCATACCTATGTGCGTTGTACCGTATTATGGAAGCTACGGAACCACGGAGTAAGAAAAGATGAGGAGATGCCATAATGCAGATAGGTCAGGTGCCGTCTAGGTCAAATTTAGTGGAAATGACCAAAACGATAATTTACGGTTGAACTAACGAGCGTTCTGGTTCTTTGAATCTGTCAACGATTTTTAATACTACGAAATATTATCGGGTCCAAAGAAGGCGTGTAAGGACGAACACATTAACGTTCCTCGCCCCCTTGCACACCCTCATTTTGGCACCTCCGCTAGTCATTTTGTTCTCCATGTATGGAATACATCGGGTAGTTGAAGGAACTCGGGAAGCTTTTAGTCAGTGAGTCTGACGCTCCTTTGCAGCAAGATTTGATCATCCGTTAGAAGTATGTAAGTACCTTGACTTTAAACTGATCAAGATGCTTATACGTAAAAGGTGTATAGATCCGCAGAATTAACATCATGTAGATTGTGGGTAAATACCTTTCATAGCTTTAGGTACTTTAACGAATCAGAGTACTCCCACATAGACGCTCAAGTTTTTCTTCTTACATTATCTTAACCTATGATTTCCGAAGTCGATGGTTCATTAATATTCAGGTAAATATTTTATTGTTAAAAGTAGTTTAAATTAAATGTTTTTTTTTTTTTTTTAATTTATTCAATATAATTATTCAAAGCTAAGCTCAAAGCTTTCTGCTGAATAGTAGATTTTATATTTTTTATTTCTTCACGTTCCGGTCGTCTATGTACACAGTACAAGTAACAGTCCTTTATCCTTCAGCCTTTTAAGAGTACATAGTGAAGGGTCAGTACTTATCGTAAACCCTACTGGCACAGTTGCCTTTATATAGACTTGGCTAGCTCTTCTAATGTGGGGGCAAAACATTTTTCTGTATTTTTCTTTAGCTATGACAACTTCATTCGCTTTTTTTTTTAAATAAAGATTACCTATATAAAGTTATGTATGTTACTGCAATAATAATATTTCTGAGATATGTAACGATTATGATATCTGCCTACATTTATTACAAAGCTTCTTAATTAATTGTTAAAACTGAATATTAATATCCATAGCAAACAAAAAAACGGTTCCGTCTAGAAGAGAGGGAACCTTTTTTTTGTTAAGTTGTTTTTGTTTGCTTATTTATACCTTAAAGGCTCCGAAATTACTATGCCGATTTGTAATTTTTTCACTGTTGAAAAGGTACACTTCTCTAGTACATAACATAGGCTACATATAAGTGATCCAGGAACGGGCAGTAGTTTCCACGAGACGCGGGTGAAACCGCGGGACATCAGCTAGCTATTAAGAAATAAAATCTAAGTACGTTTTTTTTACTTACGAGTACTTACACCCTTTTTGTCTCTGACTTCGTACCTACTTGAAAAAGTAATCTCAAATCAAGTAATAAATCGTCTTGAAATCGATACAACGGTAATGTCCGACTTCGATTCATTAATAACGTTAACGCAATCACGTCACTAGTAAAGTCAGTCAAGTGTATTTACGATAGTCCTTACTAAGTATTTACCCGAATTGGGTAGACAATTAATTCTTTATGAGAACGAAAATCGTTTTTCCTATAATTAAGCTTTTGCTTAAGTATGTCACGAATATGTTTCTTGTTGAATAAAAAATTTTAGATTACATTTTACTGTGCAGGTAACAAAGTGCATAAACACTGTAACCTGACACAAAATCAAAATCGATTCAGCCGTTTCCACGTGCAGAAGTAAGAAACATACTCATAAACTCATAATCTTTCGCCTATTCTGCATTGGAAAAATTTACATTGCAAGTAACTATTACTTAAAGCTACATATGCAATTATGTTTAAAGAAGTTTTTGGAATAACAAAGGATCAATTCAATCGCAATACTCTATCATAAGTATTGTATACAGTATTTTCAAATCTATATCGATAACATAACTCTATAGACTCAGGTCGTCGATGCACGTCATTTCTCATGCATAAGATTCGATATTGCTTGCAACGTAGCGCAATTGTCTAGAGAAATCCACGCCTTCAATATCTGTATAAACTTACCTATTTGTAACTTGACTTAGGGCTGTTTTCAATATTCAATCTATCTTATGATTTGGTTACTAGAGATAGGAATTTGACATTACTTACTGTTACAGCCTTTTTATCGTCCCACTGCTGAGCACAGGCCTCCTCTCACACAGAGAGGGATTTAGCGTTAATCACCACGCTTGCTCAATGCGGGTTGGTGATTTCAGACTTTTTAGTCCAGGATTCCACAAGATGTTTTCCGTCACCTTTTTATCAGCCATTGGTGTCAAAGATATACTTAGAAAGTACATACAAACTTAGAAGTAGGTAGCATTGCTACTTGCCTGACCTGGAATCGAACCCGCGCACTCATACTCGAGAGGTTGGTTCTTTACCCACTAGGCCACTACGACTTCCCTACTTGACATTACGTGTATGGGGTTAATGACAAAATTCCAATTTTAGTACGCAAAACCACAGATACCTAGATAGAATACTGGAAACGGCCGTTGGTCAGGTAAAACTTGGTTCTCACAGGCCTATATGTTTTCAGAGATGGCACGTACCTAAAACATAACACTACAAAATTGAAACCATGCTTTTATTAAAACATTGTCTACCATTCAAGAAGACATTGTTACTTAGTCGTATTATAAGCATTGGCAATTTTGAACCGTGTCATGCAGCCAGTAAGTGAGTGACAAATGCACAAAGGAGGTCTGTGTCATGACGTTAATGGATGATCAGAGTCGTTTGATTGCCTACAATTGATGAGTAACAGTGATACAATTGGCTCTTACAGATAAATTGACAAAGTTATTGGTGATTTATGAACTTACGAGGCTTAAATTCCTGGTACAAAATCAAAAGAAGAAAGAAGCATTTGAAAATAGTTTGATTAATCCTACTAATATTATAAACGCGAAAGTTTGTATGTATGGATGTTTGTTACTCTTTCACGCAAAAACTACTGAATGGATTTTAATGAAACTTTACAATAATATAGCTTATACATCAGAATAACACATAGGCTACAATTTGTAAACATATTGTTCGAAATTCTAAACCTGCGCAGACGAAGTCGCGGTCACCAGCTAGTAGGTAATAAAGGTGACTTTTTTTTCCTATGGGCCTTTTGAAGTGCCAAATAGTTTGTAGACATATAATAAAGCCCATACAGAAACTGAATATTAAAACCTAAGGGAAAACGCAAACCTTCTTGGTAGTCGCAGTGAAAAAACCTCCCTTCAAAGCATTCAAATACTTGACCAGTAGCTAGTAAAAAAACCTGTTCCTAAATATTAGTTCCGACAAACAGACCGTTCCGAATATCTGTCAATGATTTATTTAAACAATAATGTTGGGTGATACATCAGCTGTTATTTATTAGCGTAATATACGCGGTGACCTTTCCATTAGGTCCTACGGATGATTGATAGTGCCGTGGATTGGAAAATTAAAGGAGTATTACGTCTGTTTCGCTAATTAATGCTGTAGTTTTATTCATTGGAATTTGCTCTTATTTTCTGACGAGGTTTTGACGTTTGAGACGGATGAGTAGTTATCGTACCGTAAGTATATAAAACTGTTAACAATGTAGATTACAAAACTTTAAAAGAGAACCTAAAGAATCTTACACCATTTTACAACAATATTATGCCTTAATGGCATGACGCGCTCGAGTGATTTAGGTCAGAAAAAAAACCTATTTGATTTAACTAAATGCGCCAAGTACCTTAAAAGAGCCACTTAAAAAAGATATATTGTGAAATCAAAGTTGAAAATTACTGAATAAACAAAAGAAAACAATATAAATGATATACAAGTCCCAATAAAGTTTTCGTAAATGTAAATCGACATGCCCCCTTTACACGCTCTGTTGTCTTTCACTCTTTGTTCTAAAGGTCGGCAGAACTTAAAGTTAGGTGCACTTTGCCCTTAAAAATTGCAAAAGCAATTATTTACTGCCTTTTCTATATAAAATATTGAATAGAAAGGTCACACGAGTTCTTTTGTTAGTAAGTACTCACTTCTGGTTGAAAAAGTAATTTTTAATGTCAAGTTTTCCAGTATTTGATGTATGGTTCTAAACTGGACGACATTAAAAAAAAACATGACTTTCCGGTTATGGTATACCTATTTTATACGCCCTTTCTCCTCAATACAGCGAGTATTCGTTATCTTAAAGTAACCGAAGAAACATAATACATAATAGTAACTTTAAAATAACATTGAAGGCAAATTGTCTATTGTTACAAGTTATTGTGCAAACGACACGAAAGAGAAAACAAATAATATTATGGACATTTCTATTCCTTTTTAATGCACAATCCTTCACCACTCTATCTCATCTCCAAGTCTGTTAGGGTTAGGGGGAAACTCACCTCTGGGCCGCGGCCCAGATTACACGGTATAATAACAGTCGGGAAAACTGGTCCGAATGTGCGGGCCAAATTACTATGTGAAAAAAGTGACGGAGGTAAGTCGACCCATTGGGACTTAATTTCATAAAATCCGAAACCGGGTAAACCCAAGTACGTGTTACATAATGGTCTAGTTTAGTTCACTACGAACCGTATTTCAGCATTTCAGTGCAAAGGTTTCCTAAAAATTCAGACATATTTTAGGCAAACTCATACGTGATGTTTGTCTTTCCATTTTTTTTTTTTTTTTTTTTTTTTATGACATTGTTGGGAGCGGAATAATTTATTTCATCCGCTTTAAGGTGAGTTTTAGTAAATGTGAGGTTTGTGTTTGTGAACTTTTTCATATTCCGTAAGCGGGATAATGTTTGCACTTCAAACACTACACAATATCCTACACTATCACTACAAAATATCGGATAGTTTTATGTAAATAATAATGGTAGATGTAATGTCTCTGGGACCCCTGTGCCCGAAATAGGTGGCCATTTTTTTTTTTTAATTTAATATTTAAAAATGTATTTATTTCTCAACATATTATTATGTTGTGTGAGAAATAAATAAATGAACAACCATGGTAGATGTAATATTATAGAACGATATTCAATCTAAGATCAGAAGATCGCAAGTCATTTGCATGTTTGAATCCAGTCTTTTTTATTTTGAACTACTTTTTCTTTAGCGATGAGTAATCATCAGACATGATCCCTTCCTAGTTAACCTTTTACTGGTTTATTGAATTATTACATTTGCTCAATGTTCAATATGGATAATTCTATCTACTCTGCTACAATGTCTGCATTCTCGGAATTCTGTAGTTTACCGTAATTGGATTAGTAGATACGTAGGTAATAATATTGTTTGCAGAAGCAGCAATTAATTTATGTATATTCCTTTCATTCGATTCCAGGAAATTGTGAGGACATCTGCGATACAATGAAGAGGGCTGGTATTAATTACATCTCTGTTACCCGATCTAATTAATGAAGGTTAAAATAAAACATCTCACTTGAGACTTAAGGAGGTTCTTATCTTGGTAATATACTTTTTATGTGCCGTAAACAGGGTTTTTTAGAAGAATTGCTTCTGTTGAGGTTTTTAAGGGGATTTTCAATGCCCATCTTTTTTTAACTATACTTACCTTCCAGGTCCAACCAGTAACAATGCAACTTTTCTAAGTTTTTATGTACTTTCTATGTATCTCTTGGACATTAGCTGATTAAAGGTGAAGGGCAATAACTCGAGGAAACCTAGACATAGAATCTGATATCACCAACTAGCATTGAGCAAGCGTGGTGATTATAACTCAATCCTTCTCTGTGAGAAAAGGCCTGTGCCCAGCAGTGGGGCGATAAAAAAGGCTGATAATGACTTGGTTTCTACATCCAGTCCGAACACACAACCATTGTTTAATACATCACGACAAAAACACCCCCATCACCACACATTCAAATACATTTAATGAGGAATTGAAAGCACTTTAACGTCTTTCTGAATATTATAAGGAAGCGTAGTAGCACCCTCATTTCTAGCCATTTGCTATGCTGTAATGCCTTGGGAGCTCGATAGGCACGTCAATTTTTGCATCGGAACGTCGCTCGTCGTCTGGCCGGCGTTTATCGAAATTCCATCACGTTTCCAGGTACGAGTGAAGGTACCTGTGCAAATGGAGAAATGTATGAAGACTCGTAATGGTCGTAATTGCTTTGTGAGATCGCGTCTTAATATGTGTTTTGTTCGTGGAGTGAGTGAAGGGTTGCACCTTGGACTTTTAGTATGAAGAGGGTTAATTGGCATCTGTCTTTGCGATAAAGGTGACGATCATGAGATGGTAGGTTTCACATTAGTTTATATCGTGTTCATTGAAGACCGTTAACTATTACTTATTACTTAATTGGGGCATATTTTAAACCACCAAAATACACTACACTACATAGTCCGACTAATTCCGATACAACACGAAGAAGTTACCCACCTTTAAGCACGTTAAAGTTCACAAGGCTGATTTGAAACACGTCTCCAAGTTGTTATCAAGTCCCAAAAGTAGGCAGCTGTTGCTTTGCCACTAGGGACGAATATATCTACCATCTTGAATTAGAACCCTGAATTTAATTAATATTACCCATCGAATAAGGTAGAAAGCTGAAGTTTAGCTCTTAACAACTTTAGGGTAAGTCAATTTGCATTTAAAAAGTTAAGGGTTGTACGGTATTGGATGTTAATTTTCAATTTGGAACCCGATAATAGTTTGCGTCTTTCGTGATGTTTGAGAATTCAGTTTGGATTTTCTTGTTGTTTGTGTTTGGAGATATTGAACTAATGAGTTCAATGAGTTCATTTGTCGGCAGTTTGCTTTCCATGTTGCACTATCTATGTGAGTACATATTGCCATTAGTGTATTTTTTTATTTCAGATTCCGCTTATTCAGTATACTTTAATGTAGTAGCTATTACATTATCAAACACTATTCACTCTCTCTGTTTATTTTTTTCAATTTGAAATTACGGAGCTTGTTATTTACCCCAAAAGAAGGGATCAACTCTCGCACCGATCATCATAGAGATACATCTATTATCAACATGTATCATGATTGCATAGGGATTGCAATCATGATACGCAGTCGCAATAAGCACTCCATGTCATACGATAGACCTGTAGTGTGACGAGTGACGAGGTAGTTTTTGATCGATCATCACAGGAGGTGACATTCTATCGATGTGACATGTTGTATGGTACGTTCACAATGAATATCCATATAGGACTTGACACAGTACGACAAACTGTTCGAAAACCTGCGGAAAAGTTAATTTTGTTCTAAATTTTTCTTTGTATTCTTAAACTTAAATACAATCTTCTTCATTCTTTCTTATTTGAAGTTGTATTCTTCCTTATTTTTCTAAAGACGTGTATTCGATTAAATTTTTCCATAAATAGATTTAGCAAATTTTTACTTTATATCGTTTTCGAAGTCACTGTCTCAGGATACTCCCAAGTTTATGAATAGAAGTGTCGAATTGCGCACATCTTCCTTTTTTGGAGGTCTCTTAAAATATCGAGATACAACCAGTTTTACAGATAAAACAAATGCCTAAACAGTGTCATGTAACCTAGAAGGTAGGAAATCGTAAAACTTGGCCCATTTACCTAGAATGGTGCTATTCCGACCCAAATGTACATGTAAGAACAAACTTCTTTATTCCCTAAAGTACGGGGAAAACATCCGCAAATGCTGTGATTCGTACGATTGATTTGTGTGATTTTGAAAGGTTATTTTTATGTGGCCGAATATTAGATCGCTTTGCCGTTTATGTATATGTAATGAATGTTGATAATTGATAGCATATTTGGATTCATGTTTTTGTCACATAAAAATTATAGAAGCTTCCCTAAGCATTTTTTTTAATGTTATCGAACTTTTTACTTTAGGTACCAATTATTGCCCTTAACAAATATTAAAATTTCTCGCACATAAAACAATAAAAATTGAACAATACATCACAGCAAACATGTACCTACATATATTTCGCGATCGAAAGACTATAAGAATTTAATAAACAAGATGAGCACGCACAAAACATTTTCACACACGTGCGAAGACATAAGCCGCATGATATACGAAGTACATTTACTTTCAAGATAAAGTGGAGTTAACCATTTGAACGAAACTTACGTGATATATTCGCTCAACATTCATAAATAGGTGAGACTTTGACCCAATAAGAAATATCCCAGGGAGTTAGCGAAGTCACGTTTCCACTGACAGTCTAGAATAGATGATTAATATAGGAGTCTGCTTAGTTTGTCTGATGCATGCATGCATGTACCTACATATTTTATTAGGAAGGCGAGAACAATTAGGCTGCGTTTATTGAAATAGGAGGCAGGGAACGGGAAGAATTGCTTAAAGGCGAGGTCATAAGTTGCTTATAAAAGTTACGCACAGCCGTTCAGTCTACTAAGAGCCTGAACGAGACACATACAAGCTCAGTACCTACATGTATTGGTGTAGTTCAGCACATAGTATTTGCAAAACAAATTTGCTGCCTACCATGTTGGTGGATTCCGGCCTTTAGAACAATGCCCTTTACGGTGGTCTACTCATATTTGTGTTAGCATTAGCCGAATTAAGAAAGTCTTTATCACAACTCTTACCACCTTGCTTTCTAAAGTCTAAATGAACAAAATAAAAAGTGCCTTGGAAGTTTTACATACTTGTATGTGCAAAAATGAAGGACTTTTTCATCGTGTCGTTTCAATTTGGGTGTTTTCATAATTTAGTAGCTCGTGACGTACATACTTCATACCTCACGGTGCGAGATGACGAAATTGCTTACGACGCGTCTTCATACACCGGTTGCGCGGAATTAGGTACCGGAGCTTATTTCCAGGTATGATGTCGTAAGTTTGGGACTTTTTATTGTATTAAAATTTTAATGCGTGTGTGAAACCGCTTTGAATTAAAAATCGATTGTAAAATCTTGTTTGTAATTTTTTTTTCTTCATCTGATGATATTATTAAATATATATGAGTTGCTGAAACATCACAGGTTGTTGTACCTTTTGTCCAAAATAAATTTATAAGCACTCGCGAAAACTAAAATAAATAATATGAATGAGCTGGCAGTTACAGAAACGCATAGAAGACGCCCAAACGAAAATTCATTTCTACTTCACAAGAGAGACTAGTGTGTCAATGAACCGCCCGTGTCGCGGATAGTCCACAAAATCCAATAAAGTTAGAACTGACGACCGACTCGTATCAACAGCCGGACATCCCGTATACAGAGACACGTTTGCATAAAACAAAAACCCGTATGTACCGCGACTATATTTTTACACACTTCAACATTTTTCAATTCCGGAAAGCCATGTTAGATTCGGTGTACATGAGGAAAAACTACAAAAAAATCTGTATGCGATACTCAACCTTAACTCAGCGGTATAAAGTATAATTTTGAGTGGAGTAAATATTTTATAGTGACGGGGTAAACTGAACATTTATTGTGATATTTTTGCTTTATAGCTCGATGATTTATACATGGATGTCATGACAATATCTAATAATGATGGTCATTTGTAAAACAGATAAAATAAACAATGTACGTCGTTTTGACGGTAACGGAAGGCAGTCATAAAATAATAGAATTGGGTATACAATGTAAGAAATATTATGGTACTGGGTATCGCAACGATTTTGATGGATTATGAAATCTTATTGGACTGCGGATGTATGGATGCCAAAAAATGGGCTTGTATGTGCATTTATATAAATAAAAATAATTGTTGCCTGAAGAATGGTGAAATGATATTTTGAAGTATTTAGCAATTCAGAAAATATGTCCAGCAATATTACCGCCACATAGAGAATGAAAGATAGCAATCAAAAGAAATACCAATTACCAACCTGCAATACTGAAAATGATAGCGAAACCGCACACCAAAACCTCAATTAATCACGAAAAATCCACGTCAAAAATATAAATTAAAAGGCAAAATAGGACGTAACGAATTACGTTTCAAAAATTTCCATTTACCACCATTCATTACCGGCAATTCGGAATTTCGAGAATTTGCTAATTAAACGAATAGTCCAGATTCCGTTAATTTGGTCATTTATCAGTGCTATAAATCTGAACCAGGCCTTACTTTTCACATTATCAAGTTTAATCATTTCCGGAGTCGGCTGAAACAAGCGAACCGTTTTGGCCGGTAATTCATTCATTTATTAAGAGTTTAATGTAACTTCTTTGGGTTAAGACCGCTGTTAATTATGATGTAATATTAAGTTTGTTTAAAATAGTGGCTTATGCCTTTTGAATATGTTGGTATGTAGAAATATGTAGGCATGTAGGTATGGTTGAGTATGTCACTAATATTGTGAAAAAATCGAACTCACGCTACAATCGCTCTTGCGGCCACTGAATCCAAAAGTTAAACTAGTTTATGACATTATTAGCATTGTTTAAATTTGTATTTATTTTTGTTTAAGTGCTCAATGAAAATGACAATAGTCGAAGAGAAAAATAAGTGTAATTAACAACCTAAACCCAAACCCAAATAAGTGTATTTACAAAGGTAAACATAAAGATAGACATAAACTATAAAAAGTTGAAGAAATTATAATTTCTAAATGCCTTAAAGTAAAGGGACACAATTTCTGGCTTTTATTAGGACTGTTGTGTGCGTAAATAATAAATATTTACAAAGAACAAAGGTCATAACTTTGTCAAAGTTTCACAGGGAATTCGTCATGTCATACAAAGAAAAAAGAGACATACATTATGTCATGTCATGTATAGTGCCTCTTTTTGTACAATGTAAGTCAAAATGTGTATTACTTCCATTACAAACCTAACTACTATTATACTTCCTACTATTGCGTCGCGTCGGACTGAAGTGTATGTAAATCAACTAAGTATAATTTTAGAATAGATAAAAATGTTCGAAAAGTAAAATATTCTCTCTGATATTGAGATATTTAAAGATAAAATAATTTATGTTGCTGAATATACAGTTATTTACTGTCTACATGTCTTGTATACCTACCCATTTTAATTTCTCAGGTATGTTGCAAAGTATTTCTTTATTTTTCTTTTTTTCGGGATATTGAACTCCAAACATAATTTTCATTGTAACTCTGGTTTTGGTGACACAGTCTTATTTTTCGAGAATTTCTAACTACACTATCACAAAGGTAATAAATCTTATACCCACCTATATTATTATTTCATTATATTAATTTACTAGCTGTTGCCCGCGACTTCGTCTGCGTGGGCAATTTGGAATTGTCAAAATACTACTTATGCCGTAGCGTAGGTGTATTCTTTTACATAACAGTATAATTAGGATTACCACTTAGCAGCAGCACGGGTTGATCAATCAAGGTGGTGTCGACGATTTGTGACTATTTATCTAAACAAATGAAGTAAAGTTTGTGACGTTGTGGAAATCTCTGGATCTAGTCAACCGATTTGGAAAATTATTACGTAATTCTCACAGAAAACAAAGGTCTGACAAAGTTGTCATTTGTACATTTTCTGCAGCAGCTGCGACAAATCAGGAGCCAGAAAGTCTGTCAAACAGTTTTACTTACCATGGATAACGCGGTGTCTAGTTCACTGGGTTGAAGAGATCAGATAGGCACTCCAAGTAAACATTGGTACTCAAAAAGATTCGGTTTGACTGGAAGCCAACACCCACACAATTGAGGAATAGCTGGGTGGATGATGACTGAGTCATCAGGCAAGCGCATAGTTTCACTACTTGTATTTCGGGGATTTTCTGTGCACTCACTCACTATGTTATGTTGGAATTCCACCGAAATGTTTGCATTAGTTCACGATCACGCAAAGTATACGTCCGAGAGAGTAAGTCCAATTCGTGTGTTGGCACTTGAAGCCTGCAGTTCTTCCAAGATTTTCAAAATGTACGCTCGCAATTTGTCATTTCTTGGTAGAGCCAGCAGATCAGAAGAAACATAAGTGCTGTGTATACTGCGCGTCACTACTGCACAACGGTAAAATTTCGTCTTTATAAATAGCACAAACGTTCGCTCTCTTGCGGAGGACGTTTAAATACCATATTATGTGTCACACGTAGGTAAACAGGACAACAGTAGGTATATTATCATCGAACCGCTTTCAAAGATCTGATGAGCGAACAGACCAGAACTGACTTGATCGCCTCGAGAAAATCAGAGCTCTATGAAGCGATCATTCGCTTTGGTTCCTACTGTTATTGTGGTTTCTGAAAATGTATTCAATTAACCAACGATGAATATAATTCTTAGCAGGCCGACTCTTTTGACTTCTCGAAAATCATAACGTTGGTTTTTGTGCAATGCACAAACTGAAATTCGATATATTACACATTCGATATTCACACTTCTACAGAATTGATATTAAAAGGTTTGACAACGGGCTATAGTAGCGTAGTTAAACTAACTGAAACAATGTTAGTGATCCTTCAATAAAGTTAGAGAAGCGGGTGTGCATGATGAACATTAAGAGTTGGTAAATACGTGATGAAGATGACCTAATTCATTACTATTCTAATTTGTTCATGCACCACAAAACTCAAGTTAAGGTGGAGAAAAGGATTACCAAGCTCCCAAAGGCCTGGGCATTTGCAACACGTTGCATGGCATCCTGGAAAGTTACGTAATTCTCAGCCATCAGTTTGAGCAGCGTGAGGGAGTGTCAGGCTTTGGCCCTAGTGGGCCTCACAGGGGTTTGCTGAATCTCCTTGAGGGGCGCGTGAAATAACGGGTCTCCCAGAAGCCGGAAGGTCGATGACCCACTCAAAACTAATCGCTCACGCCTACGGTGGCCGGGAGTCGTCTCTCGACATCCGGCTTTCGTGGTGTCTTACCGCAGTGGCTGGGATGAGAGTTGGGAATTTTCAGTCGCTCCGCCGCCTCATTCTTTGTCATCCCATTTCTTCTCGCTCCAGATCATGGTTTAAACCGGGGCCGGGTGCGATAGGTCGCACAGTCCGCACAGTGGTGACACCCGGGCGCCACCTCCATGAGATCAGAGTTGGGAATGTATGTTTGCAAAAACTAATAGAACATTTAGCGAAAACACGTTTGATAGTAATTCTGTCTTTGTAACTGAATAATATCAATGATAATAAACGTGTGACTGTGACTGTTCGTAATTGTGAACGGTGTATTTGTGATATAATTCTTAGCTCGTTGATTTGTGATCAGAAGTTGAAAGCAAGTATGTCTCTGGCCTGCGACGCGTAATTTGTACGTTTTCAGAACGAACGAACTCTTGTCTTCTGTTGACATCTTGTTGACGTATTGTGACAGGTAGTTATAACCATTGATGTTAATTTTAGAAGTGACACAATGTGTTTCGGTCGTATTTTGCCTACATTCTTCATTACTCAAAAAGTGTATTAAAACCAGGAACTTATTTTTAAGGATGTTTGAATATTAATTACAATGTTTTTTTTTATAATAATAAAATCTTAGACTCGCAATGCACTTTCAGTGTGATGCATGTTTGTTATTGGATGAAATGAATGGATATTCATGTTTATGAGAGGTATAGCTTATATTATGTCAGAACAACATATGTAGAGTTTTTAAGAATGTGGGGAAGTTCATAATTTCTTCATGACGTGGGTGCCGCTTCCCATGGGAACTACTGCCCGCACCGGGATAAAATATACCCTATGTTACTCGCAGATAATGTAACTTTCTAATGGTGAAAGAATTATAAAAATGTCCCTGACGATGCGCTGATATTTCTTGTAGTGTTTTTATAGTAGCGAAATACACACGTCGTCATATATTTTTTTCTTGAAAGTAAGAACATACCATGACAAAGTGAAGTCTGTTTTCATTGTCTGTTTGCTGGGGAGTTTGTTCCACCACTTCTTCTTCCCAGCAAAAACACATAGGAAGTGGTGAAGGGCGGGCGTTTTGGGGGCTGTCTTTTGTAGATTTGACGTTCAAAAAGTGCTGATTTTCAGCCTACTTTGAATAAATGACTTTTGATTTTGATTTTGATTTTGATTGATATTTTACCTACTACCAGTTTTATGGCACATCTGTTTCTGCATGATTTTCTTCATCTATAATTTTAGGATATCATTTCTTTAAATTCAGTTTTTTGCTCAAGTTACTTATAAAAGCGTTATTTTCTATGTAAAGATTGATAATAGGCCGATAAACTTACAAAGTTCAACATTCAAATATGTGTCATTATTGCGCCCGCTGTTGCAGAAACGTTAACAGAAATTATAGTTCATTGCTCATCCCCCGTAGGTGATAGCGTGATAATATATATCCTATATGTTGAACTGGCCCCCAGGTAATATTCATGCAAAATTTGATTTAAATCTATGCAGTACTTTTCGAGTTCAGTGAGACCAAACATACAGACAAACAGACAAACAGACAAACAGACAAAAATTCTAAAAACTATATATTTGGGTTCAGAATCGATAATAGATCACCCCCCAAGTATTCTTTTAAAAAAATATTCAATGTACAGTTTTGACTTTCCTATCATTTTATTATATGTATAGATTTACTCTTCATTATCTGTTTGACAGGCTGATGATTGCAGCTGTCCACAGCTGTTATTAGTGTCCAGTGAAATATGAAGTTTATCGTGTACGTATAATTTGGTGATTTGCTTCTAACTATATGCCTTAGATAATCCAAACTAATATTATAAATGCGAAAGTAACTCTGTCTGTCTGTCTGTCTGTCTGTCTGTCTGTCTTTTTTTCACGCCTAAACTACTGAACCGATTTGTGTGAAATTTGGTACAGACATAGTTTGAAACTTGAGAAAGGACATAGGATAGTTTTTATTACAAAAAAAAATAAAATAAAATTATTCCGGACATATAGCGCCATCTATTGATCAAATCAAAAATCTGCTGGTAGTCACTATTCCACGCGAACGAAGTTGCGGGCAAAAGCTAGTAAATAATACTTGTTTACTTGTGTCAGTGTTCAAACATTGTTTTATGCCATTTTTCTCCTAAGTATATTAGTGTCTGTACATAATATAAAAGAGTTTATAGGTATATGTAGTAATAGAAAGTTTGTAAGGACGTATGTAGCTATGTATGTTCGTAACTGTTTTACGCAAAAACTACTGGATGGGTTTTGATGAAACTTGGTAGTAATATAGGCCACTCTTTGTCTATGTGTGGAAACGTTTCTCGAGAGGCGAGTAAAAACTCGGGTGTTATAGGTATTTAATAAATATAAATTTATTTTATGCAAACAATAAATTACGAATATTGTTAAAGATTCCAGGAAAACATGTAGCCTACTTCACAAATATTTAATTTATTTACATAATATTTATATACATCTTAAACCTAAAATTTCAAATTACACAATCAAAAACACACAATTTATATAATACATACATATATACAATTATCTATTTACATATGAACAACATCACTACACTAACATGCATACTACCTTAACAGTTGGTCGGGTAAATTTATCGATAGTCGACGGTCGGCATTTTATCGACCTAGCCCTCAGCACTAACACCTATGCAATCGCGATGCGCAAGCGCACTCACACGTACGCCAGTCAGGACCACGCAAAGAGTAAAGTAATATATAGGGAAAAGAGAGCCCACTCACGTGTTATTCTTGCAACCCAATTTGACAATGCGCCATCTTTCTCTAAATTGGCCCCGAACTACCTACATAGCTATAGCTATAAAAATATTATAATTATGCATCATATTCATAACATTTTCTATTAGGGTAAGTAGCACCATATAACTATAACATTGGTTATCGTTATAGTTACATGGTGCTACTTACCCTAATAGAAAATGTCATCGTTAATATAGTAAAAGGTCGAAGGAAAACAAATAATTATTATATATTACTTTTTATTTACGCGTGTATGCGGAATGCAAAAAACCGCCATATTGATATTATTATGATCGGTTTTGTTAAGTTACTTGGAATACTGACACCAGGTCTTTTTAGATGAAATTTGATATTTGTGCTTTTTTAAACCGTATTTAATTTATTCGCCTATTATATCTTTTTTTAAAGTGTCTAATATTTTCCTCATACTTTTCTCTAATTAATATTGCATAAATAATTTTATATTAACAAACAAAATCGATTATAGTGTAGTGCCATCTGTTGGTAATTTAAGGTATCTTTTAGATAGTAAATAGTTTCCGGGCCAAATAAAAGGTGGCGACTCTTCGTTTACTTAGCTGTCAAAATGTACGGAGTGTCCTCCCCCTGGGACCACGCCTCGACGCGGAGCGCTTGTCGCTTTAATATTTCTAACGCTTGCTATCACATGTATGCTTTCCCTATTGTGCCTTCTGTTTAATCTGTATGCAAATTATATGCTGTGAAATAGTGAGTGGATATTTATTCGAGCAACCAACCAACTCGTGCACACATCCAACAACTATACTGGTGACCCCGTGAAGAGCTATGGAAGGGAATACAGCAAAGGAGCCACGAGGCGCGGCAACGTCACCGCTGCCCGGCACTAGTGATGGGGTGATGTCGATCGACCCGAGCAACGTTTTCAAAGTCGGCGTACGAGTGCCTCCGTTTTGGGCTGAAGAGCCGGAAATTTGGTTCGCACAGATCGAGGGACAATTTAGTATAGCAGGTATTACTAGTGACGTTACCAAATTTAATTATGTCATCGGTCATCTCGAAAATCAGTACACCCGAGACATAAAGGACATTTTTTTTGGTATTTATTTATTTTCAAGCATATAATTTACATTTTTAAATATTAAATATAAAAATAAAAAACATTTAAAAATATAAAAAATAGGTTGCCACCGATATCGGGCACAGGGTCCAAGGTACCGGTGGTTAGGGTCCCAGAGACAGAAACCTCCTCACAATACGTGCCGTATCAAGGAGTACTGCCTTCTGAATCAGTCCCTTGATCCAGCCGCCCAACGAGAGCCTCCTGAGGTGTTCGTCGAGGCTCTTGGCTATTAAACCATTGGCCGTAACGACAATCGGCACAACAACAGCCGTGTCGACACTCCACATGGCGACAACCTCGTGCGCTAAGTCGAGATACTTTATTTGTTTCTCTTTCTCAGCTTTCACAAGGTTCTCGTCATGCGGAACGGCGACATCGACTATCATCGCGCGGCGCGCTGATCGATCTATCACCACAATATCAGGCTTATTGGCTACAATAGTCCTGTCAGTGATGATAGATCGATCCCAGTACAACGTGATATGGTCCTTTTCGAGAACTGGGTCGGGCGCATACTTGTAGTACGGTACCTCAAGGTCTACAAGGTTGTATTGCAGAGCAAGCTGCTGGTGGATAATCTTGGCCACTTGGTTATGTCTGTGCAAATATTCACCATTAGCCAAACGAGAACAACCAGATATAATATGTCTGATAGACTCACCCGGATGGTGACATGCCCGACATATGTCAACCGTCCCGTCTTTCACGATATATCTCCGGTAGTTATTCGTAAGGATAACTTCGTCCATAATTGCACATACAAACCCTTCGGTTTCTCCAAACAAGTCACCGAAGCGTAGCCAAGATACGGACGCATTGAAGTCTACATCGGGGCCATGAAGAGCCCCGCAGAAGCGTCCGTGTAGCTGTTTGCTCTGCCATACCTCCTTGCGATCATGGGTAGTTAGTACCACAGGTCTGCGCCAGTTCTCATTTGCCAACGATAGCGGGGTGAGTCCTTTGTCCACTGCTACCATATCACGATGCATACCCACGTCGCTTTTGAGAAGATATTCTCTGAGACTGCACACCTCACGGTTGTGGAGCGTCTTTGCATTTAAAAAGCCTCGGCCTCCACATTTCCGTGGGATGTACAGTCTCATCACCGACGATCGTGGGTGATGCATTCGTTCTGCGGTCAGCAGTGTGCGGACTCTCCTATCCAAGGCATCCAATTCAGTTTGAGTCCATTTGAGTATGCCGAAGGAGTACATCAGGACTGGCATGACCCAACCATTATAGGCGCGAACCTTGTTGCCGCCTGATAAGGAACTTTTTAGGACCTTATTCAGGCGGCCAAAGAAACGCTCCCGTAATGACTGTTTCATGACAGCCACATTGATGCCTAACCCCTCCGCCATACCCAAGTATTTATATGTATCGTTTGCGGAGAGTGATCTCAGGTTTATGGAATCTGAGAGTTGTACTCCCTCAGATTCCACAATTCCCCCTCGCTTTACATGCATGACTGCACATTTGTCCACACCGAACTCCATCCTGATGCAACTACTGAAATTTTCAGTGATCTTCAGTAGCTTCATCAGCTGCAGTTCTGTAGTGGCAAACAGTTTCAGATCATCCATATAAAGCAAATGGGATATAACCTGACCCCCTCTCCGCAAAGGATAGCCCAGCCCCGAACCCTCTAGCAATGTGCTCAAAGGGTTCAAGGCCAGGCAAAACCAAAGTGGACTCAAACTGTCACCCTGGAATATTCCCCGCTCGATCTTAATAGGATCGCCGGTCCCTTCAATTTGTCTACATCCTGGATAGTGAAGAACCGTTCTCCATTGCTCCATACATGACGCAAGAAAGGCGCGTAGAGTTGTATTTATTTTATACAACTCCAGTACCCTCCTAAGCCATGCATGGGGGACCGAGTCGTAGCCCTTCTTATAGTCTATCCAACATGTCGACAAATTCTTTCGGGATCGTCGAACCTGTTGGCTGATGACCATATCAGTGAGGAGCAGCTCCTTAGTAGCACGGGACCCCTTCTTACATCCATTTTGAGAAACTGACATAATTGAATATTTTTCAATATGTTGGTTTATTTTTAATCTCAAAATAGATGTAAGAAGTTTATAGACCGTCGGTAAACAAGTGATCGGTCTATAATTTTTGGGTTCCGCGGTACTGCCTGATTTATGGAGCAGATGGGTAACTCCTGTTGTTAGAAACTGTGGGAGCGACCCGGCTTCTAAGGATGACTGAAACTGTGATGCTAAACAGGGGTGTGAACTTTGCAGCCACTTTAACCAGAAATCGTGCAGTCCATCCGGTCCTGGTGATTTCCAGTTTTGCATCGGACGAACTGCACAGGCTACGTCGGAGGAGGTAATATTGACCTCCTCCATTTCTGGTATTTGTTCACACTTCCGTTCAACATCACATAAAGGACATTATTATTAACCTGCCTGCTGCTAATAAATACGAGAAGCTGAAGACCGAGCTAATCAAGCGACTCACCGCGTCCAATGAGAAGAAAATCAAACAGTTGTTGATGCATGAGGAGCTTGGTGATCGCAAGCCTTCTCAGTTCCTTCGCCACCTAAAAAGCCTGGCAGGTCTTAATGTCCCCGACGATTTCTTGCGGATGATATGGGTTAGCCGCCTACCACATGGCATCCAGACGGTGCTCGCAGGTCAGCCAGTAACAGCTGCTCTTGAAGACTTAGCTGACTTAGCCGATCGAGTGAACGACCTGTCTTCAACATCTCCGAAGGTCGCTGCTATAAGCGATAGTGTCCCTAGCTCCGTCCTGAGTGAACTAACTAGGGAGATTGCTGAGCTTCGTCGACAGTTCCAGCAATTGTCTGCTCGAAACAGCCGTTCACGCTCCGGTTCTACCAGAAACACTCGCAGCAGTTCGAGGCAGCGCTCCCTATCGAACTACAGAAAATTCCCAATCTGCTGGTACCACAACAAGTTCGGAGATAAAGCCAGCAAGTGTACCCCGCCCTGTGACTACCGGTCGGGAAACTCCAAAGGCGGTCGGTAATGGCGACTGACGATTGCCTTTTGTCTGCTAGTGGTCGCCTGTTTGTCACTGACCGATCTTCGAAGACGCAGTTCCTGGTCGACACAGGGAGCGACCTCTGCGTGTTCCCACGGTCAGCGCTTCATGATCGTCGTGCGCGTACGGACTACAGTTTGTGTGCTGCTAACGGGTCTAGCATAGCTACCTACGGCTGTATCAATTTAGATTTAGATTTTGGTTTACGTAGATCTTTCCAATGGCGTTTCATCGTAGCCGATGTAACAAAACCTATAATAGGCGTAAATTTTTTGAATTTTTATAGCCTTATAGTTGACTGTCGTAATAAACGCCTAATTGATAATGTCACTTCTATGTCTACGATTGCCGCTGTAGCTAATTGTAAAAATATTTTTTCTGTGAAGGTCGTGACTGGTGAGACTCGGTATCACGAAATTCTCAACGACTTTCCTGAAATTACTCGACCAGCTGGTAAGCCACACACCACACCACACCAAACTGTACACCACATACGCACGACACCAGGCCCTCCAGTTTGCTCCCCACCTCGCCGTCTAGCACCGGATAAGCTGAAGATTGCCCAAAAGGAATTTCAGTCTATGCTAGCCCTTGGTACTGCTAGACCTTCTGAGAGCCCGTTGTCTTCACCTCTTCATCTGGCGCCGAAGAAGAACAACGGCTGGCGTCCTTGTGGAGACTACCGTAAGTTGAATGCCCGTACCGTGCCTGATAGGTATCCGATTAAGCATATACACGACTTTACCCATAGTACAGCTGGCTGTAAAGTATTTAGTACGCTCGATTTAGAGAAAGCATATAATCAGATACCTGTCAGCCCGGAGGACATTCCTAAGACCGCCATCACAACACCATTTGGTTTATTTGAATTTCCTTTTATGACGTTCGGTCTTAGGAATGCAGGCCAAACTTTTCAGCGGTTCGTAGACGAGATGACGAGAGGTCTAGACTTCGTATACTGCTATCTCGACGATTTTCTCGTGTTCTCTAGAAGCCCGGAGGAGCATGAGGATCACCTGCGCCAGATCTTCAACAGGCTGAAAGAATACGGCATGTTGGTGAACACCGCAAAGTGCGTTTTCGGTATGGAGGAGGTAACGTTTCTAGGCTATCGCATTTCTGAGAGCGGTTCTAGGCCACTTGACGCTAAGGTTCAGGCGGTCAAGGATTTTCCCCCTCCAACCAATGTTCGCCAGCTAAGGGGTTTCCTGGGGATGATAAATTTTTACAGGAGATTTCTTCCCCACGCAGCCGAAATTCAAGCCCCACTTCACGCGTTGTTAACAGGTCCCGTCAAAGGTTCTAAGCCAATTACTTTGACAGCAGACGAACTGGCTGCTTTCGAGGCTTGCAAGGAGAGTCTGGCCAATGCTGCTCTACTGTCCCATCCGGACTGCTCAGCACAACTTGCAGTTGTGACAGACGCTTCCGATAAAGCCATCGGAGCAGTCTTACAACAACTCAAGGATGATGCGTGGCAACCCTTGGCTTTCTTTTCAAGAAAGTTGAGCCCTTCACAGGTGAAATACTCACCATACGACAGGGAGCTTCTAGCAATATATGAAGCCATTAAATATTTCCGGCACATGCTAGAAGCTCGCCATTTTATTGTCTATACTGACCATAAGCCGATCAGTTTTGCCTTCGACGAGAGGAAGAATAACTGTTCGCCCAGGCAGTATAGGCACTTGGACTTCATTTCGCAATTCACGACCGATATCCGCCACATTTCTGGAAAGGACAATGTGGTTGCCGATACCTTGTCGCGAATTGAAGAGCTAGCAGAGCCCGTAGACCTCGAGAAACTAGCTCAAGCTCAGACTTCTGACTCAGAACTCTGCAAGCTTTTGAGTGAAGGTTCTTCTCTGCGGCTCAAACAGTTGAATGTCCCCGGAAGTCGAATTCCCCTGTACTGCGACGTAACTACTCCAGCTTCCAGGCCATATGTCCTAGAATTGTTCCGGAAGCCAATTTTTGACAGCTTGCATTCCTTAAGCCACCCGGGGGCCGCCGCGTCAGCCAAGTTAATAGCCGAGCGGTTCGTATGGCCAGGCGTGAGAAAGGACTGCAGGAACTGGGCGCGTGCTTGCGTACCGTGTCAGAGGGCTAAAGTTATCGCCACGTGACTTCCCCTCTCGGCACTTATAACCTACCGCGCGCTCGGTTCAAGCAGATCCATATCGACCTGGTGGGTCCCCTCCCACTTTCTGAAGGTTATCGGTACTGTTTAACAGCCGTGGACAGATTTACACGGTGGCCAGAAGCAGTACCGATACAAGATATCACGGCAGAAACCGTAGCCAAGGCGTTGCTGTCCACTTGGATATCTCGTTTCGGTTGCCCGACAGACATTGTAACCGACCGTGGCCGCCAATTCGAATCGGCCTTGTTCCAATGTCTGTCGAAGATAGCGGGTTTCGAGCATAAGCGGACAACAGCCTACCATCCGGCTTGCAACGGCTTGGTCGAACGCTTCCACCGTCAGCTAAAGGCCGCGATTGTCTGCCATGCTAACGTTAGGTGGACGGAATCATTGCCATGGGTTTTATTAGGCGTAAGATCAGCCTTCAAGGAAGACCTCCAAGCCTCATCAGCGGAACTGGTGTACGGGGAGCCGTTAAGATTACCCGGCGAATTTTTTGAGCCTACTGTCAACGGTACAGCAGACACAGCCGAATTTACGGCAAGACTCAGAAACTTCGCCGAGAAATTGCGACCTGCACCAGCTTCACGGCACTGCAAGCCAAAAGTATTTATATACAAGGAGTTAGAAACCTGCAATCACGTTTTCCTTCGTGAAGACGCATTGCGAGGTGCTCTCCAGCCTGCCTATTCTGGTCCATACAAAGTCGTCGCTCGAGGAGACAAGATTTTTAAATTATTGGTGAAAAGTAAGGAAGTTACAGTGTCCATTGACCGACTGAAGCCCGCATTCCTTTTATCCCACCAGGTGGAGAAACCCCCATCGGACGCACCGCCAAGTTACACAACACGTTCTGGGAGGCGAGTTAAATTTACAGACTATTATCGCCCTTGACGGTCTCTGGAGGGGGGTGGTGTAGCCTACTTCACAAATATTTAATTTATTTACATAATATTTATATACATCTTAAACCTAAAATTTCAAATTACACAATCAAAAACACACAATTTATATAATATATACATATATACAATTATCTATTTACATATGAACAACATCACTACACTAACATGCATACTACCTTAAAAGTTGGTCGGGTAAATTTATCGATAGTCGACGGTCGGCATTTTATCGACCTAGCCCTCAGCACTAACACCTATGCAATCGCGATGCGCAAGCGCACTCACACGTACGCCAGCAAAGAGTAAAGTAATATATAGGGAAAAGAGAGCAATCTTACGTGATAATCTTGCAACCCCATTTGTCAATGCGCCATCTTTCTCTAAATTGGCCCCGAACTACCTACATAGCTATGGCTATAAAATATATATGCATCATATTCATAACATTTTCTATTAGGGTAAGTAGCACCATATAACTATAACATTGGTTATCGTTATAGTTACATGGTGCTACTTACCCTAATAGAAAATGTCATCGTTAATATAGTAAAAGGTCGAAGGAAAACAGATAATTATTATATATTACTTTTTATTTACGCGTGTACGCGGAATGCAAAAAACCGCCATATTGATATTTATTATGATCGGTTTTGTTAAGTTATTTGGAATACTGACACCAGGTCTTTTTAGATTAAATTTGATATTTGTGCTTTTTCAAACCGTATTTAATTTATTCGCCTATTTTATCTTTTTTTAAAGTGTCTAATATTATCCTCATACTTTTCTCTAATTAATATTGCATAAATAATTTTATATTAACAAACAAAATCGATTATAGTGTAGTGCCATCTGTTGGTAATTTAAGGTATCTTTTAGATAGTAAATAGTTTCCGGGCCAAATAAAAGGTGGCGACTCTTCGTTTACTTAGCTGTCACAATGTACGGAGTGTCCCCCCCCTGTACGCCAGTCAGGACCACGCCTCGACGCGGAGCGCATGCTTGTCGCTTTAATATTTCTAACGCTTGCTATCACATGTATGCTTTCCCTATTGTGCCTTCTGTTTAATCTGTATGCAAATTATATGCTGTGAAATAGTGAGTGGATATTTATTCGAGCAACCAACCAACTCGTGCACACATCCAACAACTATAAACATTTAATTAAAATAAGTCTAGATATTTAATTTTATTAAACAAATGAACGCTTATTGCCTTGTTTTACTTTGTTTGAGGCCAACAGGAATTTTCCATTTCAGAGACAAGTTATGATTTCATTAATTCCAATGGATTAATTGCGGATATTTGTCAACATTCATCTCAGTCGGGGTTTTGTTACGATTTGAAGTTGAGGCCATAGACAAGTTATCTTAGTCACAATTTTGAAAAATACTTGAAACAAGATTTAAGGTTCAAGTTTTTTTTATAAAATATAATTTCGGGTAATTGGGTTAATATTGCGATGTTCTATGTAGATTTTAGACTATAATATCAAACAAACTGTCTGGGCTTTCAGTACATTTTAAACAAAAAGTCAGCACGTCAATTAAAATACGTATTGGTGTAGCCCCAAAACATTACTCTTTCATTTCCTGGTCATTGACTCTTCAAAAACGGTTCAATAAAAGACGGAAACCACTACACTAGAATTCTCACTTCAGTACATTTAGATTTGAGTTCGATGCACGCGGTAGGTGGGTGTCACCTTAAAGGCACGGCCGCACCTTTGCAAAGCATTTGGGGTGACATCTTGAATATTGAGTTTCATATATCACGTGTTTTGTAGTTTGCACATTATTTGTATGTACAATCGGTGAATTATATCTCTTTGAATACAATGGGAGGAGGAAGTGTTAGAATTAAAACTCGGGCCTAGTATATAATCCACTATGGTTAATTATTTTTTAACAATAATTCTGAAAACTACACATGCATAAAATGCTCATTCAGGTGTTCAGGTTTAGTGGACAAATATTAACTGTAGATGAACAATTTTTTTTCGTAATCTGTTATAGTAGAATTTTATTGCGGTGGTTTCTCATAAACTATAGTAAAGTTAACATACCACCAAAACTTGTCAACTAGGTGCTTGGAAACATCTTCCTTGATATCACTTACTAGGAAAAAATTTAATATTAATCGTGACCATACATTAATAATTATTGTGTTCACTGAAATTAAATAGACGTATGAATAATGTATGTAAGGCACCCGCTTGAGTTAGCGATGACTGGCGACACATTACCATATTTCCAGCTCAACACATTGCATTAAGGACAAGGGTCATTTTTATTGTTCGCCTTCCCTTTTTAACAGTTCACGGTTCCTAGCTTTAACCCTTAATGCGTTTTAGGAACTATTATTCGTAGAATACATTAGGGAATTTATAAGCCGGCAAAGCTTTCTGCGAGGTACGCTTTCGGTAGCTAGCGAAGCGAGTAACAATGCTACGGTTGCTACAATTTCGTAGCGAACGTCAGCGTCGTAGCAATCTATGCATGTAAGTCTGAGGAGTATGCTACTAAACCAATCTACGTTCAAATAGAGTGAGACTGCTATGAGAGTTTTTCAATATAGCAAAGTAGCAGCCGGTAAACTTATTTACTTGGTCTGATATCTTAAATTGTGATAATTGATTCGGATTTTCTACAAGAATTTTTATGAGAGTTTTAAGGTTCACTCAAAATGTTGTTACTGTTAATATAAAATGTTTAATTTGCAGACTGAAGCCTAATCTCCAATTACATGGAACTATAAACTAGTGACGAAGCGTGTAGTTCATGTAGTCTTTGTGAATTCATGATGTTATGTAGTTTGGCCTCAGTTCAAACCATAAAACGGTCAAGTTTTGAATGGCATGCATAAACCAATAGTTGTAGCGAAGCAGAATGTCGAGGTTGACATTAAATATTGCTGCACCGTTATATTTTACTATGAAATCGTCCATGTACAGACGTGTTTCGCGAAAATATATATGTGGTACATTTATATTTACTCTTTATACAACATCCTGGTAACACTGTGTAATTTAGTACGGCTTCACCACATTGTTTTTCCAATATGGACGTATTTTAATCTTGTTAAGACTAGTGAATAAGACGTACGCATGTAAAATTAAAGAGAAAACCAAACATGATTCCATAACAACAAGAGATTTATTTTAACAAGGTTCAATATAAATATTGCATTTCTATTTTATTTCATAATCTTCATAAGGTCATATATGTTGAACAAATATTTTTGGTTTATGTCACAGTTAGGCCAAAACGCCTTCCATAGTGGTTATCTACATATTTAGTTCAGTGTACTATATGGGACACGCATATCCACATACTCAAAAGAGTATTCCAGATGCTGTTGTGTTGATATTGAGAAACCCTTTGTAGTTTGCTCGACCAAGCTATTGAAACCACGATCTCATGCTCAGAGTGCCTAGTGCGAGTTTTGCAAGTTAATTTTTTCGATGCGAAGATTATCATACCATTAAATCACGTAGCACTTATCTTAGAATTGTTTATTTAATAACCATTGTCATCGGTACTTGGTCGTATTACACTCGAGCTCACTTTTGCGAGTGTAAACATTATTAACCGGCAAAATCAATGGAGATGTAATATCCAAATCGCGTGACGTAGCATACGACTCTTTATTTCAATAGACTTATAATTACGTATCGAGTTGCGAACGCTCACAAAACTCGGAATCAGCACTCAGGTGTACAAACCCATATTCCTGACCTACAGACAAAATTGAGCCGTATTGCTTACAAAACAGAGTCTATTATCCTTTAAGTGATCACTTTAAAGACGAAATATATTAGCTTCAGTGTAATTTACCACTAGAATTCTAGAGAAGGTGAATTACTTCTAGGAAATATAATTCACTCGACTTACACGTTGCCTTATTTTCTTCCATAAATTATTAGAATTTAAAAGGTAAGGCTGGGAAAAACTAAAGGTTAGGCATATGCTATAAGGTCCTTAGATCAGTAAATATTTAGTGTATAATACTGATGTCACCATCAAAATTATTGCACTAAAAACGGTTATTTTTTAGCACATCAACAGTTATATTTAAACGACGACCTAACACAATACTAATACATAACATATTCTTATCTACGTTGCATCTCCGTAACTAATCAGTCACTAGCCGCTAGGCATTCAAACACCACACATTTAATTAACAATAATAATAGTCCGTAGATGTAATTACGGATAAAATGTATCTTCATTATATCGTCAAATGAGACATAAAGCCCCTTTCGTTGACACGTGTAAAAGTAACAGTACCTACGCACACTGCAACTTTTAGTCACCCGACAGTTTGTTTGAGCTCATAAATTAGTATGAAGATGAATGGTAGTGCGCACATTACAATTTTGTCGGTATCAGACAGAGTGAAAACTTTGACTTGAATCAAGATTTTCTTTAAAAAAAATTGGCATCCATTGGTAAACTTTTTATATGGGCTATAGACCTGAATGAAATGATTTTTATTTCTTTATTATTTAGCAGGTCACCTGGACCAACTGTTTAGTTTGCAGTGTGCGGATACACTAACTCGAATAAAAATGAACACAAACATTTTTCTATTCATTCGAGAACTCGATAAGAATTTCTTTTATTCGCATACAAAAGTTTGGGACTTGAATAAAAACATCACTGTGTGGAAATGAATAAGTCAGCTGTGACAGATGATTATATGAAAATGTAAAGTATTTTTAGGTGGATTCTATTTTTATATCATCTTGATAGATTAAACTATAGTTCGGCCATTCAGAGAATGCGTTCCTGACACGTCGCGATTGAACTGACGACGTAACTACATTCATTGATTATTGATATAATAATGTTGTTTTAATGCTCCTCAATTGTTAAAACGGTAAACAACCAGCAAAAATATTTTTATCGTAACTGCAACGCCATTGCAAAGTTACGTCGTCAGTTCAATCGCGACGTGTCAGGAACGCATTCTCTGAATGGCCGAACTATAGAAATGTGACTGGACTTTGTTGCCCTTGGCTGATCGAAAGAAACTCGCTGCTTCAACATATGTATACCTAATCATAGGTACATACTTACATGTGCCTACTACAGTTTTAAATCTTGACAAACAGTCTGTAGCACCATTTCATATTTTTGATCAGATAAAGTTCTTCAATTACGATAATGTCAATTAGCTGGTGAAATCAATGACATCAATTTATCGTTATATTGTCATGTTTGGATGCAAGCATTTTAGATTTTATTTTTATAATAATAACATCCAGGCAATTTTCTATCCGGGTGCATATAGTAGTTTTTCGGACGCGGGTAATTAAGAAAAACCCTTCAATGTTTTTAGGTTCAATGTTCATTTAAATGGAACAAAGAAAAAAAAATGATTAACTACAATTTACCTTGTTAATTTAAGACGTAATAAAGTACACGAGTAGTACTTAAGTTTTAATCAAATGTTAATGCTACGCAGAAGTTGTGATTTCGTGCTAAAACAAGTTGTAAGTGACGCTTGAACTTAAAGCAAACTTAGTTCAAAGCTCGCATCGTTCACAGACGGTACCTGAGTTACAAGTTTGATGCACTGATTTCTGTTTGTTCCAACAATTTGCTAGTTGTTTTATTTAGTTAAAGATGTTATGTAAGGGATAGGTCATGATATTCCTAAAGCATTTCACAAATGTGATATATAATTGTTGCTATCCATTACTTAACTTGAGATTTTCGAGATTATCTACAGACAGAAATTCCACCTAAAGAAGTCCCACAACATTGTGCTACTTTAAGGAAACTTAGGTGTCTATTTCATGATCATCATTTTAGGGACTATTTCTTCTGTTTATGATGGCAATGACGGACTGTCTGATGAAGACACAATCGTTACATAGATATATAGAAAAGTACTTATCTGCGTCTGTATTTCTGCCTGTACGCAAGAAACTAAAACAGAACCATTAGATAGAGTAATACAAAAACAATTTAGACATAAGTATAAAAAGGTTTTACCGTGCGAAGCCGGGGCCGGTTACTAGTTATTTCGTAATTGTATTTAGTGATGCGAAGCCTTTGTTATTTCAATTGTTAGTAAACGATGCTGACCACTTATCATAGTTAATGGTTTTACTAACTCCAGTTGACGTTATAACAGTAGCTTTTCAAACTCAGGTGGATAACTTATACGTGCAATAAAATAATTTATTTTCTTCGCCATTCTGAACTAAAACAATGAAATATCGCGTGGCTTTAATTGAAGTACCACTTCAATGAAAATAAAAACTTTTAAACGTTCTTCGGTAATAACGTCTGCATTTAATGGCTTAATAAATTGCATCGAAACCATTCAATAAAAATCACTTTAAAGTTTTTCCAAGTCCAAGTTAAAATAATGTGGTTTTAGTTGGGCTATTGTTTTAGAGACTTTTATGTTATTTGGACTAATAAATGTGACCACCAATAAAAATGTTTTACTATTATTGTATTTTTCTTTAGCACACGCGATGTTTTTTCAAAATGGTTGTTCTGGAAAAGTCTGTTTAGGTAGCTTAGTACAATGTTAACAGACTTAATGACTTGGTCATTATAACTCACGAAACGTCTGCAATAGATAAGACACAAACCTAACTTTCAGGCAAATTAGGCATATCTACGTGATGTTATGTTGTATTAGCATGTGACTGCAAAAGAGAAACATTTTTGTCCTGAAATAATTTCACTAACATAAAGTATCAAACAAATTAATGTACCAATCTTACAAATGTGAAACTGTGTGAATGTCCAGCTGTGATAGCAAAACTAATCAACCAGTTTAAATGACAGATAAACAGATAGTCTGTACAGAGTATGAAAAAGGACGTATAGGCTACTTTGTACAAAGATGCGGCGTAACCCGTATCCGGCGCAAATGAATTCATTTGCGCCGGATACGGGTGAAACTGTAAGCTTAAAAAAAACTGCTGCTGTAAAAATGGTCGAGTCAAAACAACGTTTTAGGAGACCACTGGACAGTGGACACAATATTGTGTAAGAAAACCAGTTTCTTGCGGTTCCTGTATATTTTATTATTTCCTTTTATTAAACGTTGCCTTTTTTACTTAAGCTACGTTATTTAAAAACCCGTGTGTAACCCGTGTTGTACAATTATGCGCTATTATAAAAACAGGGACCTTTTTACACTGTCTGGGGAATAATTAAGGCACCCTGGATTACTAATTATGTTGTATAAAGTTTTTAGCGTCGTTTCTTTATTATTTATGTGTTAGGCGAGACGCGTAAAAAGGTAGGTCGGCGTGAATTACTTTACATGTTAATGTTTTGTTTATGTTTTTGTGATTTAAGATTTTAGGAAAGCTGAGGTACTGCTATTAATTACTGGGTTTCTGAAAATCTTACGTGTCTTCTTTTTACATTGTAATCAGTAGCTAGTTTAGATTACTATTCAAAGCCTGAAATTGGACAAAGATGAAGCAAGAAACAGTTCAATTTCATAGGACCTATGATTACCTATGACGCAATGGTTTCTATAATACCAAAACAAATCTTGCACACATTTCTGCGTACAAAGATGTATAAAATACACATACATACACACACACCTACATGGCTTCTCTTTGTTGCCTCGCTTAAATATAAAATAAACTTTCTAACAAAAAACGAATGAAATGGACTACGTACAAAACACAGAAATCGAACTACAGGAAACTTAATTAATTACATTTATTTAGTGCACTGATTTGTGCAGCTGTAACAAAGTTTGCAGTATTAATTCGCTTTTTGCTAGATTGCATGTGTGTGCGTACTTTACCCATACATATGTAGATCGGTCTATGCTTTTTCCCAGTATAAACTTTAACGAATGAGTAAGAGATTTTAATGACGTTTTAGAAACTGATTTTAGGTTTCTGTTTTTGTTCATTTGAATTGGTGAATATGGTGATAAGTTGGGTAAAGTTAAAAATGTAATGTATTTACTGAGTATGACTTTTAAGAAAAAAGAAGATACAAAATCAAGTCAAGAAAAGGGTTTTTTTATTAGGTATCTGTTTATTTGTTCCTCGATACTACTGAACCGATTCGAAAATAACTTTCACTGTTAGAAGGCTCCATAATCACCGAATAACATAGACTATCACATATTTTATCTGTTAAAATATGTTATTTATAGTATCGATAAACATTGCGACGAATTAAGAATCTCCTCCTATTTGAAGTCGGTTAAAAATACGGTTCATTGTTGGCTATACTTACATGGGTGCACGGTACGTCAAGAGAATGTCTTAAGACGTTGCATAGTTGGGTAAAGTATATGAAGCTGGACTCAGCTATGAATGTTTCCGTGGAGCGTGCCTCCGTGGCTTTGTGTCCGTCAGCTCGAATACCCAAGAGTAATGCCATGTTTTAAATATTAGAGATGACTTTGTTATGTTGTGTATAAACACAGTAGTGGCCAGTAAGTCTCTGATAGCCTATGAGGAACTTATCTGATAGATAAACTATATTTTTTGGATTTACAGATCTCGGATCATAGCAATATCTGGCAGAAATTATTAAGCAGCCTTTATCTGCCAGATAGCCACTTTATCGGTAACCAGTGAAACCAGACACAGGTATGTCGAAATTACCTACGCTGTGTTGCAGCGTTACCTGGTTTTAGCTCAGATACATGTATAACCAAGAGATCTTAACGCATCTTTAGATTTATGCCGAATTTATTAGACAATGATCAAAGTAACCGCAATGCTATTTTCGTAGTAGCGTTGGAAACTGACAATATAATCGATTTTAGCATTATCTCCTTAGGCTGAGGAAAACCGCTGTCAATCCCACCTACGCAGAACTTGCTAAACTGATACACACGTAAACTCTGCGGAACCCAATACCTTAAAATGGGAAATAAAATACCTTTGACATTTGTAGCGAACTGTACGCCTAGAATTACTTTACTTTGTTTTATATTTTCGCTATTTTTGGACTCGATATTATCTTTTTCTTTGACTTAATCGGCTTCCTTTTATAAAGTTTTTTTCCTGTAGTAATAAATAGAATTTATATTTCTTTTCGAAATGGGCGTTTTTTTATTACAATAGGCAACTCCATCAAAAACATTTTTCTATTTTACTGTCAAGGCCTAAAAATAGTACCAACTTTTCACACCGTAAAAAGTTATCAAATCCTTAAATATGCTGAGCCTTTTAGTTAATACATAAACTAGGTACTACCTATACCTAGTAAGTATAATTGAAAAGTAAGTTGAAAAATAATGCACAGATAATGATGTTGTACCTACCTTGGGCATGTATGGCTAGAAAACTAACAAGTTAGTCAGACTATAATAATGGACATCACTTGACTTATAGACCTGATTGATATTATGTCCTAACCGTTCCTTTTCTCTGTCCTAGATTTATTGCTCCTGGGTGTATAAAAAATATCTGTACATTTCAGGTCAAAAATCTGAACCTCGTCAGTTGATCTCAGTTTCGCTTCGAATACATCGACGTGATTGAACATGGAATCACTCAATTCGTTAGATATTCATGAGAACGATTTCCTTTGCATAAATGTATGTGTCATTCATTATATGTATGTATAAAATTGTGGCGAAGCTTGCCGCCCAGAAACAGTCGCATGATAAAAGTACAGATATTTTTAGTTCATTGTCATCCTTATATATCAGCCAATCACCCACTACTGTAAGCAGATCTCCAAAATCAAAGTCCAATATTTTTATTTCAAATTAACCCTTTGCAGGCTCTAATGAAAGGAAATATTAGTTGCACGATTAAAAGAAGTTAGTCCCATGGGAGTAGAACCGCCAAGAGCTCCCCCAATGAGTACCAACCATCCCAGTTTTGGGCAGGACCCTTTGCAGCAGGACATCCTACACTACGTTGAGTTTGCACAAATTATTTTTTAGTATCGTTTTCATTTGATGATGTTAAATGATTTTCAAGGAAGTAAATGCCTCGTTTCTTGACCTATATCCTACATCCAACCATTCAAAAAACTTTGGACTGCTCGGTTTTAGGAGTTTTTTCTTAACCTGTAAGGAGGTCTCTTTACCGTTATTTTATTCTCTTTAGTTTTTTTCAACTTTCGAACTAAATTGTAAACATGTTAAACTGTCATCGAAGATAACAGTCACTTTTTTATCAAAATACAAATTCGCCATGTTTCCAACATTGTAAAAGTTTTAAATATAATTTACTACATCTAAAGTCATCATGTACAACCTTTATAAAGCCCATTCAAGCATCAGGAGGGCTACAAACCTTGGGCACAGGTATACTACCCAGCCTGGGTGGGGTGGTAACCAGAACCGACCGAATCAACCTCCCAATCCGGCACAACAACCCAACCCGTTTCATCCCAATCCTTACGGCAGACAAGACCAGGCTGGCCGCCGTAAGCTCATATTTCTGTTACATATATAGAACTGTACAGTAGTGTTTTAGCTCAGCAGCTATCTTAGTACGTGGTACCTATCGCTTAGCAGTTTTACCACATAAGTACAATAGTTCTGTACAGACTAGATCGCTCCTGGGTTTCTATTCAAAAATACATTGTAATACTGTGGTATTTTGATAAAATATAGCCTATGGCACTCAGGAACATTGCAGCTACTTATCAATGAAAGGATTTTGGAAATCAAACCAGTGGTTTCAAAGATTACCCCCTCCATAAAAACTTAAAAATTTTATCTTTTTATAATATTAGTATAGATTATTGATATCCCCCTTAAATTTTGCAGAATCCCTGGACTCTAACCCAAGTAATCCGCAGCAGAGACAGACCCAGCGCAGTCAACAAAACCCGGGTCAGAGAAGCAACCCACAGCGCCGTGGCTACTAACATCCGAACTAAATATTACAATATCTAATCAGTCTACCTAACAGTAAGCATGAGCGAATAAAAAGTTTAACTTTATATGTTATTGTTTTATTTCTGTTGAACTCTGTCTTTATTACCATGCATAACTCAAGCTTGGGTTTCCTAGGAAAGCGGTGCCGTCATATAGCGTCCGTAATACAGCGGTGAATGCCGTCACTAGAACGTTGTCCATGTAAACGAAAACGGGCGGTTTCCTACAGAGCGGTTACTGACACCGTAACTTCAAAAAGCGGTGCCGCCATTTCCATGACTGTCGTCTTGTCGGTGTCAGATGATTTGGTGAACGTTTTATTGAAAGCGGTGAAGCTTTTTTAATACGTATTTGTCTTTTTTTTTCGGAACAACGTAAAAAATGAGTTCCAACTCTTGGAGCAGCGAGGACGACGAAATTTTAATAGATTTCGTTCGTAACCACGAAGCTATTGTGGAGGAGCACCTCTTTTTTTTTTTCCGACGTCAAAAATCATCAAATGACCCCTCCCGCTGTGGGTTAGTAGCGGTGAGGGAGTGTCAGACTCTTACTGACTAAAAACCGTCGTGTTCCGTCATAGGCCTTTTATGTACCAGAGCCGCGGTATCTCTTTCGAACAACCCGCAGCTTTCGAACAACCCGCAGGGAGGAGCACCTCTGACATATTGGTACCTAACCGACTGTAGCTTTTAGCTACGTGTTTATAAAGGTATATTTTATCAGTAGGTACTCTTAACTTCTGTTCAACTCGGACAGTCATTAAAATTATGAAAAATGTTCACTTCCAAATGAGATTTTTCTTAATTGTCCTCACTTGTAGATTTTACACCAGTTTTCTTGATTCATAAACGAAGGGACAAAGCAAAGAACTTCCTGAAGGGCCACTTCACACCTAAGCTCTCCAGCTTAAGTTCCCTCGTCGGGAGTACGTCCTCATAAGATTAATATTGAGTTCTTAAATCCGCTCGAATGCGCCAACGTTTGGTTCGCGAGATTTGTGAGAACAGCGGGTTAGCCTTTGAGTTATTTTGCTGGGGCCCGATTCTCCTAAGTTAATAATGTCAAAATCGAATAGAAATCTAATCGCAATAGCAGTTTTAACCATATCGGGCATTCTGCTACTAATAAAAGACCAATCGTATTCGATTGACATTTGATTGGCGTACGATTGGTCTGCTATTTTGGTAATTTTGGTCTATACGGTAGTTTGCTGTACAATCATTTTGCAATCGTAAATCATTTGCAGACAAAATGATTCATTATTGAATGACAGAAAAGGATAAAAACGTTTATTTCAAAGAAAAAATAGCGGAATGCCACATACGCTTCAATCGTAATCGAGTCGGGATCGGATCTCAGTCGAATCGAGTCGAACGTCAATCGAATGTTGCTTAAGTAAAATTAGGAGAATCGGGGCCCTGGTAATTTTGTTGATGGAATATTAATTTGTAAAGGAGGTGATTATTTTTTACATTTTGCTGAGGGATTATGATACGTCTTCATATCCTAACTTCTAATCTCAATGAATATTATACGGATAAAAAATATCTCTTATGTAGTTTTAGATAACAATAACTAAACTAACTAATAGTATTGTTGATGCAACAAATGGTTCGGTAAGCCTGAGAGCTGCATAATACAAAGGCTGCTAACTACTATTGTTTGATCTAATTTCGGATAGTTAATATCTTTGGAACGTTGAATTTCTAAATGAATAGATGAAGTCTGAAATAGCTGATGGGTGTCGAATGAGTACCTAAGTGAACTACTTTGTAAAGTCATAAAAATGTTTACAAGCATATACCTTCTAAACAACACACTAAATATAGTTCAGAAAATATAGCACAATTTCTAACACGAAAATCTAAATGAATTATAATAAAAATATAATGAATTTCAAAGCTCAAAGGAAATTTTCTCACAGAAGGTGAAGCGGTTCACTTCCTGCATTGCCTACTTAAGATGCTCAAGTCTTTTAAGAAAGGAGATGACTAGAATTTAAAAACTGTTTCCAAGCTGCATGCTATTCAGATTTTTTAATTAAAACTTTCACGATGTGCTTAGAACTTAAGAACTTATGAATGTCATAGCGTAAGCACTTTATTCTTGGTTAAAGTGCGCGGAAGTTCGAAACAAAGTATGTTTCAAAGTGCGCCACTAAAGTGGGTTATTTCTTTAGTTTCTTTTAAATGCAGCTGGAGTTATCTTAAGAGAATAAGAAAATAAACTTTGAAGAAGGTGATTGTTGGTCACATACCTAGTATTTTGTTTCGTGGAAGAATCAGTGGCATATAGTGGCATATGCGACTCAATTTAAAGCGCCTGCCGAAAATATATTGTGCTAAGTGTCACGTCATTGTCAAACCAATGCTTCTCACTAGCATTTTTAAATTTCATAATACAGATCCATCTATTTATCACACTTTTAAGTTGTAATTGCTAAACTGATTTTAATTAAATTTGATTCATAGATAGTCTAGATTCTAAGAAAGTACTTTTTACTTGGTTCTCCCAATACGTTGGTCAAATTGCGAAGAACAGCCAGTTATTAATTCAGAAACAAAACTAATTATATAATGATCACAAAACTCATTTTTTTTCTAACAAAAATAATATATCAAATCTTTTGCAAAGGTCAAATCCAAAAGATTCTTATTATAACTACGAAATAAGAGACATTGTTATATAAAAAATGCTTTCAACGAGAATGACTGACAATTGTATGGAAAATAAACATTGATTGTAACAACCTATTGTGTTATAATGTCTAGGGATGGGCCCTTAGAAAACTGATTGATTTTTTGTGACAGAATTTTATTATAATTTTATTCATACGACATTTTTTAGATTTTGTTATTTATTTTGGTGACTCTAGTGATTATAGTGATTTGAACACCTTTAGCAGTCGAGTACGAGTACATAGTCAGAAGCCAGAAATTTTTATAACCAGTCTCACCATGGGGTATCGGGTAGTATGGGTAATTCAGTCAGATAGGCAGTAGATAGGCAGTCGCTTCATGTAAAACACTGGCACTCAGATTCATCTTGTTTAGACTGAAAGCTGACCCCAACATAATTTGGGCTAACATAAAGGCAGATAATTTGATCACGCTGAGTGTGAGATGCTTAAAACAAGTTAAGTAAATTGATTGGATAGTGCAAGTTCGTCTATAAAGCTTTTTCTAACATCTCACTCAAGTTTCAACACATTAATTATTTGAACTTACATATTCACATTTCAAAAGTTACCCATACTTACTCACGGTAAATAGGCGTTAACTTCAGAGTGCAAGGCTGCGTTTAACTAACGCCTCTTGGGATACGATAGTAACAAGAATTCTCGAACCATCTTGTTTCTAGAAGGTTCCTTGGGACCTGGAACTATTGCAATGTCAGTAGTAAGTACTTACTTCGTACATTGTAAGTATTAAGTTTACAATGAAGCGTACTGGGGTTTTCGAAGTTATATGAGTTTTCAGGTTGATTTTTAGACAAGTATTGATGTGTGAATAACAGGTAGAGTATCTTAAAATACTATATTAATAGATGATAGAGGACATTTAAATAAAACTACTTTTACGGATTTTATCGCGTTATATTAATATTATTTAATCCCGACGTTCCTCGTAAAATTAATCCTCGTCTAATATTCGCGTAAGTGTCAGAAATCAAGATGATAGAGGAGTTATGTTACCACGCTACCGCCTTGGGATATTCCTGTAATGATAGCTGGGTTTTGTGAATAAATAAATATTATTTTTTTGCCAACTCATTGATTGATCTAGTAGTCTTACTAACTCCCATTTGTTGATACACAAAAGTCAATGAAGTGCTATGATATATTAAAACAAACATTTTTAAATAAAATAAAAACCTAGAGAGAAAATGACCCAGATTCACAGCTACGAATACGAATGTAGGTAAATGAATGTAAAATCACTTTTCACACCTCCACCAACATAACCTAAAAAAAAAAGAATATCTTTAAACTACTCCTTCACTCTCCACTAAGTTTGGAAAGGTAATTCCTCGCCGACGTGACAGGAAAGGCTACCAACGTACCAAGCATGCACGTTCACTTGTTTCTTGGTTTGCACTTTGTTGTCCTCAAGACTATCCCCTGAGGTAGACGGAACTGTATAGTTATTAAGTAATGTGTTCAGTTGTGTTGCATCGTAGTAAATACAGAGCATCAGTTATGAGGAATGATTACTGTTTCCATGTTAAGATGCTCACTGTATGTAAATTCACTTTAACGAAAATACACTAAAGGGTATGTAAAAATGTAGATTGAAAATCAGTTGTTATAGTTCGGCCATTCAGAGAATGCGTTCCTGACACGTCGCGATTGAACTGACGACGTAACTTTGCAATGGCGTTGCAGTTACGATAAAAATATTTTTGCTGGTTGTTTACCGTTTTAACAATTGAGGAGCATTAAAACAACATTATTATATCAATAATCAATGAATGTAGTTACGTCGTCAGTTCAATCGCGACGTGTCAGGAACGCATTCTCTGAATGGCCGAACTATAATTAAAAAGAGACTCAATATAGACCAATTTACAAAATATGCATAAAATCAAGCACAATTTCTGGTTAATATTAAAACATATTAATATTCGAATTAATTATGACGAAAATTGATTGGCCAGCGACTAATTAATTGGCTTAATATAAAATAAATGTTTGGTGTCATTACATAAGGGTCGTCAATCAACGTTTATAGGAACAAAAAAGTCAATTATGGATCAGAACCTCAATTAATTCCAGTTTAAATTAATTAATTTGAGCTTTGTATGTTGAGGATATCCATATACCCTATTACCGATAAGTGGGTCTTCAGCAGTGCGACAGAAATTAGAACTTCATCATACGAATTAATATTTTACTCTCGAATTTCCGATATCTGTATTTTTCAGATCCGTTTATTTTTTCAAAGGTTTTTTTAGAATATCAGAATATTGAGAACATATATACAGAAATTCCCTTGATTATACCCAGAAGTTAAGTAGATTAACTTTAACCTACATATTTAAAACTGTAAGAAGTATCATTCGAAATTGCCTAATTCTCTATAGCTTACTCTAGAACTCTATGACAAACCAGTGACAATGTTTATCACCAAAGGTTTATCATTAGATTGACAAAGTGTGCATAAAAATAAATGTAAAAATTACATTATAACAAAAATGACTATTGAATCGGCGAGCTCATTCCTAATGCAGAGCTATTTCCTATACTCTGCTTTACTTGCACTGAAATTATTAGCTTTAGTTCCTTTAGCCAGTATCGTGTGTAACCCTGAGAAAGTGAAACGTGCAAACATTAGTGACCTGAAGAATTTGACGCCTTTTTGGCTGGTTGCAGCCTTATATATGACAACTTCTCCAGACCCAATTGCTGCTCGATCACTTCTCCGATTGTATGTCTTTGCAAGGATGATAGCTGCGGTAGGTTACTTACACAAACTACCAAGACTGGCCAAAGAAACGGCTTTCTTCGTTTCGTTTGCAATAACAAGTTTTATGGGCGCAAACGTAGTGTATACGTACAGGAGCGCGCTATAAAGGTACCGGAATAGCTACACAAAATGTTTGTGCGTTTGAAATTCATATGAAGAATGTGTCGTCGGATTTATGTGGCTATAAAGGCAAAAAGATCATGTATATCTTTGTCAATATAATGTGAAACTTTATACACGCGGGTTTTTCTTTTATTTTCGAAGTTTATAGCTGCAGCTTGTCGTTTAACCATTTGTATTCTGTTACTTTGTGATTACATTTTCTGTTTATTGGTAAAGTGATTCACCATTTACTTGATCACTGATTTATCTTTAAAAGCATTCATATTCAATGTTGTTATATTTAAATCTATGTCTGGATGAACCACAGGCTTAAATGTTCATGAAATTAATGTAAAGTTAGGCGGAATCCGGTTTTATGACCGATCCGCTCTATTTATTTCAACTTTAGAGATCAATAAGTCGAATATCTGGAAGTTTGAAGTTTTCCCGATGGCTGCGTTCGCTCATCGTTCAGAATTTTCGAAGTTGTCGTGTTGACTCCGTTCACAAACTTAATGGAAGAGCGAACCCTTTTAAAGCCAACGCAGAGATTATATATTACTCATCAGTACGGAAATAACTTAGTTTAGCTATGTATAATTGTTTGTAATAATTAATTCAAGTAATATTTAGCACTTAATTGCCCAAGATTTGTAATAATATATTATTTATGATTTGTTATGCAACCGGCTGCTGGAGTAAATTAAAAACCCATATTCCAAAGCAGTACTTACATAGCAATCAAAAGTAATTGACAGTAACGCCAAATAGCTACTGCATCTGCTTTCAGTAATGAGCAATGTTACTGACTTGTCGATTCTTTACAAAGTATTGATAAAGCCAACTCCGAATATTGGCCCAAAACGTTTGTACAGCGTTTAAATCGTATAACTTACACTGACTATGCAGGCTCCAAATTGAATTGGCCCTCATGGCAACTTTGGAAGTTGGTAACTGTTGGTCTTGTGACTACTTTTTGTTCAAACGTTGGTATGAATGTTGGTGAAATATGAATGTGTGAAGCTGGCATTACAGATGAAACTTGGTGCAAGCTTGTCAGTGGTTTGCAGGCATTTGGGTTCAAAGAAAGTTCTGAATCGGAATAGCTGGCTTAGCGCTTGAATATGACATCGTGTCATCAACTTTGTCTGGAAATTTTGTTGGCGTACTGCCACAGTTCTTTGGTTGAATTGCTTGAAAATATGTTCGTTAGCAAGAGCATGTGTTACTTTGTTTAGAAGTTTCTGCGTTGGAGCAGAGTCCGGCCTAGAATTTCATGCAATATTTTGAAGTTGTCAAAATACCTAGATGCGACGAAAACTACATGATGTTTGCTTACTTAGTTCTTCAGGATTATGTGGTTAAATTGTGATAGTAACGAAACCTTAAACATTGTATGAGTTGTAGGTTATTTTACGTGCTGTAGTTGTTAGGTACTTCACTCGTTGAGGGATTTTGCAACTGGAGAACAGTAGTGGCCCTGCTACTATGAAGAGTAAGAAATGCCTTGAATAGTAAGTGACTCCTAGAGCTCAAGTTTTTACTTAAATAAGAGAGATGATTAAGAAGTCTTAAAGCCTTGCTTTGCAGGCTTTGCAGTATGGCAACTATATAGAAAATATTAGTTTATTTAAATCTGAGGTAAGATTGAAGATGGGCCCGCACACAAGGTGTTGAAATAACAATGAAAATATATTCAGATCTTTATATTTTCAAGGGATGACATTGAAGCCCTTTTTATGTACTGCTAAGCTGGTGTATGGTAAGGCTAATGAAATTCTCACAAGTTTACGACCCACACAATGAGACAATACGCATACATTCTCTGATTAAGGCAAATATATAATATATTTTCATTTCCTGCCCTGGCAAGAGCCAAATTACCTCTATTCAGGCCTACATTCAGGCTTGCCAATGTCACCATAAAAAAAAATGTAAACGTCATTCAGACTTCAAAATTGCAAAGTAAACAAACACATTCAAAATATTAAAATAAAAATGACGATAACAATAACTTTGGACCATCCACTGACTCAAACGTACATGGTACATTCGGCTTTATTGGTGGTGAAACTATTGGCGTTGAGTCCTATGGCTGCAATGACATGGGTGAGGAAAGGCATATTCCCGAACCCCGACATCGTTCGTCGCGCATATCTATCGGAGCTCAAGAACTTAGCGCCGTTCTGGTTGGTTGGAGCCCTATACGTGACTACACGACCTCCCCCAGACGTCGGCATCAGTCTGTTTAGAATGTTCACATCAGCAAGAATGATAGTCATACTTGGGTACGCTACTAGACCAGTACCACCCGTTTTTACGGATTTTGCACTCATTCTGTCGTATCTGATTACTTGCTACATGTCTATGTATGTTGTGTACTACTACAGAGATGCAATTTGACTAATATTTTGTTTAAATTATTGTGATCTGTGCCGTGAATGCAAGATGTGACAGTTTCGTGAACAAAAGTTTATGTCTGTTGTGAATGTCTTGTACAAAACTGTATTATACAAAACGCCTGCTTGATAATGCTGCGTTTGCTTCGAAGTTTCCTTGGTTTCGATAGTTCCTACCCTGAAGCTGAAGAGTTCATTGATTTGCTTGCTTAATCGCGCTAATTTCTGAAACTACTGGTCCAATATGAGAAGTCTTCCAAGTGTCATGTAGCCCATTAATCAAAGGAAGCTAAGCTACATGCTATTTATGCGGGTGCGAGAAGTAATTCCCACAAGATGCAGGCGAAGCCGGTGGCAGAAGCTAGTCCTGCAATAAATGGAATACTTGTAAGATTCACTGTAAAGTTCCGATGACTCGTTTTGAGCAACTAAATCGGAAAGGAAATTGCTTTTTAGATTGTGTTCTGTGCGATCTAGAGTGTAAGGAAACGACTGACTCTATCAGTTATTATTGATATAACCGTATTACAATGGAATGAAATAGAAAATGGAAAGTTTTAATGGATTTTTTACTGTGGAATTTTTAGTTCTTGATGTTGGTTTTTACTTTTGTATAATGTATGTGTGTAGATTTTTGTCGTTTTGAGAATAAATCTGGTCATTTGTTGAGATGTTGGAAGTGTTTCTTACTGACTTGTGTTAATTTAGAAGTACCTGTTCCTAGCGGTTCCACGTGTATCTCGAGACAAGATACACACTAACTGAGTATCTATTCAAATCTGTAGCTTTGGCGGAAAATTTAAAACAATAAAGTTACTTTGACATTTATAATGTTAGTAAGAAGTAATGCGGATTCTTACTTTTCAGACACCAATGAAAATCTACACTTCGAAAAACACATCATCCACACAAGCGGACATGTTTCAAAAACATTTCAGCGACACATCACAAAGAGAATGTCGAAACATTCACGAAAACAATTGCCCCCTTTTTTCAATAGAAAAAGCTTCACGTCAAAGGAACTATCCTTGACGATGTTATTTCGTAAGATTCGGGTTCACTTTGTATTCCAGTACGCACATTGTACTACTTACTGAGGAATCAATCGGCCGATCACTCATACGCATTCGATTGTCGAACGGGAAAATGTCTCAGAGGGTCTTTTGTTTTTTTTTCTTTCCTTGAACGTTATCGTAAAATGGTGGTTGAGCTGGTAAACTGTGGTGGAACGTTTTGGAAGGATGTTCCGTTTATGGTAGTGGCTTTTCCTTCTGAACCTGCTGATTTCCTATAGGTAGCTTACGTGATCAAAAGTACCATGCACTATTTTTCTGCAGGACAAAAATATAGTAAACATGTTAATTTAGAATTTATCTATGTAATGATCTGTTTTGCAAGTCATTTTTTAGGGTTCCGTACCCAAAGGGTAAAACGCGTGTTTTCACTCCTCTGTCCGTCCGTCCGTCCGTCTGTCACCAGGCTGTATCTCATGAACCGTGATAGTTAGAGAGCTGAAGTTTTCACAGAAGATGTATTTTTGTTGCAGCTATAACAACAAAAGGACCCCTTCGTGCGCGAGTCCAACTCGCATTTGGCCGGTTTTTCAATACAAAACTTACAAGCTTCTGGCAGCAGCGGGACGAGCTTTTACGTGCGGATTTACTTGCGTCATGTGCAAACTTCTTCACGGACATGGATCAAACGTCTTCCCCGATAAATGGGATATCTAAAACACAAAAAAAAAACAAAGCGGATGAGTAATTCCAAATAAGTACAGATTTTAAGTGATCCAAAATTAATTTGCGCACAAACAAGCAAGTCACATAACTCAGATATTTCACCATCGCGTGTATGGTAAGCCATTAATGTCAGTGTGAACTTGTGCGAACTTAGTTAGCGCAGTTTGTCAACAGGTTGTGCTAACGACCAATTGATAGTTCTTGCGAGTCTGTTCATAGTTTACCCGCAAACGCATTTCGATTGAAATTGTTGTTGATTGCGAAGTACTTACTAATATTATAAATGCAAAAGTAGTCTATCTGACACACCTATGTACACCAAATTAGTACTCACCTGATTTAGGTAAATTATTTTTTGTATATAGCTTGTATATAGGAGAGGTATAGAGTTTGAGAAAGGTGTAGCCTAACTTACAATACTATTACTTAGCTATTCTTACAACTTTTTTGCACTTGTAAATACAGACGACTCCTGTAATTTTAAATAAATAGGGCTACACTTCATTTCAATTACAAAATTCTTATGTCCTTTATTATGATAATAACAAATAATAGAATCATGATTATTTGTGTGTATGTGTCACAAGTCTACTAGTGTCAGTATTTAGGTATGAAGTATACTATAAAATAGATACATAGATAAAACATTTATTCAGACAAACGACAAGACACCATAAAGATACACAATAAGAAATAAAACAAAACAAGAAGTGGGTAGAAAGAGAAACATAAAATACAAATAGAAATTAACGGCGTGGTGCAGTGTCTTACGTTTGCACCGAATGACAGTCCAGCTCAGCATGTGTCAGGTAGAATACCTGACGCTGGTATTCTGCTGGATCCCTAAAATGATGATTATAACCGAATGTTATAATGTTAAGTCGATAAGAAAGATCTACCAATTTCAGTAAAACAGAATACTGTAGAAGGTGTATTAAAAATATTTCAGCGAAGCAATTAACAAAGTAGGCACCATTCTGTTGATTATAGCGAACTTAAGCTGGAATAATTATATTTATTTCAGGAATTCGGGGAAACAATACTTTAATTTTAAGTTATTCCGTTCTTGAATTACGTTGTTTATTAATTGAAAATTAACGCTGGTATTAAGAAATATCATTAAAGTGATTAAAAAATAAATAGTGTACCTCAGTCTTTATCTCTTCGGAAATAAATGCGAATGTGTTCGTTATTATTTGTTTAGTTCTGCTGAAAAACAATGAACAGAATGAGATGAAAAGATCATATTTTTGAGTCTATTTTTCTCTCGTTGTGTGATGTACTTCCTTGGGTTCAGACTCAACAAAGCAGAGTGGAGCGGTTTAAAAACAACGAAAAGAAATTCTCCACTCAAGGATGCTACTGAGTGGGTATAGAGAAGATGTTTGAGTAAATAAAATCTATAGATTCTCTCAAAACGTCTCCGGTCCACACGCTGGGAAACCGCGAAAAACAGTAGGTAACTAATACATTACCTTACTTCCTAATCGTAATATTTGTGGCACGTGTGGACCCGGATGTAATGATATTGATATGAATTATGTTGAAAGCAGCTTAACTTGGAAGATTTATCGCACATAAATTATCCTGGATCGCTTGTGGATACGATATGGTAAGTTACACGCGTATAGGAAGTATTAAGAACTTCCGATGTGCCGTATATCATGGTCAAATCGTTCGTTAACTTTGGATCTTCGATATTGATATTGCAGATAGGGACGGCGTAATCAATCTTTAAAATAATGTAAATTATGGTTTAAATTTAAAACCTTTCTACGTCTGAATGTGAAAGATTTCAAAAACTTTTACATGAAATCTAAGTTCTGTTTACTTATTTGAAATGTACATGAAACCTACATTATTGAATAAACAATCAATATGACTTTTCAATCAATCGCATTTTGTTCTGTGTACATTTACTTACTAAAGCATACTCTTTTAAATAAGTTGCTCACCCACAGCCACGTGTTATGATTTTTCAAAAGCATCACAATGTAATAATTCAGCATTCACCTGATTGAATACATACTCGTATAATCATAATTGACGATTGCGTAAGTACATACTAACACCATTACTTGAACTTAGCTACATGAGGTCCCTCAATATTGTCGGCTAAAAAATGGCGTTCAGCCCATCCATTTTGTTCGTAATTGAAATGATATGTTATTATACAGGACATCCGCTTGGGTTCGGGTATAAATCGTTTTGATATCTATTAATTTAAATAAAGTAATGAAACAAACAAAAAATCAGGTGTACTCACTCCTGGATGTCTTTTCAGAGTGATTTTTGACTATATAGTATAACCAAACCAAAGATAATTTTGTGTCTTATGGATACATATAAGCATGAAACGTGAAAGAGTAATTTTACAGTTATTATATATACATAGTTATATTTCGACAAATTATTATGAAAATCCGGTAGCTCTGCCAAGTCATGAAAAGATAATTTTCTGTTACTTATCACAGAGACTTTGAATTGCACTGTTTTGGCAACCAAGCAACCATACAATAAAATACTTCTTAGCGGAAATATATTTTGTACTTTATGATAGGAATTCAAAATTTCTGTTTTATAGTTGCACTATTAGCTACGAATATTGTATGAAGCTCGTAGCACGCTACGGAATATCCGCTACGCAGCTACGCCGCTACGCCAGCTCCGATGTTTGATCAACCACGTTTGCATTATCTAACATCGCTTTATAATTAATCGTGTGGTTTATAAGCGTTTATTTATTTTGCAAGTAGCAGGCTGTTTAAATGATTATAACAAAGTTAAAGGCCTTTGGATGGTAGGGTTAATTTCTATAATTCTTGGTAGGTAATTATAGACATACATGTGTCGTGTATATTATTATCTAGTTGTTTCCTGTTTAAAAAAATCATTCTAGCGCACTGTCAGGCTTAACCGTACCGTTTTTAATCAAAATCTGTTTAGCCATTTTATAGCTAATACTTAGACAGATTTGTTATCAATATATAAGTGTATTATTTTAAAGAAGAGCATTCTGTAATATCTAATCATTTAGTATGCTGTTAATTTTGATAATTTTCTTGGTGTACAATAAATAGTAATCTATCTATCTATGCTCTCAACATTCATATCACTTTATCTCCAACAATATATATATCAACTTAAACAATCTTCAAAACAATGTAAGAAATGTAACAAGCAAACTTAAAGCCATGAACATTTTAACTGTATCTACATTCCTACCACTCGAGTCTACACGATCATTTAAAACGACATCGTTTCACACACAGTGGAAGACTATGGGAATTTTATGAAGACTTTACGATTACTGTAGACTGAAGTAATGTGATGTTCCACTGTTATGCGAAGGTTTATTGTTTGAACGTGACCTCATCTTCTTATTTGGTGTTTTGAATCGGTTGATGCTGTGTTGTTTTTGTGACGGTGTAATGTTTTTTAAGTAGGTTGGTTTAGGTAACAGATAAGATGGTTTAATACAAAGAAAAGATAAACATAGGCTTTTATTTGAACTTATATATTGTATTCAATTTTAATTCTACAACTAAAATATAATATAGTAAATAGGTATACTAAAACATTAGGTAATAAGTTCATGATCTTAAAATTGAATTGATGATCTTATAATTTATTACCAAACATATAACCACATCATTATCACATCATTCATCATCATTGTTTGTTTTACCGTCCTATTCAATACTCTTATCTGCAAACCTTCTTTATGTCACCTAAATAAGAATTGAAAGAAATAATCACAAACATTTAGAAACATTACGTACTTTCTTATTCATATAATCTTAGCTTACCAGTCCGTTGTCCGAAGCTCCATTTCGCTACATTATACTAAAAGGTTGCTAACCCCTGTAGAAACTACCCATCTTCATAATATATTCTCTAAGGAGAAGTACAGAGTATACTCTGACGTCATTAGTAGGTACCTGTGTACTAATCACGTCATATCGGCAGTTGCCTCTGTCACTCGAGCGTTGATATTAGACCGATGCCATCTATTGGAAGCTTAGCATTAGTAGGGGGTGGGCACAGAGAGATTTTTATACTGTGTTATGTTACAATGTATCGAGTTGGCCTTGGTGCATTGCAACTTTGATTGCTTGACGTGAAAATTCAACTAACAAAATTCAATGAATTATTATTTATTGCTGACTTTTATTTATTTGGAGTACAATTATTTCACGCTCATATTGGTGAGATACATGTGCCTGAAGGTAGTTTGACTTTATGTGATTATATTCAGGTACCAGTGACGGGAGAGCAAATATTTTTAGGTTTTAGAATAGAAGTCTTATTTTCTTGCTCTCAAATAGAAAGCAAAACTCCCTCTTAGAATGTAAGGTCATTGCTCTCTCTTATTAAGTAAATGTAAAGTTAGGTATCAGATATCACTTTGGGTATGTAAATTATTAATATTCAGTGGCATCAGCTTAGACGAGCTAGTGAGACTAATATACTCGTATATTATGTTTAGTGCAGAGTCAGGTGTTTCTTGATACCTCGCTTAGGTGAATAGGGGTTGATCTGAAGTTCATATTTTATAATAGACTAATGAAAATGAGATGTTGACTTTTCATTAAGTGACGTACACTTAGTTAACTATTTTTTGCATTCGTACTGATTGTTTTCATGTCCCTTTGTTAGTAAAGTTCAATTTCATCCAAATCTAGCAAAGAAAGTGCGAGAAAAACCCACGTACACACGCAAATACATCTTACGTCCCAAGCTTTTTAGGACAAACTTTTTATAAAACAAAACAATGTCATTCTTCCAGCACAGTGCAATCTAGGCCATGATACTTTAGGAGCTGTTGCCCCGAACAAATACAAGGCACGGTAAGCACACTAAGCAATAGGGCATTTGAATTCCTCCGTCCAGTTGAATTTCCTTTGCGTCGGTCGCATTTCCGAAGCCGAAAACAACGCTATTATCGGTCGGCAGCCATGTTGAGGCCGTTAGACACCATCCGAACTGTTCGAAGTAGCTCGTAATACAATTTTACAACCTGATGCAATGTTGTTACAGTTCCTAAAGTGTCATTTGAAGCAATATATGTGGAGCAATTGTTTTGGATTGTAAGATTTCATGTGTATTGTATTGGTTTCTGTGGAGTTTGAACGTTACGTGCGGAGTTGAGAAGTTCTGAAATTGTTAGGTTTGAGAATTGTTGCGTTTAAACTTGGTGTACGTTGTTATATACTTGAATGTAATCACCCTTGCGTTTAATGAGTATATAGTTTTTTAGAAGGATATTTACACTGATAGACCTACAAAATACTTAGTATAATGTCTTTGATATCAACTTAAAGGATTCAATTCGTATCCCTAGATATTTTAAACGATGTATGTGATGATGGGTTAATAACGACCCTAATCAACAGCAACAAGGACGTGGGTGAGTGTTCATATCCAGATTAACTGTGGATTACCTTCTACCCATATCAACACCATAGATTCATCAATTTCGTGCAATACCAAGTTTTTGTGACGTTGGCACGTCATGGGGTATTTTACCTCTATCTATGTATCTTGTGGATATGTTTCGTTTACTAATTATATTATCATAACTGAATCTTATTCGTATCAAATAATCTGTTAGCTAAATATCGGCAACCACCGCAAAGTGGTCAGTCTGAATTAATTGCATGTTTCACCATTATTCGCCAAATACAAACGCGACCAGAAAATGTTACATTTCAATGAATAGTTACATTGAAATCGTGCAGTATTCTATATGTGTATTGTCACATGTATGTGAGCTCTGTGTTCTATTGTAGGTACTTCATTTGAATATGTTGACTACGTGACTCCTCTCTTTTATCCAGTGTAACGTTAACAACACAAAACTGTATTCATTTTAAAGACTCAATGGAATAAAGAAAAATATTTTTTTACCACTTTTTTTGTATTTTGAACCTTTTCACCAGATTCTGCTAAAGGATGAGGCAATGTTCATAAACAAGGAAAGAATTTAAATAATGACATTTTCTATTACGCAGCAGGGAAATTTACTAAACCCATTTCGCGGAAAATAATGGACTGTATACACTTGAGGACAACAACATTAAAAAAAGGAACAATTAACACCGTTTTCAATTTCGTTTTTTTTCTTGCTTATAAAGATGGTTATTTAGAAACTGTATACAAATAACGAACCTTTTGGGACTTTTTTAATAAGAAAATTACTTTCGCTATCTCTTTGTAGGATCATATTAATTTTAATAACATTAAAAGCCGTCTTCGGATCTGTATTCAAAGCGTCCTCATTACATTTTAAAAGGGATTCTAATAAAATGTGATTGTTAAACTTATGAGTTCATTTTGTTCACAAGTGTCGTTGGGACTTCGTAGGGCTCGGGAAAATCAGGTGCCTTGCATTTACAAACGAAATTATCAAAATAAGTCAACATTATTAGAGGTCCTAATTATCCAGGTTGCACAGATGTGGCCAAGTAATATTAGTAGTAATTGTAGCACAGTCTAGGAAACCCTATCAATCACTCTTGTGGGATCAGATAGAAGCAGATGACTCCATACAAGCTATGTTTCATTCTGTGACGTCATATGTTCCGATCAGACACTTAATCATGTTCTACCATTACGTTGTAGCAAACCGATTCCAAGTTAACGTTTGATATGGCTTACTTTTAATCGATGTCTTCTAGATTTTCTGTGGTATATTCCATCGATAACTGAATGTTACTGAAATAATTCATATTTGGGACACCAAAGTTTTATTTCAGAAAACCCTATGTATTTAAATGACCCTATGTATTTAAAACCCTATGTATTTAAAAACTCCACGAGTAGCCTTATAGGAGTATCTGTTTTAATAAAGAAAATAACAAGTTAATTAAATGGCTACAGATCTCTAGAGAATTTCTCCAATGAAAACGAATCAGCAGCATTTGCGAGCGATAAATAAAACAAACGCAACGTTGACAGCATACGAGTTAACTAAAACACATTGTGATGGTTAAGTACAGTCACCGACTCAAGTCCACTGAACCGCAACAAAACGCTCAATTTACCAGTACGAGGACACCGCTCAAGGGTGAAAATAACATTAGAAACTAAGGAATAACAAGTATTAGCGGTTGCTGTACCATATGATAAGAATTTGAACGCGACTGTACCAGCTATGACGTCACCCGTCTTGTACTGAAGTTCGTCCTTTGTTAGAAACCCAATTGAATTAACACTCGAATGTTCGATGTATTTGCTTCAATTGCTTTTAAGGAAATTGATTTTACGCGACTTTGTTTAAGAAGAATGGCTTAAGATTTGTTATTCATTAACGTTTGAATGAGAAGTAATTTAGTTGTTCAATACGGATGTTTTGTATGGAACGAATAAAACTGACAAAGAAAGCACTCAATTGTCTGATTGGACTTTCCAAGTACTTCACTGACCAATTTTTTTTCAAACAAATAAAATTAGCGTTCACAAACGTAACAATTCATCATTACTAAACAGAGAATAATCCACAACCAACCAAACTTAAACTTCATCATCTTTTAAAAGATAACTACTGCTTGTTTACCATTCCATTTTCAATACGAGCGTTCGTTTTGAATTTTATATCGTCGAGCGCTGAGAGCATTGCCGGTAAATTCCAGCGGAGGTGCGGCCAATAAATTGATCGCGAGTGCAATCGAATGGGAGTCTCCAGTGAACAAGACTCAGCACTCGTGCATAAAATAATATCTCTACCATTAAATAGGTCACTTAAAACCTATTATTTAATGTACATGAGCAAATTGTTTCGAGCAATCATAACGCTCCCGCGAGAGTCAACGCTTACAAATAAAGACCACGATTTCCCGATGCTCATTTACATTTTTTTTTTTTTTATGTGAAAGATTTTTATGACGTCGTCACGGGAGTATTTGATAAATTATGTATCAAACGCCGAAGTGCAAAGAGATCTGAGCGAATTTATTTTTAGAATTTAAAATATTCAACGAACGTTCCTGAAACAATTCCGGGATTGTGAGATGAATGAAAATGTGGAGTATTGGCTGAATTTTCCTTTTAAACTTATTGATTTGGACAAATTAATTCAATATGGAGTTAATTTTATAACTAGATAATCGTAACTTATCAAATATAGGGACCTAGTTCTCGGAAAACTTTATTTTTCGTGTCATCACGGAACATTACACGAGTCGCTGCGTAGAAAGCAATTTTAGGCATCAGCGGGTGGCGAAGGTAGCCTATAGGCTACATGTGCCTGCTCGTGACCGAGATTGTGACCGAAATTAAGTTGCGGGCCTCCTTTTGGGAGAACTTTATATCCAATTTAATTTTTCAGAACAAGGTCTCATGATCTTATTCCATAACTACAGTTTCTCATGGCAACTTCCTGATGACCTCTTTTTAACCCTTTCACCAATGATCAAGCTCTTGTAGGTACATCAACAGTTTCGTTTATAATCAAGTAAATATTTTGAGCAAACCTCGTTTGACCTTTAGGCCTCCGTGATTTAGTCGTGAGGGCCTTACGATTCCGACCTGATATAATCCCTTAGTTGTCACCAAGGGCACGCACGGCAAGGGAAAGGTTGATTTATTCTTGGCCAAGGAACATAGAATGATATTACTCGTTTAATGGGTTTTAGGCCAAAGCAGGTACAGCAACTCTGACAGCAATTCAATTGGAATCCTAAATTGAAATCCTGTATGAATACGTTTATGTAAAGGGAACCTATCGCAATTCTATCGTAATGCTTAAGTAAATAATTTGGTCGGTTATTAAGGCCAAACCGACTGCACGATTTTAATAAAAAAAAAAAAAAAACGGTTGTCTGTAAAGTCGGTTTACTGACGATAGTCGAACGTGACGTCATAAGAAATTGATCGTCAGATGTCGAACGCTGCCGAAAGCGGAGGCCGATCGTGCCTCTTTGTCACTCGTTGCGTGCTCTCGCTTGCACTTCAAGCCTTAAACGGAACGCCTCAGAGCGAGGTAACGCCGCATGAGCCATGTTTTTTCGTGCGTGCAGCCGGCTCCATCGATTTATAAGACGTTGTCACGTCAAAAAATACAAAATGAGAAGTTCCTAATTGTCAAATGAAAAGCTTCATATAAGACGCAAACGAAACCACGAGTTGTGGAAACGAGGAGTTAGTTTGAAATAATCGCTTTAGTCTTCATTCGACAGTGATTGCATTACCAATCTTAATCAGCTTGTGGTTTGTAGTACTTCATCTAATCCTCGTTTTCATGTGGCTCGCTTCTGGACAGAGTTAAGTCCGTTAGTAATCACCCATCTGCATGTAGCATGCTGACTAATAGGAGGATTTGTTCAAGAGATCCTTCAAACTAATGTGAAAATATCAATCATTGGTATGTGAAGAGAATATTTTGAAAATATAATAGTATTTTTATTTTCTGGGTCACGCTTCTATTATTAACCTACTCGCTTGTACTAGGTTATTTATTACTATTTTAAAACCTTAGCAAATCACCATATGGCAGAATGGAATCACATAAATATAACTTGCATGAAAAAGTACCTATGTGCAAGACGTGCAGTAAATAAGTGTAGTGTTCAAAACCCAGGATTATATCGGGTGTGTCGTTCACAATCACATTAAATTAAATGCGTTAATGTACTGGTTATTATATGACGATTAACACAAAGAAAAAAGAAAAATACGTAAAAATAAAAAAAATGAATTTTTCAAACAAAGTAAATACATTAAAAATGTGCGAAAATTAGAACACCATATAAAAGTCAGTCACTACAAACAACAGAGTGCAGAGTGCCTAGTGCGAGTTTTGCAAGTTATTTTTTTCGATGCGAAGATTATTATACCATTGAATCACATAGCACTTATCTTAGAATTGTGTATTTAATAAAGACTGGCATCAGTACTTGGTCGTATTACACTTGAGCTCACTTTTGCGAGTGTAATCATTATTCAAAACTCGGAATCAGCACTCTGATTCCGAGTTTTGACAGCATTCGCAACTCGATACGTAATTATAAGTCTATTGAAATAAAGAGTCGAATGCTACGTCACATGAGTTAGGTATTACTTCTTCTTTCATTTTGCCGGTTAATAATGATTACACTCGCAAAAGTGAGCTCAAGTGTAATACGACCAAGTACTGATGACAGTCTTTATTATATAAACAATTCTATGATAAGTGCTACGTGATTCAATGGTATGGTAATCTTCGCATCGAAAAAAATAACTTGCAAAACTCGCACTAGGCACTCTGAAATTCTCCCTTGAAAACTGACAGCTGTCAACTGATCAAAACATTCGATACTCCTAACTTTATCTCTGCTTTACACATGATGTTGTAAATTATAAAAACGAAAAATGAATCCTGTGGTTAAACCACTGAATGGATTAGGTTATTTTTTTTACAATTCGCCATAGAATATCATAAAGTATATGCGATAGGATTTAATGTGATTGTGAACGACACACCCGTTATAATTTACCATGGTACATAAAACGTAGTAAAATCTATCAACTATTTTTACCTAAACATTTCAACTCAAACTCACCCTTTGTATTAGTATTGTGAACGTTGCAATTGTTTGTTATTCGAGCGTCGTGATAGTAAATTCGATACGCTTTCAAGCAGTTCAATCGTAAGCAAACTCGATTAACAATAACATCATTGACGGCTCCGAGTAATTGCCACACAAGTCAGTTAGCATCTTCCAAGACAATACAAGTACCTTTTGTTTTCGATAACTATGTCACTTTCGATTTTATTCGCTATTTTGTACGTTATTGATAGAAACAGCCTAAAATTTGTGATACAATGAAAATGCACCTGGATTTCTATTTTTTTTGTACAAATTGAGACATTTTTCTTCAGTGTATTTGCTCTTCTGAGGATTTAAAATAGCGAACAGAGCATAGGAATTCCGTAAGTCTTAAGAAAATTAAGGGATTTTTTCATCTGCATTTAAAGAGCTATATAGCATTTGAATGTCTAAATAAACAGAGTTCCAGCTTACAAACCCTTGATCCCTAGTGAAAAATAATAGAAATAACAACGTTTGAACTACGTATTTATTTCAGGCTGGCAGCATTTTACCGCGTCGGATTGCGAGACTAACTACCCGGAACGACATTTATCGGAGCGACGCGAAGTCCAAATTTGTGGGAAGCAGGGATTAAACGTGTAACATTTTTGCACACACTGCCATTGCAATGCCTTTAAATGTTCGCCTACCGTGACATACGTGACACAAAGCTTGACTAATAATAATGTAGAAAACAGAAAGGTACGCTCATTTGTGTTATTTAAAGTTTAACAGAAATACTCTTTAGAGAAAACTTACTTGTACTGCAGGTAGATGAAGTAAAAAGCTTTTTAACAGATCGTCTGTAAACTGTGAATACTGGATGAACTGTGGCATATAAATGAGTATATAAGAATATAGAAAAAAAAGATAATAGCCCTACAATACCTTCCTGTTACTTATAAAGTAAGTAATGTAGAGCAAGAATAAACTGAGAAAATTGATAAATTCATGGAAATCTGGAAGTTACTTTTCTTCAAAAGAAGATTAATTGAAATAAATGTCAGCAAACATTTTTCTTAGCATTTATTCACTTCTTAGAACAATAGTAAGAACCGATTCTCAGCTACTAATAGCCAGTTAAGTAATAAACTCGGTCCATTGGCTCTGTAAACATCAGGGCTTGTTAACTTGAGGTAAGATGGCGTGCTTATAGACTTGTTTGTTATAATTATTTCAATTATCTGACGCTTAATTGCGTCGAACGGACGACAACTGTGTTGTTTGGTAACGATACCTGATCATTTGTTTTAATAGCAATTGTTGTTAATTGTTTTTGATGTTTCCGAATTAAATTAATCTATAGGTACTGATATTATAAAACTGAATAGTTTGAACGAGATAATGTCAAGAAAACAATTCAGTGTTATGTATTCAACGGCCTTTTCATCTATTGTAGACGATTTATGTGGTGGTGTCTGTGATACAACGCCTTTCGTGACTGAACAGACCGATACGAGAGCGACATTTCTTACCACAGGCTTGACAACAGAAGTAACTGGACATTAGTGTCGAACCGACATTGGTGTTATGTATATAGCCCCATTTATCGATGAAGGCTGTAGGCTACTTTCTATCCAAGTATGTGAAGTACTTTCAACTGGTACAACTGCTGGCTTGAGCCAGTTAGTATATGTAATTAATGACCTCTTATGCGTACTTTCAATTTAAGTCAAAGAAGACGGATCACAATCCATACAAAATTACCCCACGTCCTATAACAATGTGACGTATCTCAAAAAAAAGGTAAAAATGTTTAAAAAAATATGGCATACTCTCTAATTTACTTTTTTTACACCTTCATACGAAAAAAAATGCTTTAAAAATTGTTCAGGCGCTGTTATGAAAACATCGTTCATGGGACTATTTATGGACCATTTTTTTAAATTATTTTTTTTGTTTGATATGGTATACCCCACAGGTGGTCCCATAACCATCACATCAGGTTCTGATGATGGAAACCCTGAGAAATCCAGGGCAACTTTTGAAAGTTGTAGGCATGCGCAGGGTAAAAACTTGTTAATAAGGTGTACGTCTGATAACACTATGCATTGGTGAAAGTTTGGAGCTGACCTGATGATGGAGACGAAAGAAGGTCGAGGGAACTCGACAACTAAATATGTAAACTACCTCGTGTTTGTGCTTATATTATTCGTATTGACGAGACCTTTGCAACAGTGAAGGTCTGGAGCTGGCTTGGTGATGGAGGCCAGAGAAGTTCGAGGGAGCTCGACAACTGAATATGTGAACTACCTTGTGTTTGGGCTTATATTATTTGTATTGATGAGAACTTTCCACTTATGCGGAAAATGAAAACTGTGCTTGTCACTGAAAAACCAAAAATAAAAAAACTTTTCTACAATAAAATAAAACCGATTCCTAAAAACACTGAAATGCAAAAAAAACTATTCTTAGGAGCATCAGCCTAGAAGTCGGTGGGGAAAGAAACTTAGGTACATTCATTAGACACCAACTTCTGAGGTAGTTTACATATTCAGTTGTCGAGTTCCCTCGCTCTTCTCTGGTCTCCATCATCACGTCAGCTCCAAACCTTCACGGTTGCAAAGGTTTATTCCATACAAATAATATAAGCCCAAACACGAGGTAGTTTACATATTCGGTTCTCGAGTTCCCTCGACCTTCTTTCGTCTCCATCATCAGGTCAGCTCCGAACCTTCACTGTTGCATAGTATCATAAGACATACACCTTATTATCAAGTTTTTATCCTGCGCATGCCTACAACTTTCAAAAGTTGCCCTGGATTTCTCAGGGTTTCCATCATCAGATCCTGACCTGGTGATTATGGGACCACCTGTGAGGTATAGGTACCCTATCAAACAAAAAAATAATTTTATAAAATAGTCCCATGAACGATGTTTTCATTACAGCGCCTGAACAATTTTTAAAGCATTTTTTTCGTATGAAGGTGTAAAAAAAGTAAATTAGAGAGTATGCCATATTTTTTTAAACATTTTTACCTTTTTTTTGAGATACGTCACATTGTTATAGGACGTGGGGCAATTTTGATCCATCTTCTTTATTGCAAGCCAAACATTAACCCTTAAAATAAAAGCAGTTTCCTCATCCCTTTTTCTATCACGATTCCGTCTCAGCGCCCGAAACTTTTCCTCCTGCCAGTGCACTCAAGGGTTTCGTAGTTTATTGGCACAATAAACGTAAACTAGTGACCGCGGAATGTACTGGCATGGCACCATAGGTGAATTGAATGGGGCACAAAGTATCCAAGTGACGCGAAACCAGATTAAGGAAGCAAGGGAAGTCCTCCTGATTGTAAGCTTGTATTATATTCATTTGTCTAGCTGTTAAGATATCAAAATGGTTCAACTCTGGGCATCCTTTGATGATCAACAAATTGTAAATAGTACAAAATATCTAAGTATGTCTCATCTACGTTCCGTCTATGATCTTAAGCTTTACCCATATGAACTGCGATGTAGAAACCACCAAACTTCGGTGCTTTTATTTTACGACTTTCAGCAGATGTGGATGATTTGTTATTTTCTAATGTTGATATCCGCTTTAGGTATACAATACTAGGGCACGCCACCATAGTGGCGGTAAGTCCCCTCTTTGAGGAGTGGCTCGGGAGGAGTCACGGCGCCCTCATCATCGCATGATGCAGGTCCTCACCGGACACGGTTGTTTCGGGAGGTACCTGCATCGAATCGGTCGTGAGGTGGCGCCCGGGTGTCACCACTGTGCGGACAGCCCCGAGGATACGGTGGACCATACAGTCCAGGAGTGCCCTGCGTGGGAAGGGCACCGCCGGGTCCTCGTCGAGGCTTTGGGCGGCGGCGACCTCTCGCGTTCGGCCCTGGTTCAGGCCATGGTCCGAGGCGAGAGGGAATGGGATGCCGTCGCCTCCTTCTGCGAAGCGGTCATGCTCGAGAAGGAGGAGGCGGAACGCCAGAGAGTTCGCACCTCTCATCCCGGCCGCCGCGCTGGACCAGGTAGACACCATAGGCGCCGGGTGTCGCGAGATGACTCCCGGCCACCGTAGGCGTGGTTCTGTGGGCGGTGAGTTCGGGTGGCTCATCGTCCCTCTGTCTGCTTAGACGACAGACCCGTGTCGACGGCGCGCGTTGTTCCACGCGCTCCTCAAAGAGATGTCAGCAACCCCAGCGGGGCCCAGCAGGGCCAAGGCCTGCCGGGGCTGCGGGTTGTTCGAAAGAGATACCGCGAACACGACGGTTTTTAGTCAGTAACTGAGTCTGACACTTCCTCACCGCTGCTAACCCACAGCGTGAGGGGTCATTTGATGATTTTTGACGTCGTTAAAAAAAAAGGTATACAATACTACCAACTCACCCCGTTAAACTTACGTAAACGTAAGTACAGGTGATGATTCTTAGGACGTAAAGTTCGGTCAACCAGAAAAGAAAAACCGATCAAGATCCAAAATACACTACTAAAAAGAAACTCAGTATAAAAAACGTGGGCAAAAAACCGTTTCATTCCCGTATTTTGAACACTTTAGTTGGAATTAACGAGTTCGCCTCTTTACACATTCATTCGGGCACCGAGACCCCACAGCAAAGCGAGCTAGTTACAATATTATTTCAACGTTTATTCCAGTCCAGAGTATAAAATCTGAGAATTATTTTTTTATCTAGACCATTACAATGTTTAAATCGCAGCCGGTTTGCGCGATTGTGCTGCCAGCAAAATGTATTTTATTTGAAAATTATACTAGGTAGCCGTGGACGGAGGGCATAAACGTGGTTATAAAAATAGAAGGCACAAAATTGCGATGTTATTGGACAGGATTTAGGTAAACTGTTACTTTCAATAGACTGGCTTAAATACACAATTTCATTCGCGTCTAGTTTTAGGATTTATTTTTGTACAAATGTTAGAAAATTCTAGTTATATGCGACCAAACGTGAACAGTCATGACGTGAATAGGAAAACTGGATTTTTATGTGTGATTTTCAGTTCTGTAGTTTTTGAACTATTGTATAGAAATATAAATACAAAAATGTTGAAATGCCGTGTAACAAAACAAACTTTTCATCTGTTGCATTCATTTTATTACAAACGGTTGGTGTTGAGTTTTTAGCTGAAAAGTGAATTTATGCATGAAAATATTTGCTTTTCGAGTTTTTTAGGAACTGAACTGATTTATTAGAAAATTTTTGTTTGTATAAATTCAGCAGTTTGAAAGCGGAAACAGTAACTAGAAGTATGTATGAGTGGTTTTCTTTCTTTTCGAATTTATTTGCAGTCTAAACAAGAAAAACTATTGTAAAACGTAACGACGGAAACGTGGACGATATAGTGGCCAAATTGTGAAATGGTACCTATATGTTGTAATATTTTATATAGAGTTTTTCTTCTTATAGGTATACGATAAGCATCCAATAAGTTATTTAGATAACAGTTTATAGATGTATGTGAGAACTATAATGCCTCCTAAATAGCTGTAACAGCTATCAGATATAACCTTTCACATCTGTCAGTTCTCATAAAATATTTGTAAACGAATCCATTTCTCAAAAAACATGACATAAAATATAAATAAGGTGCCATACGAAGTATTTTTTTATTCATAAAGTTTAGTCAAACGTTACTCCTGATAAGTTTCAACAATAAGAAACAATATTCAGCAATGTTATTGTTCTTTTATTGCGTTCTGAACAAAATAAAGCGAATATTTCTCACTTTGAATTATTATATTGCTGGAACTTTTATTTATTACCTGTTTGGCACGTAGAATCTTCCATGATTTGTGAGTCTAGACGCGAACTTTTTAAAATAGTTTCTCGAAACTGACTGGGTATATCTAAAAGTTGCTCTTCATTGTAAAAAGTATTGGATTCCAGTAGAATTTATGCGTCCTTCTTTCCTTCTAGATATTACATAGGTATTTGAATAAATTAATCCACTTTTTTATGAGGTGTCGTCGGTTTGAACTTTAAGTAACTCAAATGAAAGCTAAATCATTATTTTGTGATCGCAATAGTATTTTGTGTGAATTTGTACTTTTCAAAGTGCACTTGCAGTAAGATTAAAATTTACCATTTAAACAAAATAGTGTGAGAGAATAAACAATATTCATATTCACCAGATATTTTATATATTTTTTTTCCATCCATTGGAAAACTCTGTCTCATTATGGTCATTATTAATGCTTGCCACATCATTTATCAATGTTAGTGCAATATGGGCGCACCTGTCTGAATCGGGAAAAATAATGCATTAAACGGAAACTTTGCATAGTCCATTTATTATGTTGCCAATGGAGCTATCTTGGTTGTAGTTTCATGCTTAGTAATTAATAATAAAAGAGGTGAAATGTGAAGGTAATTAATGAAAAATAGCTACTCAAGAAAATATGTGGTTTTGGTATTTGGCTTATGGTGATTTCTCACTTAATAATTAGGTGTGACTAGAATGTTATCTAAACTGACCTTGAGCTCTTGACCTATCAAAATAGTTTTAGTTTTGTTCCTTAGTTGTAGAGAAAAGCCTTACCTATTAGTTGTAAAGAGTTGTAAGTACATATGCTAGCGTAAATCAGTCATCATCATCCTCCGAGCCTTTTCCCGATCATGTTGGGGTCGGCTTCCAGTCTAACCGGATTCAGCTGAGTACCAGTGCTTTACAAGAAGCGACTGCCTTTCTGACCTCCTCAACCCAGTTACCTGGGCAACCCGATATCCCTTGGTTAGACTGGTGTCAGACTTACTGGCTTCTGACTACCCGTAACGACTGCCAAGGATGTTCAATGACGGCCGGGACCTACAGTTTAACGTGCCATCCGAAACACTGTCAATGGTGTCTTAGAAATACTTAGAAAGTACATACAAACTTAGAAAAGTTGCATTGGTACTTGCCTGACCTCGGATCGAACCCGCGCCCTCATACTTGAGAGGTTGGTACTTTACCCACTAGGCCACCACGCGTAAATCAGTCAGCTACCGTGATAAAACCCTTTTAGTACTTATATTGGAGTAGAATTCAACCAAAACCGAAGCTCAAAATGCACGACGAATTTTGAGTAAATCTCAAAATTTTAAGAGCAACATCATCATTATTTCGCTATCATTGCTTCGCGTCGGAAATCACGTCAAGCGGTGACTGATTTACGGCGAACAACCACTGAATCACATCCATTGCGTGGCGTAGAAGTAAGAGCTTATCATCGGGGCGAACCAAGACGGAGATGTTCTCATAAATCGTTTAATTTATCAAGGCGAGTGTAAACTGACCCGAGATAGCTGAAGACGTGAGTGAGCAATCGAGTTAGTGATGCGAATTGATGCTTGATTTATTGACGTACCGTCGTAAGTCTCGGGTCGGGTGCCCATTGTCGGCACGGCACGGCATGGTTTTGCTTGGGGACGAATGAAAATATTATTTAACAGTAAATTGTAAATGCTATTTTAAAAAAACACTATTCGCTTTGTTGAGTCATTGGAATTTCAACTTTATTTCATTGTCAACATTGTCTTAGCTATTATGATTTTATTAGTCACTGGAAAATTTGTTCTCCCCACTACGGGATGATAAATAAGTGGGCTGTATCAGTTTGATAGGCGCGGTTTATTGCCCTTCTGATTACAAAACCAAAGATCTCGCGGACAAACAACTAATTTGATTTAAACGAATGTCGACCGTCGTCGGTGGTGTCCGCGAGTGCAAGCAGTAAAATGCGTTTCCGTGCCGTACCGTCCTTGGGCACCATTCCTTAGATACCTTATGAGCCACATGACGTTTCAGTATTGAGTGACGGTACAAGATTCGATTCTGTGTTCACTCAGTGAGGTGTCGGATTGTCACATATAGATGTTAACTGCACATTAAAGAATGTGAGAACCTTAATGCACTACGGAATTGGAACAGGAAGCTATGAATAAGTGTGTTTACTTCCATTGTCACCAAAATTAGGAATTCTTTCTTTTCTTCTCTCTATTTTATTAGTACTTTTTATTTGTCCACTGTCATGATTTATAGTATGTGAATTATCTATTATCTATGGAATTAAATATTCTTGTACAATGTACATTTTGTACATACAAAGCGCTAGTTACCATTGTTATTGCTACCTTAACCAATACTCACTATTTGATAACAACACCAAACAGGAGGTATTTAGTTCAAAACATTAGCATTATCACACCAAATAACCACCAAATTCCTTTGAAAATGTTCACATTAAACTCCCGTAGTAACAAAATAGCAATTTAGAGGGTGAACTCAAAAGCAATCATCATGAAATGCAATGGACCCAACCGATGCGAACTTTGAGATAAATATGCAATTTGTTCACTCTATAGTGAATCGCCGCATATTATTTCAGGCACTGCACATGCTTTTTAAGCGGCCGATTTTTTTTTATTGTTCGTAACATAGTGTTGGTTGATTGTACTAAAATGTTGCTGTTCTGGTTTATAAATATGTCGTTTTTATGCTTCTTTGAAAGTGATATAAAACGAAAACTTTGAAATAGTAACTTTGAACACATTTGCTTGAACATGTGAAAACACGTATTTGATTACTGAAGAATAAATACCAAATAATATTGCCGATTAAAATCCGTTTAAAAATTACTTAACTACTTTTACTTACAAGCGTTCTAGGCTACCATATATGGGACTTACATAGGAATCCTTTACCGCGAACATGACAGCAAAAGAATTGTTCTAAATAAAACGAAAAGGGTAATAAAAGTCAGGTGAAACCTGAATTCTCTTAGCTACGAAGCCCTGCTTATTGGTTTAGAGTACTCACACACTACAAACTTCTAGTCGGCCGACAGCTAGTTTGGGCTCATAAATCAGTATGAAGATGAATGGAAGTACGCACATAACAAAGATCCGGTATTTAGCCGGTAATACTGATTGAATTCATGAGAACTTATAAAAAATCTTTTATCGTTCAAACTGTCGGCCGACTGTTTTTTTTAGCCTTCAGTGTGCGCGTAGTCTTAGTTGAAAATTTAATAAATGTCTTATGAGGTAGATTGGTTCAGAATGGAATAAAAGAGATTGTTTTACTGTAAACAAAGTAGGCTGTAATTTCGACGGAATTACAGGAAATATTGTGGCGTTTCCATTCGAGCATTGTCATTCCTTATTACGTTTTTAATACAGTTCTTTGTAGCTCTCTGTTTGCTGTCGGTAGCCAAAAAAGTAGTATGCAAATGAGATAAATTTTATTTTTGGTAAGGTCAAAAGTTAATTTAAAATAAAACATATATACTACTGTGTTCCAATTTGCTTAAAATATCTTAATCGGGTTGGAAAATCCAATGAATTATAATCTGAAGACCAATTATTGTCCCAAACATTTTTGTGAAGAATATCGAAAGAAATTATAGGTACTAATAAATACCTTCACGTTTATTCATCCAGCTAAGAGTTAACCTACATTAATAATGAAGGCCTAACCAGCTGGATGGGTATAGAAAGATAATATTTAATGAGAAACCTTTCATGCGAAAATAGAAAAGTTGAGCGTTATTAAAATTTTGGGAGGTCAAGACCCGCTGTAGATAATTGAATTATGAAAACGTTCCTAGATATTAACCTGAGTAATTGTTATAATGAAATTGAGAAACTTAATGTTAAATATTTTTAAATTTTATTACCTCTAATATTATAAATAAAAAATTGACGGATGCTTAAGTCCTCAGCATGGCAGATTTTTCCAGTAGATTTTACAGTTTCTTTTAAATCAAGATGAACTCAGGGAAAAAATATATGCTACTCTACATAATCTCAGCCATAGGACGTCCACTGCTGAACGTAGACTTGATCTATCTTATAGCTTGTTTACATTGTTTGTTGAGTATCTGGCAATCAATTGGAACAGCCTTCTTATTCGATCTTCATTATAAGCATTACATGGATTTTTTAAATATAAGCGTGGCATGCGCAAAGGATTACGATTATTTGGATTTTCCAGTCTGGCCGGATTTGCCAGGCTAAAGAGCTTACTCTATAGCCCGGCGACCAGTTTAGCCTTGAAAATTATTTAGTCATAGACTAATCCTAAAATATATCAAAACCAACAGCTGTTGGGAACAGGCACAATATCCAAATCAATTTTTAGGTAAAATGGGGAACTAGCCATACCTTCGCTCAGAAAATTTGCCATCTAAAAACGGGTCTAGCCACCAACCCACGTGCCATATTTCATAAATAGCTGATCCCATACAAAATACTGTATTTCTTTTATAAAAAATCTTTGATGTGTTCAGAAAGGTTGCAGTTTATAACGAAGGGGTCCTTAATTGACGTAGGGATCTGACCTCGAAGGTAGCTGCTTCGAATATTAAGTGAGTCTCGGTTATCTAGGCAGGATATTTTGTATCAAGAACGATAAAGTTTAATGACCTCTTTAGTATTTAATTTTTACGATAGGTCTCCGTCATTTGGCGGATGATAACCTAATGGTCTCACTCGCTGCTACTAGAAAGTAACAACATAAATAAAGTTTTAATGGGTATAGGTAGGGTAGCTAGGACGTGATGGCTACTTATGCTTCAAAACTTGTAAAATACAACAGATTTTTTTCTCAATCGTAAACACACATGACTTAGAAGGAACAACTATGCTAGTTTTTATGTAAATATGCTTTTCGCCAGATCTTGAGCAGGTAGCGAAATGTTTTTAAAAGTGATACACATTTATTCAGTAGAATGAACCTTGTACGCGAAACCTTCATGGCTGAAAACAGCCACATTTCTTTTATAAATAATAATTTTCAAAGAATACTCTTGATGGACAAGCTCGTTATCTGAACACCGTAAAAACACTACACCATAAGAGATGCTATGTAAGAAAATTTGCATTAAATAAAGATGATACCTTCGTACTGGTGTTGTTCGAGAAATGAGTTTTTAACCTTGTGGAATTTGAAATTATTAGATATTAAATTCTCACCCTGAAGATTCATCTAGCTAAGGGTTCCCTGTATCTTTGTTTTCATATATTCTGCCTATGTAGTAGGTAATTAAGTATTTTCTTTTTTTGAATTAGTAACAACTACCAAGTTGGACGAATGCAGCAATGTTTCAAGTAAAACGGTTTAATTAAATGCTACAAAAAATAGACGATCGCCAATTAAAGATTCTTCGTACTTAAAACCAAAGCGATTGCATGTGACGTAAACATTTTCGCGATAAATTACATCGTTTTCCATTTTGACTTGGAACTAATGTAGGTATTTTTTTTAGCTCAATAAGGGCTTTATAAAATTGCTTTATTTTACACATCGGTTGTTAACACTTTTAATAAAATTATAAATATTTTATTGTTTATTTATTTATTATTATAAATATTTTACTTCTACTTGTTTCTGTGAATGATATAATTGTGTATTAAGGTTCTTCAAACCTAACGGACAGATATGTGGTACTTTGAAGTTTGTTGCGCCACTTCTGCTTTCCAGCAAAAATACGTAGGAAGTGGTGGAGGAGTATAGATTAATATGGACGAAGTGATACAAAATCAGTCTATAATTCCCAACAGGATTTTCCAGTGCAATTGTAGTTGGTTAGTTTTGTATGAACTGTTGAATTTGTATGAGTATTTTTGGTTAGTTCATAATTTTTACACGCTCTTTCCCCTTTTATTATAGACGCACGCATTGTGGGATTAAAGAGAGCTTTTTGCAACGAGTTTAATTTCAGTAAAAATGTTAACTCGACGTTTGTGTATTTATTTGGTTTATATTCGTACATCACACTATTCTAAAACAAATATTGAATGTTTCTTTGTGAGTGATTTAACAGTAAAACCACGTGTGGATATTGGGTATATGTGTACCTACCTATTTATTTATTTTCAATATTAATTCCATATGAATTAGCAAACAATTCATTTAAAAAGAAATTAGACAGCTTTTCAAAAATATATTGTACCATGTAAGGATAAATTCGTAGTAAACACATTTGTGAATCAAGTGTTTCTCTTTTTGACACCTCTGTGACTAGCAAGTAACTAAGTAGTAATTTAATTCAAAAATAGCTGACCGAAAACTAAAATACTTCATTTAAACTCAAGGTCCACTGTCCATCCACAATACGTCATTCCGGTGGCTTACCTAAACAACATCCAGTAATATCGTCACAAAGATTGGGTCATGGATAACAAAACATGAGCGGAGGAGATGTCATAATGTAAAATCTCTTAGGGTGCGTCCACATCTGGCGAATGTGCCGCGAATGCGCAGCTCGCGAGCCGTTTGCGACCTGCCCGCGAGCTGCGCGCGTGCAGTCACTGCAATAGCTTGGTGCGCCTCTTTAGCGCAACTCATGCAAGGCTCGTATAGAGCGCGCGATCTGCGCGCACTCAGTTCTCGCCCTTACAGTTCCGTTTATTATTTAATAAAGAGCGCGTCGCGCGCCGCCTGCGCGCGGCGCACAAACAAAAATGTACGCGCGCAGCTCGCGGACAGGTCGCAAACGGCTCGCGAGCTGCACATTCGCGGCACATTCGCCAGATGTGGACGCACCCTTAAGAAACTATGTAGTGTCACTAAACTCACAGGTGAAGATACTGGCTACGCCCCGATACACTTCTTTTCAATCTGTCCATTTTTTTAAACCAAGGCAGCAATCAGTTTACAGCAACCTTTAAAAGATGTCTCAAGGTACACCAACGCCTCCTTAGTTCAGTAGAAATTGATAGATTTGATCATTCTCATAGGTAGTTGACCTAGAAGAAGGCGCCTGACCTACCTGGACCTGCCTTATGGCAACTCCGCCCATTTTTCTTTCCTCCATAATTTGAGTTCAGAAACTGATTGTTATTTCATTCAGGTCTAGTTTTAGACCTCGCTGCATGACGAGGGTTCGTTTCAAGTACGTCACTTGTGTCAACTTGTCAACGATAATCCGGGAATTGTCTGGCGCAACCAATCTTGGTTCATACATTATTAACTATCGAGGTTGTGTTAGGGAAATTGAATCTTATGTGCTTGTGTTAAGGATGATTGTGTGTGTTTCGTTACCTGAAAGAAAATCTTACACAAAATCATAGAAGTAACCATTTAATTATTTTTCTTGATATTACATTTTATCGAATATAATAGTGGTCCAGATACATACAGGCTTTGATATATTATTTATTGTATGCTTGTATGAGCAATATCGAAACATCATCATTTGTTTTATTTTTGCCTAAATACTTCTGAGGATTAAATTAAATTAAATTTTTTGTTTGAAAAAAAATCATGAAGCGCTAGCGTGTCCCTATCCTGCTTTCGTTTCCACCAAAACAAAACACGGCATGTTTACGTAACAACCTCTTTACGAATTAGAACTTTTTCGTTTCTGGCTGATTAAACAAAGTTAGATCAAAGTTGTGTTTTCAAACGGAAAGGTAGTGGTTACTTTTAATTGTGAATTAGAGGAATTCGTTTGGATCAAGATATTCTCAAAGCAAACACAGTACAGACAGTCAAAATGAATATCAGCTACACGTTTAATCTGCTACTTAGTTACGATAATTTAAATAATTTCAGCTGCATACTAAATAAAGCCAACTATATTCAAAACGATCCACAGTAATGTAATAACCCGTTCCTCTCGACACACAGAGACTTCAATTTCGACACCATTATGGAAATTAACTTCGCATTCCTAAATTTCACAATTTCTCGCTCCAAAATGATTTGCAGTGCCGACTTAATAATACCTCTGAAAGCACTAGTGTGACAGGAGTTGTGTTAATTGAAAATGGACTTTAGTGCGGTCATATTAATTATCAAATTCAATTGGGAGTTATGATGGTATATTTGGCTTTTTAATACAATTTTAATTAGGTCTTGGGGTATTTGAATATCACTAGCCGTAGCTTATGTTTGGTATGAATACCTGAATTCATATAGTAACTCATTTATGATAGTATTCTTAACCAAATTTATAATGAACGAAATTGAAAATTGGAGTTACAGTAAAATTATTTTATGCATTTGATTCTTATAATACGCTACTTACTTTATTATACATTTGAATACAGTCCTGCTGCTATATTATTTTTATATCAAATCAATATATTTTTTGTGATAATGTAATCGAATAGTCTATCTAGATAATCGATATCCTATATCCAATAACTTAACAGCTGGCATTCCTTTTTCCAACCCAAAAGTCTAAAGCCCGTGAAAGGCCTAAAAACTCGTTGTATTTCAATATGTGAAGCCCTACATACAATTATTTGTTCTCAAATTCAGTGACTACAGAAAAAGTATTTCGTTCTGAATTCGAAAGGGCTCGCAATTTGTACTGAAATTAATTCTAGAAATGAAAAGGTTTGTCTGTCGTTTAATTCGGTTTTGTAAATGGAAAATTAGTTTATGCCTGATCCTGTTAAAGGGAATCGGAGTTTCGTTTATTGTCTCTTGACCTATATACGATTTGAAGCTTAGGATATTTGATAGCGTATTGAATAAAACTTTTAACTAAGTATTTTATGATGAAGAAGTTGGTAATTTTTAATTTCGTTAAAAACTGTGATTTACAATTTAGTGAATAGCTAAGCTGACCCATACTGACATTATAAAGCTGAAGTTTGTTTCTCTGTTTGCTTTAACATTAGACGCTAATCTTAGAAACTACTGGACTAATTTGAAAAATATTTCAGATAGCATGTTTATTGAAGAAGTCTATAGCAGATACTTTTTATCAGGATACCTAGAGAAGTCCCCACAAGACGTGGGTGTAACCACTACACAAATTACATACCTAACACAATTAAAACTATCGAAATCTTGAGTGGAACTTCTTAACCGTATTATAAACTATCAGTGCTATAGAATATTAATACCTCAGGGATGAACTCACTGGATCTTTACTGGTTATATGAATATGCATGTGGTTTACACACGAATTTACATACCTTAGTTCGGATTCGATCTTCGTGATGATAGGAGAGATTTCAGTTATGTATACTGGACATAAATTTGATATTAATGGCATGATAGAAACTAGCAAAATGTATGAAAAATGGAGTGATTGAAATAATTGGATGTTAAGCAACTTTAATTAAATAAAATAAATAAATAAAAATTAGTATGTAAATCTCATTTTAAGTGAACCATGTTCTCATGAGAATATAAAGGTCTTTAAACCTTATATAGTTTCTATTTACTTTCTTACTACTTTACTTTACTCTAAGATAATTAAAAGTATTCTTTTCTGGAAAACTTCGATCTTTTTACGTACTTCATTAGTTTCATTAATAATCCTAAGATTTCCGTTATAACTGACCTAGATAATTTTTTCTTTTAACATTTTGTTAAAAACGTTTCTTCTAAAACGTTCATTATTCCGCGTCGAGTTTATTGTTTTGAGAGAAATGACTAAGTAAACTGGGAATCCCTTTGGATGGGTCCAATTAAATCTTACGATTTTCAATTCCAGTATGCAAATAATAATCCGGCTGCTTATTTAAATGACAGAAGAACTCGCAAAATGTCGTGATGGTGGAACGACCTTCGAACAATGGTCGCGTTTAATGGAATCGATTACTCATCTGTGTACAGAATTTACCTGAGATGTTGGACATTTGTTATATTCTTAATTTTAGGTATCGATTAGATAGTAATGATGGGTATGTATATTTACAGAAAAGGTAACACTAATGGTAAATATGTCTGCGCCTGTCTCTTGACTGATTTTGGATCGGGAAGTATGTGGAGGGGTTTGTGATGATATAGGTGGGTTGAGGCTATATCCCTGATACATAGATATCCTGTTGTGGTGGACCTGTTTTAACTGATATTTATGTATTGTTAAAAAACAGACTCGTGTATTCTTACGCCTATGAACTTTTAACGTGTAACGGTTCATAATTTGTACTTTCCGATTCCCAGTATTAGTCTGAAATTGCTTATGACTTGCTTGCTTGCTATAAGACAGCAAAGTTAAAAATGTTATATCGCTTAACTTGAAACAATGTCTCGGCAGCTTTGCCCACACTGAATCATAAATATGACAATACATTAATGAAGTAATGGACTTCGTATGAAATATTCACCGAATAGGTTCATATATTCCATAGAAGGCGCATAAATCTAAGTTATTATGTCATGTTTGCTATATTTTCGCAACAATAGTGTCGATGGGGAAATGAATGCTCACTCACATGCTTCCATGGCTTATTTATGGGCCCTTGTCGAAGTAAATCATAAATGCTGTCCGTGATTCTGTGTAAGCTTATTTCCATGAAAATTCTCGTCGTGCGTGAGCATTACCAGAAACACTCTTAAAATCTAGAATTTTCGAGAATCAAACATTTGATAAATCCGGTGAATTGAGTATTTGTATCCGATGCTCGAAAGTGGGTTATGTATCTCTAAGAAATCACTGATATTCACATTCGTTCTTATGTGTTTTTTTTCTGGGAACGAACATAGTGTGCTATTTGGCTATGAAAAGATACTGTTTTGTAGTTGCGTTACTTAATTTACTGTTTTTTTTATTATTAAAATAACGGATTAAAATAATGTTACCTTGGTGTTTTTTAGATATAAATATCGTTAAAAAGAGTACGTTGGTTGCGTTGTTTTTTAAAGTGAACTCTAACAGTAAATAGAGTAAGTATTTTAAGATATTCTATAAAAAGCTTTTGAAAAAACATCAAGATACATATTTATATTTAGTTAGGCACTAACTAGTTATTTATCTAATTTAAAGTTATTTTGGCGTACCTACTTATCGCTATTTAACTGAGACATAAAGACTGTTTACACTACGTATTTTTAGAACCTATTCCTAACCATGTATCGTACTATGAAACAGAACCTTCTTTGGTAGAATAAGGGCAAGGACTTACGACGTACATTGAGTGGAGTAATCCATTAACATATTTGCTTGAGGTCGTGGCTCGCCTTTCTAAAACGACGTATGTCCTAATCAAAGAAACGTGCTTCAATGTCTGGTCACATAATATGAGGTCTCACAAGGCTTTTAAGAAAAGATCTTGCTTATTCGAGTTTAGCTGTATCTCACGAAAGCGGGTGAGAGAGTGTGTGTGTGTAAATGTACCATGCACATTGTCTTTGTATGCGTAAAGTCAGGAGCGCTCAGTAGTGGCCGAGTCGCCGAGTTACACAATGATATTGTGCATATAGGTACATACATTTACACACACAACTGTGGCTCACCCGCATGAGGCAAAACATCCTATACTATCATGCCCGATAAGTCTCTAATATTTGAGTGATTTTTATGTGTATGACTTATGTTGGTTTAATTTTCCTACAGCTAAATCTTTTCTGCTTTCAACATTTTATTAAATGTCTATTTATGTGTACAATGACATTTTGTTTTCAATTTGTTTTAAGCCTGTTTCTTACCTTTTTGGTTTTTGATTTTTTCGGAGCAATTTGAAGGCTTTTTCCTAATTTTATTGGAGTGTACGGGATAAGCATCCTACGTGTGCTGAAATTAAACTGAAATCCTGAGTATTTTCTAAAAACATTCATGTTCTTAATTTGGAAAAACGAAAATATAAAAATAAACTCCTACCTACGTGTTATTTGCTAGAAATAAATTGAAGACTCAGAAGTTAAAAATAATATCGAGGTTTCAAATAATAAAAACACACCTTTAGTTCTTTCAGCTTTTAGTATTTATTGTGAAGTAAAATATAAAAATAAATGTATTAGAAATATATTAAACTTATGAAAATACTAAATAAACACATTTTGATGAAACAGATTCTTAGGTTGAGTGACATTAGCATAACAACTGTCTTATGCTGAAGAGTTCGTTTGTTTGCTTGAACACGCTTATCTCAGGAAATACTGGTACGATTTTTAAAAATCCTTCAGTTTTAGATAGCCCTTTTATCAAGGACGGCTAATGGCTATAAGCTCCTTTTTAACCGGGTTTGTGGAGAAATTTCCAAGGCAAACGGGTGCAGAAGTCAGTATTCTACAAATTACTATCTTAGCAGCAAAACTATATCACTACACAGCATGATATAATACATTTAAAGCAATGTAGCAAAGCAAGAGCAAGTTAAAGTAATTACCATGAAACTTTCTGTTCTGAATTAACAATGGGATTGCATTCAGTACGAAGTGGGACACTATTCTAATGGCGTATCTCACTCGTCTGCCATTCAACGGTCGTATTATTCAGCTGACTATCCATTTATTTCAAGGTTTTTGTTCACGCTGACTGTTTTGTGTTTGTTTGATAGTTTTGTGTTTTTTTTTTTTATTATTTTGCGTGGGTGGTAGTTGGGGATCACAAGTTCTAGATTGAATTGTTCTTTGAAGAATTCAAACTAAAGTAGCTTTCTGAAACTCAAAGAATTTTTCAAATCTGTCCGGTAGACCTTGAGAAAAGCGCGTCCAACCAATTACTTAGCTTTATAAGTTTAGATATTTTTACTTTCCGCCTTTGTTTGTTTAAAAACTTCAGGATACTGATTTTTTTAAGTAGAAGATTTTTTTTTAATCGATTCAAGATAGGTCCGATGTTTTTTCCTGTTTTTATGTTTTTCATTTCCTAGTTCTTTCAATAGCACATGCTATCAATACATTCGAAATAAACACTCGTTTGAAGTCACGTTATGTTTTGTATTAAGCGCCCCACTTGAGGAGCTTCAGAAAGCAGATTTATCTGGCAATCAGGAAATTTTCCTCTCGCTTCAATGTTTATTAGATTATTTTTTATCGCCGATCGCCTTTTAGACGAGCGTCGTAAATAAATAGGCAGGGAGGGTGTCGCGGGTTTCGGGAAATTGCGGTAGTTTTTTTCAGGCGTTTTTAATTTGCAAAAAACTGAGGTAAAATAATTTAATACGTGACCGTTCAAAATTTAATAAGTTCTTTCTACATATAGATATAGCAAATCAAATGTTACACGTATTTATACTGCAGTTGACTTGCGATGGTTTATCTAAGACGAAAGATCCACTTAAAAAGTCTTATATTGTCTTAAGCACTTACTTTAACGGCTAATGTAATTGCCTTTCCTCTTCAAAGCAGCTTGATGAAGAGCCCTTCTTTTAGTACTCGTACAAGAAATAAAACACTCGCGACAAACAAACATGCTGCAGAACAAACTGCAGTTTATCATGTCGAATATTTTATACGGTATACACACAAAAAGTGGATATGAAGCATCTCCTTATTGCAGGAGATATTGAACTTTGTCTCCATGTAGTAAAGTACAATTTTGTGTGGCATGATTATAAAAATGTTAGCTTTTCGTGCACTGGACAATCTGCGGGTATACCAACGTAAATTTATAAACTAGTAGGTATATTTTTGGTCTATGTCTAAACATTGTGATGTAGGTAAACAGAGAACTAGTTATAGCAAAGGCACACAAGCCTAGCATAATGCCTGCTTTTTTAGAAATAAGTCTAAGAGCTTTTGCTTCATTACAAGAACGTTGTCACTGGCAGATATAATATGTCAGGAAGTTTTATAATACTGACATGATACTCACATTAATGATGTTTCCGAATATTAGATAAAAAAAGTAGGCTTTCCCTAATAATCGAGCTAATTGTTGAAGAATTTGTCTAATCGAACCGGTAGTTACTGAGATAAAAAAGTTCAAAGAATTATCACATTTTTTATACAGGGTGTGTCGTTCACAATCACATTAAATCCTATCGCATATACTTTATGATATTCTATGGCGAATTGTAAAAAAAATAACCCAATCCATTCAGTGGTTTCGCCACAGGAGTCATTTTTCGTTTTTATAATTTACAACATCATGTGTAGAGCAGAGATAAAGTTAGGAGTATCGAATGTTTTGAGCTGTCAGTTTTCAAGGGAGAATGTCAGTTGTTTGTAATGACTGACTTTTATATGGTGTTCCTTCTAATTTTCGCACATTTTTATTCTATTTACTTTGTTTGAAAAATTCATTTTTTTTATTTTTACGTATTTTTATTTTTTCTTTGTTTTAATCGACATAATATTAACCAGTATATTAACGCATTTCATTTAATGTGATTGTGAACGACACACCCGATATACCTACAAGCAACAGGCTAAAAAACCTGGTGTTGCCAAGTAACAATTTATTCGAGGTATTTTTATTCAATGCGTAGGCATTACGTGTTTTGAAATCCTAAAATAACAACTACCTACTGAATAGGCAGGCCTTGGGGAGGTCTAAAATTAGCTCGAACTTAGGTAAACATAAATCATATTTGTAGCTGTTTTAATCAAATAAAATTGTTTGAAGAAATTATATTTATTTCGCTAATGAAACGAGAACTGTATTATTAGTCGTTGATTTAATATTTTTTTCGTTTCTTTCTGAACAAAATAAGTATGTACCCACATATGTGATCGTACAAGCTTTTAAAATTAGTGTAATCAAACAGTTTAAAAAAATCAGTACATTTACTAAGATAATTTTCTAAAAGTTATTTTTTACAAGTCAAGGCTTTTGCTTACTAAAGTATATCTATACTATTCTGCCATTCAATTTTCTGAAGCTTTCTTGGGCTTCAAAAAGTAATATTCTTTAAGCCTTTAATACAAAAACAATAAAGGTACCAACAGACATCGTGTCGTATAATGTAAACGATTTTTTAAAACGCGACACACGAACACAATCCAATCTTGTCGTCTTTGAAAGATAATCTGATACCACTTCTGTTCTTAGAGTAATTGAAAAGCGTATAGAAACATTGTCCCAGTTCCAAACACTCATATTATATAGCTGAAGTGTGTTGGTTTGTTTATTACGCTATCACAGTTAAAATGAGATAAAACTGTGGTATGGGGTTGAGTTAGGACTTTTTTTGGTTAGGAAGGAAAGCATCATGTTCAACTGTTCTGTCTCTCAGTGTTCTGTAACTCAGTTTCAACTGAGGGTAGAGCATAAGGGAGTATCAGACTCTTAAAGATTAAAACCTTATGTTTCATTTGAAGCTCTTCTTATAACTCTAACTGGTGGTAGCTCTTTCGAACAATCACACAGTCTCAGCAAAGATAGGTGGCACCTAGGACATTCTATCCAAGTGCGATAAATTATTTGCTCGCAATGCTAGCGAAACCACAAGAAAAAGCGTGTACATTATACAAAAAGAGTTTTCTAAAAGCATTGACAAAAGATAACTCGAGATTGATAAAATCATTTGAACGTGGTTAAAAATAGAAAGCTATCTATTTACGTGATGAGAAGTCTCGTGTTCTCACTTAGAGGCAATTTGTTTGCTGTTAAGTAAGAACTATTCGCTTTCCAAGAAATATTGTAACCTTTGTTTGGTATTTATTTTTAGAGGTGTAAGATTTAAATCAAGGGCCAAAACAATGATATAGAAACAACTAGAGTCCAGAATAATTAGCAAATGGAGCGGATAAAGTCTGTCCTATCCGAACTAAACCCTTATTAAAAGCAAAACATTCTGTCTTAACTCTACAGTACGAACCTCCAGTTCCTAGACTCAAGGGTCATTAACTATTAATGTAATGATATTCAAAGTCCAACTTTCACTAACTGTCTACAGAGCTCAAATCAAGATTGATAAACACCACCCAATTTTCCACGACATAAAATTTACGGATCATGTCATATAAACTGTCCCCTATAATCCCTTATCACCAGAACTTAGGCCCCGAATAATTAAACAACGTCAAGATTTATACCCCTTATTACAAAGCACTAAGGTTCAAAATTGGGCGCAGTATTTATCAGATTTTATTTAGAGTCAATGAAAGGAGACGTTCGTTGGCAATTTGCTTCGGCAAGGAATACCTAAATAATTAATTTCATTGACATTTGGAAGTGAAAGAACCCTCATTTGCACTTTACTTCGTCATTAGATATTGGGTGTAAATTGAATTTAAATTGCAATTATAAAGAAACTTGTGTGAATAGGCCATTAACGATGTTGACTTCGGAAAATTTCCTATACATTTTTTCAATTGAAATTCGTTGCTTTGTTCATTTGAATGAAAGCAGTCGTTAGAAAAACCTTGTTAAGAAATGTTTACGACACCTGCGTCTGTTGACGATCATACTGATCAATAAAAATCACGTACATGGATTATATTTTAACCTAGAAGAATATGATTAGATACTTTTAAATTCTACATACGTTCAAAAGTCCCATACAAAGACCGAAACTTGGCAAAATAGCTTCCCTTAAGAATTAGTTTGCATCCTTTCTTGTCAGTCGAGTAGTACTGAGATTAGCACGTTCCACTTCAACTGCCTCGTTGGTCTAGCTGTCGCAAGTGCGGCTGCTGAGCACGAGGTCTCGGGTTCGATTCCCGAGTCGGGCCAAAATCGCTTTGTGGGTTTTAGAAGACTTTCACAAAGCAGCCCGGAGCCTGGAAGTTGGTGATTGATACTCCCGTGCATCGGAGAGCACGTAAATGTCGGTCCTGCGCCTGATCTCTCTCCGGTCGTGTCGGATTACCGTCCCATCGGGCTATGAGAGTTAAGGAATAGTGAGTGCACCTGTGTCTGCGCAAATGCTCGTGCACTATAATATGTCCTGCGTAGTTGGCTAATCTCCTTACGTGAGAACAGCCGTCGTAGCCGATAATCGGTTAGGAGGACATCATCATCAGCACGTTCAAACAAATAAACGTAGGTATAAACAAACTCTGCAGATTTAGTTACTATAGAGCTATACAAGCGTGTATGTAGATGTCTAGCAAAATGATAGGATTCCCAAAACCCGCTAAACAAGATTTCAACTTGGGTATTATGTCTTTTGAAATGGACACTGGTTTATCTAAATCCGTTGCTTGGCGGAACGTACAAATCAATCCGCCGAGATAATTGGGTCTCGCTAGTATCTCGAGGGTATTGGTTTAGTCCTTCCTATAGTATATCGAAGCTTAATATAAAGATTTAAAGCTGATTGAAAGCTGGTGACCGCGTACACTAATGAGGATTGGGTCTAGAGTTCTGGTCGGGGTCCATTTATATTGAATGTGTTTTCGTCAATCACTTTTTCATTAGAGATCAGTTTAAACTTTACTACTACTCAAACCTAAGTTCTCCGCCACGTTTGTGAAAGAGTCAAAATCGATTAAATGGATTTTTATAAGGTTTTCTTTAATAGGTAGAATGATTCATGGGCACGGTTTTGTCATGCATTTACATACCCCAGGCAAACCCGGATATGCCACTAGTGGTTTATTTTTGACTCGATTTTGAAGGTGGAAAATACGAGACTGAGAAATACACCTATATTATTACTTAATGTTATTTTAGTAGCTCTGTTATGGTGGTGAGATACAGTTCGCCAAAATATGGATATTCATGTAAGTAGTTCTCCGTAATTTCACGCATATTATCGTTATGAGGAAATAATATCTATTCATTATTCGACGATTTCAATTCGATGTCGAATTAGAATTATGCATTTCCGCGAAATGAAGGTTGTTCTTTAGTTTGAAATTTGCTAGGATATCGTATTACTATAGTTCGGCCATTCAGAGAATGCGTTCCTGACACGTCGCGATTGAACTGACGACGTAACTTTGCAATGGCGTTGCAGTTACGATAAAAATATTTTTGCTGGTTGTTTACCGTTTTAACAATTGAGGAGCATTAAAACAACATTATTATATCAATAATCAATGAATGTAGTTACGTCGTCAGTTCAATCGCGACGTGTCAGGAACGCATTCTCTGAATGGCCGAACTATAATACCTAGTATTTAAGCATCAAAACAGAAAATATCAAATTCTAACTATAGCAAAAAATAAAATAGAATGTTCAACTGATAAAAACATGATTTTTTTTCTATTAAAAAAAACTATTGCATCCGCGTAACTTTTTTCCGTACTCGGACAAAATAAGTATAACTTACTAATACGTAACCCGGGAATTGTGTCAGTGAGAGAATTTTGCAGATCGGTTCAGAAGTTTTAGAGCCTTTCGCGTCCAAACAAACAAATAAAGGTTCTCTTCATTATATTATTGAATTATAATACTACTATAGGTAATGTTTCAACAAGATAGAAGTTTCTATAGCAAGAGAAAGCTTTCATACAAACACGACGCATTACACCTTCGAGCACTAAGTAGCCTAGGTTAGTTTATAAGTATATATAACACATTAATGAAGGGTTACTTCAAATAGGGTCAAAGAAATAAGGAAAGAAAATAAGCTCTGAGTTTATGATGTCCAAAATTATGAACAACTAGCTTTTCTTGCGGTTTCACTCGCATCCCGTGGGTTCTACTGTACTCATCATCCTCCGAGCCTTTTCCCAAACTATGTTGGGGTCGGCTTCCAGTCTAACCGGATTCAGCTGAGTACCAGTGCTTTACAAGAAGCGACTGCCTATCTGACCTCCTCAACCCAGTTACCCGGGCAACCCGATACCCCTTGGTTAGACTGGTGGGTTCTACTGTACTGTACCCGAATAAAGTATCGGTTTAGAAGTTGCGTAGCCTTTGGGTACATACAAACAAACAAAAAAATGTTTTCTGTTTATATTAGCACCTATGAATGTGACGGTATACACCAATGTTCACTATCAACCTTTTCTGTTGTTTCTCTCAAAAAGAGAAGAAATTATAAATATAAAGATGAAAAGTTTGTTTGTTTAACGCACTATATATCAGGAACTAATCAACGGATTTGTTAAGTTCCTTAAGTTTTAGGTAACTAGTCCGTTTGTCAAAAAAAAGCTATAATAAGTTTCTGTCCGGGTAGGGCTGCCATCCGTCCGGGTTTCCCCGGATTTGTCCTCGTTTGGAGGCCGTCCGGGGGCCGTCCGGGCGGGGTTTCAAGAAGTGTCCGGGGAAAACCCGGACAGTTTTCATGTAAGGAAGCACCTCATTGAATTAAAAAAATCGTACTTATTTGGGGAAAAAATGCGATTTACGCCAAATGTCCTGGTTTTTTTAATATTTGTCCGGGTTTGGCGAAATTCGAGATGGCAGCCCTATGTCCGGGTGCACGGATCGGTTACCGCGAGATCCGGATGAAGCCGTTGGCAGAAGCTAGTACCCACAGCTATAAAAACAAAACAAAAACAACATTATTTAAATTCAGAAACTCCTTTAACATTACCCTCTTATTATAAAAACTGCCGCAAGAAGTGGTTTAAACCAGACTGAAGACGTCTTGGTTTGTTACGGTACTTACGATAGTCTTTACATCCTTATTACAAAACGTAGACTAAGAGAAGACTGTTTGGTACTTCGATTTGTCTGTGGTTGAAATAATATCCACAGATTATAAGCAACAAATATTTAAATCATTCGTTCAATTGTTCCGAATTCTATGCGCTGTTCCTTTTTACATTATTTTATTAAGTGCATTTTGATGAAAAATAAATAACTATGATAATAAAACAAATATCTATGCGGTTGAAAATCTTACGTTTTATTATTTAAAGGTAATTTTATATTTCTAGTATCTTTTAACGATATACACGATCCAATTATTCTCTTTTAAACAACTATCGAGTTTGCGCGTATAACGGAACGTCAGCGTGTATGTTTTGTTTTTAGGTTAGGAATAACTTGGATTATTTTCAGCCCGATTTAAATGATTAAATAAGATGTTGTACATCTAATTAGAAACTCTTCAAAATTAAATGCACAATAACTTATATATATAATGCACACAGTATATCGTGTGCATTAAATTACCAAAAAAAAAGGAAACAACATAAAAGTAGAAAACTATCTTTTATTCCGAAGTCTATTTATACAGTCAAACGCACTGAGCCACTGATACATGTTGGAAACACAAACACACAATCTTGTTCCGAATCTTGTTCGTATTATTTCGAAAAACGTAAATCGATATTTATATCGAAAATTGTCGTCAGGTAATTTGAAGAGATTTTCTCGATGACGCACTCTGTTGGGTCCCCAGACACTCTCAATAGTATTCTAACACATCCAAGTATTCCAAATCATACATATTTACATCCACTTTAGTTTTTTTCATCACAAAACAATTAACCTCAAAAGTAAATAATGTCGGAATTTGACGTTTGTCGACTAAGTACTGCAGTTAAACTAGGGGGCTCGATGGTTTCTCTTTTGTACTACAGATAGTAATAGGACTTGCGATAAACTGCGTTTTGTAATAACGTTTTTTCAAGGTCGTACTTAAAGCTGGATTAAAGGTAGTACAAAAGCCGATACTTATTTGATACCGAGTTTTATAATAAGAGGGTAAAGGTCTTCGACGGTTTATTTTCCTATCGAATTTCTATCAGAAGAAGGGGCATACTCTAACTTTTGAAATTTTTTTTTGTAACCCGAGGCTTTCCAGTTAAAATACTTTTTCACCTTTATTTATTGCCCGTTGGGACTAATAAAAAAAGATAGAGTGATGCTTGAAAAAAATAAGAAGATGGTAAATAAATAATTTATCAGTATTCCTTAGTAATTTTGATATTTAATCCAATATTGATGTTGTTTAGGTAGGTAAATTACAATAAAATTACCTTTCTTCGTAAGTTTTCCATTGTGGGAAAGCAACACTTGTATCGTCCATGTGTCCTAGTAGCCAGACTGACAGACTGTAACTCATAAACTTCATATTCAACTGCATGCACACAACAAAAGATCAGGTACGTATCGCTCCATTCACTCAAATGTGTTATCAACAGAAGGTGTAAGAGGCGTTAGTAATTTTCCTATAGCCGTCAGCAATTAATTGGGACGTGCCCGCTCTATGCTCCGTTCACCACAATCGTCGATGCAGTTTGAAATCCAGTCCATAGATATTCTTGATTGACAAGAGAAAGCATACATCCAGTTGTGGTTTGTAGTTTAGGGACTCAGTATATTATTTAGGATGTTAGTAAGTCATGTTTTGGAGGAAATTAAGTGTGTTAAACAAACCTTTGTGAGGTGTACTAATTCTCTTCTTCATATAAAGGGAAAATTCTCATAGGGTTTGATGCAATTTATTCTTATTTACAAGATCTGAAAGCTGAAAATGAGATATTAAAAATAAAGAAAGACAATACGTAGCAATTTATCCAAATACATAATTGTATGTTGTCGTCTATGAACTAGAAGGCGTAGGGGCAAAATAAACATAACATTATATTTCATGGTGCCGTTTCGTCAAGATAAAGCGAAATTACATCACTAAAGACACGTAACACTCAAGATTAGGCCATAAAAATGTTTATGACGTCTAAAAACTTACTAAATACCCGTCATCCTCATCCTCCGAGCCTTTTCCCAACTATGTTGGGGTCGGCTTCCAGTCTAACCGGATTCAGCTGAGTACCAGTGCTTTACAAGAAGCGACTACCTATCTTACCTCCTCAACCCAGTTACCCAGGCAACCCGATACCCCTTGGTTAGACTGGTGTCTAAGCTATACTTAGAAAGTACATACAAACTTAGAAAAGTTGCATTGGTACTTGCCTGACTTGGAATCGAACCCGCGCCCTCATACTCGAGAGGTTGGTTCTTTGCCCACTAGGCCACCACGACTGAGATAAATGTAGCTAGGTAAAAGTCTAACCAAACTATATTACGGCTCGCAACTAACTTCCGAGCATAAGTGAGCGCATCATGGCTATGCTGCCCGCTGATACCCCGAAACTATTTTTGCACAGCAACTCGTACGTTGTTCAGAGCGGTTTATTTGAAGCCTTCACAATAATGGACATTTGGAAAAAAATAAACATTTTTATTAAAAAATAATAATACTTAATATTTTTACAGTTACCAAGCTACAAATATTTAGTTAAAGTCAAGCAAACAGACAAACATTCCGGTCAGTTTCTGTTACGGTAAACGGACCACGTACTTCATTTCCTTCTCTTTACAATATAGACGAGTCCGAAACTCATTAAGGTTCGCCGAATGAGAGCGAAAGTTTTTCGGATCTCGAAAGTGAAGGCAAATAAAAATAGGTAGTACTTCCTTGAGTGATTAGGCCTGCCTTTCATGGACTTCTTGATTCCACATTTGTATGGGTGAAAGGAATTTGGAGGTTGCTATGAGAAAATATGGAGATTATATTAGCTTAGAAGTTAGGAGCCCTTGCTCGTAGTATGTCAGTTTAAAAGTTTAGCTGTTCGTCGGCTAGGATGCTTGATAACGCATCCTTAAAATTAAGGCATGCTTGACCTTGTCATAGGAAGTATAAATGGTTTAATCTGCATCCCTAGGGAACCACTTCCTGCACCTGGATAAATACCTAACAAGCGATACAAAGAAACTCTTCAGCTCTACAATATTATTGTAAGTTATATAAAAATGGATTTTTAATTTAGAAATACTTCTATTGTATTAATGATAGAATAAATATAAATTACTTGACAGTTAAAGTTACGGCTAAAGTTTAGTCATTATGCTCATTGTTAAGCTCAATTAACTTCTTTGATAATTATCCAGCACGAACATTATGTATGAGATAATTAAAATAAACATGTACAAGTGATAAATAAGTAAATACAACTTAGATCATAAATACATTTGCTAAAAGTTTATATCTTTGTCGTAAATTAACTGAATAAGATCTAAACTCGAGAGTTACAAGTCTAATTTGAGGTTCTGTAAATTGGACTGTCCACAGTTTGTCAGTTGGACGACTAAATTATGTTTTTACTTATCTACAGAGATAATACGAAAATTACGTTCACTGGTGCGGGATTACAAATTTTACTATAGGTATGTACATCTTTCTTTCCTAGAACTTAGTTTTTATTTATACAGCTAATCGTCGCAGTAACAAAATACCAGCCATTCTAAGTCCTCTGAAAGTTAATTAATTTCTCAAAAATCTGTCCTAAATCTACATTGTCAATAATTCAAATTAACGACATTTAATTTACATTTCCACGTTGATCATAATTAAGCTCCTCAAAAAATATAATTAAATTTTATTACTATTTTAATTAGAATACAAAGTAACAAAGCGTGTTGGAACAAGTTCAAAAAAATCTCTTAACAAGATCCCAGTGGAAATGTCACCGACATTCAGATGAATATTAAGAACTCTCTTTGTTAATCAACTTTTTAGACAGTTGATGTGATTTAATTTGAAAAAGGAACGAGCCCGCGTACCACGGAGGAAGGAAAGATAGCGGAGATGCCATAAGGAAGGCAGGTCAGACGCTTTCTTGTAGATCAAATAACGTACGGTATACCTGCTCAGTTACTAGAACTCACGAGACGTTCGAATCGATATGTCATTCATTGGTTTTGCTTGATTAGTATTTTATTTTTAAAACAATGGCCGGATCCCATGGAAGGCGTGTAAGGGCAGAATTAGGAACGTTTCTCGTCTCCCGAATACCCACATTTTGGCGTGCTACTTTGTTAGGAGATTTTTCGTCATGACATCTCCGCTAATCATTTTGTTTTCCATGCTGCGTACTCTGCTCATTGTAGTTATACAAAATGGCTATTGACTCATTGGTTTAATAGGAAACTTTTGTGATGGAGGCTAAAAATAGAATTTCATTTCGAACACTACGTACTTAATTCAGTCTTAAGTTACAGCTTCTGATTTGTTGAAACTTTTGTGAAGTGGTTTCACTTTCAGGAGTAAGAAATAAAACAGAAAACTATCTAGTGTCCCTCTTCAGAAATATTTTTTTCTAGATTTTTTTACATTACAGGATACTCAATTTTTCCTTTCATATCGTATTAGGAAAAATAAGTTAACAATCTAATTAGCCTACTTTCCGTAGTCAGCCGGGTAAAAATAGATATCTTCCATTTGTGCATAACTTGATCATTTATTTTCACCCCTGAATGCGCTGAAACGGCTCACTTGAAATTGTCTAATGAGATCACTTAGCGGCCATTTAAAAATGTAATAAGTGCATGAATCGCGTTCTAGCTTCCAAATGACACACTTTAAATGATATTTATCTCTCAAATTACGGCTGTATTTTTAAAGTGCTTATGTGGGATTGTAAACAGGGCATTATCTTATTACATAGGCATATAAAAATATATTGATGTTCGTTATTTTCACCTGAACTCAAAAGTGGCTGGATTTGGCTTATTTTCATTTTAAAATGTTTGTAGAGGTCCAGGGAAGGTATAAACGATACGAAGTATGCCCTGACCTGGCTTACTCTTATGTATATTTTTTATTTCTATAATTGTGATATGATTACCTCTACTGATGGTGTTCAGGTCGAATGGTCCAAGTCAAGAGCACGTCTTTCTCTGCCCTGCACCTGATCTCTCTCCGCTCGTGTTGGTCGGTGTCGTTGCAAATGCTTGTGCACTATAACATGTTTTATGCAGCTGGCTGGTCTGGAAGCTATTACGATTATTTCTAAGCAAGAATTCGTCCATTCGGCTTTATGGCCAATGTCGACTTGGAAAGGAAACTCTCAATAGTTTTTCATATAAACCTCCTATTATATAATATATACTACTACTATACTACTTATAATCCTCTCAAATCACATAATCGCTAGTTTTTAACTCTAAATGCATAAAAAACTAGTTTTGGAAGTTAATATTATTTTCGTACATACATTGTGCGTCATACGGCTTAAAACATTTTGAACTACTGCCATATTGAAAAACTTCCGACCAAAGCCGAGTGCACTTGAGAGCGAGCGAAATTCATAACAAATGCCAATGGTGGCAAGTAGGCTAATAATGTAAAACTCTGTGTGCTACCAAAAATGTGTTTTTTAAATATTGTATTTTTAAATTCAGAATATTTTTTTAATCGTTTTAAATAGATATCTTTGATACAATGCTGTATATATTATTATGAAGTTACAACTATGTTCATGAAATTAAGCGGGAAACATATTTTTCGTATTTTTGTGAATATTATTTTGTCAATGTAATAGTTTGCTATTAAATGTAACTAGAGTAGAGCTCTATTGTCTCCTTTGTGTAAGCTTAACACTGAGGGTGCACCGTGCTAAAGTAATTTCCCCGAAAATCTTCAAAAGGCAACAAAGGGGGTATTCAGGACGACATTGAGGCTGCACTTCATAATTGATTCGCCGATTTCTCAGCAAAGCCTCTTCAATTTAGCCCAAGCTCTCAGAACTTTGACTTCATATCCCATGAAACATCGGTCAACTAATTCCCAAACAACTTTAAACTCTTTTCATTTCAGACTTCATGCTAACATTTTTGAATAACGAACGAAACTTTGAATTTAGAACCTAATTATTTCCCCGAATAAGTCAGTTATCCAGCCAGTTTTTAAAACAAAACAATTTAAAAGAGAAACTAAATCGCCAGCCGTTTCAAACGGAATATTCCCGAAGCTTAAAGCGCTTTTTTTCGCTTCGCTGTAGTGGTGGACTGAAATTTTAATAAAGTTGTACGAGGCGCACCGATACGCGCAACTAATGTAGCAAATAAATTGCTTCGTAGGCGTAGTGTGCTAAACCAAAAGCGCTTACACGGCTTTTTTATTTATTTGGTAAGGAAAAAATAATTTCGACTGAAGCATTGAGGTTTCATACCAGTTTGATATTAAAATATTGTCGAATTATCATATAACGCCTGTTCATTTCATATTCGTTTTAAATCAAATTTCGACTGCTATACCAAAACGTGTTTGCAGGATTCTTTTTAACATGATTCAATATTACGTTGACAAAGGGCATTTTTTATTATTATTTTCTAGACACGTTATTACCGCTGATATTGAGTTTGTAGCCGCCGTCCCGTGGGCATAATAAAGTCACCAACAAACCTTGTTACTTCTATCAGGTCAATGACCCACTGTCGGCTTATGACTGAAAAAATGTACTACAGATATTAGGAATTCAGTTAGACTTTTTATTAAAATAAGAAAAAAAGACGTTTGCCGCAAAGAAAAAGAGAGTATTTTCTGTTGCTAAACCTTGTTATCGTGTTACTAACTATCGCTTTTTAATTAAAATAAAAGCTGAGATCAGCTGCGCATTTTTTGATAGCAACGCTAGAATTTTTTGATAATATTGGCACGATAACGTTTAGTAGGTATTCCCAATGAACATAAAAGTCTGTTTTATTTTTAGTTTTTTTTGTCGAAAAAATTCAGAAACTCGCTATTGCCACTCGTTTTGAAAGCTCTAATTAGGTTAGTACATATTATTTAGTGAGGTAAAAAGTTTTCTGGCATTAACTCCTTCTTCTTAAAACCTAATATATGTAATGTATAATTACTGCCTGTACCTATGTACATTTAAAGATACATCAAGCTCGGTACCCCAGATATCTGAACGTTGATAAAATAAGTCAGCACTAACAAGGTCAAATAGCAAGGCCATTACAGCTCACCAGTTCCCTTAAACGCAAATAAAAAAAAAACCGTTCAGTCAATTGTAATTCGGAGATCAATAGTGACCTTATTATGGATTCATAATAGCCTCTTGAAACGACTGCAAATTGCTATCACTCTGACTACCAGCCGATCGATCGTCTCCACTTATTATAAGATAAATTGGATCCGGACATTTTGCTAAGACCTTGATAGTAAAGTTTAAATAGGTCAATGTACGAAAAAAATGGTTGAAGTAAATGTTTCAGGGAGTTCTAAACGAGGGGGTTGTTAGTTGGTGTTATATGTAGGTAGGGCTGCCATCTCGAATTTCGCCAAACCCGGACAAACATTAAAAAAACCCGGACATTTGGCGTAAATAGCATTTTTTCCCCGAACGAGTACTATTTTTTTAAACATAATAATACCTAATTTGTAATCCATTTACTATTATCATATACTTAAATTCAATGAGGTGCTTCCTTACATGAAAAGTGTCCGGGTTTTTCCCGGACACTTCTTGAAAACTCGACGGCCTCCAAACGAGGACAAATCCGGGGAAACCCGGACGGATGGCAGCCCTATATGTAGGTATCATGTTACCACCGGATTAGCAAGTTGAAGTAGCAATGGGCAGGCCATATTGCTCGCAGAGAAGACGCTGGATGCAGGTCGCCTCCAACAGGTATCTGTGGAGATCTAAGGGGGAGGCCTATGTTCTGCAGTGGACGTCCTATGGCTGAGATGATGATGATGATCATGTTACGGTCCCATCGGGCTATGGGAGTGAAGGAATAGTGAGTGCACCTGTAATTGCGCAAATGCTTGTGCACTATAATATGTCCTGCTCAGCTGGCTGATCTCCTTATATAATCTCCTCATTATCATCATCATCATTTTATCATATTACAGATGCTTGTTAATTAAGAATAAGAGAAGTGCGAGTGTCTGTTCAGGACTTAGGATACAGTAATTACTTATCCTACACAGGAATTAGTAGAGATAGTAAAAATAATTATTTCTACATTAGGCTCTAATTAACCTATTTGTACTGCTCTTACTGGATGTTTTTATTTGGCACTTATCTCATCATGACCATCCAAAGACCTTTTCTTTATAGCTAACTATTCTGGACTCTTCTCTCTACACAATGCCACGATAGACTTTTTATAAAAACAAAACCGACTTTTGTTTGCTGAAAACTACATCACAATCGATTCAGCCAAACGCCAGTGATAATCACGCACAAACATACATAGGTATAGGTGAAACATATATATTTTTTTGAAGTCGGTTAAAAATACGGTATTTAATTTTCATATTTTTTTCACAAACTGCGCTATAACCTGATGACCTTGAAACCATCCCCCGAACATCTGACCCAGTTCTGAAACCGTCCAGTGTCCGGCCCCATCAATCATCGGAAACAGGGCTATTGTAGCCAATACGGGCGACACCGCGTGATAGATCTGTCTAAGTGCTACACAAAGATTGGCCTTGTTACATTTACGCGTAACGAATTTTTTTGCTGTCAAAGGATTTAGATATTACTGAAAGGTTATGATATTTTTTGTTTAATCATTGTGCTATAAGAGGCGCCGATAGTTAGCTCTAAAGTGGTAATTCTCAGGTTCAATTCGGGTTCTAATCAACACGATTACAATATTATAAACTACTAGCAGTTTTCCAATGTTTTTCCTCGCGTCCCTTTTGAAGCTTCTTCACAAAGTTGGATAAAATCTAACATATTGTAGTGGCCAGGCATGGCGTAGCTTACCAACAGTGAAATTTTCATTTTCAAAATCGTGTCAGTATTTTCGGCGCCTCTAAAACGAATAGTAAAAATTCCTCTCTACAGATTGATTTTCTTTTGTTTTTCATTCGTATCTTGATTATAAAAAAGTAAATAATGTCCTTGTATAGAAATTCCTATCATGACAGAATAATCCGATCTTATCTTTACCTCAAAAATATTAAACGTTCGAGAATTTTCCTTCAAATTTTTAAAGCTTCGATTTTTTTCCTGATTGAAATAAAAACTGAACTTTTAAATGTCAAACAAAATTATAAAAATGTTTCAAGAAAAATGATAAAGACAGAAACAAAACAACTGAACGTAGGTAACTAACGTATTTTGTCACATTACTACATAACAGTAGATACGTTTCTACTCGAGGGTAAACTACTAAAAGTGTTAGTTTAGTAAGGATAACGACTTTTTCCTCACGTCGTAACTATACTTTGTGGACCCTTTGTAAATATAGCCGTATATAGTTTAAGTAATGCAATGGAATCAACAGGGTCATAGCATCATAGTTTATTAAAAAAATACTTTTCGTAATATTAGTTAAAAAGACACCATGGCCTGACTTAATTATTCTCATCAACATTGGTGACTTTAAAACATGCCATGTAACTGCTTAAAAAAACTGTCTACTGTCAAGTCAATATACTTACATCAGCCGTAGTAGTTGGCTTTTGGTCACTTTATCAAATAACACTATTTCAGTATTAACCTATGCATATAGAGTTAAACATTGGTATTGTAACAGGTTATTGGGTCGCCATGGCTTCCCCTAACTTGATAACATTGCGATCCTTTTCAGCCTATGTTACGTGTGCCATGCATTATAACTTTAGGTGTATTGTATCTACTATAGTATATACTTACTTGCACGTTTAATGATGATGATGATATACTATTACGACGCATCAGGATACCAGGGCTCGTAAAAGGCTTTTCATCTCCCTAAAATTTTCAGCAGAAAGTGCGATGTAATTCAAGGCAATTGAGGGAGCCTACTTACTATATTATTGGTAAATATATATACCCGTGTCTATCGCACGTCCTTGATCCATTCAATAGAAAATCTCGGAACACTAAGATCTTAGAAAGCCAGCCAATAGGTCAGGCCGGCTGAATACAATTTTGATTGAAACAGCGATTCGATTTATTTGCTTTGTCGTCCTGAAATCCTGACCCCTAATAGGTTTGGTTGTACCTAAATAAATATTGTTTCTAGTGATTGGTGGTGGTGAACGGGAATCCAGAAGTTATATTAGATTTTGGGAAAAGCTTAGAAAGAACTGATTGCGGGTTGATAAGCCTGATTTTTTTTTCTATTGCTTCTACTAAATGTTGGAATTCTAAATTCAACAAAAAGTTTAACTTTCTGACACGAGTTTCTGGTTACATTTATCAGACCAACATTTCAGGTAGACAAAGTGATGACGTACATTCTATTAACGAGAACCATTACAGAGATTCTAACAGTAAATACGGAGCATAAACATCGCATTGTGTTTCGTTTAAACGTTAAGGCCATTTTGAATTTAAGCCGGAGCTCGTGCGGGCCCCGAATGGCCCCGAAAGGATGAACGCGAGACGTAAAAGCGCGGCAACGGCCATTGTTTCTCAGAACAATGTACAGAACCATTGTGTTGATTTCAGAATTAACGTGTGCTGGTCACGACTGAATACGCGTTTGAATACTCCTCCGCTCGACTGACCAGGCAATCAGAAATTGTGGCGTAAATAAGTATGACGCTTCAGTTATAAGCAAGTTGATGGCTGATGGAGATTTGATGGTGAAAGCAATGTGTAAGCAACCGAGATGGGTGGGAAATATTTCGCAAGGAAGCGAATTTATTTTGTACATTGTGTACCAGAAATAGCATAAATGATAATGTATTTTTGGAAGTCGATTTAATTATGCCCAACCAGCGAAGCATTTATTATTGTAAATTTTCAGTTAAAAGTTATATCGGTACATAAGTACATAAGAGACTAGAGGCACAAAATATAATATCATAGAAACGACTTTAAAGACAATGACTGAATTCATAAGAGTGGACATTGCCACAAAGATGGTACAAAATTTTTAACACGTCTCGCTGCGGTGCAGACAACTTCATTACGTTCACTACAATACTCCATGAAGCTCGTGTTCTGTTGTCTGATCCAATACTCATTGGTTTAACGATAAATGTACACTATCCATTAGCACGATAGCTTTTTGTCTACTATCAGTAATATTGTGACCGAAAGTAACTGCTTGTTTGTTATGTAATCACGCTAAATTAGCGCAATCGATGGAAATGAAAATTTAGCAGAGAGAGATGTGGTATTACCTGGTATTGGATTACCTGGGTAACAAAGGAGGTCATATAGGCATGCAGTCGCTCCTTCTAAAACACTGGTAGGTACTCAGTTGCATCCGGATCGACTGGAAGCCGACCCGAACATAGTTGGGAAAAGGCTCGGCAGATGACGAGGTGGTAGATAACATTACTTACTTTTTCTGGGTGGTGGTTATGTGATTTTAGTGGAAGTAATTCCGCCATCGTTAGTGAAACAGAGGAAACGAGTTGCTGAATAAAAATGTATGAAACAAAAGTGTAACTAAAATATCACTGAATTTGAACTCCATTTCGTGACGTCATATCTGTGTATAGAATGTGTCGTCATTTTCTAGTGTATTTTATCTCCATTCGATTCGTGTCGAGTAATTTCCGCTGTATGGAGCTGACATTGTGTAAATAAACTGAACGCCTTATTTCTGTGTCTATTTCTGATGATATTGTTTAGGCTGACTGATATAGAGATATGGTGTTATTTATAGGGTTTTTGGATTTTATTAACAATGGTATGTGTAGATAAATCTCTGGTGTGACTCCATAAATTCCTAGGCTTGTAATTATTACTGGGTATCTGATTTAGCTAATTCATGTTTCATAGTTAGATATTGTATCTAAATATTGAAGTTAAGAAAGTCACCAAAAATGGTGGACCTATTATTTTCAAACAATTTTTTTTGGGTATATACCAATTATAATAAATAAATCAAATTAATAAATAATTTAATTAATTTCATTTCAATTTTAACAAACAACATCCGTTCTAACAACACGTTTCAATTGTTTTTCATAGAAACAAACGTTTCGATATAATACGTTATTTTGAAAATGGAAGACGAAACGAAACTCTTTCGCAACATTGTTGTTTATGTTCGATGAATAATTTAAGGAATACATTGTGTACAAGATACTGGCTGTATTTGTCTTTGAGTTTTCTTTAGCAAACGTTCCTTATTGTGTGTGAGCTGATGAATAAAATGAAAAGGAGGATATTGGACCTCTTTAGAAAGATCAGCTTTGATGTTGTTCACGCTTTCAATAGGAGGATGAAGAAAAAACAGGTGTGAGGTGCCTTATTTGTGCGTCACAATGTCGTTGTATATTTTTCTTGTGTTACAAAAAGCTTTTTTGATGTTAGGAACTAATTAAAATAAGGTTAATTTTAACTATTAACTTTATTTTAATCAGGCACTTCTGTGGGTAAAAAAACAATGGATAAGTGGAGGTCAGGATGGTAAATAGTCGACACACTTTTAAAATGAAACTGTGAAATCACATCCTTGGCAAGTTGGCGGAATCATTACAGTAGTTAATTTTTCTCACTTTCTTGTCTTGGATACAGTTACATGTACATATATATATTTATTATATTTATATATGCATACATATATATTTTTATTATCTTCTACTGATGCTTAAATTGTGTTGCACCTACCACTTCTATTTCACCACCACCCTAAGGTAGACTGGTAGAGAACGCCTAAGGCGTTAAGTCCGCCGTTGTGCAATGTGCAAAAAGTATTTTAAATAAATAAATAAGTAAGAAGTTACATACATATTTTGGTTGCTAATGTATCATATATTTTTTACATCGCCGACTGTAACAAACTTACCTAGCTTAAAGAATAAAGGTAAATGGAAATACATAAATAAAGAATTTAGAGCTTGTCTTAGTGAATTAGGATTATGGAAATGAATTCTTCAGTGACTAAGTGCCATTACGAGCTGTCGTCCATCTTTATACTCAGAAAAACAAAGATCGATTCAATACAATTATTCAGAATTCGCTTCACGAGTCTCCCAAGAGACCTTATTCAGGTATTACGCGAGAGCCAATAAGTCTATGCCTATTTTTTATACAGCCAAATAACAAGCGAGGCTCCGAAATTAATTTTCTTTTTATTCTGAAGAAGATTATCTTTATTGTACCTAGTTTTTTTGGTATTTAATTTGTAAGGTAATGACAGCTCTGACAATGTCAAAGGACTAATTAGTATTTAATGAGAAATTAGTTTGAGACATTCGTTTAGTAGCCTCTCGAGACTTTTATTTGCAAAAAAGTTTTTTTTGGGTTTATACAAAAACATTAAAATTAGCTGGTAGCTAGGGTACATAAGTAATATGTGTTTTTCATGAGGAATCATAATATAATGGTTCTAACAAAATATAAGACGATACAACTGAATTTGGCTGCAAGTGGCCGTTTACGCCTAATTTTAGACGGCTAGGGTTAGAAGCCGCACTTCGGGCTTTAGCCGTAACATTTATGCAAATAGGCTTTCATTCAAATAGCCTGCATTCAATAACCACATTGCATTCAATAGCCTGCGTATAAATACAAAAATATTCACTTATCTAAAGTTAATGTAAATAACTGAGACTATAGCTTTACTCTATTGTAAGAACGACATTAAGTACTAATCAGAGCAATAAACACTAAGGCACCTCCAGACTAGCTTGCGGTCGTTTATGTAGCGCGGCTTATTGTCTTTTGAGTCGCGGTTAACGATTTGAACGCAAATGCTTATTTCAAATAGAACTGATATCATGGTATTTGAAGTCAGAATTTTATTCAGACGCAGATTGAAGTATATTTTTTTATTCAGGTGCAATATTTACAATTTACCTCCTATTTTTTTCTACTCAATAAAAAAAATTCACAAAGAACTGAACTGAACTAACAGACACAAAGAAATGAGCAAAATACTAATGGTACATTCAGCATAAGGTGTGGCAGATTCTAGTTCCCTTCTCCTCATCTTCGGTGATACTACTATGAGTGATTACCACCATAAACATCTACCATAAGTTTAAAATAAAAAACATTGACCAAACATAAGTCATATTTTATCACACACAACCACCAAAATATTAAACAACAACATAAAAGTAAAAATATATATTCGCGTGACCAAACCTCACCGCACCGCGTCACCGCATGATTGTGAAACCACCCTTTATCACTGAATTGACACGTTAGAATTGAAATATGAAATTGATCAAAGGTTTCACAGTTTGACGGTCGTTGACGTTTTAATCTATCTGTTTTAATTTACGATATCTTGTTTAATGGTTAAGCGATTTGAGTTTATCGAGTTTAGTAATGTAGCTAATTATTTTGGATAGCCTACTAGTATTATAAATGTGAATGTATGGATATGTCTATAGTTCTTACACGCAAAAAAATAAAGGATAGATTACCAGAATCAAAAATGACTTTATCGAAAGTAGGCAGAAAAACAGCACATGTATTTCAACCGTCAAAGTAACACGAAACCCTTCAACTTTTCTATTTGTAGTCCCCGAATAAAATAAAGTCTACTTTTCCCCGAGTGCAGGAAAAAGTTCCCTCGAAAACCGGCTAGGTTTATAAATACCTATTATATGATGAAACACAAAATTAGTGACATTTTCATCAAGGTTAATAATATAATTGCTCATAATTATACCTCATTCCATGTGTAATTATTTACCTAAAATATGAAAACAAACATCCTACTTCAGTAAGTCAAAGAAATTAGGGAAATTGCGTGGGTGTACTGAAATTGCCGAGTATCTGATTATATAAGTATCTGACATTTTATTATCCCAATTTCATATTTTCCGTCAAAAAATATTTTGAGTGAAACAAAATCATAAAACAATCGAGTTAAGATTCGTACCGCTCAAAGTTTCTACATAACTTTGAGAGAAATAAAATTATATTACCTCAAAGCGTTGCCAAATTCTATGGAAAAGGTCTCTTTTTTATGGTACAGTGAACACCATTTTTGAGTTTACAGCGTTATAAAAATGTTAGTAGCTCCGTAATTTTTCTTTGGCAATGGTAGTCATAGGTACATACATTCTTTATTCTAAGTAAAAAAACAAAAGATAAATTATGGAATCAAGTGTTACTTTGCAGAAATTCACTAGAGAAAATGTTTGAACAATATGTAGCGTTAGTTTCCGCGAGACAGTTAATCTACAAATTGATTGATCTACGAATGAAAAAAGTCGTGGTGGCCTAGTGGGCAAAGAACCAACCTCTCGAGTATGAGGGCGCGGGTTCGATTCCAAGTCAGGCAAGTACCAATGCAACTTTTCTAAGTTTGTATGTACTTTCTAAGTATAGCTTAGACACCAAATGACTGTGTTTCGGATGGCACGTTAAACTGTAGGTCCCGGCTGTCATTGAACATCCTTGGCAGTCGTTACGGGTAGTCAGAAGCCAGTAAGTCTGACACCAGTCTAATCAAGGGGTATCGGGTTGCCTGGGTAACTGGGTTGAGGAGGTCAGATAGGCAGTCGCTTCTTGTAAAGCACTGGTACTCAGCTGAATCCGGTTAGACTGGAAGCCGATCCCAACATAGTTGGGAAAAGGCTCGGAGGATGAGGATGATGATGATTGATCTACGAATCATCATCTACTGAAGATGCCCCGTTGAGGGGCAAAGCATGTGTCTAGTATCTAAAGCCTCGATTAGTTGTCTCGCGGAAATTAACGGTACATATTTTTCCAAACATTAAATACAACACACTCACCTAATCTTAATAAAAGTAAACTATTAAATCCATCTCAAAAAATGCGTCTTTACTTGGTAATCAAGTATCTTGGTACAAATTCGTTGCGTGCTGCAGTTGAATTACATAATTTATTAGGGTTCCGTACTCGGAAGGGCCAAAGGGAACACCTATCAATCTTAGTTTGTCGCCCATTTGTCAATCTGGAACATTTCCGCTTAATCTAACCGTGTTCTTGTAAAGATTCTATTGAATAATATATAAACGGTTACCTGGGTTCGTAGGATTAAATTTAATTCATGATTGTGAGAAAAAGGTATTTAAATAAAATAAAAAAAACACATAACAGTCTTTTGTCATTGATTAATGCTCAATCCTTCTTCCTGTGAGAGGAGGCCTGTGCCCAGCAGTGGGACGATAAAAAGGCTGTAACAAGAGTCTTTTGAACTTCTTACAATTACGTTGTGTTTTTATTAAATTGATATTATAAATTACGAAAATTAAGTACTATTCATTCATTCAATTAACTAGAGTACCTATTCCATTGCGCTCCAATATTAGGTTACTTTATTATCTGAATTACCTTCTCTTGAATAACTCTCCTAATATAAGACTCTGATGTATATAAAAAAGAGTGTGTCTATAAAATTTGAAGTGAACAATACCATCCTATTCATGTAGGACACACTATTATTGAAAACAATAAACCCATAGGGTAATAAAATGTCATAACATTGTCTAATACGAGTATAAAAAGCAACCTTGACCTTCGAATTGTTTCAGTACTTTTTCAGAGGTCAATCAGTTCGTGAGCATATCATCAACTTGTAAGACATTTTATGATAGAAATAAATATCATTTCATTTCAATAAACCTTGGTAATAACTGACGATAATATTTGCAGACTAAATAGATATCAGACTACAAATGAAGACCTATTTACATTTGATTACACAGTTCATCTTTAACTTTAGGATTATGGGTATAAAGTAGAAGATAGTTTCATAACAAAAAATCTTATAATATTTTTTCTGTGAAATCGTTGCGGATCATAGGACCAACTTAATTAAACGCAAACTAAAATTTCGCTAAAAGGACGGCTTTTTATAAATAGAAAATAAAAACAAATGCCGATGACGTGGCCTATTAAAAGTTAAAAACTATGCATAATCACCGTTCAATGCCCGCCAGCCATACAAAATGAATCGATAGCATGTTCAGGTTTTTAATAAAAATCACGTATTCCGATGGGGCTCACAATAGCTCCGATTTCGATCAGACTTATAATAAAAATTGCTATCGAAACAAAACGATCGAACACAAATGTTTGTACAGTTAGCAATTGAATTCCATCTAGAAATCATTTCATAGATTTCTTTAGATATTGACTCTGCTATCGCAGTCGTGGGATTGTTCTTCGTAGTAATATCATAGTAAAAATGCTGTTGACGTTTTTCTTACGTTTGCTCAAGCTCGTTCTAAGTGTATTTTTTTTTATCTTGGGATTAGTTCTCAGTAGAGCTTCACTTAGCGGAAAGGAGACTTTAAATAACGAATAGAATTTTTCCGTTCAGGGATACTACTGTGAGTGAGCGCAGATGAGACGTTTGGATACCGAATAGGCATGATGACAGTAATCAAAAATCATTAAAATAATATATTTATTAAATTAAACTTGAAGCTTGGAATATAAAACGCGCATTGTTTTCTTTATTAATAATGTGATTAATATGTATTTTTATAAAATAAAATTACGAAATAAGGCAATCCGCCATGATATCTTGAACACCAATCAGAGCTCGTGACGTCATCTCTCAAAACAACTAGCGCGAAAGCGCGCGAACGTCACATTTCGTTATTGTGAACTTCCACTGCGATCTTTGTTTTTAATTAATTAATTGTTTATAACACGAGTTATGGAGCCCGGATTTATCAAGGCAAACAGCGCTAATTTGCCTAGAATTGATATCATAATGCTGGGAAAGTTTTTGGCATCAAATAAAGATTTTTGTTCAGCTGAATTTAGAAATGTTAAAACTTCCATGTAAGTATACTAGTGTTAGCTGCCAGTAGTTACAAAGAGGGCAGCAGAGACGAGCGACCATAGACATCTCGCCATTCAGCCGTTCATCTATGCTTGGAGGATTTCTTTTTTCGAACGTCATTGTAACAAGACATGTTATAGTTTGACAGAATAAGATTTTGCCGCGTTCTTGACTAATCTTAGTTGATTTTCATGTTTAAACTATTTCTTGTAATTTCCTCGTTAAACAAACCTGCTTCTGGTTTTTAAGATCAGAAGTGGGATAGTCTCACTCCCACTATAAAGTTTTTGATTTCAGTTTAGATCCATTGGCACTTTTATTAAGTACGACGCGGTGTAAGGATATCCGCCATTACCGAAGTTTTTGCCGTTCTATTTTAATTTTGTAATGGATTGCAGTGCGTTGCAATCTACGCAACGGTATATTCAAGATGCTATGCAGGCAGCGTAAGTGATACCAATAAATATGTCTTGTTGTGGAACAAGGACATTCAATTCTGGTCTATTCCATTCTGAAGAGTTCAGCGGCATCAAGTGCCCAAATAACTTTAAGAATACATCCTATTATCCTTCAGGATAGCATTAATGTGGATTGCATTATTGGAAAAATCGAAAAAGGAATATTGGTTTTTATTATGCTTATGGAAACAACAGGTCTGGTAACTATGATCATTGGTTAACAAAATTTATTGTCATAGTAACATGTTAAGGTAATATCAAAATGTTTGTGTTATAACCGAATTAACGATTGCTTTGGTTTTCATATTATGACGGTGTAATGAGTCGAGAATTGCTCGAGCTTAGTATGCTGATGCTGCTCTTGTGTGTTTCGGGTGGAATGAGTTTCTGCCTATGTACCTATTGCTGAGGTGTCCGTGAACAACATGCCTTGCTCCTACTATGCTCCAGATGTTACGAGAAGAATCCTGTAATGTACCTACCTGTATGTAAATGGTGAGATCGATCCGGTTTTATTTAGCCTTTATGTAATAATGTAAACTTGTAATCCATATTGTTGGGTTATTAGTTAAACACATACTGAAAGTGTATGAGAACTTGAGTTAGATAACTAACATGCTTACTATGTATATGAGCTCAATAATATTTATTTCTAAACATTCTGCTCATGACAGTTTCAACAAATACCTACACAGAAATATAAGTTTACTGCTCTTGTGATATAAATGCACACTGTTTTGATTTTGACTTACTCAATTTGTTTTTAATTAAAGTAGAATAGTTCACATTGTGCATCAGGCTTGAGATTTTTGCCCTCAAAGGCCTGGAGAGCTCAAGAAAGGGATACAAACAACAAGTAAACCCTGTTGAATGGGAGGCTATGACGTAAATCACATTTTACAAATTGAAAGTTTGTTTACAGACCTTAGTTTTTATTTTCTTTTACTGATTATGTAATTTGGTTGCATTAATTTTTGATGTTAACTAATGTTCAAATCTGTAACATCACAATGCTTGAGAGTCTGTCAATTGAACGTTTGGTTACCTTAGCCAGATGCTTGCTTGCTTATCTTTTGACTACAGGTATTAAGGATAAGTCTAAGCCATGTGAGGTGATGGTGTAAGCGCTCCAGGTGCTGTGTCATTTGACATAGTAAGCTGTGACACTTCATGCTCCCCGGGTGCTGTGCTGCTGTACAAGCTTTGCATGCTGTACGGAGTGCTGACGGCCAGTATCTCGTTTGTCATACTCCGGTAATGAAAGCCAGTGGATAGTAGACCTGGCATATCATGCTTTGAGGTCAGGTGATCTGTTCTATTGTTTTGATTACACATCGGAAGTTATTATGCTCTTAGCTGTATTTAGTGGAAAAATGTGTAATAATGTACCAACCATTGGTATTGTCACCTATGAGTATTCTGTGTAGCAAAATCTGAAGTGAAGTTAACTACACGTAACTTATCAAACCGTAATGGTAGTTGTGTTTTCAGCGTTGCTGACACATGATTAGTAATAATGATATTTCTGAGACATAGTTTCAAAGTTATGCCTTGAATTTATTTCTTTGAGAGCGAAAAGCTTTCCAGATTTTGATGAAAGATTTTGTTGGTCAGAAGTGGCCGAACGAAATGTATGTCATAAGTGCTTGTTCGCAGACTTATACATGAGAATGTGTAACGGCCGTGTCGTGGCCCAAGCGCTTCTGTGCTGGTGCTGCTGATTGCGGCACGAGCGCTGCTCTGCCGGTGCTCCTGGTCGCGGCACGAGCGCTGCTGTGCTGGTGCTCCTGCTGGTTCTGTTGGCTTATGCCTTCCGAATAGTCTGAGCCTCTGGCTTATGGCTTCTGTATAGTCTGAGCCCATGGCTTATGGCTTCCGAATAGTCTGAGCCTCTGGCTTATGGCTTCCGTATAGTCTGAGCCTCTGGCTTATGGCTTCCGTATAGTCTGAGCCCCTGGCTTATGGCTTCCGTATAGTCTGAGCCCCTGGCTTATGGCTTCCGTATAGTCTGAACAACTGGCTTGACTATGACTTGCCTTGACCATGACTTCCGTATATTTTGAGCCCCTGGCTTGACTATGACTTGATTTGACTATGACTTCCATAGTTCGAGTATTTGTTCTTGATATCATATTTCTTGCGCTTGAGTGCACGCTTGCACCCACGGTTTAACTAATAAGTAAAAGTAATCGTATTTCTTCTTACAACTAATATGTTTCAGCTTTACACTCCAAACCAGGTTAATAATTTACATGATTTCTTTGTATGTTGTGTGTTTATATGTGTACAACTAATATGTTTCAGCCTTACACTCGACACACTTACACTGGGTGGTATACCAGTGTTCTGTTATTAATTTTGTATCTGTTAATTGATTTAAAGTTGACGTTATTTATTTTCGAGTCGCTGGGTGGTATACCAGTGTTCTGTTATTAATTTTGTACCTGTTATTTGATTTAAAGTTGATGTTATTTATTTTTCTTTCTTTAAATGGATTAGTACTTTGTTTGAGGTTTGTAAGTCCTCGAATAATTTTTATTCTGAAAGTGTCATTGTTCAGAAAAACGATGACGAGCACGATAACCAATCGAGATTTAAATATGACGAAATTGAGCCAGGTCCAACTCGCTTATTGCATGTGCAGGTGTTCCGAGACTCAACCAGGCTCACACAGATCCTGCCGAGGACGTCAGGGTGTCAGGAGAGGCCGTGTTAGCTGCCAGTAGTTACAAAGAGGGCAGCAGAGACGAGCGACCATAGACATCTCGCCATTCAGCCGTTCATCTATGCTTGGAGGATTTCTTTTTTCGAACGTCATTGTAACAAGACATGTTATAGTTTGACAGAATAAGATTTTGCCGCGTTCTTGACTAATCTTAGTTGATTTTCATGTTTAAACTATTTCTTGTAATTTCCTCGTTAAACAAACCTGCTTCTGGTTTTTAAGACTAGTTTAATTAAAAAACAATGAGAGATGAAACCTAACCTCGAAATAGTTATTTACATTATAAACTATGCTAGAATCTAGAGAACTATATAATAACTTACATCAAAGTGATCTTCACAAAAATAAAGTTGTACCCTGGGCAATATTGCTTTTGAATCTCGCCTTGCAAGTTTAAGCCACTTGTTTCGTATTTTTTTATTGTGAGGAACGTACACAAATAACTTATCAGGAGTTGTTTTGGATGTGTTATTACACTGGGGGACCCCGCAACACCTATGCCCTTTCGAATTCATATTTAATAACACAAAAAACTTAATTATTGCACGAGCGTTGTTTACTTGCGTCTTGTAATTTCAGTCGTGACGTCACAAGTGACGACATGACACTGACAAGCGTTTTCGCGCCGGATTCAAAGTGGACAGAGAAAAATGTAATTATTTGATAAAAAAACTTCGCATTTTCTTAAAATTAATAATTTTTCATATAAAATAGACGTATACCTACATCATACAAAGGAATTTAAAAATTTGTCATCATGCCTATTCTATTAGCTGTTTAAAAACTTCTCCGCTAAGCTCCGCTTTGGACCTGAGTCTTATAGATTGAAATTAAGCTAGTAGGTGCAAGTAATGGATCATATCACACAAGCTAATTAAAAAATCATTACCTGCAGTACCAAGTTTGTGTTGTTTTTGTATCGTGAGCCGCTTACTGGCATTGACGTCCATTTTCAAAGGCAAATGGGCCCTCAATCGCGTTCGATTTGAAGCGTGTGGTAACATGACATCGGTCCCATACAAAAGCGTTCGTCATTACGAAATATAGGTACAGCGGTTTTTATGCTCTTTGCCTTTTTTATTTTGCAATGAAAAGATAGTCGCTTCAATGAATGTGTGGCTTTAAATTGCTAGGCTTTTGGGTTTTGTGAGTCTATTGATTTTTATTTTTTTTTATTTAAGTTGAACTACTTTTTTGTGTGTTTTGTTGTCGCGAGTGTATATGACAATGCGGAAAATATTGCAGAAAGCGACAAAATAAAATTCATAAATTCACCAAAGCGAATTTTTGTTACACAAAATTATGTCCAGGGAACTGATCCAACTTTGTGATCAAAGTGTTCCTCTTTTATTTTTACTGAAATAAAATATCCGTATTAAACATTTTACTTTAACAGCGAAATATAGCGCAAATATTCGACATGGCTACATTGACTGAACGGCTCGCATTCTTCAACGTATTTTGGGTACAAAGTTAAGTTTGCCGTCGCAAAAAAATGTTACCTGTGTATTTGCGTTCAGAGGTGTACGGTATTTCAAGTTATGGATGACAAACATAAATTTGCCAGGTCATTCTAAGAATTTTTACCCTTTTTTGGTACCTTTCTCGTGGGTACAGAAGATGTATGGCCCAACAATAAATTGGTCTTAGGTATTGGTGAGATCCTGCCGGGGCTGCGGGTTGTTCGAAAGAGATACCGCGGCCCTGGCACATAAAAGGCATATAACGGAACACGACGGTTTTTAGTCAGTAAGAGTCTGACACTCCCTCACCGCTGCTAATCCACAGCGGGAGGGGTCATTTGATGATTTTTAACGTCGGAAAAAAAAAATTAAAAAAAAAAAGGTATTGGTGAGATAGGACTGTGTTCAGTTTGGTCATTTTGTTTCTCAAACATCACGGAGGCTTTATCGTATCATGTTGCGTGGTAAGAGGAAGTAAGGAGATTTACGTTGTCGCTTTAGAATGAGTGGTTTATTACGTGCAAACATTGTTTTACATTAGAAGGAATACGTAACTAGAATCATTACATGGAAAGTATAATATTGTAAAATATATATTGTTGTTTTTAAATGAAAACGAGAAGGTTCTAAATTCGTTGAAATCTCTCGTCCTTGAGAGGCTAGTGAAGTGGTGATTAAACTACTAATTAGTCCACCATGATTATTTTACCAACTCTTATTTCTGTACAAAATGAGAAAAAAAAACATCTTATAAATCAGGACGTTCTTTTGAGTTCTTTCAAAAATAGAATAGAACTTTTTAGGTGGGTATATTTTAAGCTTTCTCACCTGCCAGCGATATCGGTAAACTGGATTGAAGGAAAAAAGGGTTACTCTAAGTAGTATTCTTGGTCCGTGAACTTTGGCCGTAAATCCTCGTAATCTTGAAGGTAGGGCATTTTCCTCTGCTTATCACGTTGTTCAGGTTATATTGATACAAGCGAAAAGTTTGCACGATGTCTGTTAAGTTTTTCTTTGGAGTAGGAGCACTTTTGTTGGGAAGATTTATCGCGGTATGTAATTATGCCATATTTATAGGCAATCAGGACTAAGTAATGTATTTAAAGTTCACGCGGGTGTGGGTGAAAACATGAGGAACAGCTACTTTCATGTAGGTTGCTTAAGCTTTTTTATTTTTTATTAGGGTTACATTTGCCTACATTTAAAGGGTGGAGAATAATTTTTGATATATTTTTTACCATTCCTAAAATTTTCCCAAGCATTTTTATTTCACATAACCAGAAAAAAAATGCAAATTAAGTATTTAATTCTCATCAAACAAACCGCGATGTTTTTGACCAAAAGCGTCCATCCGTTACTTCCCATATAAAGTAAAAGGACCATTTATTTGCATAAATATTTAATGAAACCCAAATACGGTATCATACGTGTTTCCTTTCTGTTTATCATTTTAAACTCGAATTTGCATATTTTGGGGACTCAACGCTACTAAAAAAGATCTATAAGTAATTACATCTAATGATAATTAAATTCTTAATCCATTTTTATTTAAGGGTTAAAGTTAGAAATATTGTCTGTAATTATAAACACACAAGCTGTTTCTCAAGGGTTCATCCTCATCCCGGGTAGACTTCGTTCTTACCCGGATAAAATATAGCCATATCAAAACGATAAAGTGTAGTGTCCCAACTGTGAAAAAAGAATATAATTGGTTCGGTAGTTTCGGAGCCTTTAACCAATCAAACAAACAAAACATCCTCTTCACAACATTAGCTTAGTCATATTACTACTTTATCTACTAGACTACAAAATTCATCTATCTATCGACCTTAGGCCATACGCCACACAGCTGGACAGCCAAAGCAATGAAAAGTAAACTCACGTAGAAAAACCATCTGCCGTCAAAGTCGACTTTTTTCCGAATGTAACAACGTATTGGATATTGAATTTGTGTTCGAACTTCGGTTGGCCGGACACCCGTTTCAGTAGTTTGTAGGAAACTGGAAAGACCACAACGATTTGAATCATGATTCATTTGAGGTACGTTCGGACCGTTTTGTGTGAACTAGCGTCGGGATAGTGTTCTATATTCAAATTACGTCTTGCTAGTCAAAGGACCAAATCAGCTGGTTCGGTTTAGGGAGTACTATATTCAACTTGCGTATCATAGAACTAACTATACTCGCCTTACAATGTTTAAAAAGGATGTCGTTATAATGTAAGTAATCTCGTGTAAGTGTTTTAAATAAAATAAGACCTTATTTAACTGTCAAAATATATCTAGATACTAGATTTTGCCCGCGACTTCAGTCGTGTCGAATAGTGACTTCCGGCAGATTTTTTGTTTGACCAATACATGGCGCTATATTTCCGGAATAAATTTTATATTTATTTTTAAAACTTTTTGTAATAAAAACTATCCTATGTCCTTTCTCAAGTTCCAAACTATGTCTCTACCAAATTTCACACAAATCGGTTCAGTAGTTTAGGCGTGAAGAAAAGACAGACAGACAGACAGAGTTACTTTCACATGTTTATAATATTAGTTAAGCTTGGGTTTCCTAGGAAAGCGGTGCCGTCATATAGCGGCCGTCATATTACGGACGCAAATAGACGGTCGTCTTTACGGTGATGACATGCGGAAAGTTCCACGGCCGTTTTAACACACCGTCATAAACTTTTTGTTAGTTGTATCATACTTACTAACCTGTTTTATTTAATATTTCTCAAATTTCACGACACCAATTTTGTTTTAGTTGACTTTTTCTATAATCTTTATTTTTAATATTATATATTGCTTCGTGGTTACGAAACGAAATCTGTTAAAATTTCGTCGTCCTCGCTGCTCTAAGAGTTGTAACTAATTTTCGACGTTGTTCCGAAAAAAAGAACACAAATACGTATTAAAAAAGCTTCACCGCTTTCAATAAAACGTTCACCAAACTATCTGATACCGTCAAGACGGCCGTCATGCAAATGGCGGCACCGCTTTTTGAAGTTACGGTGTCAGTTACCGCTCTCTAGGAAACCGCCCCATTTTGTTTACATAGACAACGTTCTGGTGACGTCTTTCACCGCTGTATTACGGCCGCTATATGACGGCACCGCTTTCCTAGGAAACCAAAGCTTTAGGATACTTAAGAACAATCACGTTCAGTTCCATCACGAAATACGTATACAACTCCTAACAAGCGATCGGCAAGTTTCAGCTAAGTAGCGGTAGTTATCAATTTTCAGTGTCCTCACCCAAGTTGACTCGAAGGCTTCGATAGATTGGTTTCCGACCACCCTCGTCATAGCCCTAAGTCGTAATTAATTAATAACCGCTTTCACGTTCTAGACAAAGACCCGTTTTATTGGTGCTAAGTTCACTTTGCTTGTGGTAATGAAGCTTGTGTAGTTCAGTTTTTACAAATTATTTTGCCACACCGAATATTACTAGTGAATTCACGCTAGTCGAAATGTACGAACAAAACACTATCTCACACGCGTGAGGTGAGGCATCAAATGACTGACTTCAAAGAGGCAACGTACCTATAATGTCAAGCCACTACACTACATAATCGGTTTTTGAAACGAAATAAATACGCTCACTGATGGACTTACATGCACATATACCTACGCGTATGCTTGAGTATTTTTTTTTAAATATAAAATACAGTGCAATAAGAAATTTTTTGCTGCTAATGTTTACGTGGCTGGTTATTGTAAAAAAATATGTCTTTGTAGATTTGAACTACTATAAATAACAATCTCCTACGCATACTTCTATAAGAATCAGTCACATCACATTGACCCACATCGACACATAAGCTAAAACATCATCCAGATAGAACCCCTTCAATTTATATCATAGAACTATCACCTTGCTATATCGGGTTACTGATACGAAGCAATATCTTCATGATGCACGAGATCCCCTATATTGTGGTGACGAGGTAATTGATGACTGACGCATATCGATTTTGACAGGCAATCAAGTGCCCCAGTGTAAGAACAATAGGCCCTTAGATAGTGTAGTTGCATTGTAGTAGTAAAGGATTAGGGTAGAGGAATATTGTTGTGTGGGTTTTGACAACAGTGTTCGTCTAAACTTATAGGGAATTTACCTTTACGTCTAGATAAGGTTCATATGTACTTTAAGTAAACACTAGATTAATTTGAACATGGTTTCTAGAATATACATTTCTATTTTATTTCAAATCTGAGCATTCAAATGTTTTGTATGTAATATAATCTTTTTACAAAATATATGTACTAAGAGCCGGGGGCACATTACAAACTGTAAATCGGCCGATGGGTTGTTTGGGTTTGTAAATCAATATGGATAGCAAATACATTTTTTAGACTGCCTAAGCACCAAAAGCTACATTGCGGTAGCGTCCTAATGGTCACACCAGAGTCTAGAGTGTAACTACCATTACAAGCGCAAACACGACTCCAAAGTTAGATCTATTAAAAATTTAAGCATCGCTGGCGTTGCAAGCTTGTAGCCATTTATGTGCTTCCAGTGCTGACACCTTAAGTCTCTCGGTAGCAATTAAACAACGTCACTTAAAAGGATATTCAGGTGGGACGTGATTAATTAATGAGAATGCTACAACGTTGTAAGCTGACTATGCAAATGCAAGTTGGTAATATATGCAGTGACAGGCTTAATATCTTTTATTAAACTGCTTCAGTATGTATGTAGGTTATGTCTACATTTAAGGAAAAATTATGGGGAAAACAAGGTTAGGTTTGGTTGTGGCAATTGGTTCCCTAATTATAAAAATTGGAATTTCTGATTTATTTTGTACCGGGAAAATAATATTGTTGGTTAATATCATAACTGGTATTATTTTTCGTACAAAATACATTGTGTGTTATTTGATAATCGTTTCAATAATAAAAGATTCTTCTTATATCCTATATTATGTAACTGTAAATAAGGTTATGCAATACAAATAACACGTAGGTACGAGCAGTTTCCTTAATTAAACTTCGTGAGGAAATGTTGCAGCAATAAATCAATCGAGAAGACGTTTCCAACATTTTAATTAGGTTACTTTTGTAATTTATCAGAGCTGCATGGAAATATTTTGTTTATGTGTGTGCGTTTTGCAAACCAACGTTATTTGTTAAGCTTCGTGTTAAGATTAAATTGATTTATGTATAGGAAGAGAAATGTATAAAATTCTGAAAATGAAATGTGTTGCATATGATAAGACTTCAAAAAGTTATTTTGCATATTGGGTTAGTCCCAAACTAAGCAGAGCTAGTACTATGAATAGGTAGTCAACTGATGAACATACTTTTAATAACTTCCCTGTTCCATCGATTGTTTTACCATTGTGTCTGCGTCGCGTAGTGGTTAATATACTTTTTTGGTATTACATACATCGACAGTGAATAACCATTCTATATGAACAAGATAAATCTGGATAGTTTTCGCCAAACTCTTTTCTAGCCTAATATGATTAATCTCAGAACCTTCTTACCAGATCACGGTCCACATATTGTTATATATTTACAGTCAAAATAAGCAACTGATATTAAAAATGAATTCAATATCGGTTCTGAATATTTGTCCATATTTTGTAGGAGACAGGTTTAATATTGTAAGCTTGGTCATAGATATATTGCAACGTGGATTGTGAACTTTCATATCTTGGATGGCAAAATAAACTTTATATCTAGCGGTTGACTCTTTTACGGATGAAAACTTATATATATTTGAAAATATATATCTACATAGAAAGTGGTTTTGTAATGTTTGACGATCAAAAAGTGCTGTTATGCAGTTTTGAATAAATGAGTTTAGGTTTGATCAAATTTTGCTTCATCGTATAAGATGGTTTAGGTACTTTATTTTATGTAACCATTTTTCATGTAGAATTGACACAAGTTTCATTAAAATGTACAGTTCGTTATGTTCAAACTTTCGTCAGTAGCGCATTTTCCAAGTGTATTTTTCGCTCGGTTTTTCCGCTCTGAAAATCCGCCCATGTAAAAAGGCTGCAAGGGCAAACTGTATAAATTAGTTAAGCAATTACCTATAGAAACCGATATATCCTTCATAATATCATTTTAACAACAATATCGTCAAATATTTGGGAACACTTACCAAGAAATACGTACTCGTACAATATTCTAACGTTACTAAGATCAACATACACGTCATAAACCTCTCAAGTTCGAAGCTTCTAGAAGCGAAGCCACGAGCCATAAGTTCCTGTTTGTTTTATTGCAGTTTAAGTTATGAGCACACGTGTGTTATGATGCCGTGTGAATAACTTAAGTTTTGTACCGTTTTAATTGCTTCGAATTTGTAAGGTGAGGTAAATATCTGTCACCTGTGTGTTGGTTAGCACATCATTATCTATAGCAGAAGAATCATGCATTACATTACAAAAGGTTATTATTACATTGGACTATAAAATTGGTAAAGCACTTTCCAGTTCCACTGAAAGCTAACTATCATGCCTTTGTAAACCGTAATCAGAATTAACTCTTTCAACTAAATCCTTCAAATAAATGTAGTTCGGCACCATTCTCTATGTAACTCGTAACAAATTCTGTAAATTTCAAGTGGGATCATTATACAGTTCGAAGCTTCGCTCAATGATTGGTGTAATTTACAACTTCGTGTTCCACATATTGCAATTCTGGAAACATGCCAGTGTGACTGCAAACTGCTTGCAACTGTAACCCTGAAGCCAAATGCTTCAGGGTTACACACAGTTCAGGGGTCCAACACTACGTAGAAATTTGCAGTCACGTAGGTACATTTTATATTCCCTTTTTGGTCTCCCTAACGGTCTTGTGGTTACAGAGCTGTATGAATCGATCACTGTGTAAAGCTTAGCTCCGTTTGACACGTCCGGCGTCCTGTGTATATACTTTGCTTATCAAGACCCTCTGTGCCTCTGAGAGTACATTAGTCAGTAAGTCCCAAATGCATAAGAATACGTAAGTTAGGTACTGGAAACTTGGACAGACAATGATTCACTGACTTTAACTGAACTGGTTTCAAAGAAAGACAATTTATTACTGGGCAGATCATTATAGATTGTTATAAATTGCTGTGTGGTCGTAAATATGCAAAATGCATTCAGAAAGATAGAGTTTTAGCTTCTTATACGTATTTTATTCAGCTCTATACGTACTCAAAATGAAACAGAAATTGAGTGGGTCTAAAAAAGAGACTCGTTAAGACCGAGTTTCCGTCAAGTGTTTCACTGCTACTTGCTAAGATTTAGGCACCTGAGATTTAAATTCAATAATGGTCCAACGTAAATTACACCTGACCTTTAGGTAAGTAGGTGGAGAGCCTAGAGAATAAGTTCGTCCCAAATTGATAAATGTCGAGGATTTATTACTGGGAAATGAGATTGTAGATTATTCCTGGTCCGTAACAAATGCATTTAAGGTTGAATAGTTCGTAGTTGACCTGGATATTTTAGGTTAGTATGTTGCATGAAAAAAAATCTTGAGAAGAAAAAAAAATTGTATTGTAAGAAGAGTTGAGGAGGTCAGATAGGTTTTCGTTAAAACGCTAGTAATTAAGTCGGAGACTGTTATTAAGTTAGACTGAAAATCAACCCCAACAAAGTTGAAAAGCGGCTAGGCCGATCACTAAGAATAGTTAATTCCCATACAAAGTTGGCTGCCAATACACAAAAAGATGCAATACTCAAAAAACAAACTCTCTGGTGTATATCCAATATCAATTTATAATAATGACCAACAAACCATGACATAAGCCGTCTGAAATGTGCCCTTTGGGACTAAGCTGTTTTGTCGACCCGCTTCGGGTTTCCGAGTGACCGGTCATTAATTTCCTAAGCTAAATTCGAGGAACATCATAGATGTTATCTTCCTTGCTCGAAATACTCTTGTTTTATATTTTAGGACAATATTTTTTCTATAGATGGATATGTATTGCACGTTGCTATAGCAATAATTCTATGGCTTCCTTCTAGCTTGTTTTTTATAATGATAAAGAAAAATAAACCATTCATGTAACTTTGTTGTGTGCCCAGATTACGAAAAAAGTTATTTCCTTTCATACATAGATAAAGAAAGTGTGATGTTGTATTTATAAATATGGATAATTTTTTGTGACATGTTGATGTTTTACGTGTGATTGATTTGTTTTAAAAGTATCTTCATTTTGACACGTCGCCGTCGTCTGATAATGGAAGTGACGATGGATGACAATGAAACAAATGAATAGTAAAAACAAAAACCAAAGAATATAATGCAAAAAATTACAAAATACTAAAAGACAATGAAACTGACTCTCTAGTTATATGATGTATTTTACCGTTTTCAGATTGAAGTAATAATAAACAAATTTTCGTCACCAAATAATATGTAATCTGATCCGACACAGTGTATAATTTCAAGTACGACCCCATTAGATCTACGTCAAACAAGCTTATTCTCGAAACTATTACCATACACATGTTATTATAAAGGGGTCGCCTTGTTACCTAACCAATTTATGATTTTCGGGGTTAGAACGTTTAACCAACCGGAACCGCCACATACACAATTCTTTACGAAAATGTCTAGCAATTTAAGGGCGGGAGAAACGCAACGAATACTCAGTGATAGCGCACTTATAGCGCTCTTACATTGGCGGATTTTCCGTTCGGTTATTCCGCGCGACACCGCCCGTACGAATCGGACGAACGTATCATTTCGATCATAAATTTCGAAAGATAAAGATAAATAAAGATTTATTTAAATGTATGTCTCTTTCTGACCTCGGGACTACAGAGTCCCGGATTTTTGGGAGGCGAACGTGGGGCCGAAGCCAATACCCTTTTGAGACAACTTTAATGAAATGGCGACACAAAACCGACGAATATCCCTGTATACACTATAGAAACGTACCCAAGGACAATCCCCGGTTCTGTGCTAAACTATTGCTAAATATGGAATAAAACTACTAGGGCTATTTGGATGGGATGCTAATGGACTGGGAATGGGGATAACTACGGGAACTATGGCACCTGCCGATAACAATGTTTGCACACGTAAAAATGGCAGGTGGAGACTCGCCAACTCACTTACAGGGCCCCCGGGAATCAGTCGCTAAATTGCAACAAGAGGGCAACAGGTACATGAGCGGCTGAAGGGTGAGGATACCTCGGCGGACTTTAAACGCAGATCACGCGCTCCCTGTGGGTCCAGCATCACCGGCCCACTCGCCACTTACCACGAGGCACCTACCCTCCGAGCGGGCTGCTAACCCTAATCTAGCGACTCCACTCTGACCGGCCGATGAAGGCAAGCCAAGAGGCGGGAGACCTATCCCCCGTCATGCTTCACTCCGGTAGGCCGGAGATGGGGGACAGTATACTCTCCCTGGAGCACTCGGATATATAGCCCCGCGGGGTCCCTACTCCCCGTCATCCGCCTCAGATGCCCTGCGGGGCTTATTATTATTATTACCCGACCACGGGACTACAGAGTCCCGGATTTTTGGAAGGCTAACGTGGGGCCGAATCCAACACGCTGAAGCCCTTTTGAGACAACTTTAATGAAATGGTGACACAAAACCGGCGATTATCCCTGTATACACTATGGACAATCCCCTGTTCCGTGCTAAACTATTGCTAACTGTGGATGAAAACTACTTGGGTTATTGTGATGGGATGCTAATAGACTAGGAATGGGGAAACTACGGGAACTATAATTATTATAACAAAAACACAAGCATTGACTTTACGCACACACAAATCTATCGACATATGTAGGAGTATTAGTGGAGCTCACAGCGAGCAACAGAGGTAAAGGAACGGCAAAGGCGTTTCCAGTTGGCTGCACTATCTAAGTTGTCGGGTAGCTTTTTAGCTACCATTACGGGCCAGACCACAAAATAGGATGATGTCGGAAATGTCGCAACTGTCGTGTGTTGTTTCAAGGACCATTGGTTCTGATTGCCGTTTTTGCTTTTGACATTAAATAACGAAGTTGTGTTGGTGGTTCCGTATTTGTTGTATTGAAATAATTCGTGTCCCTTTAGTTTTGAAAGTTAGATGTGGTTTGTGGGAGATAAGGATGGCCTTCCTTCATTTAGCTATCTATTAAGAATTATTTGTTTTTTTGGGTCGAAAACAGAGTGTACCATTTAATGTAATACCATTTAATGTGTTATTCAGCTTCCGCCTTCCGGTTTCATCTTACCTATACTTATGGGGAGGAAAAGTATTGTATGTCCTTCTCCCGGGGTCTAAATCTTGTTGATCTAAGTCCCACCAAACTTCAGTCAAAGATTGATATTATAATACCAACGGTGTTGAGAGTTGCTAGAAAAGACTAGAGTATCTAAACCCCGAGAAAAAAACCTATTTATAAAATAAAAAATAAGATCAAACATTTCTGACATTTTCACTTACGATCCTTGCTTTTTGAAATGGAATATTTACGTATTCAGCAATATAAAACCTCTTTACACGATCATTCTGAGCATCGCCGAGTTATTGATTTACTTCAATATCCTTTTCAATACGAACGAAATAAATCAGAGTTTAAAAATATACATACATTAGTACAGTCAACAAAGAAATACGTATCCAGACTATACAATTTATTAAATTTTGTTCTTATTTTCATATGTTGTTAATATTCGTATTGGCTATGTTTTTGTAATATGAGAAAGGATATCTACGGTTATATTAAATACAACATGTTTGCAGACTGTTGTATAGCGTGTTTGCTTAAAAATGAGTCAAAGATACGATACATACTAAAATGAGCAATAACAACAATAATTAGTATCATCCGTTTATACAATTTTAATACATATTTACTTCTCTCAGACACACAAAAAATCTTTTGTTGATTGTACCATCGAGCCGTACCTCGCACATTTCATAAAAACGAAACACCGATTATATTCATACGTTACTCCGGAAAGCAATTTCTTTCATAATAAAGATATTCTGTAATATCCGAGAGATTTTTATAAAACTCAAATTTTTCATAAGAGCCATCGCAACGTGTTTAGCAATTCAAATTGTATAAAAACCTAAAGGCCTTTGTGTTATAAGGGTGGTTTTTAATTGTTGTGCTTCATTTGATGAGGGTCCGCATATCTGAACGTTTAACGCAGGGTATGTATTTAGACCTAAATAATTTGAATCGACATAGCGTACGCAAATGAGATTACGGAGCTAAACAGTACCCAAAGCAATTTCCTGTTATTTTAGATAAGGAAAAAATATTCTCGTCGTAACTTCGCAATTTTTGACACTTCCCCAAAAGACAAATTATTTAAATTTATGCATCGTCATCCTCCCTTTGGTGATAAACAATTAATAATATCAGCATAAAACAGAGGAAGCCACTGGAGAGTTCCCAATTTTCATTCAAAATGTGAAGAAAGAAAAAATCTGAGCAAAAAAATTATATTACATCTTCCTTGTTTCACCGAAGCGTCATTGCTACAAAAGTATTTTTGATTTAACAGTACCCAATTGCGTATGTAGTATTTTTGAAAATTGATATCGTTCATAATATTCGTAGCTTTGATTTCAACAGAACATTTGTTTGGTCCTAAGTGTACCGCAAAAGTAATTCACTTTTGACAAAAACCATTTCTTTTTTAATAAACTTTTGGCTATTGTGTTTTGTCGTAACGAAGCATGACCAGCAGCTAAAATGAAAAGACAGAAAGAAATTAAGGAAAAATAATATTTATGAGGAATAAAAATGTCGGCAAGATGGCGACTTTTAATTAATATTACTCGTCGATATGAAATCATTCTTTTCACAAACGAGAAAGTTACAGTCTATTATTTGCTTTGATTAAAAATTATGGTTAGAAAGAAAATAATAAAGGACAAAAGGCCATCTGTGTAATAAGTAATAAGAAATATTGAACATTTATGTCTGTCGCTAAGCTCGCTGTGCTGATGTAATTCAATATTAAAATAAGTTTTGTTCTAGAGACAAAAGAACATTATCGGATGCTGCTTTTACACAGGATTCATCAATAAATATGGACTCTGATTAGCGATAATTTATTAGGTTATGATTGAAAGAATATATTTTTTTGGTAAACTAAGAAATTAATGCTAAAATGGTGACAGATAAAATCGTTAGTTACATACCTACTCACTATTAAATCTCTTATGAAACAAAGTGCCTAATCGTTCACTAATTCTAAACGTGCTTTTGTTTTCCGAAAAGAAGAACAAACCCACCGGTTAAATCTCGTTAATGTCACGTGCATGTTAACACATCATAATACAAAATTACGATCAGATCCCGAACATTAGCGCTTCCCACCAAACGCGATTTGGAGTGCTTTACGATATTTTCCGCCTGTGTTACCGACATAATGCTACCAGACATTCGGAGTGCAGGCCGAATTCCACCAACAACATAAACGTCCGTTTCCTTAAAACAACTGTTTAGAAAATTGAAAATGGAAAGTCAAAGACGCATGGATCGATCGATTATAATGTTTAAGAGTTGTTTGAGAGGTCCGAGAGGTCGGTCCGTGAATAGGTGATCACGGGATTTCGGAAGGCACGATAAACTAATGCGTTCCGGATGACATTTGAACATCTTTGGCACTATTTACGGGTAGTCAGAAGCCAGAAAATCAGTCTTACATATGGATATTGGGTTGCCCGGGAAACTGGGTGAGGGGCTCATATATGCCTCTATCGTCGCTCCATGTAAAACACTTGTACTCAGCTGCGTACAGTTAGACTGGAAGCCGACCCCAACATTGTTGGGAGGAAAAAGCTATGCAGATGAGCTGTAGGCAAAAGAGAGGAGGAGATTTTAAGAAAACGTTCGTTTATGTTATCGGTGAAGTTGGTCTAAATGTTTCACTTGTCATATCCTTAATGTCATCGCGTCGTGATTTACAAGTCATGTGTTTCGGGAAACAGGAATCGTTTTGTTTTTGTACTTGCGTTTGTATATTTTCTTTTGTTTTTGTTTCGTACATGCTGGTCCTTATGTTCGCACGAGTGGTTTTTATTTGAGTCTGTTTGTTTTGGGTAATCTCTGAATAGATGGTAAGTAAACCCTTTGACGGTAAATAAGTTACTTTGTTTTTCTGACCCGATTTAAATGAAGTAGGTAAGGTATATAGATAGTCTATAGAGTGTTTAAAAAATATAGGCTAGTTTTCACCCGGATCAGACGTGGGTGAACCCGTGGATCGCAGTGGGTATCATGGATTGGAGCAGTTAGGTAAAAAATCGGGTCAGAAGTCATTTATATTCTGTGTTAAAATAAGTAACGACATAGGTATCGCATTCAAATCAGGATTTTTGCAGTGATTTTATTTTAATTCGTAAGCACGAATACAAAGTCTACTTGTACACAGCAGCTGAAAGCAATAATTTCTCGTTTCCCATATTTTCTTTGACGCCGTATGAATTGATTCGGATTCAATAAGTCATTGGTAACTCGGCATTCATAAATTGCAATACATTTTACGACTTCCGACATGTTTCCATGCTAAATGCGACTTTGTAAACGAAGGCGGGGAAATAACCAAACGGGGAACATGTTTGCCTTTCTTTTTAAGAATTCGGGAAAACGTATGAATTTGTGTTGTTTGAAATTTCGGGAAAGCGGTTTCCTTTTGGTAATGAGATTTCTAAATTAACAGTGACACTATATACACCTAATTTTTTTTACAATTTATTACGTTGTCACGGCATGATTTAAAATTACTAGATTTACCCGTGATTGCTACTTTAAGCACCGCGTAATGCGTCTTGGGGTTCAATTTATATCAAATTAGATCACTAAACACATAAATGTTACAAGAACATTCCCATTCGTACATATGTAAAATTACTTGAAGTTTCTAGTCTAACTCTAAAATAATAGCTGACTAAAGTTTTAGGTGGCGTGACTGTAGCTAGCTGAGTAATTGGCTTCTGAACTGTGTGTCACGAACGAGGTTCGATCTTAGTTCAGATCGGATTACATAGATACTCCTTAGTGAACGTGGGGGTTGTGTACCTACGTATAGATGTTTTGTATTATGAAAACGGGTGAGTTACATATACTTGTGTTTATAAGCTCACGAGTTTGCGCATTTAAATACAATGTTCTTGTACACTAACACTAGTGTGGTTCAGCCGTTTTCGAGAGCTAAAAAATTATGTATGTTCACTTATTATCTCCGTTATATACTCCCTTATTTACCACCCTTACACACTTATCTTATGAACTCTCCCTAAATGTACCATAGTACTTATTCTTCTTTATGTCCTCCGTCATGTCCTTGAGTGCCCTAACTACGTACAGTACCTATTAGTTATCTTAAAAAAAAAATATCGCAAATAAATTGAATTTAAATAGCTAAAATATTTTCCTACAGAAGTAATCCATTATCCTCTAGTTAAATTGAATAATCCTATTGTGAGGAAGTATTATTTAAATAATATAATTTAAATATTATTTAACATATCAAGGAAAACAATATCTACCTATTATGTACCTATTTATTACATAAAGCTAAACTAAAGATAAATATAGGCGACTAACGTAATTAAATACGGGAATTTACGTACATACCTACCTTACGGTACAAACTCATTTTATTTTAATTTAATTAATCCAGGCAAAGTCAGGCTAATGAAAAGGATTTTGGAATTAAATCATTACAGCCTTTCTCGGTCCTTAATTCTACCGTGTTTTATCCAAAGACTTTCATCCTTTGAGAGATTTTTTGGCAAATTTATTTCGTGTACGTTAACGTTAAAAGACTTTGGCGTGGTATCTTGATGGTTCAGTGCTCATGAGAATTCAAGTGAATACTTGAAATTATATGAGTGTGATCTCAAAGAATTGAGCAGCATATTAATTTTTTGAGTGGTGTAGGAGTACAAGTAAATATTTGATGGTGATAATAATTTTCTGAGTATCTATTTAATGTAAGCCGTAAGTAATTATGTAGATGAAAGGTTACAAAACTGAACATTATTATTTATAACTTAGAACAAGGATTGTTATATTGTTCAAATTATATACTTATTGTATTTATTCGTTAATTAACATGTAAACATAGATAATAATTATCCTATTGTACTATCAACTTAGAAAAACCCAATACAGATTTAGGACCAAAAACCCCAAACAGATAGGTGCGCTGAAAACAAATACTTAGGTATTGTTAATAATTTATTTATGCAATGATAATACAATTATTATTTTTCCTTTATTTTAAATTCCTAAATGACTACAAATACAACTTACAAATCCTTTGTAGGTACACCCATTCGTTTTCGCAAATGGAATCCTTAAAAAAGCAAAATGTTATATTCCCTTTTCTTTCCTATGCGTCATATATCAATTTATTAATTTCTTCGTTCGACGTTTCCACGAATTTCCCGAACACATCCTCCACCTACGTTGGTACCGCTTAAAAATGTTCCTTCGATTTGGAAATTGGACGTGTTTGGAAATAGATGAAAATAAAATCCCGGAAAAGTGCGAGTCAGAATCGCCCACAAAGGGTTCCTTATTATGTTTAAAACGGTGTGTTGTGGGTAACCCTAAATTAGAGATGGGTAACTCAGGAGTGATAGATAAAAAAGATATGTATCTTTCCGTTCTTATCACTCACTCTTTGTATCAGTTCAAATCCGAATGTATCAGTGTATCTTTAACAACTCATTCAATCCGTCGTCCGTTTGTATCTGTGTTGCACTCGCACACACAGCGTTGAGCGGCTGGCGTCACGGTTTCTCATCGGAAAGACCAGACATCTCTTTCGCACTTCCCTACTTAGAATGTTCTGTCTCACTTTCTCGATACCGAGAATAAGTGTTTGACCATTATTTTTATTTATTTATTCGATTTACACGGCTTTAACAGCCAATTACATAAATCGTAAACTTAAATTTAAAATGAAAAATAGAAACTTAAAAATAAAAAAAAATAAACTTAAAAATATTATAAACTGATATACGAATCTATCTATCCTAAACGAATCTATCACTCTTAGTTCGTACTGATTTAGTGATACATTGGATTGAATTGAACGAAGCGAGTCACTCTGAGCAACAGTACAATGTCACTCACGGATTAGAAAGGATATAGAGATACAAAAGAGTGATACATATCCCAGTGATCAAAAGATACATATCAATCTTTTCTTTTCAATGATACGTTTTTCCCATGTCTACCCTAAATTATTCATTTTACTCTTGTTTTCACGTGTTGTTATAGCAGTAACAATAATAATACATCATTAACAGCCAGTTTCTTCATCAAAAGTTAAAGCCAAAGTAAAAGTCAAAGTAATGACTAAAGTTAAAGTAACGGTTAAATTCAATTTTTCTATGAATTTTGCTGTCACTTTAGCCTTGAAAAAACAAATTTGACCGTTACTTTAACTTTAGACATTACTTTAACTTTAACTTTTGATGAATAAACTGGCCGTTAAATTTCAAATGTCTAACTGTCACGGTTTGTAAGTTACAGCCAGGTGACAGATAGACGGACAGAAAGACTCTAAGCGAAGTCTTAATATTAGGGTCTCGTTATTATATTCCTTTTTTATGGAACCTTAAAAATCCTTAGAAGTCGAACATAAATGTTTCATCGCTTGTTTTAAAGATGTCTGTCGACAAAAGCCTTCCCCATTTCCTTCATTTTTCTCGTTTTCCGAGCATAGCTGTTAGAAGGCGTTTAGCGTCCTTTCCTCACTTCTTACGCTGATCGCGACTGTACACAGTAATTGGTATTCATTTTGCGGTTACTTAAACAGATGTAGGGATGTAGGGAACCGAACCGATCGGTCCTTTTAAACGTTCGGAAGAAACGTAGAAAATATTTTCTCCCATTGATTTACTTGTTTAATTTATTTCATTACATCAATCTGCTGCTTGTGCTATTGTAGGTGTAACGTAGACACGCGCGTCGTTACGCAAGCGGTGTGGCCTGTCTCATACATTTCCATACATTACAACTCATGGTTACGCCGTAACTACGCGCGTGACTACGCTTACGTCTACGCATACGCATCCGGTCTGCTGGAGCCTTAATGCTACAAGGCAGAGCATGTTTTGTCAAAGTAAAGACATAATTGTATGTCTCAAAATGAAGATTGATTGAAGCTAGTCCGATAATCCTGTAGATTTAGTTCAAGTCAAAAGTTTCGAAGTCAAAACTTTTGCAGAATTATCTCCTTGTCATAATTTTGAAAGCCTAATAAGTTACTGAACTCAAGTATTGCGTATTTATCATGTCATCTGCAACTTCTTCGAGTTTGGTTAATTATCGAGGATTTTTGATAAATTGATACTTAAAGAAGCTATTTAAAGTTTTATCACTCCATTAGTGGCCATATGGACTAAATAACAATAGACTAGAATGCATTAACTATCAACTACATAATTTAAATAAAGTTCAGGCAAATAATTTAGTTCTCAAAACACGTAACAGATGGCGCTTTTATACTAAGTTGTGAATTACTTCGTAAGTTGAATTTAAGTAAGTCGAGTTAGTGTAAGATAGGTGCAATCGTGCAAGAGATACGCGGCCTTAGGTAAAGTAACTTAAGTTTATAATCGTAAAACATGTCACGTAGTAACGATAGACCAATGCGTTTTGATTAACTTTGGTGTGTTCTCAAATATAAATCTATATTTAGATATCTATATATAGATGCTAAAATGTTGTTTTGCTTAAATTAAAGGTTACCAGTACCAGACTCTATTGAAAACAAAAGAGAGTGTACCATAATATTGTAAGAAAAAGGTATACATATAAAATGAAAGAAATAAAATCAAATTGTTTTTATTTCAAATAGGCCTTTGCAGGCTCTTATGAAACGTCAAATTAGTTGCACGGTTCCAAAAAGTTGGTCTCATGGAGAAGAGCCGGCAAGAAACTCCATAGACACTCTTTTAAAAAATATTTCAATAAGCCACACAGTCCACGCAAAAGAATATTACAAAACTTCGTTAAAAGCATCGCCTGCAGTCTCAGCACAATATCAATTCAAAAAGAGAAGCAAAAAACGACAGACCTTCAGAAAATAAATCAGATTTTAAAACAGAAGCAAACAGACAAAACAATACGAAATTGCTAAAGTTGAAAACAAATCCTGGTATAAAATACGTTCAAGAACTCCAAAGTTTGGAAATAGATCACAATAAGGCTAGGCGGCTACTTCCTCAGGTCAGGTTATGTTTGTCAGCAATATTTATTGAAGGAACCTGGTTCCCTTTTGTTTATTCTTTGCGTAAACAGAGAATGAATGAATGGAATCATGTGAACCAAATGGGAGCGACTGTTTTGCCTATAACCGATGTTAGTGATGTAAGTTTTCCATAGTATTTTTGGAGCAGCCCAATCAATGCTTATAAAATGAAACTATTTTTATAAGAACATACTTAGAGTATCCGCACGTAAACAGTTGGCCTATAGTTGGTCCTATGGATGCTACATGTACTTAATCGTAAATTCAATCAAAGTTTTTAGTCGGACTGATACCGGCCAAATACCTGATCCTTGTTATGTACATTGTACATACTGCCATTCATTTCCATACTGATTTATGAGCCCGAAAAACATCTCGGCCGACTAGAAGTTTGTACTTAGAGCTTAGGGAAACTAAGTTGTTCCTTAATTGAATAAATGAATATCAATATGTTTATTCCGTTCATGTTAAGTTACACAACATACAAGATATTCCTCATTCGGATTGCGGCTTAAGTGGATGAATGACGTGATCAATATCGCGGAACGTGATATCTTTATCAATATTGGAAAAATGAAAAGCGACTGCTCGCGTTCCCTACGTTTGGTCTCCGATGTCAAGTGCTATAACAGAACGTACGAGTTTGTCATTCCAATCCTTTGTGGGGTGACCCACTTTACAAACTACAGACTTCTTTGACTTTCTATTACACAATTTTCTCTAAGTGCAGTTTAATCTCGGCTCATTTGAATTTAATTGCTCCCAATTGAAAGAACTTTCTGTTTCGTTTTAAGATTAATGAAAACAATTAGCATTTAGATCGTTTTTTGTTTGTTAATTAATTGTTTTATTGACGAGAATTCGACGAGTAATAAATAAGTCTATCGTTTATTTATTTAACGGTGAACAGTTTTTTGTTTGTCTGAATAGATTTACCGTTCTTCCAATATTACGAACTTCTTAAATATCTAAACACAAATTATATTTTTCGAAACGCTATAACTGCAGACACACTTTTGTAAAAGGTATAGGAATAGCAACTAAACTCGGCATCTTACAGTCCTTAGTCATGCTTATAATTAGTAGACAGTCTTCACCATGAAAACGATAGGAAGAATAATGTATTACATATTCGTGTGTACCAAACATATGACCTGATAAAATAAAAGGAAACACGAAGACTTGCTTTTAATTAAGTTATCACGTATTACTCTAATTAACGAGTACCGTTTGAATCCTGTCACAGTTCAGATGCCATAAGAGTTATTATTCCGCCCAGTGGGCCGAAGCGTAGTGTTAGTGCATCTCTATAATTTTTGTACTACAAATAAACCTTTTTTTATGGTTTTACTACGGGGAATCATGATGTATCAGTCGTCCTTATCAGTAAGTGCATTTTTTAGCTAATAGACTGGGAGGAAATTTTGACTTCCAGCACTAGTGCAAAACATTAATTTACAATAGAACGCTCCCAGAACGTGCGTCTTTCATTATTTCCCAAGTGCTTTTAATCGAACTTAAAAGTATCATGATGTTAACAAAGCTTACCTAGTTCTCTGCAGTTATAAGGAATTAAACTTGTTCCACGTCTTGAAGAAATACTTTTATGTTAATAAACTACTTAATATTACTATACTTAATATACTTGTTATTAAACTACTAAAAGTATTTCTTGAAGACGTGGAACAAGTTTAATTCCTTATAACTGCAGAGAACTAACTTCAAACTTTACTTAAAACATCTAATTATCATGTAAAGTGCTCAAGTCTGCCGGGCGCGGGCGTCTTGAAGAAACTCTAAGAAAACTCTAATTTTCTCTCATCTTCACATGTCCTTAAGAAAATAATTAATGGAGTAGCTCTCACTTGCACTCACACATACAACTGCCATTTTGCGAATACGCTTCAGTTTGCAAGTGAGAAGTGCACTTCGCTCTGTAATAATTTTAAAATTTAATCTTTTCACCCGCCACGGTAAGGATTCGTGCTGAATCGTACTCAAGGACCGGTCCTTTTAAACTTAGACTATTTCTACGCTGATTTATCTTAGCACTATTTTGCGCCATTGGAATTTATGTTTCTGCAAAGTTTAATTAAATTGTCACTACTTAAATAAAACTTTATAGGGATTTAAGTAGTAAAAGATTTCGAGTAGATGTACTAGAGAGAAGTACTGGTATACACTCTATCACTTTTATTGTATTTTTTTTGTGTCTTTTACGATCATAAAGGTAAGATTCCGACACGAAATACTACATTACTTTACATGTATTTCATATAAATGACGTTCATAAAGTGATATCTCGAAATAATATGAAAATATGAGGCCTGACACCAATTTTTGTCCTAGAATACTGCTTTAGAAGTCAGAACGTTAGCAATTTTCGTGTAATGTTTTAGCCTGTCAAATATCTGCGTAATAAAATATAATTTGTGCCAGGTGAGGATGTTATAATAGCGTCAAAATACATTACGTCTACAAAATAAAGGACCATGGGCAAAAATGTATGAAGCCTGGGCTCACCCACCAACAGAGATGAGACCACTTTGAATATACTTGTAAAGCACTAAATATAAAGATTTTAACTCATTTTTGCGAAGAATCCATGGGGTTATTTTGCTATAAATATTTTTCTCCGACCATAAATAAACTAATATTCTGCAATAAGTAGTGCTGTTGTGGCATTATAGGTTTTGTTATTGAACACCTTTAACTAGTTTTAATGTCAGGTTTAATGTATACATAAAAAATAAAATAAATAACTGTTAGCAGCTGCAGTTAAAATTATTTTTGTAAACATTTCAATCAATATCAATAATAATGTCGTCTAAATATCCTGCCGGTGGATTAAATTGTGTGTGCTTGCCTAACCCTAGATACCATATTATTGAAATGATATGAGCACAACTTCCTACTGTGTGTCTACCTGTTAGACACGAGCAAATACTGAGTGATGGCATCTCGACCCATTTCGTTTCAAAAGTTTTTTTTTATTTTTGGCTTTTCAGTGACAAGCATAGTTGTCACTATCCGCATTTGTGGAAAGTTCCCATCAATACGAATAATATAAGCCCAAACACGAGGTAGTTTAATATGTAAGTTGTCGAGTTCCCTCGACCTTCTCCGGTCTTCATCATCAGGTCAGCTCCAAACCTTCACTGTTGCATAGTGTTATCAGACGTACACCTCACTGTCAAGGTTTTAACCTATGCACGCCTACAATATTCGAAAGTTGCCCTCGATTTCTCAGGGGTTCCATCATCAGATCCTGACCTGGTGATTATGAGGTGGTTCCATAATCCTAGCATAATCAAATCCTGCGAATTAGGTTTTATGTCATGAACAACCAAGCGCACTACGACTCCTAACAATTGTCCTTTTCTACAAAACCTATTTAAGTGCATATCTTTTTTTTGCCATGGAATTGAAGGTAGTGCCCATAGTAACAATTTTAGTACAAACAAAAACCTTCACAACGGCATATGCTATAACTCTGTTGGACAATGAGCCCAATTTGACTCATGGTCCTTTGACAAGTGACGTGGGTGCCGGCTGTCGCCAAGATTAGGACCATTTTTATGTAAAAGGACCAAAAATTCAAAACTCCAAATTACACTGAAGTAACTCTTGACGTTTGAACTGATTCTTTGAAATGGAATACTCGTTCAAGTTTTAAGTGAAACTACGATTCTTAAAATATGGACGAAATAATAAAAATATTAAAATGCTTTTAGTTTTCTTTCAAAAGTGGTGTTGAAGCTGTACTATAAAAAAGTTCTTCTTTCTTATTCATGTTTTTGTGGACAAAGAAATATGAAGAGCGCAATCACGGAATTGGCGAACAAATTGCGAATAACCAGCGCTGCTGATTATGAAGTTCAAATAAGATTATCAGGAAGTTCATTTGGAAAAGAAACGCCATTATTTATCTTGCGGACCGTAAGAAAATTGTCGTGTCTTTTTCCTTTAGGACTAGAATTATGACAGCAGTTTTACTGTTTTCTTATTTATGATTGTTAATGGCGCTTATTTGCTGGAAACCAAGAGACATAATGGCAATAAAATAATAGAACATCACAACTTTGTAATGTTAATATTCAAGCACTAGAACCACAGCCTCGCTAGCTCGTTAGACGGGACGGTGACAACGGACAAGACAGTCGCACGCGCACCTATAACCCCCGTTTGCTAACTTCCACACCCCGCGTGTACCATGGAGTGTTATTAACGAACTGGCCAAGCTGTAGGTATGGACGAAATGGACACTTTAATCGAAAATTAATTTGTTTCACATAATTTGTTAGCCCAAAGACATGTTTGTTGGTCCTATAGGTCATATGTCCGTTTGAAAACGGACGGAAGGACCATTTTCCTGATGATGTTATGAGCGCCCAATATGCAATGTTTTCGTTTATGTCGTCAACTAAATATTGATGAGTCCCGTCTCCGTTCATGAACGTTGATTACCTCGGGTGAAATTCCATGTTTTTTTCCGGGTTCGAATCACATTCATATTTTATTAGTATTTTTACTTTTGTTCAGGTTTTCCTCTTCCTGTTTGTCTGGATGGTTTAGAAATGGAAATTAGTTGTTTTTAGTACAAAACTGCTTTATGTATTTAATTACGTTTTGATTAAGCATATCAGTGTTTATACCGGGATTTTTTATACGGTTGCTAAATAAAATAGAGCTGTAAAAGCTATCAAAATTCTTGGAAGCTCATAATTTTAAGATCAATGAATATTATCACAGAGATTTTGAACTTATTAATAAAATAAGACCAATAAAACAGTATCCAAATCCACTTAATAAAATCAAGAAACGAACTCCCGCGAACCACTTACATACTAAAGTTTAAAACTACTTTTTCGTTTGTTTTAGAAGTATTCCTAAAGGTGCGTTCAAACCAAATGGGCAAACGCTCGTTCTATCTCCGCCGTATAAAATTCTTAAACTTAAACAGACGCAGATTTTTTTCTTTGTTCTGTTCAAAAATAAACGTTCTAAAATATTCTTAAAATGCTTTCTCATTTGATGTGAACTGCACTAAAACGTATTAAAGTTTTTCGCTTAAGTATTTAGACAAATTGACGATTGATTGATTGAATTGAATTAGACGCTGCGGTAGTCAAACCTTAACTCACACGAACAGATCGAGAAAAAATGCTCGTGTTTTAGCTTCAGTTTTTTATACGTCATGTCTAAACGCACCCTTACAGTATAATGTGTTTTATTAAAGGACAATGGGCACTTTGTATGGGATTTGGTACCCGCTCCAACAGTAACGTATGATATATCATTAGAAAGGTATTTACGTGAAGAATAATAAAAACTATGGGGCTTGCCTCAATTAGCTGTCCGATCCGAGTGACGATAAAAATTGAATCGACATAGCAACAAGTATATCATCCATATATGCAAAATCATTAAGAGGCATATGTCGTCAGTGTAATAATTTTAAACTAAGTTAATATACATCTTACATTGTTTGAGATACACTCTATTATAATCTAAAGATTGTAATAGTCTATGGAGTCTTACTACGGAAACACAATCGTCATCTGATTTGACGAAAGTTCAAAACATTTCTATTCATCTTTTTTTAAGAAGAAATTCATCATTTTCTCAGCACCTCTTGAGGAGCAAGATTGAGTCGTAATATGTACTATGTAAACATCGTCTTCTGACTTTTCAACTTTAATTGATTGTAGATACTGAAAGACTTTCATCAAATACATAAGCTAGTTCTGCGTGAACTGCAAAGGTTTTGCACAGTCTTTATTTAAAGCAGTCGGCAGGCAAACATTTTAAGAAGGCCAAATTCCTGTTTTTTTGTTACTTTACCAGTTTTTATTCAATACAGTTGGATTTAAGAACTACATCTACTTTGACGATTTATGAACATTACACATTCTATTAGTCGATGCCACGCGAAATGGACAAGGATTTGGGACTAATCGTCATAGTAAACATTTTTTGCCTTGCCAAGACCTACGCAATGGTACTAAAATCAACACTGTTGGACAGGGTACCAAAACGCCCATCGTCCTTTAGTGAGGATTACGTTTCAAGTTAAATGTCTGCAAAGTTTTGATGCTAAGTGCTTGGGAAGAGGCCATCTGGCTTCAAACAAGTTCTCAAGCTTCGTAAGTAATGTCACGCGGCTTAATTTTTGCTCATACCGTCCTAATTTTGGTTTTCTTTGGTTTTGAATTACATGGTTCACTTAAAATATTGAGTATCTGTAAATATATATTTTTAAAGCCGCTTATTCAGTAGTGCGTTAACTTTAAGCTATGCTATGAAAATATAGGTTAATTTTTTCACATACTTTTATATTCTTTACTAGCCGTTTTCCCGCGGTTTCACCCGCGTCCCGTGGATAAAATATACATTACTCGCAGATTACTCACACAAAATATATATGTTACTCGCAGATAATATAGCTTTCTAATGGTGAAAGAATATTTAAAATCAGTCGAGTAGTTTTTGAGTTTATCCATTACAACCAAACAAACAAACAAAGTTTTCCTCTTTATAATATTAGTATAGACAAGCCTGTTTATTTTAAAAGGTATTTACTTATACTACTAGCATATTTGCGCAATTTAATTTTGCCAATAAATAGGTACCTACGGATCAAGTTCATTTTAAATATAATGTACAGGTTTTGCATTAATAATAAAAATAAACTTTGGCAAAAAGTTTACCACTTCTATTAGTATTACATATTTTAATTTTAAATGTTAAATAAAACGTACTCGTATATTACAAATCTGGAGACACAGCATCGGTCTCAAGTGCCGAACATATTTGCTCAGATGTTGCTTACAGCAAATCGAGATTCAATCAATCGAAGTGTTGATTTGTATACAGATTGTCAGTGCAATTGTTGTCGCAACGTGTGTTTGCAAGTGTGATTATAATTTAACTGGAGTATCTCTATATACATATATTATAAACTGAAATGAATTTTTCATAGAATCCTTATTTCATTTTTTAACTGAATAAAAGTGATTTTGTTTGTTAGCACACACTAAAACGGTTGAAGATATTGATATGAAACTTGCCTTTAACTTGGTTGTAGCAGCCCAGAGTACGAACATAGACTTCTTTTATTCGAGTGCTGGACGTAATTAATACCCTTCAGAAGCTTGTGAAATCTACTTTATTATAATTAAATAGGCCTTATTGTATATGTGCTACGTGCGTACAAACTCTGCATACCAATAGCTCAAGCCTTGTAGAACTTGCATAATTAATTGGACATTACGCAATAGCACAAATTTATTGCGAACGGTATACTAATTATATTATTATTTTAAATGTATGTCTCTGCCAGACCTCGGCACTATAGAGTCCCGGATTTTTGGGAGGCGAACGTGGGGCCGAAGCCAACACGCTGAAGCCCTTTTGAGACAACTTTAATGAAATGGTGACACAAAACCATTTCATTATTATTTTTATTATGTATTATTTTAAGTGATCATTATTTGGTATTTATTTATTTTCAAGCATATAATTTACATTTTTAAATATTAAATATAAAAATAAAAAACATTTAAAAATATAAAAAATAGGTTGCCACCGATATCGGGCACAGGGTCCAAGGTACCGGTGGTTAGGGTCCCAGAGACAGAAACCTCCTCACAATACGTGCCGTATCAAGGAGTACTGCCTTCTGAATCAGTCCCTTGATCCAGCCGCCCAACGAGAGCCTCCTGAGGTGTTCGTCGAGGCTCTTGGCTATTAAACCATTGGCCGTAACGACAATCGGCACAACAACAGCCGTGTCGACACTCCACATGGCGACAACCTCGTGCGCTAAGTCGAGATACTTTATTTGTTTCTCTTTCTCAGCTTTCACAAGGTTCTCGTCATGCGGAACGGCGACATCGACTATCATCGCGCGGCGCGCTGATCGATCTATCACCACAATATCAGGCTTATTGGCTACAATAGTCCTGTCAGTGATGATAGATCGATCCCAGTACAACGTCATATGGTCCTTTTCGAGAACTGGGTCGGGCGCGTACTTGTAGTACGGTACCTCAAGGTCTACAAGGTTGTATTGCAGAGCAAGCTGCTGGTGGATAATCTTGGCCACTTGGTTATGTCTGTGCAAATATTCACCATTAGCCAAACGAGAACAACCAGATATAATATGTCTGATAGACTCACCCGGATGGTGACATGCCCGACATATGTCAACCGTCCCGTCTTTCACGATATATCTCCGGTAGTTATTCGTAAGGATAACTTCGTCCATAATTGCACATACAAACCCTTCGGTTTCTCCAAACAAGTCACCGAAGCGTAGCCAAGATACGGACGCATTGAAGTCTACATCGGGGCCATGAAGAGCCCCGAAGAAGCGTCCGTGTAGCTGTTTGCTCTGCCATACCTCCTTGCGATCATGGGTAGTTAGTACCACAGGTCTGCGCCAGTTCTCATTTGCCAACGATAGCGGGGTGAGTCCTTTGTCCACTGCTACCATATCACGATGCATACCCACGTCGCTTTTGAGAAGATATTCTCTGAGACTGCACACCTCACGGTTGTGGAGCGTCTTTGCATTTAAAAAGCCTCGGCCTCCACATTTCCGTGGGATGTACAGTCTCATCACCGACGATCGTGGGTGATGCATTCGTTCTGCGGTCAGCAGTGTGCGGACTCTCCTATCCAAGGCATCCAATTCAGTTTGAGTCCATTTGAGTATGCCGAATGCCGATGTACTCCACATCAGGACTGGCATGACCCAACCATTATAGGCGCGAACCTTGTATTCAATGGGTTATTCTTCCAGAAAAATCACTTCAAAATCATTCTTATGAATCTATGACTTGTAAATTCCACAAAAGCTTATAAGTCATTGGTTTTCGACGCGATCAAAGTACTCGGTGGAGCTCTGAAGCGGAAGGAGGAATTGAACGTGGGCGTAGCGGTTCCCTTTTGTTGCCGAAGTAAATGGGAGCTATATAAGTGTGTAATTTATGTGATTATTAATGGTTCGCATGCGTAGCCATAGATGTAGGTAGTGCTAGATAGCGCGTGTATGGAGAGGTGCAGTGTGTTTGAAATTGTAGACGATGATGGTGGAGACCGCGTAAATGAATTTGGTATTTTTATGATTGTGTAATAAACTAGCTAATATTATTAAATATGCAAATAATATTTTATTCAAAACTTGAATGTGGGCTGGGGCGTTTGAATTAGTTCGTCAAGAAGGCCAAACATTGCCAGGCAGATTAACTTTGTTGGCTATTAAAAAGTGTTACAAAAAGTTGCTGCATTTTCTAGAACTATATAAATCTGTGCACTAACGCCTCTGAATCTCTATATAGTGGGTGGTACACACAAATCAAATGCACACACTCATTGCAAGGTTAATATGTGTACACAAAGCCTTTGTTGTTCAAAATTGGCTCCTAACTTCAAACAATATATATATTGAAGTTTCAAAAAAGGCTAGTGATAAAATCTAAACCAAGCTTTATAAATAGGTTAGAATAAAACTGGTTACACAAGCAAAGTATAATAATTCATTAATATGAATGGTTCATAAATCAAGTCAGAATCTAATGTAGGTACGATATACTGGCTAGATTAGTTCTGTTAGACGCTTATATTGCGGTTAGCGCTAAAGCCGCTGTATTGTAGATGGGTCGACTACAACGTTCGGTCAAGGCAGCGAAACATTAAGTTTATAAATCGCTTGCTATCTACAAAGTAATGTGAGCTTGTGGTTAATGCAGCGCTTTTAAACTTCAAGAAGGTTTTGTGTTGTTCACGATATTCTACATTGATGAATGCACAGATGCTGAATGAAAGTAATGTAATAGGGTAAACGTACCTATAGTTTAATCCATTTTGAAAGATTTTCTTTAATCTTTAAATAGTGGCAAACAGTAATAATAGGTTCTCATAAAGATATCTATATTTTCAAATATTTGGAACTTGAAACTTTCATATAACTTACGATTGCGATTTGAACTTAACTTATTATACTTACCTACTAAGATTCAATGAATCCCTCTCTCACTCATTGACTAAAATAACTAATCATACATAGCCAAACACTTCATATTCTACACATCCATATATCACAATCCAACATGTGCGGAAATTAAGAGCTCATTGCTACCCAGAATCAAAGTCACTAGCGTAATGGACCGTCACAATGAGAACTAGATACGAATAGTGGTAGTTATAAATCACCAATGACAATGATCTGGATGAGGTCTACATAAGAGCAATCGCACACTACAAGCTTTAAGTCAGCCAATAGTGTGATTGGGCATGATTTCTAGTGTGGAGCAAAATTTTTATTTTAATAAAATTTTAAGTATTTCTGGTGGGAGCAAAGAACTTATCATTTTCTATATTAACTTAGGCGCCATTTATTTAACATTATATTTCAAATAATTTTCAAATATTTATTTATTGTAAAAAACATTGAAAAATTAATAACCGGCATTGGGAACATGAGTTTTCAACTTACCTCCCTAGAAAAAGTGGGCAACAAAAAGTAAAAAAAATGGAATTTCTATATTGAGTTTATCTTCAACATATACTACTGTAACAATGTTCTATACATTTTATCGAATTCAGTATACAAATATAGTACAAGATCACGACGTGAATGTTCAAAAGTTAAGTTAGCAGATACCAAGAAGTTTGAATACAGACACGAGACGTTCAAACTGTTACAAAACTAGTTTAGAGTTATAATAAAACTTTGTTAGAGATCGAAATATCGTTTGTAACTTCAATTCAGAGTTTTGAAAATTTCAATTTCCATAAGCAAGTGGTTTTCTTTTTATTAAAGTTTCATAACAATTCGCTTATCGACTTGATTGCCTTTTAGAACCAATTCTGTAAAACATAGTTGTATCTTTGTGAATTTCAAATTATTGAATAAGAGGACGGGATGTTATAAATAGATTCACTAATAAATATTTTAAGTGAGTAGGTGTGCAGACTTTATTTGATTAAATTGCCTACGCAATCGTTCAATTTTGCAAAAGTTGCTAAGGTAAATACAATTCTGTAAAGCTTCTAATAATCTATACCGATAAAAGGTGTATAAAAATGAGAATAAATCACGTAACCCTTTTTAAACAATTTGACCTTTTCAAACTCGCGCTCCGAATGCAGATAACATTTCATTACGAAATTGGACCTCTAGGGAGATAATGTATTAAAAAAAAAAAGATTTTGAAAAAGTTTTTGAACAGGTTTTTTTAAAAAAATAAAGTATTATTATTCAAACAGACTCCAGACTGGTGAGAATTAAAAAAGAAAAAATAGTTACATAAGTAAGCAAAAACAATATAAGAACCTGCGTATTACCTCATTCCATGTATCCAATACGTTTTCAATTTCTCCCCCAAGAAAATGCATCTTTGACAACTTAAGTCAATAGACAATAGAGGACGTTATACGTGCCATAAATTCTTGTTTAACCCTTAATAGAAAGATTTAAGGCTGGCGATACACGATACAATAACATAACATCACGTACAAACTGTTATCAGCCTTAGGCTGGCCGCCTACATCCGATAATCGGTGACCGATATATTGTAGGAGAAAATAGAACACATTAATTGCAATAGTGCAATGCTCGTCAGAAAGTCCTACAAAAAATCTGTCTGATTATCTGTCCTACAAAGTCTGCCGTGGGAAGGCAGTCTTAGTTTGAAGACATACAATACTTTGTCAAAGTCCGTCCCGGTTAAAATATTTTGTTTAGACATAGGAAAAAGTTGCGTGAAAGAAAATTTTGTGTGTTTCGTCAAAGTCAATGTTAATCTTAGTTTTATACCAGATGTGACTGATTTCTCGGAAAGCCTTGAATGTGTCAGTTGATGTTACAATGCCTGAAGAATAATATCCGGTTTATTTTATGTGACACGGTAAAGTGTGTCTAGATTATAAATTCTAGCTAAATCGGGATTTGTCAAATCAAAGTACCATATGTGTCTTAAGCTGACTTCTAGACCACGCACTAAAGGCAGGAAATAAATAAGTATGTTTGATTTATTTCAATGTTACAATGAGCTTCGACTACCTCAAAAGTAACTACTTAGATTTAGGCAATAATAAATTATTTAGTATTCAGTGATTACCATTAATTGCCTTCCAGACTTGGCAATGACGTGTTGATTACTATTGTTGATAGGAATGTAATCCAGGCTTACACGATTGTCGCTTCATGTCAATTACATTATCTGTTCATTAGTCTAATTACATTATCTGGAGCAATAGGCAATCCGATGGTGTTTACTCTCAATGCTTTATTAATATTGTAAACTAGCTTTCACGGGCGGTTTCACCTACCCGCCTCCCGTACGTATCTACTTCGAGGACCTAGAAAAAAGGGTTTCTAAAGCTTTCCTCATTACAGAAACTATATAGAACCGAAAGTGATTTTTTAAATCAGCTTGGTTGTTCCTGAGATTTATAAGTGCGTTCAAATAAATAAACTACGTATACATCCATCCAAACTAATATTATAAATGCGAAAGTAACTCTGTCTGTCTGTCTGTCTTTCTGTCTGTCTGTCTGTCTTTACTTCACGCCTAAACTACTGAACCGATTTGTGTGAAATTTGGTACAGACATAGTTTGAAACTTGAGAAAGGACATAGGATAGTTTTTATTACAAAAAATAAAAAATAAAATTTATTACGGACATACAGTGCCATCTATTGGTCAAATGTCGAAATCTGTTCCTATGCTCCGTAGATAGATGGCGTTAATCGCGCAATGGTGTCATTACACGTGTTCGGTTCATGTTATTGTTTTAATTCAAGATCGGGAACTATGTGGGTAAAACCAAAAATCTGCCGGAAGTCACTATTCCAAGCGAACGAAGTCGCGGGCAAAAGCTAATATTATATATGTTATATACAAGCTGTGACATAATTGGGTAATCAGTCGGAAATTATTTAATGTGTGTCTAATTAGCTAAGGATTGTTACTAGTGTCTGTGTAATTAGATTATCATGTCAAGTAAGGTCTGACTAATCAGTTGAATAATTGATACCGCCACTGAAATGAAAAATGTAGGTGCTTACATGAACATTCTTAACAATATGTTATCAATTAAAATGTTCCGGGATTCCATGGGTATGCCATGCTATTTTATTATAACACCTGGATGAATCTTACTTGTATATAATCTAATCACTTTCAGTTGAATCAAGCCCAGCATATTACGTGATATTATCACCAGATTTTCAGTGTCAGGATAAAGTGCTGTTTAGAAAAGTTGTGTCTTGAACACATTTGTTTGTGTCAATCAAAACTGTCTGTGAGCAAGAAGCTTGTAGGTAGTAGGTACATCCAGTCAAGTATTAGAGAAAAGTCAAATATATATACAGTAGCTTCACTCAATTCAGAATTCACAACCTCGCAGATATTATTTTATATCCAACCAACCTGAAGTGATTGCTAGAGTGTAGTTATTGTGTTTCTCATATTCTTTTACCACGAAACACTTATATTTTTCTACTCGATGATTAGGTAAATACTAATTCTCCATACTGTAATAAAGAAATACCGTATCACAGAAATTTGTAGTATTATTTTTTCATATTTCGATTTTCTTGTCTACGTCATAGGAGTAGGCGCACACAAGAAACTTTTAGTCAAACGATAGTTTGTTTGGGCTCATAAATCAGCCATCATCATCTCCCAGGAATTTTTCCAACTATGTTGGGGTCGGCTTCCAGTCCCACCGGATGCAGCTGAGTAACAGTGTTTTACAAGGAACGACAGCCTATATGACCTCCTCAACCCTTTGGTAATACTGGCTTAACAACGATCACAAGGCATACAACGATCAGGTATTTGGCCGGTATCAGAGCGACTAACAAGTTATACACGTGTTTTTTCCACTGTCGGGACAACTATCGGCCGACTTTTTAGTCTGCAGTATGCAGGTTTTCTAAGGAGGAATGAAAGAGGCAGAGATGTTTCCGAATAAAGTAATATTTGTACCAGTATTTGTACTTTTTGCCTGGATAGACAGGTTTGTTTGCGAAAATATATCTAGTAAGTACCTATTCCTTTTTTCTTTCATTCGCCTAATTAGTTACCTTTTGTATTTTTTTGTTATTGAGTGGAATGGGATTCGCGTGGTTTTTTTTGGTATAATTGTTTTGGACAGATTTGTCAAAAACAGTTCACTATTATATTTTGGAAACTGGACTGACGTTATGAAAAGCTTTCAGACATGAATAAATATAGTAGACAGCGATTTTCGCCGGAGAATAAACGGTTCTATCAAAATTGAACAAACTTAGGTACTAATGGAGTACTCGAAAAAAGCGGAGATATAATTTAGCACGCTTCAAACTATCAACGAACGGTTGCAATAAAACCTCTTATAATCCTGATTACTTTAAAACTTTTAATTTAAACTCTTCAATTGCTCGGCCAACCGTTCAGAAGTTCAAAACGATTTTGTTTAAATCGAACTAAATTTCTCTAAATCGTTCTCATTTTGTTTAGCCATCTGTGAATGCGCCGTCTGCTAAACTTTGCTGTTAGTCTTTGCAATCAAAGAAACAGTTTAGTTGTTTAAAACTTTTCTAAAAGTTTCTACTGTTGACAAATCGAAGTAACGTGTAAAATTCTTTGTAGTTTTTGGGTAACAATTTGTTAACGTCGGAATCTCTCTCCCTACTGATCCTCTCGAAATACATATAGAGATTTGCTACCTAATTGCTACCAGCCACCATTAGTTGCCACCAATTGCTACCCTCGTAGTTTGAGAACAATTTAATCCGTGTAAATTCATTGTCAATGTATTTGCTTCTTAAATCCTTTGCTTTTTATACCATATAGGTAGGTATAGTTCTCGCCAAACCTTTTGTCTTTACGGAACATTGGGTGAGTCGCTGAAAGTATCAATGGGTGACGGATATGTGGGAGAGATATAGGCCATATGCCATTGACTTTTCGCACAACCGTACACGCTATTGGTTTTCATTGCAACTGAAAGTCACTGGACCAAAATATCCAGTGGTACCAGCAGGTTGTTTAATCAAATACCAAAAAAAAAATAAGACAATTAAAGGACAATGGGCACTTTGTATGGGATTTGGTACCCGCTCCAACAGTAACGTATGATATATCATTAGAAAGGTATTTACGCGAACAATAATAAAAACTATGGGGCTTGCCTCAATTAGCTGTCCGATCCGAGTAACGATAAAAATTCAATCGACATACAAGTATGTCATCCATATATGCAAATTCATTAAGAGGCATATGTCGTCAGTATAATAATTTTAAACTCAGTTAATAGACATTTTACATTGTTTGAGATACACTTTATTATAATCTAAAGGTTGTAATAGTCTATGGAGTCATACTACGGAAACACAAACGTCATCTGATTTGACAAAAGTTCAAAACATTTCTATTCATCTTTTTTAAGAAGAAATTCATCATTATCTCAGCACCTCTTGAGGAGCAAGATTGAGTTGTAATATGTTCTATGTTAACATCGTCTCCTGACTTTTCAACCTTAATGATAAGACTGATGCTGGCTGCTAATATGGTGGATGTTAATAATACAACACACGACAAGAAAAAGAAACATATTATTAACAAAACATACCTAAAGAAACCTAACCTAAAGAAAAATATGTCTCCCTAAAACTGATTAAGACTAGTTTACAACGGATTTTCCATCAGAAGATCATTTTAAAGTTAAATATTATTGTTATCAAAAATTACGATACGATATAGACCTCGGCGACACATTACACAGTTGTGATGATTTTCCATTGTGTTCAAAATATTTGTGACAATCTTAACTTCGAGTCCTTTTTTTTTACAATTTATTTGAACGTGCTGCAAGAATATTGTTTTTACAACTTGAAAGAGTCCATACACGTTCCTGATCCATATCCGAATCATAATGGAGACAAAAATATATAAATAAATGAAAGTCCGTCTAAGACTCTCACCCACGCGTGCCCAGCGCGGTGGCTATAGGCAAATCCCCCCCTGCTTGGGGTAGATAGCACACCTTCAGTGAACATATTTCGGCTGTTACGACGACGATGGTGACGACGACTTCCGTGTTTGTAAAAGAACAGTATCCATTATAAAAAAATATCACCTTCTTTGTATCTAGGCCTCCAGGCTTGCAATAGTATTTAACTGGGCTACAGACCAATTCACATATCTGAGCAGAATTTTGAGGTGTTTCAGCTAATACATTCCGTACCGGGATCATATACATTCTCAGCCTAAAATAGTCTAAAAATACACTGAATAAAAACCAGTGGTTGTCTTGATCAGGACATGCTTTTTCAGAATCGACAGTAAGTTTTTCGTAAAGAATTATAGAAAGTGCATTCCTCTTTTTTCATTCAAATATCTCAACTGAGATCTTGCCTTCTATGGGAAGCTTTAATGTGGTTCAAAACAGACTAGGTATATCTTTTTTATCATAAAATTATGGCCAGTGATTGTTGTCGAGTGTTTAGTCTAATGATAACTAAATCATTTCTGAAAACACAACTAATCATTTTACATATTATCTTAAAACATTCTGGCTTCCATGTACCTACACACTATATGAAATAAAAAAACCTGTTATTAAAACACGATAATCATTAAACATTAATAGATTGTAAATACTGAAAGACTTTCATCAAATACATAAGCTAGTTCTGCGTGAACTGCAAAGGTTTGCACATCCTTTTTTTAAAGCAGTGGGCATGCAAACATTCTAAGAAGGCCAAATTCCTGTTTTTTATTACTTTACCAGTTTTTATTCAATACAGTTGGATTTAAGAACTACATCTACGTTGATGATTTATGAACATTACACATTCTATTAGTCGATGTCACGCGAAATGGACAAAGATTTGGGACTAGTCGTCATAGTAAACATTTTTTGCCTTACCAAGACCTACGCAATGGTACTAGAATCAACACTGTTGGACAGGGTACCAAAACGCCCATTGTCCTTTTGCTACACAATAAAAATACACTTTGCAATGTATCAAATCGTCTATTTTCTTAAAAATAAGTTTAAAAAAAAACAGGAGTAACAACTAAGAGACAATAATACTGACACAATTCTACCTAATGTGATACTAAATGACGTAACCTTCAGTTACTTAGGTGAACGTTCTAGGAACACTAATTGTCCATTAGAAAACAATTCAGAATTAATGCTTTGAGACTGTTGTGCGATAAGTGACAAATATCAAGTTCATGGTAACATTTTTTTTCGAGGTAATTGTAAGTTTTATTTTTGCTCTTTTGGATGAAATGAGAAACCTCTGTTATTGTACATGGCGAGGAAAGTAAGAGGATATTGAAAAATCACAATCACAAATGGGATAAATATTCAGCAATTTTATTTTTTTTTACGCTATCTTGAAGACTGTTAACAATCAAGATATGACGCTAGGTAAACATTTAAACAATCAATTGTTCTGGGTACCACCTAGCTTTTTATCCCTGATTTTAACTTTGTTCTCTGCAAAATCCTGTATCAATTGTGACTGAATACTAACTGCGTACACATAACGCACTCATTACAAATAGTGAATGTACGTCACAACGTTACATGAAATCGTTCCGCACTAATACGTATCCGTCACAACAACTTGGAAGCTACAGTAATTATCGTCAGTGTCCGGGCTATGAATAAGACTCATATTACTACTAGTTCGAAGGTCGTTTTCAGACTGGCATTTCACGGCAGTGAACTCTCTGCTCGGCTTATTTACGCGCGACATATTCCAAGCGACAAAATACATGTCGCTAGTTTGAACGGGTAGCCGTCAATTGTTTATACTTAGGGCGGACTAGATAACCGATCCGCTCAGAACATCTACTAGTGTGAAAGCGCGCTATCGCTATAAGTCTTTTTTGAGAAGTACGTACCTATAAGCTGGTGTTTTGCCAAAGTATTGCCTTGGAGTTTATACAAGCGCAAGCCTTTGTAATTCACTAGCTCTGGTTCACGCAAATACGCTGAAATAAGCCCGCGTACGTGCTTCAAACTTTTAAACTACAAAATGTAACTCGCTCAAGTACATCTGCCGAAACGTCGCTAGTAAAACACGCCCGTCTGAAAACCCCTTGATATGTTATATGTTCGTAGTTTTTGCCGAAATACCAGACAACATTACTAATGGAATGAGTGTAGATGTAATGAAAACGTTAATTTGTCTGCCCATTCGAGCCTGTCTGCGAGTATTATTGAGATTTCGGATGGCATGAAAGGTTTTTCCTCGAAACGTTACACTTGACTCGTATGATTTGATCCTTACTGTGTTTTATTTTGTGATTTTCTTCGGCTTTATTGTTTTTGGATTGTTTTTTAGTGACTGTTACATAATGTTAGCTACTGTTCAACTAAGTTTTAACCGCGTCTTACTTCGCGCACCCGGATAAAAAAGTAGAATATATAGGTATGTCTTTTTTAAGATCACCCGTGTACCAAACAGATTGACAGGTAGAGAGAGTATGTACCTTCGCATTTCTATACTTTTGACTAAATAAATGCTTTTTTTTTCAGATATTTATTTTTTAATTAATTACTTAGTCCCGATTCGTCAAGAACAATATGAGGTATGTAGGTAAGTATTATCACCCACACAGAATAAAACATTTTTACTGAGTACTCAACTTTCTTTTAAACTTTAAAAAGGTGGCGATCTTTCTTTTCAACACTTTCTATCATTTAAATACTCTTTTGTCATTCATAATTGAATAGTGACGACGTCGAGACACTTTCAATTCGTTATAGTTGCAAAAGTTTTTAAAGTTCAATAAAGTTAGTGCGATTAACGAACTATTGAAGTGGGGCCATTTATCACTGTGCCCTGGACTTGGTTGGGTTCAGACATAATGGATGTTTTTGTAAGAATTCTAGTAACTTAAAATCATCATAATTCTTTCAGTCGTTTTGTGTAATGATGATAATGTCCTCCTAGTCGACTTAAGACAAATAAGAAGATTAGCCAACTGCCCACGACATAACATAGCTCAATGGGATGGTAATCCGACACGACCAGAGAGAGATCAGGCGCAGGACCGACATTTACGTGCTCTCCGATGCACGAGCGTTGAGCATCAAATAATATATTTATGTGACTGCATTGATCAAGCAAACAAAGCCAGCTACAAAAACAAAAAAAAAATAACAAAAGTATCTAACATTTCGACGGCTTAAGTATACTGAGTCAACTAACAAATTTTGCGAATTGAACTTTTTTGTGTATTTACAATATTGTTATTGTTATTTGTGTTAATACACAAAAAAGTGCAATTCGCAAAATTTGTTAGTTGACTCAGTATACTTAGGAGCCGTCGATTTATGAATTACCATTGAAATTATAACCTACATTTTCTTATCAAATTCTTATCGCGTGTTTGTACCTTGATTTTGTACCTTGATTGTATTTCAGGTTAATAAGCAGGTAAATGAAAATCTGTTTCCGGAGCGAGACGTTTTGGTAACAATTCTAGCTGTTACATAATTTTGGAATAGGAGTTTATTACTTGAGATATTACGATAAGTTATTATATGGAGGTAACAGGTAATATTACGATGTAACGATAAAAACAGTGATGTAATAATTTTGAGTACTTGAAGAAATAATTAATGTTTTTGTGGTGAAAACATCTCTGGTTTTTATTATGAAAAACATAGTTATGTTTTTGCTCCATATTTAAATAGGATTTAAGAGTACAGGGCATTTATTTACTGAGGTTTATGAGCTGGTCTGAATATTTTCATGATAGTCAACTATCTCAGCAAGGTTCTAAGGTGTCAAACTGGAAAAAAATGTTCTAGTACCTACACAAATAGCGTAGCATGTGTTGAAAACTTACCTAATTACACAATTAAAAATTATAATACAATTAAAAAGCTTCACCTCATTGAAAATAATAATTCAAGCCCATTCAAAAGACCTGTTACCATTTATAAGACCCGGTAACGTATTTCGTTTTACGCACAATCATCTAAATGATAAGGTACAGGGAAGTTATCTTGCGGCTGAAAAGGGAACGTTAATCATACAGATTGAATTTATGATACTCGGAGACACGCGCTTAGTTATTTTGGTCTCTTTTTTCTGGCTCGAAGTGTATTGCTACAAAATTGTCAGTTATTTTTATTTTCAGAGGTGGTTTCGGTAAGTATAAACACCTGGAAATGCCGTATATCCGCAGAATTTTAAAACTATCTGGATTTTCCAATAAAAATACCAAAATGTAATACAATAGAAGATACCTGAAAATTCGTGATAGCATTTTTGAGAATAGATTCTGAAATCCTAATTTTATTTCCGCATTCGGATAAACACAATTTAAATTCAAATTAACGCGAAACAAATACCTTAAAGTCAATAAAATCTGAACAGAACTTTGAGAAATCTTAATGAAGATTCCAGGAGTTCCGTTAACACCTTGAATGTTTGAGATGCTTGACCGGCCATTACCGTCGCCTCTGCCCCTTTTAATCTATCTCTGTCTATTGGTGCGCTACGAATTTCACATCTTGATTTGTATATTTTTATTATTTGTGTTGAACTGACATTAGCAAAAATATTTTTAACGTAATGTATGAAACTAGTTTTGTGAACTAGGTATCTACTTACTCCGCACACACTATGAAAAGGTAGCTTGCAACCTTCCTTGATAAATTGAGTATATAATAAAATAAATAAATAAATAAAATAAAAAGCCTTTTATTTCTTGTTATAGATACAATTTTAGGTTAAATATGTGTACATAGATTTACAATCAAAAGAATAAAACAAAAGTGAATAAATAAACATCTTAACAGTTTGCATGCATTAATTAATTAGGTGCTTTGTTCTTCTGAGGTTTTATTTTTTTATTTTTTATTTATATATACTTAAGGGTACAAGAACCCCTCTCAACGGAGGGTAAAGGCCTCCTCCAAAGATGACCATTTTTCTCTGTCTTCAGCTTCTCGCATCTAGTGTGTGCCTGCTATTTTTGTGACGTCGTCTACCCATCGCGTATTAGGTCTACCTCTTTTCCGCTGTCCCGATGGTCCTAGCCATAACGTTGTCGTTTTGGTCCAGCGATTATCTTTGAGTCTGGCTATGTGACCAGCCCATCGCCATTTTAGCTTCTGTGAGTAACTGAGTGCGTCGATAACTTTAGTTTTTTGTCTTATGGTGGTATGGCGGATTTTTTGTATCTTTTTAATTGAGTATATAACCATGAAGTAATTTATCAAATTAGTTCACCAGTTATGAGGCAAGAAGAAAAAAGAATCAAGCTCTTCAGCGTTACAATGTGTGTGTGCATATACCTACCTTTCTTACATAGAACCCCAATTTGATTAAATCCTTTTATGCAAATCCACGAATTACTTTTCTAATTATTCCGTGATTTTATTTACTGCGATGCTCCCTTACTTTGCCGGAGTTTCCTTAATCTTGGCGTTGCTTCAATAAATATACATAAAGTCGTTTGTTTACGGTCTCAGCAGTGTTTTATTTTATCACCTTTAAGGGAGAGCCAAGGGAACTGTTATTTAAGGATTGTATTTCTGCGCTTGAACAGAATTTAGATCGCTTTAAAATAAATTTTCGATTTGTTTTTGCTTGTTTTGCAATTTTGTATTCACCTTTTAGATACCTGTTGCTGAAGAGTACATTTTATTTGTTTTGGTAAAAATTGGTCTTTAGATAGACTGCATAACCGTAACTGAACTAAAAAAGCACCACTGTACTTAAAGTTCATAAAGAAATTAGAAAGCTACGAATATCTAAACCTTAGAATAGCCGTTAGAGTTCCGTACACTGCAAATTAAACTGTCGGCTAATAGTTGACTTGATGCATGGCCGACAGTTTATTTTAAAATTAATCTCAGGATATGAATCTTATCAACTTTATTGTAGGCCTAATATCGGCCGGATATCAACCATTTATCTATACAATACATATGCGCCTAATCAAACTATCAGGCGATGAGAGTTTTGTAGTGTTTGGCGGCAAATATAATCCTTACTTTGTAATTCCGTTCCATTTTGATTTCAGTTCACGTTCGTACAAAATATCGCGAGGGAATTTTCAACTTGTTGTTGTATTTGTATTGAATGAAACGCTCTGTTGTTCGGGTGGAATAGGGTCCGGGGCGTATCAATGGTGCCTAGTGACCCTTTTCAGTCAGGTTGCATAACTAGGCACAAACTAGAAGGAGTAATAGTCTGACAAATTACGGTTATTGCAGCGCTTTTACACTACGGATCTCAAGTAGATAGGCACAACACATACCGTGGAGGAAGAAACCTGTCGCACAGTTTCAGTTATCATCGATCGTACCCTACTGTTAGTTGTCAATTGTTTGTTGTCGAGTTGCTGGCGGTAATAATGGAGCATGAATGCAATGGCAAGCGGAAAACCGCACGGAAAATGCACTAGTGTGGGGCGTCTTACTCAACCTGCTTGAGTGTAAGTATTCGTTGAAATAATGAGAATGACTAATAAATATTATTCCCTTAAAAGTATTTTATCGGTAATTAGGTAGATGTGTAATTAAACCATTAATAGGTAATGTTATGTCTTGTTTGTAGTGCATGCGAATACTAGGAATATAATATATCGGGTGTGTCGTTCATAATCACATTAAATGAAATGCGTTAATATACTGGTTATTATATTTCGATTAACACAAAGGTAAAAGAAAAATACGTAAAAATAAAAAAAATGAATTTTTCAAACAAAGTAAATAGAACAAAAATGAGATAAAATTTGAACACCATATAAAAGTCAATCATTACAAACAACTGAAATTCTCCCTTGAAAACTGACAGCTGTCAACTGATCAAAACATTCGATACTCCTAACTTTATCTCTGCTTTACACATGATGTTGTAAATTATAAAAACGAAAAATTACTCCTGTGGTTAAACCACTGACTGGATAAGGTTATTTTTTTACAATTCGCCATTTAATATCATAAAGTAGATGCGATTTGATTTAATGTGATTATGAACGACACACCCTGTATATGTACTTTACAGTGACGTACCTACGTAAGGTATTTTACCAATAGAAATATTGTTTGTGACTTTCACCTGCTTTACTTAAGACAGTTAGTTTAATCAAGACAAGTGTTAAGAAGCTAGTTAAAATTAAATTGCATTGTCATGTTGTTTCAAATCGTAGTCTTTATATGCAAGTTGTTTATTTATCCCTTTGTTCCCTTGCCTAACAAGTAATGCGGTGCAGACTTGTCTTATGTCAACCCTTGATGGAGACCACAAGCGCTGATTGCCTCTGTGGTTACCCTAACCTCTCAGTCAGTATGCAAGTCATTATGTACTTGCATCGATAGATATGCTAGTGAAGCTGATGGTGAAACGTGCAAGGACTTATAAGTATAATAGTCATATAATTTGTAAAATGATACCTATGAATCACCTTCCCAAATTAAGTTCCGAGGCTTAATATCTAGTTGCTCGTCCGACTTTATGGCTTCTAACTTCCCATAACGAACGAATAATGCATAATAGATAGTCATAGTCCTCATTGAAGTTTAGACTAAAAGTAGTAATGTTGAACGTCCAGTTACTTTACTACAAAAGCTTCATCTTAATGCTATATCATATACTTCATTTAAAATGTTGTATCTACAATACCAAGGCATGCATTGATGCACATCAAATGCTATAAGGTCACAAAACATATCATAACGTCACAAAACCACAATGACGTACCATCGTACGATATTCTTTATTCTTTTTCATAAAACCATTAGCCGGACGAAGAATCATCAAAGATTTCTTTATCCTTAAATTAAATCTTATACGTGTTCATACAAGTTATTCTCAAAATATGACGCAAGTATCAATGTGGCAATACACGTTTTGTGGTCAATCTTCTTACTGACGTCATTTAAATCATTTTAGCACAATTAAAACATAAGACGATATTTTTTATTAACATACTTGCTCGAATATTTCAAAGACGTCTCCGTAATTATGTCAATCAAGTTTTTTACGTCACATAATTCGGTTTAGCTACGTAATAACGATGACCACATCATTTTGATGCAAAACGTTGAAAACGATTTTGTTTTCGCTGTGTCTATAACATTGTAGATAAGTGGGTCTTATAGTGATCGCGAAAACCTAACCTATTGTTTTCATGTAAGTCCGTCTTTCTTAGTCTCAGAGATTTTTTTTTCTTGCTTTTTGCGAAGATTCCAACGTGATGTTTAAAAGTAAACAAAATTAAAAATACTTACTCATCGTCGTCCAAGATTAAAAGCTTTGTTGATTTAAAATATATGTAAGTACCTAATCAATGTGTTGCATTCTTAATAAAATGGATTTTATACATGTATATAAATAGCATATATCTATACCTCAAAGTATAATCGAAAATTCTGATACAAACAATAACCCAGCTATATCAAAAGGTTCCATTAGTATTAAGACACGGCGGAAATTAGTTTTGTGTTCCAATTCGTGACACGTTTGAAGTGTAATCATATTGTTCCAAATTACTGTTACTGTTAATATTACATTGTGTAATCGATATTATTTAGTTTTCAATAGATTAAAGTGAAACTGTTCCAACATGATCAATTTAACTCTAAAATAATTGGATACGACAATTATGTTAGTAAAGTTATCGAGACGGAGGAGTTGAAAAGTATCGATAGCGTATCGTATAATATCTCTCGGCTCTTGCACATTGGTAGTTGTAGCTTGTATAGACAAAGTACTCAAGAGAAATTAACGCTGGCGAATTGAGACCCTCCTTTTTTTAGAACTCGGTTTGAAATAAAAATGTCATAGAATGACGGGAAAGGGATGCGTAATAGCATTTTTAGCCCATCGATAATAAAAAAAAGGTATAATGAAGGTTCATACCTATACGTTACCACTATCATTGTTAAAAAAATCGATGCCACCATAGCCAAACATTGTAAAATAATTATCGATTTAAGTTTCTTTAGGTTTTAAATGCTTCTAACTTCAGTTCACTGACCGAATCAGATTTAAACTGTTAAATGGGAAATCCAGATATACACAATATTTGTCATGGTACCAAAAAGTCAAAGAATTAAGTAGGTAGATACTCTTTTTCATTTTTATCGAGATTTATGATACTTAGAAGCTTTCTTTGTTTAAGTGATTAGATTCTGTTCATTGTTGAATTAACTTATAAAGAGAGTTTCACCATGTGGTGAAATTATGTTGTAACAACATGATCGTAGTTGATGTCAATCAACCATGGTGGTACATAATGTTAATGAATTATAGGCATTTCTATTGAAAGCCAATTACGTATTTTCTTTTAGCCGGGGCATTGACCCACGAAGATATTACCAAAACGGTAATAATTTAAATGTATTGTAAAATAATAAGACATATTGACAATCAATTGTATTAGACGGATTTACCCATTATTTTTTCCACCCGTGTCACTAGGAAGCGGTAAAGGCAGGACATTTTTGGCATGTTATTTCATTGCAATATTTGACGTAATAAAGTACTGATAGTCGACTGTCTAGAGTTTGATATAATTGAATTATTAGTAGCAAGATAAATTAATTTATTTCTAAACTGCAACAATAGGTTAAGGCACTCTAAAAAGATTCTAAACTAAAATTAATTATCTTAGAAGATTTTTTCTTTTTGTAGACAAAAAAAAACAAATTCACTATTATTTTAAATCCTCCAAGAATCTGTAGTGATTTTAAACATTAACGTCAAACACAAACGATGAATAATAAGCAGGTCCATTTAATCAAGTCAAAACATGTTTTGTTCAGTTTTATAAGAATTTTACTTAGTAAACAATATCAAGGAAAACAAAGGGAAAGTAAGCTTTTATTTACTGTGGGTAATTTATTTAATTGCTTCAGTCAATAAGTGAGGCTCATTGATTGTTTGGGGATTAACCGAGACTTATGTTAAACTAGAGCACATAATTTTCCTTCATAATAATTGATTTAGTTACTAAACAGGTCTACAAAAGATTCTTTGGTTCCTTTAATTCTTGTTTTTAGACACTAAGCTTTGTAAGTTTGCTATTGTATTGGGTATAAACGGTCTTTTGTACTTACGTTTTAGAAAAAATCACCTCCATTTAAGTCCATAAAAAATATCGATTTATTATGTGAAAATATTTGGTATTATATTTCCACACTTATTTTTATTTGTAATCACATGGAATATGAAAATAACACAGAAAAATAATTCCGTGCAAAAAATCTACACTGAAAGATAAAGGTACAATAGATCGAACTCGAATATCTCAATTACTTAAGTTGGTAGGTATTTTATTATTAGGTATTTTTATTTATCACATGGATCGATAACATATGTACTTGCGTATTTTTTTTTTCCGAAATATCATATTTCTATACTGAAATCGGAGAAAATTATAGTCGGGGAAAAAATAAAAAACTAGTACGGCGTTTCTGTCAGTTTAGAGTGCGCGAGCACCATGCATGTTTTGAGTTTTATTTTTTTCGGATTTGACAAAAACTTTTATGCGTTGAATAAAGGATGGAATCTTTATTGCAGTTCACTATCTGTCTATTACAGTCCACATTGTCATTGCTATCCCGCGGCTAATACCAAACTTCTATCAAGTTACTTCTTTAAAAAAACATTCACATAATGAACTTTAAATACATTTGGTCAAATTAAAAGAATGTCATCTGCCAAAGCCATTTATTTGTCAAGTGCCTTTTTATTCAATTTTGCTTAAAAAATATCTCCTTTGTTGAAAACTTATCTTTATTTAAATTGTCACTTGCAACATTAAGGCAGCGTAATTAATAGTTGAACACCTGAAAGTATATTTAAAGTTAAATTAAGAAAACTTTTTAATGTACTTAATTCGTTTCGTTTTAACTTGTCAAAGTGCTTAGTGAATAATGTGCTAGAAAAGCAGCCAGATTCCTGTACTGTTTATTACATTTTGCACTATTTAAACAAGAAAAAATAAACAGGCGAAGAAATAAATTCTAAAGAATATTGCAGTACCTACCTACCTATATTTTAATACTGTTTCTATACCTACATAAAACTAGTTCCATAGTAGAGTGAATCGTAGAAAACCGGATGGCGTACCGACAACAGCGGCGCGGAATATTTTTTATTCGATTTTCTATTCGGCTCGCTTCGCATTTTCTAGACGCATCTCTGTTTTTTCAGGTTACTGTCATTTTATTTAAATATTTCACAATACTGAGGGAAAGATTTTTCTGCGTATTGTGTTCGACTTGGTATAGAGAATCACGGAAAAAGTGAATTCTGGATTTGATAACATACACTACTTTGCTGAACAGAATAATGTCTGGTTTTTGGTATAGAGGTAAATAAGTTATGAAGTTTACATTTTTCTTAACTTAAAAACGAACTGTTTAAACCGTTGTCCTAAATATCCGATTAACTGATAATTTTATTTACCTTTAGGTATTTTACTTTAAGAGTCCCTAACTCATTATTATTTAGCTCAATAACCGTGTAAAACAGTTTTTTTTTTCAATCTACATACCTATATATCTCATAAAATCGTTGTTTTCAATAGGCATGAGCTGAATGGAGGTAAATAAGTGTACGTAATCCAGTTACACTATCTTATGCAGTAACCTAGTAACAGTATTTACACCACAATGACGTAAATGACGATAGTGATGTTCCTGGCGTAAGAATTCCTCTGCCGTGACGTAGGGAGATGACCACGCGCGCCAGAGTACTGAGTAACAGTAAACGTAAGCATTTGACGTCGTACAGGAGAAATTCTTGTCTTTAAAGAAACTTGTTTTTTTATTGCCTGTTACGACCTAGTTTTAGCACAATATACACTCTTTTGCAAAAAAAGCGGGCACCTATGCGAAATCTTGGTTTTAAGGACTTCACTTGTATTTCAAAGGGTTTTAATGACTGTAGTATGTTACTAGCATCAAAAGGGTTAGCCAAGCATGCGGGAGAGTGTATTCTAAATTTGAATTTCGTAGAATTGATAAGAAACTGGTTAAACGTTGTTTTGGACTTATTCCTGGTAGAAAGTTCGTGGGCGTTTTGAAAAGTTTTTGACATGATTTTCAGAAAACTGATAATGCTGTTTTAAATAATGATTAATGTACCTTTCTGTTACATCAAAACATTTTGAAAAACTATGCGTATTTGATAACATTTTCACCTGCTCTAAATGGTATGATTGAGAATGGATTAATATGCTGATGATTGAGGACAATTTTAGGAGTTTCGGTATTTTTGTGTAAAGCGTTCTATTGTTTTGATAATGTACCCACGAGGTTTAAAATATCCCTTTCTCATAAATAAACACAATTTAGAGCAGTATCAGTACTTTGGGCTGCGACAAAACCAATTTAAAGTTAGCAGTGCCGTTTTCAACTCGTCTCCTATCACACTTTGACATTTAAATAATACCAAATTTTGTTACAAATGTTAAATTAACCTTTTAAAAAATAATGAAGCTATCCAAACAGTCAAAATATTGCAGCGTTGAAGCTCTCGATAACTCCATAGGTGTCGGTTTACTAGACGATGATTTAGCTGAAAGGGAGTCATAAATTCCAAATTAATGATTCTGAAAAAATGATCAGGTAGCCAATTATTGTTATGATTTAAGCAGAAAAGCCCTGTAGATACCAGAAAACCTCGGAGCAGACAGGTTTATTTAATAAAATGTCCGTGGGATGAAAACCCGCTATTTGAACGCTCAGACTCCTAGATGTTCAGAGGTCTACGGGGTTTCCCAGGAGGCAGGGTTATTTAAAAATCAGTGATTACGAGACCTTAAGACCTCGTGCTCACAGTTTATGCGTTATTTTCTGTATTATGTAAAATTTCAAAATTTTTCAGAACGTGAAATTCTGATAGGACACGAGTTGAAAACGGCACTGCTAACTTTAAATTGGTTTTGTCGCTGCCCAAAGTACTGGTACTGCTCTAAATTGTGTTTATTTATGAGAAAGGGATATTTTAAACCGCGTGGGTACAATATCTAAACAATAGAACGCTTTACACAAAAAAACCGAAACTCCTAAAATTGTCCCCAATCATCAGCATAGACCATTTAGAGCAGGTGAAAATTTTATCAAATACGCATAGTTTTTCAAAATGTTTTGATGTAACAGAAAGGTACATTAATCATTAATTAAAATAGCATTATCAGTTTTCTGAAAATCATGTCAAAAACTTTTCAAAACGCCCACGAACTTTCTACCAGGAATAAGTCCAAAACAACGTTTAACCAGTTTCTTATCAATTCTACGAAATTCAAATTTAGAATACACTCTCCCGCATGCTTAGCTAACCCTTTTGATGCTAGTAATATACTACAGTCATTAAAACCCTTTGAAATACACAAAACCAAGATTTCGCATAGGTGCCCGCTTTTTTTGCAAAAGAGTTTATTACGATCATTCTTGAAATAATACCTATATACTAAGCGGTTAGCGCAAACATTCTTCGACTAACATAAACCGTCTTACCACAAAAACTTTTTAACGTCAGTTTAAGACTTGTCTAAAAAAATGTCAAATTATGACGTTGACATATGGTTCATTTTGGAGCCACATTTTTTTTAGACAAGTGTAAAACAGTTGTTAAAGTTTTTGTAGTAAGGCCAAAAAAGTTTATGGTCTCTTGCTACCTAGGTACTCATGAATGATATTATATTTGCTGGTTCCATTTTGTGATAACATTGGACGTCGAATTTGATATAAAGCCGTGAGAAGCTTTGGAGTAGCAATAAAAAATGACTTGTCTACAGTAAAAAGAAATCCCACCCAAAACAAAAATGTGAAAGACTGCCAAGTTCGATAATATGGGAATGCTTCGCCTATAAAAGAAGTGAGATCTGAATAAGTACCAAGTTCCATACACATACCTCAGTTAAAAATAGTTACTTTTTAATGATGTTACTTGGCAAGTTTTCATACACCTTGTTATAAACCTACTAAACGCAATGAATCAAGTATTTAATTTTCTATTAAAACTTGCCAAGTCATCCTCCGAGCCTTTTTCCCAAACTATGTTGGGGTCGGCTTCCAGTCTAACCGGATTCAGCTGAGTACCAGTGCTTTACAAGAAGCGACTGCCTATCTGACCTCCTCAACCCAGTTACCCAGGCAACCCGATACCCCTTGGTTAGACTGGCGTCAGACTTACTGGCTTCTGACTACCCGTAACGACTGCCAAGGATGTTCAATGACAGCCGGGACCTACAGTTTAACGTGCCATCCGAAACACAGTCATTGGTGTCTAAGATATACTTAGAAAGTACATACAAACTTAGAAAAGTTGCATTGGTACTTGCCTGACCTGGGATCGAACCTGCGCCCTCATACTCGAGAGGTTGATTCTTTGCCCACTAGGCCACCACGACTTTCAAACTTGCCAAGTAATCATCATTAAAAAGTAACTATTTTTAACTGAGGTATGTGTATGGAACTTGGTACTTATTCAGATCTCACTTCTTTTATAGGCGAAGGATGTCCATATTATCGAACTTGGCAGCCTTTCACATTTTTGTTTTGGGTGGGATTTCATTTATTTTTGTAAGGTTGTTTATTTTATTTTTTTCTTATGATTAAGTTAGTTAAGGAAATGTCTCATTTATACTATCTTTCAGATTTTTGAATATGCACTATGCTTCTTACAAAGAAATGAACTAGATTAACTATGACTAGATTTACCAACTGACTGACATGACATGTTATCATATATTATGTTCGTGGATCAAAGTTACACATTCGTTATTTTCGAAAGTGATTCACACTTGGCCGTTTTCAGATTTTTACTTTACTTTGACTAAATACAAACCTTTGTACCATTCGAAGATATATTATATTAATATAGATAAATTTAGTTCGTTTTAGTTCCTTAGGGGTATAAAACACCTTCATTATTTTGAAACCGACTCACACTTGGCCATTTTCAGATTTTTCCCTTTACCTTGACATAAAGACCTACCTCCATGCCAAATTTCAAGTCAATACGACCATTGGAAGTGGTCTAGGTTTTTGATGAGTGAGTCAGTGAATCAGTGAATAAGTGAATAAGTGAATCAGTTAGTGAGTGTATAGTAAAAATAGCGATTTTCTGACGTCAATATCTCAAGACCTACAATAGGTATATTAATGAAATTTTGTATTTTAGATAAGTGAGGGGGTCTCAACAGATACTAGAAATTTGATATGCGTAAATAAAATAGATTTTGAGTTACAGGGGGGTCGAATTTGGCCCGAAATGGTTCGTGTAATATAACCCACGGCCGGTGTGTCGCCTTTTTTGCTCGAACTTGGCGGACACACTGCCGTGTGTCTAGATAACATGTTCTAAAATTAGATAAAACACGTGTAAGAGAAGCGGTTATGCCGAACGTATGTGAGGTCAATGTGCATGTTAACTAAAGAACTAAATAATTTTAAACTGATATTTATTATGTTACACCAATTTTAGTTAACCATTACCATACTTTTAATGTACTATTTAGAGAAATACCTACTAAGCCGTTTAGTATTCTAGACCAAGTCAAGGAGAAAAAGCAAGTCTTCTGATGATTTTTCTTAAAATAATAAGTACTTAATACCTATCATTATAATTGACTGGCTTGCCATTAATTATTGTGTAACACTAATTGCATCTGTCGCTAAGGAAAATAAGTGTACAAATGTTGATAAGGAAAACTTCGCAACGCGTAATTATAACAGCAAATTAGGGAATAGGCAAATGAGGTAATATTTGCAGAAAACGCCCACATAACACATTTCATAGATTATGCTAGAATTCGGTCAGTTTTTGTAGCTAACATTCACTTTTCCTTACCATGTTGCTAATTAATGCCTAGCATATGATTGGGAACTGATATGGGTGTCAGAATATTTTTGCGGTTTTCCTTGAAATAAGTCCTCGTTATGCGAATTAACTTTATCGTCCAAATTATTATTGATGGCCTACTAACATTATTCGACACAAAAATCGAACACACTAGGCATATATGTACCTACTTGATCCTGGATTGACAGTAAAACTTCATTCTTAGCAGTTGGAATGGAGCCCTTATTAACCCAAAATACACTCCAATGATGCTGACTGAACACAATTATTACTTGCAGAAATCGCTTAATCAAATCCCCCACATACCTGAGTGCGCAAAACTAATTAGTTCAAACAAGCCCTTTAATTCAAGCAATGCTGATGCTACCCAATCAGTTTGGTGAACAAGTCACTATCAGGTGGTGTGCGATTTGTGTTAATATTCAAAGTGCGAGTATGTACGATTTCCGCGCCGTTGAAGACCCGACGGAACGGAGATCCGTATTCAATGGAATAGAACGTGTACGTTGTTGGTCTTACCTCCATGGAATTTCTTATTATTTTTTCTTCGTAGAATGTACACACGTCATTTAGAAAAATGTTCTGCAAACGCTATTATCTATTTGAAGGAATGCATATTTTAACCATGATGGGTGGGTTCCCTAGATCTGATGAGGGATACAAAATCGTAATTAGCGTCATGTATTAGGCACTTTTTTCCAGTTAAATCAAAGGCTCTCAAATTTTTACAGGCGACTTCTATTTCGAACAAAAATGAAGGTGCACGACTGCACACTTTGCAAGATTTCCAAAAATTCTATAACGTCTCGTTCTATGCAGAATGATCGTTAGTTTAAAATCCCTACATTTGAAGAGACTGACAGAAATGCCTCCCAAAATTGTCGCAACCAAAATCTATTCCGTTAACGATACGGTTTCAAAAAACTTGGGCCAGGCCATCTGAATGTCAGTTTTACTTTTGTTTTATTTCGCGCAGTCGGCTGAGCGACATAAAATTGAAAAGATTTTCGCGAGTATGATTTTGAGTGCACTGGTTTTCGGTTTTCATTTTTCTACCATTCGGCTAGACCCTATTTTTATTCGTTAACGTCTAGTTCAGGTTTTGGTCACATTATACGCAAGACATGATATTTTTGAATAGAGTTTGTAAATGTGACAAGGTTACCTAAAAACAACATACCCGGCGCTGTCATTTATAGATTTTTATCAGGTTCCACAATTCTGAATTTGTAAGTTTAATGTGGCCTTTTAGGTCATATTTCGGTTCACAGTCTAGATCACTCGACCGTCTAGATGTGTCTGTGTTAATTTTAATGCTCAAAATTTTACCTACATCTTCATCTTCATACAATTTACACTTCTAGTGCATTGTATATCTATGATGGCATAGTAAAGTTTCTTCCTCAAAGCTGCGGTGGATGCTAGCGGTCACAACCGCAACAGTTTGCTGCTTGTTATTGAGTAATGACTATCGTGATTCTATTAGTCGCACGTTGTTCCTTAGCTAGGGATTTCAATAAGCTATCTGTCCACTGTTTTGCGGTAAGAGATTAAAATTTGACATAATTTACAAAGAGTGGTTGTCAAATTCTTTCTCTAATAAGCAAATCAACAGGTAGGATAATAAAATGCATCGTAATTTCACATTTTATCTGTAGATATAATCAAATAGAGATTGAGGCAAGGCTGTCGAATATGAGTATATGGGTAGTCATATTTAGAAGAAGATTCTACTTAATAACTTTTATTAAATAATTTATTAATGCTAACCTGAGCTAAATGTAAACCGCTAATACCTGAATAATATTTTTATCATTTTCCTTAAACATCCTATAAAACTGGTTAGGATTAAATAATAATACACCTTTATTAATAAAAAAAAGAGTTGTGTTTGTTTGTATACCTAAGTATACACTACTTAACTGACCTGAAAATAAAATTACAATCCAATTTTTGAGCTAGGTGAAGACTTTTTGCTGTCACTGTACTAACGCATAGGAAAAACAACAAACGATCGGGAAAAGTGAAGTGGTAGGCAGGGACCAATAAGTAGGAGTAAACCAGCAGGCTACACATGATAAGTTTTAGATAAAATGTTAGGTGAATTTTGAAATATAATATCGGAATTCATAACAACAATAGAAGCCTGTTTTTCCTCACGAGATTATAAAACCTAGCATTATGTAACCATCAACAAACCATAATCAGGTTTTTATTAATACCTACCACTTAATGGCTACATTAATTTACTATTAGTCGTAATGCATCGCAAGAATTATATAAAAGGAAAATTTAATAATAATATATTAAAAGGTATTTACTGCGCATAAGATCGTGTCATCAATTAATTTCAGATGAGTTTATTACAGACGAGTGGCAAATATTTTGTGCACGACCATGTTTCTTAATTGGTTAGTTACCTACGTCCCTTAGATTTAGCGTCCATTTTACGTATTTTTAGACTATAGCAGCTGTGCAGATCTTTGCAATTCCAGATTAGAAATTATTATGAACAAGGCAAAGCATGTTGAAACCTGCATTGACTTGCCTTTTTTATAGTGTGGTTTACTAATTTTACATATTTGAGCGACAGACCTTCGTTATGTCTACGTGAGAATCATTAACGTGTAAACGTCAATAGATAAGGTATACCTATGTGTTTTAAGGGGAGGATCAAAGAAATAGCAAATCGATTGTTTGCAAAGATTATATCGCTGGAACGAATTCTGAATTAACGTAAAAGTGAGAGACCATTAGAGTGTAGAAGATTGTTGTGTAAAAGACACAGCTGGATAAAATGTTACTTATGTGAGATACCGTCAGACAGAAAATTATGGAAAAAGGAAATATGCTGCACCAATCCCAAATGTAATAAGGATAAAGGCAGGAAGATGATCTCACTCATCGGAAGATACAAATGCTGTATCTTGTGATTAATTCAAACGTCAAAAGGTATTAAAGAATATTTTCCTTGTTGTGCCAATGTGCCACAAGAGGCGTTAATGGCATTGCCCTGCCAATTACTGCCAGTAACAAGTCAAGGTTGGCTGAGCTGATTGTTGGCGGAAGATGCTCATGTTTTTTGGTAGGTAAATAGGTATTTACCTAATAGGTATTCGTTTATCGTTAAATATGTTGGTGCTATATATTTATAGGTTGGTATAAATGTAAACGGTACCTACCGCTTAAACCGGGAAGTTAAATGCTCGTGCTATTATTACTTTAAGATAAAATAATTATTGAAATAATATTGCTTTTAAGAGAGGAATAATAAATGTTATATGTTGTTACTAACTAATTAATAAAATGTTATGTCATGTTCCTGATACCGGTGGGACACTATTTATTTTATATATCAATATTTAAAAATGTAATTATAAATGTAGTTCAATAAATAGATACTGAATTATTTGTAATAAAATAAAAGGTTTGCTCCTCTTCTACGCAAGAACTACTGGATGCATTAATGGATTTGATGAAACTTATATACCCATCAGAATAACATACACTTTCTAAACTGGGTGCAGGATGACGTTCCCTCAAGAAGTGGGTGAAACAGCTGTCAGAAGCCAGTACATAATAAAACGCAACCATAGGCAGAGCAAAGCAAATTCCCGTTGAACGGCAACCTAAGGCTATTGTGGGAACTCAGAGTCACCCCGAAGTAACCCAAAGCACGGTGATGCAGATGGTTTCATCAAGGTGGAGAGGAAAAAGAAGAAGCCATCTAGTCGGAACCAATGCGGAACTGCATTGACGGGTCCGAACATGCTGCTGCGTCCAGCTATACCTACGACGCAGTTGTATGTTTCGCGCTTGCATCACTCTACGAAGGTCGAGGAGATCGTGGAGTATATTCGAGTGAAGACCAACTGGACTTTGAGGGTCGAGAAGTTAGAATCGAATCATAACACGAACTTTAAATCGTTTATGGTACGTGTGCCGACTCAGCATCTCGACATGTTTCAAGAACAGTTTTGGCCGAAGGGTGTCGTGTTCCGGCGATTCCGCGGGAGGTTACGCGACACCACGAAGTGCAACATGACACCGCCTATTCGTGTAAACACGTAGCTTTTAACTATTTTATTATTGTATGTATTAGTTTATAAGTTTTGTAATGTCAGTTATTTATGTATTGTATTTTCTATGGGCCCTAGTTGCCTGAAATAAAGGAACAAATAAAATAAAATAAAATAAAAAATAGGTACTCACATTATAAAATCACATAATACCTTCTTAAGATAGCTTCACAAATAGATGGGGTCGACAATTTATAGCCGAGGACACGCACCGTAAATCCTTTTAACTGTATAGGTAAAAGAATTTTCAAGTATAGAGACCCCACGTAGCATTCACTTAGAGAGAAATAATGGGTACTTAGCACGAATGTACTTAGCTCAGCTGGTCCTGATTGTACCTTGAATTATTTGTTTGTGACTAAAAGAAAAAACAAATTATCAGGAAGTACATGGTTAATTGTCTAGCTAGAGCGATTGTCAGCCAGGGCGATTGTTCTCGAAGAAACTCAGCCAGCTGCGCAAATCATAATTATAGTGCACAAGTGTAAGCACAAACAGATTCGCCATCAAACGTAAAAGTTTGGCGAGTTTAGATTTAAGAAACACACCAATTTAATGATTAAAATTTCAATAAATTTAAAAAAAAAGATGCATTCTCTATTCCCTCACTCTCACAGTCCAATAAGACGGTTTTCATAGAACCCAAAAAGCGATATCTCACTGAGCCGCGAATTGAAACCGAGAAGCTGAATCACTGAACCAACGTCATGATTACCTACAAGGCGTGATCTACAAACTATGGGGAATTTTCGAGAATGTACATATTTCACCATTATAAGTGTTGTTACTTGCCTAAACCAACGCGACCAAAAAGAGTTTCGACTAACAGCTGCGGTCGGTTACTGATCCATCAATCTATCAGAAAAACTGCACGACAGTCGAAATGCTCTTTTTGGCTGTGAAGCCCGAAAAGATGTTAATGGTTTTTAGAAAGCTAATTTGTTACAAAAATTTTCAATAATCATCAAAGTATGAGAATTGGTAAATTCCTCGTTTTTGGGAAGTCGGTTGAAGAAGCTTAAAATGATGGTCATAAGTGTAAGTGGATTGGATAATTTCAATTCAAAAACCCTACTTACTGATACTTGTTTTGAGTTTTTTTTCTGTTTTAAACTCTTATTGACTATAAAAATTAAATATACTTAAATAAAAATGAAAAACTTCTTTAGCAATTTAATAACATTGTATCAGCTTTTCCTCACAATTCTTAAGCCGAATTGTAAAACTGGAGAATTTAATAAAAAACTTCACCCGTCGAAGCATGCACTGCGGCATTTGAAAATGTAATAAGCACTTCTAATTTTGAAACAAAGCCAAAAAACCACACGTTTCTGTAACGTTATTACAGGAAACTTTTCTTAGCGCCGAAAAAAATTTAAGCATTGCCAGTAGTTTCTTTTTTCAGCATCGTTGCATAGAACTTCGTGAAAGAACACGTTTTGGCAACTAATATTATAATGGTTTTTACTTTAAAATTCGGATGACTGCTAACGAAATTATGACTTCACTTTGATTATTTTTTACAGCGTTAGTAATTAGCGAAACAACAATTCTATAGAAAATATTGGGTACCAAAACTGCTTTATAAGCCAGTTATTCAAATGTGATGTACTCGATAGTCAAATGAACCTGAAGGCCATCAATCATCCTCTGTGACTAAAAGCTTTAAGATACTCTTACAAACATTCTCCATTTCCACTTGTATACATATTTCCCATGAAATATGTATAGCTGCATTGCTTCCAGAAATAACAGTCAGAATTCTATAGTGTGTTGACAGCGTATTGACGTTGGTTTCCCTTTGAAATATGTCTGTGAAAATGTATAGTGCCGCACCACTGAAAACAGAATGACTAGCGGAGATACCATAACGGAAATCTTCCAAGAAAGTAGCGCCGTAAAATGCGGGTGAGCGGGGGACAAGAACATTACTGTTTTCGCCCTTGTACACCTTCTTTGGACTTCTTTGGTCTCAAAAAACTCCAATGCTCCGTTAGTTCACTCGTAACTCATCATGGTCATGCCAACCGTATTTTGACCTAGAAGATAGCGTAGGTCAGGTACCATCTGCATTATGGCCTCTCCCCTTATCTTTCCTTACTCCGTGGCCGTAACCTATTGTAGCAAGGCTTGAAAGCTTGTCGCTGTTATACAATTCCTCCTACAGTTTGACTGTTAGCCAATATTTGATCAATCAAATATGACCGGTAGAAATTGGGAACCGTATAGCTAAGGCGTGTTTTTGGACAAAGCTGAAATAGCGTTCCGAGAAACAAGTAGGTACTACATAAATTGCAAGAAAAATATATAACTATTCATAATGAATTCAAATTCTACTTATCGCATCGTAAACTATGTAGATAACCACGCACAAGCAGATTTTTTTGACTATTCATCAAAAACTTAGGTACTATTCCTTTTTAGGGTTCCGTACCTCGAAAGGAAAAAACGGAACCCTTATAGGATCACTTTGTTGTCCGTCTGTCTGTCTGTCTGTCTGTCTGTCTGTCTGTCTCAAACTCAAACTCAAAATCGTTTATTCAAATTAGGCTGATAAATCAGCACTTTTCGAACGTCAAAAACAAAAGACAGCCCCCAAAACGCCCGCCCTTCACCACTTCCTATGTGTTTTTGCTGGGAAGAAGAAGTGGCGCAACAAACTCCCCAGCAACACATGTCTGTCTGTAAGGTTTGAAGAACCAGAATGTATACAAAACAAGTCAAATAAAAATATCATTATCACATGATAACCATTATATAAAATTAGGAAAGAAAAAACAATACAAACTTAACACAAGTAGGCTAGCACACAGATTTACACCCATAAATACTAAGCACTCAAGCATTACTTATAGTCTATTAACCGTATCTAAAGCCTCCTGTTACTGAAATAAAAATGTATTTTTAACATAAGCATAAAATCGGCGTGCCCACCCACATGCGCAGATGGTTATGTTGTAGCTGTACAACACAAACAAGGTGTACCTGCTAGGACTACAGTATTATTATTTTCTCCAAAAAAAGCTAATAGAAAATCATACTATTATTAATAGTGTCAACAGCTACCAACACGACCTGGTACCGCCAGCAGCACCCGTTCACGAGTATAACGCGAGGATCAGCCATCGCCCCCTTCGCACATTTTTGAGGGAAGGGGACAACCCGACCCCCAACGCTACCGCTGGCCATACCGTCTAAGGGAGCATGACGTGCTTGCAGCTATTCAACAAAAGTAGAACATGTAAGAAGTACTGCAGTACTAGCAAGCCATAAAGCAACAACGCTAAGTAAAATTTAACAGAAGTTCCCAAAGTAATTAAAAAAAGAAAAAATCAGAATTAATGTCTGTCTGTCAAGACCCTTTATCTTAAGAACGCGTGGACGTATCAAGCTGAAATTCACATGAAATACTCGGGTCTATTGTCCCTTTAGGCTGTGAAAATATCAAGCTTCTAAGCCAAGCCAATCAAAAGATACAACCGATTATGTCGATATTTTCAACAAATTCTCGACACTCGCAAAGGAATCAAAACCTACAGGGTACTTCCCGTAAACTCAGAATCTTGAAATTTGGCATGAAGCATTGTTATATAATGCAAATATAGGAAAAATTGCGAAAATCTCATTTTTTTTGTTATATAATATAATAAAAATATTTTAATAAAATGAAACTTACTACCTTATTTCTCACGAACGAATAAAGGTACCAAATTGAAATTTATACCAAATACCAAGGTCTATTGTCCCTTTAAGCAATGAAAAAATCAAACTTCTAAGTTATCGCGATCAAAAAATACAGCAGTTTTACCAACACCTTAGACGAATTTCCGTCACACGCTAGGGAATCAAAACCTACAAGGTACTTCCCGTGAACTCAGAATCTTAAAATTCGACACGAAGCAACGTTATATAGTACAGATAAAGGAAAAATTGCGAAAATGATAAATTTGAAGTTACATAAAAAATTAAAATATTATTTTTGCTTACATGACATAAAATATTTTTTTAATAATTATAAACTTACTACCTACCCTTTTTCACATGAACGCGTAGAGATATTAAAGTTTCGAATAAAAAGTGAAATTCATATCAAACACTTCTTAAATATAATGGCCTCTAAACTGTGAAAAATTTTAAATCATTCAAAGGTCATTGGGCACCTTAGTATGAAAACCATACCCACGGCGGATACGAACGAAATATAGCACAGTATAATGATAAAGGCTCTGATTTACTATGGCATTAGTCGCATCAATGTGAACCAGGGGAATCTAGAGAAAATCAGGTGTAAACATCTAATATTTTCCTCATTTCAATGAGGAATTTAAACGACCAAGTTTGACGGATTTGAGAAATCATTTCTTTGTAGTGAAAGAGTATACTCGCCGTTTATTTCCATTGTCATCAGGTCAGGATCTGATGATGGAAATCCTGAGAAATCGAGGGCAACTATCACAAATTGTAGGCATGCATAGGATTAAAACTTGATTCTCAGATGTATGTCTGGTGATACTATCAAACAGTGAAGGTTTAGAGCTTATCTGATGATGGAGACGTGAGAAAGTCGAGAGAACTCGGTATGTTTTAGTTACGTCGTGTTTGGGCTTATATTATTCGTATTGACGAGAACTTTTCACAAAACTTTTTAGAAAAAAAAAAAAACAACAAGAAAACTGTTTATATGCATCGGTCTAGATCTCGGTGGTTAAATAAATATAGATGCATCCTCTAGATACCGACTTCTAGACCGATGCACCTAACATCTTTTTAATTTCTTTCTTGCTTTCGTTTTCTTGTTGCTTTTTTATATGTTTGAAGTTGGATTTGTTTGTAAAATGCTACAAAATAAAATAATGCCGACTTTATTAAACAAAGAAAGGGACAGAATTACACTTTTGTCAAGGCTCTAGAAACGTAAAGCCAGCAGCCCCGAATCCTACTCTCTAGAAGTCGTTGTTATAATTCGACAGCTACAAGTCGTCAGGCGGTTTCGAAAAAAACCTGAAACTGGGGCTCTTTAGGTGATTAATCCCTCAAAAATAAAAGATCCCATTCCTGCAATGGCTGCTTTAACCCAAGTTAGTAGTGAATTCTCATCACCTAAAATAAAATAAGCTCCAACACAAGGTTACGTTATAAATTGTAAAGGAGTTCCCATAACTAAATCTGATCTTAGCTGTCGATCCCACAATGGCAGTCAAACCTATCTTTGTGGAAAGTCTTCGCCAATACGAATAAAATAAGCCCAAACACTTGACTCTCTGTAGTCTCCATAATCAAATCAGCTCCAAACCTTCACTGTTTACCAGTACCCTCAAAAATACACTCACATGTCTGGTTATGACTCGATGCGTGCCTACAATATTCAAGAGTTGCCCTCGATTTCTCAGGGTTTCCAGATCCTCATCAGATCCTGGTCATCCGGATTGGCACCTTCCTTCTTTATGAAATGTCTTTAACAATAAAAACAAGCATTGCAACCTGTACAATCCTCTGAAACTGCTTGTCTTTTATATTTTTCAAACGATCCTGGACATTCGTCTCCATGGAATTTTAATAAAATATTTATATTCAAAGAAACGTCATACCATTCTCCACGATTTAAAACTACTTTGATTCATGTCCGCCACTTTTTACAAAGCGGGTCAGATATGCCCCATGACCTTTAGGCATCGTTCAGACCAAACGTATTGTCGGCCGCTGACTGTGAGCGCGCGTTACGCAGTTTATTGCTTTTCCATATATATTGAAATTGTCGTTCACACCGAACCGACTATACGCTATTACGTCGTCTGTTGTCGCTGACTCTCAGTGGCCGATTATTTTACTACGCGATTATGCACGGCGGACGCGGATTGGCTACGCGGACGCAGTTGCCGAATAGCGCCGCTCCGCCGCGCGCCTCGGCCGCAATACACTCGAGAAACAAACTTCAATGAGGACAGACGTGACACGTGACACCTCGCGATGTTCGACACCGAAAAGTTTATTGCAGAAGTACATTCTAGAGAATGTATTTGGAATGCGAATTCAGAAGAATTTAGTGATAGAACCTTACGAAGATGCGCTTGGGAAGACATAGCATCTGTTATGTATGAAGATTGGGGGGTTCAAATACTGAGCTCTTTTATGTGTAGAATAGTCAGCCGCTCAGCGTACGCATCTAGTGTGAACCTACACGAGCCTATTCTTTTGTTCACACATGTAGCGCATCGTACGCTATAGCTTATTGTCGGCTTGGTGAGTACGCGTACTGCAGATTGAGTCGACGTTCACACTGGGGCAGACAGTGAGTATACTCACAGTCAGCGGCGGACAATACGTTTGGTGTGAACAATCCCTTAAGACATAATTAGTTATTTTCAATCAGATTTCAGAATGATGACTATAAAATGTTGTATATAAATAACTTCAATAAAATAACTTTTACAAGGTACTGGCCTACTATTTTAGTTATATTATAAAATAAAAAATATTAACTATTTTGACTCTCACGAAATTACCATAACTATGATTGTTCTAAACTGAACGGTTGGCGCGAAACTCACTTTTTATCTATACAGCATTTGTACGGAACCCTCGGTGCGCGAGTCCGACTCGCATTTGGCCGGTTTATTTATAAACAATATTTCCGAGTAATAATAAGGAAATGCGTCTAACGATAGCCAATTTGAAACCAAATATTTACAATAAAGAGTAGCATCAATTGATTTATGTACAGGGGTCACGACAATCGCTTTTTGGTTATTTCTGTTATCTCATAGGTTTTGGCAAACAAACCATTTGTCTTCCTATAATTGTTCGGCCGCAGATTAAATCCGTTAGATCGGAATAATTAAGGTTACTGATTAATGGCTTCGTGGATATCTGGACGCTTCTATAAATATTCTTTGTTAACTTTAATTGAAATGAGAACTGCCGCAAAGTTTGTTTTATTGCCTGCCTGTATCTGGGCTAAACATTTAGAGCTAATCGTTTATTTTGATCGATGGTTTAATTCGAACTCGGTTTGATAAATATTTATTGGCATCCATAGCTGTATTTATGTAAGGAGTCCTTCTCTGGTACAGTTTTGCAACAGTTCTTGCTACACCTGATTCCTTAAGATGTATTTTCTCCGTTTGGAATGGAACCCAATATCTGGTCTAAAGCAGTTTACATTTCAGCATTTAGTTAGATACAGCCACGAGACTTCTGGGTTCGGAGATGTTCTGTTAGTATGCTATACGGATACCTATTACAATAGTTGCAAGTCGCTAATCTGTTCTCGGAATTGCATTAGTGTAGTCGTATTCTATAGATAGGTCAAAAGGCTGTCACTCACTACAGTATTGATTTTCTAGCGTAACCCATTAGAGTACCGCGAAATTGTTCTGTGAAATAAAATGTTAAAGAAGGATTGTTTATTATTTGTCCCCTTTTTCTTCTAGTGGCCGCAAAGCGCGACTTCCGTAGACGGGTTCGATTTCCGTGTCAAGCCGAAATTGCTTTTGTGTTGAAGAAACTTTCACGAAACAGCCCGGAGCCTGGAAGTTCGTGAGATACAGCCGTGAATCGGTCTCACCGGTCGTGTTGGATTGCCGTCTCATCGGATTATGAGTTTGAGGAACATAGAGTGCTCTTATGTCTGCACAAGTGCTTCAAATGCACAAGTCCTCCAATACTTACAGTCAGAAACTGTTTAAACTCCCAGTTAACAAAAAATACGCGTAATTGCGTTTGATATTTTTTAATAGGAAATAATTTCATCCGAGCATTCAGCATTTGTAACGAACTCGCTTTAGTATGTAAATTAGATATATTTATTATGCACGTTCTATTATGATTTTATTTTGAAATGCACTATACATTTTTATTTTATTCGTTGCGGTTACCTACACTTAATGTTTAATGCTTTAATGGATACACGTTTGATTGTACATAGATCCAGAGGTTTTACAATTTAAATATGGAATGAATATTTCCTTTTCAAATGATCATCGTTTATTATTTTTTATTTTTATATGGGTGTGTCATAATACTTACTTTCAAAAGGTTAGCAGTAGGAATTAGAACAGAAAGCAATTGTATAGTAGGAAACAAATGACAATCTATTTATCATAAATCAGTGACACTCATAGTATAGATATAACAGAATTAATTTATTAGCTATATGACAAATCATTTCACCTTTAAAAGGAGGCCTTGCCAATAGACTAACATTTACTTTTTAGGGCATACACACACTGACCGCAGAATGCGGAACGTATTATTGATTCGACGCGAAACACAAATTATATTGATATTGTGGCGGACTAAAACCTGTATAGTCGGAACTTTTTGTGTGTGTGTTTTGTTTTATATTTTATTAATTTTTCTCCTTCAAAATAAGCTGACAGATTACAATACTTTTACAATCTTGATGAAGCATTTTTATTAATACACAGTCCTATTCAGGCCTTGCTTATTATATGCTGCTCTATACGGGTTAGAATCCTGCGTAGTATGCTTATGAGCATCTCGCTTAGATGCTACAATATGTATTAGTCATAAAATAAGACCATATAATTTTATTTACTTTTATTTGTCAATACTGGCTGATTCATAAATGTTTGACTTTTTTGTACATACAAAAAGTAGTTAACTAAATGCTAGTCGACAGAAAATAGACTCGTGTTTGTAAATTGGCGCTAATAGGTACTATTTAAAGTCGAAGTCAGTGCCAATATAGCTACTAGATAAAAACGTCAAGGCCGATTGAAATATCAACTGCCATTTACCGTATTCATTATACCGTTAACTACTGATTTAATACATAGCTACAAAAGATTCAAAAGAAACGTCTATTACGATTTCATTCATAACAGTTGACAGGTTCCTATCGTTTGTAATTTTTCGTAATACTGGGAAGAATGTAAATGTAGGTACGACTTAAATAATAAGTTATCGAAATCTTTTAGAATATTTTTACACCAGTTCTCGCCCGCGATTTCATCTGCATCCCGAGAGAATTCCTTCCCGTACATAGATAGAAGTATCCTTAAGTGTTATTTTGATTAACGTTCAATACTTCTCTGTATGAGAGGAGGATTGAACATGATGATGATTATAATAAGCTGTATTGAAGCAACTCTATTTGCAACAATATTAATCCAGTCGTTTCTTTTAAGAAATAACCTTACATCAATAAATACATACTTAAAAACTTTCCCGTTTAAAATAATAGGATTACACCAAGTACGGTTCTTTACCTCTACAACCGTAGAATGTACGATAGTCAAACAATGACGACGAGACGGTCTGAGCCCGCATTCGCTCACTAACCGTATTAAGGAAATTATTCGACCGAACTCTAATCAGATTGACTTGAATACTGTTAGACTTTAACAATTTCAAGTTATTACGAACTAGCCGTTTTCCCGCGGTTTCACCCGCGTCCCGTGGTAACTACTGCCCGTACCGGGATAAAATATAGCCTATGTTACTCCTGGATAATGTAGCTTTCGAATGGTGAAAGAATTTTTAAAAACTGTCCAGTAGTTTTTGAGCCTATTCATTACAACCAAACAAACAAAGTTTTCCTCTTTATAATATTAGTATAGATTTAATCTAATACATGTCGAAATGTATTACGTTCTACATTTTGAGTACTATTAGCTGTTCTACCCAAATCCCGTAGAAACTACTCCCACACTCGGACTAAAAATATGATATCTCCTTTCTGACGCTTCCTCCATTTCTCCCATTATTACATTTATGGTTTTGGTGTGATAGCTGGACAAGACATACAGAAAGGTACAATTGTTTTCCAATGTATAATATTAGTAAGGCTCACCTAATAAAAAAAAATGAAGTTTGCAGTAAAACTTAAATAAGTACGTCAAATTGTGGGCCGTTCAATTTCACGAAAGACCCATGCCATGTGGCCAAATCTCACAAAGTTAGATTATAAAGTGATGACGATGCTCGATGAAAATACATATTGGAATAATTTTCAATATTACTCTTTATTTTTACTTCAAAATGTATATTTGATAGTCACACAATTTGATAGTTAAACACTGAAATAAAATAACACCGAACCTTTATACGTTGATTTTATTCTGGCCACACTGTTTATTTTACTACCGCAAATCCGTAAAAACCTCTTAGACGTGATTTATTAGCGTAGCGTCTAGTTTTCTTTACAAGATTACATTGTTTGCTCAGACTCGCAAGAACGTAGCTGTTGTAAGTATTTTTCTAAGTAAGTTTAATAATAAAACAGTATATTATTGTCATTACATATACCTTAAAGTAGACATGCAGATATGCGTACTTTGCAGTCAGTGAAATCAAATTACAACAAACTTGGTTCACCTGAAAAACAAGAAAGGCGAGAACAGGCGAGCTTCCTCCAATATGTGGCAATGTGTGACATAATATTGCACTGAAATCCATGTGGTGTCCTTTGTACCTACGCGAACACACTACTTAGGTACTGCATTCGTGCCGACGCTATAAGTACGCACAATTTTTCGCATGATCGGGAAATCGCTAGCAGTTCAAAATAGCAAATATTATATTGGAAAAGTATTAATATTCTTTAACTTTGCATCAATGATTATTAAACTTTATGTTTAAGAAGCATTGTTCTCGGAATTGTTTGTTTATAGAAAATCAGACAGGTACAATATTTAGACCAGTCTCTCCATTGTAATCTTTACTCAATTCGTGTTCTGAGAATATTTGATTTGTCTGGATTCATTCCCGTTTCTTTGTTTTCCGGGTATTTATTGTGTGCATCTATTACTTTTATTTTATAATTTGATATTATTAAGTAACACAATATTAGCTGTTTAACCGCGTGAAAATGTAACTAATAAACCAACTCAATTTCCTTATGCTAAGGTTTCCTCAAAATATAATCATCTGATCACTGACCTCTTTTCACCTATTAGCTTAGTCATCAACGCCAGTCAAAAATATTACTCGATCTTTTTCAAGGTTTTAGGTGCAATGGCCACTATTATATTTATGACTCAAGTTCCGGTAAATGGTGCGTCTGAGTAATCCTTTTGCAATTTTTGTTCTTACACAATTAATGATAAAAACTTACAACAATAAATGTAATTCGCACATAAATTAAGCCTTTGACTGAAAAATAATATTTATTTTTTGATGTTTGATAGGTATGAGGATACATGAGGATTGATATATTTGATTAAAGGGCGGTCAATGGAGATTTAATAGACACACATTTCAGTAGAAAGACTACCGATGTGCGTGTCAAAAATTATAAAAAAATTAATGCCTTAAGTTAAAGAAAAGTTTTTTTTTTTCACAATTATGTAATTTGTTTCATGCTATGTCAATTATAGGGGTACCTACACAATGCAGATAGTACAAATTACACAGTTAATTTTAAAATACAGAGCTCGTATTAACAATGCTCTCGTGTTTTGAATCTCGAATATTTTACATTTTCGAAATATAACCTTTCTAAGCAAACCAATGTTACCACGTTAAACACGTTCCTGCATATATTTTCAAAACCTGATTTTGGCTGCCCATAGGAACCACTTTATCGTAAACTGTTGCTAAGGAAGAATGTTCCGTGAGTTCGAAATGGGATCTTATTTACAACGCTACGATGTTGGCATTTCTTAGCTTCAACAGTGATTATATTCGTTATCTATACTAATCTGTACTAATATAATAGAAACCAATCTTTTTTTTTGTCTATTCATTTGTACACTCTAAAGGCTAATAACAACAACACTGTTTGGAAGCTAGACTATGCCCGAGTAAGATAAGCTATATTCTGTACAGTTGTTTGGAGTAATTTCCTTATGACATAGGTGAAACCACCGAAATACTGCTAGTAATTTGTAGTATTGTGTCTGTTTTGAACGGTTATATTTTTATTTGAGACGAATGTTTTTAACGTTGCTGTCAATGGGTATTGCATGGTGAGTACCTACAACTTGCGCGATCTCATGGTGGCCTGGAGGGAGCGACTATCGCAACCCAGTGCAGGGCACGCCACCATAGTGGCGGTAAGTCCCCTCTTTGAGGAGTGGCTCGGGAGGAGTCACGGCGCCCTCACGTATCGCATGACGCAGGTCCTCACCGGACATGGTTGTTTCGGGAGGTACCTGCATCGAATCGGTCGTGAGGAGGCACCCGGGTGTCACCACTGTGCGGACAGCCCCGAAGACACAGTGGACCACACAGTCCAGGAGTGCCCTGCGTGGGAAGGGCACCACCGGGTCCTCGTTGAGGCTTTGGGCGGCGGCGACCTCTCGCGTCCGGCCCTGGTTCAGGCCATGGTCCGGGGCGAGAGGAAATGGGATGCCGTCGCCTCCTTCTGCGAAGCGGTCATGCTCGAGAAGGAGGAGGCGGGACGCCAGAGAGTTTGCACCTCTCATCCCGGCCGCCGCGCTGGACCAGGTAGACACCATGGGCGCCGGGTGTCGCGAGATGACTCCCGGCCACCGTAGGCGTGGGTCTGTGGGCGGTGAGTTCGGGTGGCTCATCGTCCCTCTGTCTGCTTAAACGACAGACCCGTGTCGACGGCGCGCGTTGTTCCACGCGCTCCTCAAAGAGATGTCAGCAACCCCAGCGGGGCCCAGCAGGGCCAAGGCCTGCCGGGGCTGCGGGTTGTTCGAAAGAGATACCGCGGCCCTGGTACATAAAAGACCTATGACGGAACACGACGGTTTTTAGTAAGTAAGAGTCTGACACTCCCTCACCGCTGCTAACCCACAGCGTGAGGGGTCATTTGATGATTTTTGACGTCGTTAAAAAAAAAAAAAAAGTACCTACAACTTGAAGCTTAGTACAACGGTTTCTAACAGGGACTCCCCCGAAAGTGTAATATAATGCATAGCTTCCTTCCTTTCTTAATTCATAAAGGTTATTCCCAATTAATGTATTTTTTCACTTTAGTGATAATTACTTTGTATGTTGCGGTATTGTACTGTGCAACGTTAGAAATTACCCCTTTTCTTAACTCAATAAACAGACACCTTTCCCGATAACTGTACTGGTACAGTACCTATGTATTGCTGCACTTTTGTTAATGTAAGTCATATCACATCTCATATTTTACTTTGAAACAGTATACTTTACATTACAGATTCTCTTTACAGTGCAAATAAACAAATCACTAGATACTTGACTGAATTCATATTTAATCAGATCAACAGTGTATTTATTTTTCGAAAATCTCTCAGAGATTTCAAAACAAAATAAAAAATGCAAAGAGATTTACATTGAAAGAAATGCGACATTACCATATTTTGGTGTTTAAGGATTGTGTCACACCTATCAAATATCTTAGCTCAAGTTTCATAAGCATTTATTCTAAAAGTCACGGCCACGGATGTACCTCCCTATAGCTTTAGTAATAGCTCGGATTTTTGTCTTTAATCCTCCATCGTCCGAGCCTTTTTCTCAACTATGTTGGGGTCGGCTTCCAGTCTAACCGGATGTAGCTGAGCACCAGTGCTTTTCAAGGAGCGACTGCCCTATCTCACCCCCTCAACCCAGTTACCCGGGCAACCCAATACTTCTTGGTTAGACTGGTGTTAGACTTACTGGCTTCTGACTAGATTTTTGTACTTATTATTTTTTTTTAATCTTGTGGTTTCCAGTACAGTTGACAAAACTGCAGTGATCAAATGTAATCAATAGATAGATGTTAGATCAAGACATTTCGATAAGTCTAACACCAGCCTAAGTTTACGACCTTAGTCTGACGACATTTAAATCGGCTTACATTGCGTAATTATGTTTATTGTTGTACTAAGGTCAACAGGCCGTTTGGTCAGGTGAACTCGAATGACGATGGTCTTAGGCCAGTTAGTCATGGGCTGCGGGTTGTTCGAAAGAGATACCGCGGCCCTGGTACATAAAAGGCCTATGACGGAACACGACGGTTTTTAGTCAGTAAGAGTCTAGCACTCCCTCACCGCTGCTAACCCACAGCGGGAGGGGTCATTTGATGATTTTTTACGTCGTTAGAAAAAAAAGGCCAGTTAGTCATCTGTCATTTGTTTTGCGGTTACAACCACGTTCGGGAAAGCTTTGAACTAACTATGATGACGCAGTTGGGCGCAAAGAGCAGACGATGAATTCAAAGATCTTTACCAGATTCAATTTTATAATAAGTAGAACAAGAATTTAGGTTTGAATGCTCTCAGATTTTATGAGCATATATACTTCCCTGCCGATTTCGGCTATGGTGACTGCTTTCAGTTATCATTGAGAGAAGAACTAGGATGATCAGCTCTTCTATGCGCCCTTTGATGGCTGCAGTACCCTATTTTATGTGTAAACGTGCGCGAGCATTGGCTGCACGTTAGGATACCGTCCACGTAGTTATAATGAATGGCTACTGGTGTTTTAGCCTTAAGAGCATCACGCTTCGCATCCAGTGCGGATTTCCTTTGCTCTTCGAAATCTTTGATCGCATTTTTAAGTAGGCCTCTCCATTCAGGGCGGCAAATGGCTTTTGTCTCCCAGTTCTGAGGATCAATGTTGCACCTTTTCATGTGTCTTTTCTGAACATCCTTGAAGCGTAAGAACTGGCCACCTTGTTTCCGTCTGCCGTTCTGGAGTTCAGAAAAGAAGATGCGCTTGGCCACCCTATCATCATCCATGCGTAAAACATGACCGCACCATCTGAGCTGTCGCCGCATCAGGTACGCTTCTATGCCGCAGACATTCGCGCGTCGTAGCATTTCGGTATTTCTAATCCGATCCGACCATTTGATATTCAGAATGTCTCTTATGCACTTTAGATGAAATCGGTCCAGCGCCCGTATATGTTTCCGATAGAGGACCCATGTTTCAGCCGAGTATAAAAGATTTGGGAGGACTATGGCCTTGTAAACGGAGATTTTTGTCGAAAGCTTCAAATCATGTTATGTATGTTATGAGCATAGGTGCAGGTATATAGTATTTGATTTATCACTTTGTTGATTGTGTTTCAATATGGATAAAAATAAGAAAATACTACATCGTGACATTCAGAGTTGGCCTTGTTTTGAGTCATCCTCACGCGATATGCACGTTTCTCAAAACTGGTGGATTAGTTGCATAGGATTTAGAACTTACAAAAATATTCATCCTATGGCAATCTTTGTGCAAGATTGCAATTGGATTTGAAAAATAAAACTGTTCCTGCAATCTCCAACTGGTCTAATTAATTATGAAAAAATGTATGACGGAGTCACAATTCGTAACATGTACATAATGTTGAGCAAGTCTATTGCACCTAAGTTACCCCCATTCCTCTTAAAATGTGGCGTAGGTACACGTCATTCAGTTGTTTTCGCCCTCATCAAAACAAAACAGCATCGCGTCTACTGCAATTGCGGTTACTCCAGCTTTCCTCAATCAATACCGTTGTCGTCATGGTGACGTAAACTCTAATGACTGTTTCCAGCCTGTTACTAAGCTGTAACTAGACAGCTAACAAGATGATAATACCCTGTAGTATTGAAGCATTGACGTGCATAATTGAACTAGGGAAATTGGGGGGCTGTTTATTTACATCATTATTTTGTTGTTGACCGTCAAGTACTTACGTCAAACTTTTTCCCAGCATTTTTGTGGTTGGTTTGCAACTGAAAAACAGTACCTAATTATTATTCTACTGAAATGCCTTTTAATGCCTAATTGGTATACAATGAATTTTCCTAGATTTTCAATAATAAAAAAAGACTTAATCATCTTTGAATAGCGCTAAAATTGTACTGTTTAAAGGCAAATAATATGCTTTCAAACCATGGATACGCGCCATTATAACTAGGTACTTCTTTGAAAACCAAGGTTTTCAAAGAAAACCTTGTAAATCATTAAGGTATGAGCAGTAGTTCCAAATCGGTACATAGACATGAACTAAAAAGTATACAGTTGTAAGTACTATTGCACTTACTGTTAAGGAAATCAGTGATAAGGAAAGTACTCAGGTATCCGATATAACAGGATTGTATTGACGCATGTCCAATGCATTTAGATACGCATTACGTAAATAAATATAATTAAACCAACCGATATTTTTGTCATGAATCAGTTTCTGACGCAAAATGTTTTAACATTTCCGACATCAAAGTAATGAAAACAGGATAATAGGATAAATCAAATCCTAATATCAATATTAGCTTCCGCCAGCGTTTCCAACCGCTTCCCGTTGGAACTACCCGGACAAAAATGTGCTAATTGCTTTCCCAGATAATTTGGGTAGCTAACACCGAAATATTTTTTTTTTTCAAAACAAACCAGTAGTTTTTAAGATTAGCGCGTTCAAGCAAATCAGCACATCAGCTTTTTAATATCATGAGCATAGATTACTTAAGCGTGTTACTATTTTACTTCCACAGTAAAATTGAATTGAATGAACTGCTACTGAATTGCTACCCTTGTCCTCAAAAAGTACATAAAATTATTACTTAAAAATACTAAGTAAATATCAAACAATTTAGGCGGTGATTTTAGTACCTACATGCCTCGTTTACCAAAACATTGTAGGTACCTAAAAACCGCAGATATAACGAACAAAAAAACAATAATTGACTTAATCAATTTCAGTTAATAAGGGTCGTCCCATCGACCTTACCCATAACCTTCCTTTCTCATCGGGGTGAACACATGGGGATTAAAGGATAATGGCTTGCGGTGCCAAGGGGAAAGTAGGGGCACACACCAATTTATTACCAAACCTCTCATTTCCGTAGACAGCTTCAATTGTCACATTACTACGGCGCAGGGAGAACAAAATGACTAGCGGAGATGACATAACGAAAAATCTCCTAAGAAAGTAGCGTGCCAAAATGCGGGATCTGATCGTTTTGGTCATGTCCACAGTACGTGTTTGTATTAGAAGAAGGCGCCTGACCTACCTGTATTAAGGAATCTCCGCTCATCTTTCCGAATTCCATGCTACGGCCAAATTGAATACTTGCCGCGTCGCCACGGCCTAACAACATACATCATCATCAGCCTTTTTGTCGTTCCACTACTGGGCACTAGACTCCTCCCACACAGAGCAGAACTGAGTGTTAGCCACCTTGCTTAGGAACTCAATTTGGATTGGCGAAAACATACGTTTCCAGACAAAGGCTAGTTGTCCATACTTACCGGGCTGAGCATGCGTGTTGCATTAATATCCCACTTACTTGGTGTAGTGTGGTGGTTCTCCAATCGATCGCCTGAGCCTCGTTCGTTTTTCAGTCTCATTTTGGTGGACAGTTTCAATTGTCACATTACCAACGCTCAATTGAACCAAACCCATGTTTTTGTCATTAATTTTATTTAACTTATAATAGAAAGTGTCAAGTTTTTTTCGTAAAACTTTGAAAGATGGTTGAAAACTTTCAATAAAGACGTCAATGGAATTTAATGTTGATGGATTATATTTTTTTTGTAAGTTTGACAGTTGCGATTTGGTCCATCAATTTGGACACTTCAATTGTTTTTTAAGAAAGATAAATGTGTAATAAGGCTTTCTGTGAAGTACCTCATGCACGTGTGTAAAGGAAATTGTTACTATAGTAATTGAATATACTTTTAATTTACTTAAGAGTTTTTTTTTTTTACTTTAAATGTTGTATAACAATTATTTTTGTTGGTCAGTCGTTAAGCTGCCAGACAAAACTAAGTCCTCAAAAAAAAAAATATGCAGTCAAATAATTTGCCTAAAGTGGTTAATTCATCATCAGTATAATCAAACGGTCGTTAGTAACTACTATAGAGAATCATGGTACGGTCATAACTATGAAACTTGAACAGTTTAGTGCAGCACTATCTTGGCACCCTTCCAAATACGTAGAGGCCATTTTCATAAATTAAGAAAAAAAACATTAAAACGTATTTTTTTGTAATTTATTTGACGATAAAGGATGATGGGTAAAATTGGCCGGTATATCCAATAAAAACCATTCGCATATCAAATGATAGCTTATACCCTAAGCTTCATTTTTTGTTATGGGCAAAACCTTGTAAACCACCGGAGAACGAAGATATAGCACCTGATAGCATAGGATAGCCCATGGACTGGAACCACTTAATTGCGTATGGGAGGGATGTTTAAGTGCATTATTATTGTCAATAACTGTCAGAACGGGTCACAGAAGGTGTCTGTGCCCATATTTTCCAAGTTTATTGAAAAAAAAAAGATTATTTAGCAGGTAGTATTTACAACGTATGGTGTACGTATTCCGCCGTTCTGGTGAGTCTAAACGGCATAACCAATAAAAACGATTCGCATATCAAATGATAGCTTATACCCTAAGCTTCATTTTTTGTTATGGGCAAAACCTTGTAAACCACCGGAGAACGAAGATATAACACCTGATAGCATAGGACAGCCTATGGACTTGAACCACTTCATTTTGTATGGGAGCGATGTTTAAGTGCATTATATTACTGTCCATATTAGTCAGGACATATCACAGAAGGTGTCTGCGCCCATATTTTCCAAGTTTATTGAAAAAAAAAAATATTGAGCAGGTAGTATTTATAGCGTATGGTGTACGTATTCCGCCGTTCTGGTGAGTCTAAACGGCATAACCAATAAAAACGATTCGCATATCAAATGATAGCTTATACCCTAAGCTTCATTTTTTGTTATGGGCAAAACCTTGTAAACCACCGGAGAACGAAGATATAACACCTGATAGCATAGGACAGCCTATGGACTTGAACCACTTCATTTTGTATGGGAGCGATGTTTAAGTGCATTATATTACTGTCCATATTAGTCAGGACATATCACAGAAGGTGTCTGCGCCCATATTTTCCAAGTTTATTGAAAAAAAAAAAATATTGAGCAGGTAGTATTTATAGCGTATGGTGTACGTATTCCGCCGTTCTGGTGAGTCTAAACGGCATAACCAATAAAAACGATTCGCATATCAAATGATAGCTTATACCCTAAGCTTCATTTTTTGTTATGTCGTATTTTGAATAAATGACTTCTTAACTTTTTAGGACACCTAAAACATCGCCTACTTCTCCAGAGATAACGTAGCTTTCCCATCACTGACAGATTTTTCAAATCGGTTCAGTCAAATTCATAACCCATTTAATACAAATACTAATCGTGAGTACTTGCACAGACATCATCTATTGGCATGGATAATATATCAGTATTATCCTTATTAATCTGTGGAATTGGAGGTACCATGTTATCCAGTTCTCAAAAATGGTCATGTCACGTTGTACTGGGATCAATCCATCATCACTAATGTCTGTCGACTGTCCTGGCTAACAAGCCTGATGTGCCACATGATGAAAACTCCGTGAAGCTCAAAAACAACTTAAATATCTTGATTCAGCTAACGACGTGGACGTATAACGCTGACCTTGTGCTGGTAGTTTCAAATGGTTTATAACCAAGAGCCTCAACTAAACCCAAAAAGGGCTTTATCTCCTTGCGGACCTGATCACCCGTTTGGTTACTATTTGTATATTATCAAATAATCAACAACCCAGGGCCGACTATCCTGGTGCCGCATGACGAGAAAATGCTATCTTCAATAATAGAAATAGTATACGGTGGTAGAAGGAAAAGTTTTTATGTTTTGTTTCATTATTTAAAGAATTATGCTTATTTACAACTGTTTTATTTTGTTAGTCTACCCTACGATTATTTAAACGAGTGACAAGTTGTCGAAAATACAACATAGAATTAACTTTTTTACTAAAGAATTAATTTTTCGGAAAAAAAATGGTGCAAAAAGTATAACTCTTTTGTGCCCGACTGTACTTATTTCCGGTAGATTCTTGACATGAACTGTTTAATTTCGGTAACTGTGGGGTATAAGTAATAAGCTAATACACATTTGAACTTTATTGGTTATCAGGCCAGGGTTCATACAAAATTGCCCATCATCCTTTAATGCAGTAACGATGTAGTAAAGTTTTTTATTGTTTCCTGAGTACTTCCAGATAACTTTAATGACTGTATAGTCTTGAAGTATTTGAAAATAATCAATCAGTTACTTTTCTATTTCAAGTAAAATTCATTCAAGAGTAAAGTATGGTTTGAATGTTTTCAACAATTTTCTGGAATGTCGCATAAATGAATAATACGTATAAACTTTTAACAATGTTGTAAAATCACGTAGGTATCTACCTATTGAAAAGGGTAACAAGTGTTATTTATTAATAAATTAATTGTTGTCTATTACAAATCCAAATGTTTTTATCTATACATATAAACATTTTATCAGATACCAAACATTGCCTACATAATACCTACACCAATTATAATATTGTTAAGTAGAAATCCCTGTCTAGTAGAAACCCATATGGAGATCATAATACATACAATACAAAACATATTATTATCTAATAAAATAACATTGTTTCAGATATTCTGTCATATTCAAAACCAAAACAATACATAGGTAGCTATTTTAGAATCATAATTAAAGGTAATTGTATTATGTATTTTATTGTGTGCATTTATCACTCAGTACGAAAAGTTATTAATAATTTAATATTCTAAACCTATTTATAAAAGGTAAATCACAAACGCAACTAATGATCTACTGATTTCGTTTTCTATAAAGGATCACACTTATAGGATACGATAAAGGATAGGACAATCATATACTAACGTTGATTCGATAAAAATAGCATTGCATATTATCTTGTGACTTCGTGGTAAATAATATATTATTAGAAAATCACATTACTAGTATTTCTTAACTCTGATTCATATATCCTTGTCTACATGTGTCTTTTTTCTCGAAACCCACGTAATGAGAAAAATATTTAATTGGTGACACGATACCGGATTTTATTCGCTTACCTATTGATACTACTTCGTCGAATCTAGCCTTAGATTCGGAGAAAAAATCATAAAAGACATGTTACTGAACTGAATTATGTTACCCATACAAGGTCGCCTAGACACAGTTCAATCACATCTCATTAGCTAATCCAATTAATGTGACGTGTGTCGTTAATCTTTTAGACAAAAACCACTGAACAGATATTGATACAATTTACAGTAATGCCTTCAGGTTATGCATTAGACTTTAGAGTATCACAGACAACAAACAAAATCGTTATCAATTTTAGCTGAATTGTGTTACCTATATTAATTACCTTTTCCTGTCACTAATGATGAAATTTTGTACAATTATGCAGTTAAGGCACTACCTCAATATGAAGAAATGTATCCTATGCGTGTAATATTTTAACTATTAATAAGCTGCGTAAGAATGACCATGACTCACATCATATAATGTTTATTCCGCATATCTCTCAAAATCCATAAAAATCTTTTGCAATCTGCCAAGCCGTACGTCAATTATGAAAAATGTGATTCGATTAAAACATAATTTATCAATGCTCGATTATATTCCATTGTATTAGGAATTGATGCTGCGACACTGAACAGGGAAGGTAATCTTGCGAACAACTTTTTTGGTTCCTTTGGCAATAGTTGTTCCCTTATGTTTGATACGTTATAAGTCATTGACCTTAGACTGTTGTCTTTTGTAGTATTTTTTTAAGGTGAGTGTTGAATTCAGTTTGATTGTGTTAACCCTTCTTTAGTTAAGACGAACTATACAAATAATTTGACCAGCAACCCAGCTTTTGTATAGCTACAGGTATCAAACGTCAGTATTAAGTTGTAGTCATAAATCCACATCGCTTAGCCGTATTGTTGCTCAGACTTTTGAAGAATTGACACGATCACACGATACCCATTGGACCCCAAAAACATCAAAATGCTTTTATTGCAGAAACTTGCAACATAATTTTCAAATATCCAAAGATTTATACCGTTTGAACTGTGACTCAAGTTTGTAGTCACCATCCGATTATTCTGACAAATTAATAAATCTTGCATACGAATAGAACCTCCTTTTTTCCTGCAGCTGTTTTCAATAAAATATTTGAAGAGTTTACGAGAAGAAAGTTTAGAATATATCCTTTAAACTACCTACAATAAAGGAAGGATAAATGGATAAAAATCTGTATTATAAAATAAATAAAATCAAATGTGAAAGGAAACTTTTTGTCTGTCTATCGCGCTTTTGTGCTAACTCCTATTTAAATAAGATTTGGTCTCCAGATAAACATAAGCTACCTATTTTTTTAAGGGTGCATAGATTAGTTGTTGTTGTACACGGATGGAACCGTGGGGAATAGCGACTCCATTTATAATTAAGCACTTAATAGGTACAGTGACAACATCCGCAAGAATAATATTATTATCACAAAAAATTGGGACTAGGTCCGGACTAAGTTTTTGTCCTCGAATATGTAAATCACTTGATGAATCGATATCAGGTAACAACCATTTTTGCATCATTTGGAATATTGCCTCCCGATGCAGTCGTTGTGTGAATAAGAAATGATAATAATCGATTTAAATGGATTCGTTTATAACTTAGAAACTGCAAGTGTTGGAAGACTCAAATCATACATGGAGGTTTATTTTAGGATGTAAATGATAATGGGCCATACTAACCCTCATTACAATTTTCAGTCTCTAGACTCTGGAATCATGTAGGTTTCTTTCATTTAAATCAGTTTAGTACTTTTGGTACAGAAGTTTAATGGTAAAATATCTTTTAACACTGCATGTTCATGGCACTTTCGTGAATATTCGGCAATTAGGTACTTACCTAAGTCATGATCAAGATTAGTCAAAATTGTTTCATACTTTAATTATGAAAAACAGAATTTATTATTGTTTTACAAATTGATTATACTTAATTAGGAATATCCAGTCGTTTTTGGTGCAACATGGTACTTGATGCATGGGGTTTTTAGACAAACACAATTTTCCTGTTTTGTTATTGATTTTAGCAACGCGTCCCGTTATATCATAAGTACCTACAAATAATAACTGTGATTTATTTATTTAGCCAATGTACCTACAGGAAATTTTCTGGGATTTCTACTAGTATATATACTGCAGAGTAACGAGCAATTTTCATTCAATTACGAATCAGTAAGCCTGACGGTGTGAAGTACTATTCGAGACCATTTGTACACTTGTATCGAAAATGTGCCGACCAATGTACGTGCTTTTGTTCCTGTGCCTGGTACACTTCGTGTATCCGAGGGATTTGTACCAATACAACCGTGAAGACCCCTCTGCACTCCTCTATACTGGACCCACGGATTACTACAAACGCAAGTTTGGAAAGTTGGAAAATGAAGTTCCGCAAACGCCGACCAAGCTTCCTAAAAAAGTAGACGAAGGATTCTATTTCCCCGACGATAAACCTTCTTCAAGTAACTTCAACACTGGCGACTCGTCCGCCATCACTTTCGATGGTCCCACGAATGCTGGAAAGTCTTCGGAAAACGAAATTCCTGAAGTTCCACTGGTGATGCCTCCTGAAGAAAAGGACGGTGGATTTTACTTCCCTGATGATAAAATCTTTTCGCGTAATTGAAAACAGTGATAATATGTTACCTGTGAGATAATCTTATAAATTAATGTGAGAATGTGTGTGTAAGGGGTCAGCCTAGACTAGACGGTCAATTTAATTGCACAGTATCGTGCAAAATTGCTCAAGATTTTAGCGACCATTTATATTGTACGATATTTTTTTACATATTGTGCAATTTAATGGACCGTCTGGGTGGTGCTTAGTCCTTATAAGTTTTGATCTTTCTTCTACTTGTGCCATAAAATGTAGTTATTATTTAAACTTTGTAAGCTGTCTAGTAATTTTGTTAGTGATTGTAAAATAATAAGTAATGTTTATGCAAAGCAAAATTGTTTTATCAAGTACATTTAAGAGTATTAAGTTATTATATTATTTAAAATAACAGGATTACGTTATATTTTGGATTAAGTGTGTATTTAAATAAAGTACAATGATTTTGCATATTCTTCTGTTTAATTTTAAAGTTTCTTTTTCATCACCCTTTTTCACAGTAATGGTTAGGCAGTAAAAGTTGTAGACATCTATCCAGGTGCAAACTAGTACATTATGACCTCTTTGCAATATTTCCGGCTTATACCAAATATCTGAATTTATGTTCGCTTCGTATCAGCTCATATTGAGTTAACTCAGGCAGTCTACAAGTCCACCTGGTGCCATACTAGCACAGCGATATTGAAAAAAAAACGATTTGGTGAAACCATATTATAACTAATTCAATAGATAGATATATAGAAAAAAAAATACACAAAAAACGTTCAGGCTAAATAAAATGCTTATTCATATGTTCATGAATATTATATACTTAACAATATAAGTTTAATACGAAGTATTAGATACTACTCACGCAAGCTACTTGATATAATTACATTTCTAAGTCACCAGTAAGTCAGTTCATTTGCTTGTAGCTTGGATGAACCATTGCATGAGTAAGATCAGAGAAAAAGAGTGTACTTATGTGGGGGGTTACACATGCATTTTTTTACCCATTTGCCAAAAGACTGCCTCAAAATTCACAAATGGGAGATCATTCTATAGAACACGTGCTTATCCAGTTAGAAAGTACGACTCATTGTTTCAATCTCTCCAGTTAGCAAATTGAGACTTCGTGCGAACGCGTTTTTAGTTAATAAAGAATTAAACAAAATTTTGTGAAAATCATTGCCCGATTGCCAAATGAAGTATTAGAAGTTATTTTATTGAAAAGCCCTTTTTTCCGTAAGCTTGATCATCTAACAAGCTCCGTGTCGGAGTTTTCTTAAATCTGAATACTCTGACACAAAATTGTAACAACTTTTTCTAGTTCACAAAAGGGGATGACGCCTGAACGCGCTTTCCTAGGCACGGAGATGAATCGCCAACTTCCAGACTCCGGGCAGCTTTGTAAAACTTTTATTAATCCTATTGAAATTGAACTTCTTTATTTACCTACTCAAGATGTTTATACATTATCAGTAAGACTGTATACTTAAAAAAAAAATGTTTAGGCATAATTTACCAAGATTCAAGATTACTCCCTAAATAAATAATTTTTAGTTTAAGATTACGTGCAGTTGCCAACAACATTGAATGACCACTTATGTTTTAATCTTTGGTAATAAAAAATGTCTAAACGTACCCCAAAAAAACAAACCCTGCTTTATTTAAAAATAAACACTTCAGATTAGTATAAAACTCATCATCTTCCGAGCCTTTTCCCAATCATGTTGGGGTCGGCTTCCAGTCTAACCGGATTCAGCTGAGTACCAGTGCTTTACAAGAAGCGACTGCCTATCTGACCTCCTCAACCCAGTTACCCGGGCAACCCGATACCCCTGACTAAACTGGTGTCAGACTTACTGGCTTCTGACTACCCGTAACGACTGCCAAGGATGTTCAATACCAGCCGGGACCTACAGTTTAACGTGCCATCCGAAACACAGCCAATGATGTCTAAGATATACTTAGAAAGTACATACAAACTTAGAAAAGTTGCATTGGTACTTGCCTGACCTGGGATCGAACTCGCGCCCTCACACTTGAGAGGTTGGTCCTTTACCCACTAGGCCAACACGACTTTTTTAACAGATTAGTATAAAACTAACACGGTATAATAATAACATTCTCAAAAATATTGTCATATAAATATTTTTTGATTCTATAAATCAATCAAAAATCGAGATTTGGGTGCAAGGTGCAAGATATATGTAGCAACACCTGCACATGTTCTTTCCCGAAATTGCGAATTTTCATCGTTTTTGAAAATTACCGTTAAGATCGTTCAACTATGAATCATAAGCATAACCTTTTTTTGTTTGTAAATCCATGTGGATCTTCTATCAACGTCTGATGCAGCCAATGAAATCCAAATCACAAGATTTCATAAAATTCGCAATATTTTCCTCTTTTGTCATTTAATTAGCAAAGCGTCCCGTTATCATAAAAATAAATTAATTAACTATCAATGATTCATTTCACAAAAGTACCTACAGGAAAGTTCGCTGGGATAACGGCTACTATATATGCTGCAGATTTACTCACAATTTTCATTCAAGTGCGAATCGCGAAGCCTGACGGTGATCACAGCATTCGCTTACAACCTGTTGGCAGTCATTTGTTTACTCGGCGCCGCTAAGCAAGGTCGTATCGACAATGTGCCGAACGAAGTTTGTGCTCGTATTCCTGTGCCTAGTACACCTCGTGCAGCCGAGGAAGTTGTACTACCCCAACCCTCACGACCCTAACGCAATCGTCTTCGAGGGACCCACCAACTATGAAACTCGGAAGGCTTCGGAAAACGAAATTGAAACAGATATTGTGGACCCCACCTTTGTAAGATTCGGCGAGATTGGTGTTCCACAAATTGCTCCAAAGAAAGCTCCTAAACAGTTTGACTCCGGATTCTATTTCCCGGAGGATTAAATATTTTAAAGTGATTCAAATAACTGATAACTTACCAGTGAGATGATCATGACAAATCGGCGATAGCGTGCAAATGTGTGTAAATTAAGTTTAGACGATTCCATTGTAATATATCTAATACCAGTGCCATATAATGTCTCAATATTAAAACTAATATAGGTGGGTAATGAGTAATGTGTGTAAATAGTTTTTATAAAATGTGTACAATTGATATTAGTTTTCAACATACTTATTTATATTATTCTTGTACATTTTAATGTAATTTAATCACTAGACTAAGAACAGAACATTTCAATGAATATGGACTTCATAAGGACGACTGATATTTATTATCATTATATGTACATTTAAATAAAATACAATTATTAAGCATATTTTCCTGTTTTATTTCCTGAGATTTTTTTTCTGGTGAACTGAACCATCCCGGTCATATGAAGCCCGCATCCGTTAACTGCCCGGAACCTTCTTCAAATGTCAGTCCACCGTACAACAGGATATCCTACACTACGTTTGCCAAAAGGCGGTGTCGAGTCCAAATCATCTCTGTTCCATCGACTGTCCGTCCGCAGACATGGCCAGAAGAGTTCCACTTCGCCATGGTAATTCTACGGGCAATGCCGGTCACTTAAGTTTTCTGATGGAATTCCTCGTTGCGAATTTTACTTGCTAGAAAAGCACTGCGAGCCAGTGCGAGCATAGCCTTTTACAGTACACACCGAGTGACATTGAACTTATTTATGGACCAGCCTAGGTGAGTATCCACTTTTTACTTCTAAAGGTCATTATGGGTAGTAGGTACGCGCTAGTTAAAGGCTGGAGTCAATTCACTTAACGTTTACTCGTGCTTGTCTGTCTGTTAAACGAATAGGTCTAAAGGATTGTGTGGTCGACGATTCAAATATTCCACACAGCTTCCTAAATGGCGCCCAACCGAACCAGTTCTACGTTTGTTAGTTTGGGTTTATGATCCCGAACTTAAAACAAACCCTCAGTGTTATGGTAGTAGTAGTAGCATTTGCTGAACTTTTTAAAATACCTTTTGTACTTCTAAATATAAAACAAAATGAAAAACAAAACTCCAATTTAATTTAATTTTGCATTCCATCTATAACGTACTGATCAAAAAAGTTTCCACAGTCTAGCTCAGACGCTAAAAACTATTAAAGTCTTCGTTTAACTAAAAGGTTTCTTGCAAAAATTCCAGTATTCTTCGTAACTGATCTAGCTCAATGGATTAAAGTCGTTAAAATTATCTGGAGAACAAACCAATTTCTTAGCAGCTTGATCAAGTAGAACCGCTCTCCGTGCATTGTTCACGCTCTACTGGTTTTATGGTTTTGCAGTGAACATAAAAGTATTTCATGGGAGACACGTTGAATCTTTATCGTATAAAATATCGATCGATATTTCAGGTATTTTACCTATTATATATTTTTTTTAGTTTATCAACCTGTTTGACAAAAGCTGGCTTCCGTAACCTAACACTGGGTTTTTTATTTCTTACAACGATTAAGCATTGCCATCCAATAATGGTGGTAGCTTTTTGAGTACTTTAAACTGAGTGACAGCGGTAAAGACCAATTTTTTGATGCTCTTTATTAGGTTTAAGCTGTGTATGTAAGACTACTTTTAGGTGTGTGTTGGTTTTTATTATCGTTAGTATACTGTGATACATGGGGCAGTTTTATGAAAATTCCAAGTATCTAATTTTTTATAACAAAGTGCATATAGCAATAGCCAGTTGTGCTTCTACTGTTATCAAAATGTGAAATATATGACCTAAGACGAACCCTTTTAAACGCAACATAAGAAGGATTATTAAATAAGTAGGTATTAAGTACTGTAGAAGGATAAAAAAAAAAAACAGAAGAAAAGTATATGAAAATATTTGTATTTACATTTCATTAAAAATATCAGTCGTCCTTATTTAGTCCATGTTCATTACAAATGTTTATTTCTTATTCTAATTAATTGAATACTTCACAATGTTCTTAAATACTAGATTATTCAGTACACAATTTTATATACAAGTCATACTCTATCAATAGGTATATAAACCGTCAGAAATCAATCAATACAATTTTCAATTGTAAGTTCTTTAGATTATATGCCAATTATGCCAAGACTAAAAAAATGATAAAAGCCAAGAAATAAAATGCACATTATAAAGGTTTTTTCCTAAAATGACTTCATCGACAATTATATTGAAAAATAATAAACAAGTAAGTATTTTGAATTAGCAGGTACGCCTCTGTACACAGAAAATTATAACATCAGAATAATAACCTAAGCCACAGTAATTAATACTATCTCATATTTCGATCGTGCACCAATAGGTTTCGTCATTAGCACCACGTGTCACGCGATAAAGCACTTTAACATGATTATCTTAACTTCCATATTACGAGAGCACAAATTACCCTTAATAAGAAACGATTAGTTTGAACATTACATTAATTGATTTTGTATTATACTTTTTTATGTACATCGATATAAAACTGTGATAATCATATTGTTATTAACGACAATTTATGACATGTAGGAAAACATACACATGTGTCATTCCATGACAAAAGTAAAAAAAAAAAGTAAAAAGTACCTTACGGACTTTGGTGCTTAAGCCCTTTAAAAATAAAAATTGTACGAGTTGATAGACTATAAAAACAAAATGTCGTAAGTGCCAACGCCCATAAGGTATTTTTTCGCGTGGACTATCACGTACAATACTTTTGTTTTCATTGGAACATGAACAATAATGTTTATTAGTTACTTGGAATCTGTCAATTAATAAGGTATTACATTATTGCGTTTAAGATTTAAGACGTAAAAATAATAATATGAATTATCATAAAAAAGACGAAGCCTCCATATTATTCATTATTCATTTGTATCAGACTAAAGATTAAGACATTTTTTTGCATTTGAAAATATCAAAAAACTTATAAGATAAATAGAACTTTAGTTTTTTACTTCATAACGAACAATTTACTTTAATTCAATTCAACCAACTCGTTTGCAAATTCACATTTTTGTCAAAGGGCAATAACCCTTGAGTTTTATTATACATAATTATGTATATTATGAATTTGTGCGAGCAACTGTGAGAAGTTGATTTTAGGGACACTGTATTTTTTTAATTTAGAAGATATTCCTGTAGCAAATTATAACAATAATATTTGAAGCATGCTTATTCAATCCTTAATCAAGACACATACATAGTAGAGTAATACCTTTACATTGTTTTCAAACATCGCGTCACGAAGGTTGATAACATCTTCAAATCACGACTAAAAACTCCAGTCATAATGAACATAATAATATTATGATTGTTCAAGAAACCTGTTCGTAACTGCTAAGTATTACAATACTCTAAGTGCAAACCCAAAACCAGTTTCGAACCTTGTTTGCGAGATTAATTTTAATGTTGTTTCGCGGTAAAGTGTCAATGTCATTAACAGAACTCAGTAGGAAGGCGTAATTGATGTTTAATACGTAACCATGGCAACGGTGATTTTTGTCTCAAAAAATATAGGACTGTATGTCTTACAGCATTCTACACATGTTTTCATAAGCGTGCACATATTTTTCGAACTTTTGAAGTTATTTTGGTAACCCTACTCGACCTTTTTATAACAACCACGCCACTCACGCGCATTTAAATTATATACTAAACATTAAAGCCAATGTCTATGCTCACGGTCTTATCTCACTCATGTATTTACATAATGAAGTAAATAGTTAAATCACTGATTTTCTATACGTCTTAATAAATAACTTATATTACTATTTATATAAATATTAAACCATCATTTTATGGCACTCGCAAGAATCTTCAAATCTTCATTTGTTTTCGAACACACACACTCACGTATCTTCAATGTTTGTCATGATTATCTCACTGGTAACTTGTCTATCGTTTTAATCACTTTAAAACTTCAATTCATCATTTCAATCGTCTGGGAAGAAAAACCCCGAATCAACGTTTTCAGGAGGCTGCGTTGACGTTACTTCGCCTTCGCCAATTTCACCAAATCTCACAAAGGTGGGGTCTAAAACATCTTCTTCAACTTCGTTTTCCGACGCCTTCCGTGTATCATAGTTTGTGGGACCCTCGAAGACAATCGCAGAAGGGTCGTTTGGATTGGGGTAGTACAACTTCCTCGGCTGCACGAGGTGTACTAGGCACAGGAATACGAGCACAAACTTCGTTCGGCACATTGTCGATACGACCTTGCTTAGCGGCGCCGAGTAAACAAATGACTGACAACAGGTTGTAAGCGAATGCTTTAAACGCCGTCAGGTTTTGAGATTCGTACTTGAATGAAAATTGTGAGTTATTCTGCAATATATATAGTGGTTCATATCTTTGCGAACTTTCCTGTAGGTATACTACTACAGTAACTACTAGCTGATATAACGGGATTCTATGCTAATTAAATTATGAAACAGGAAAATGAGTTTTCCTCCGATAAACAATAGTCAACTGCTCCAGATATTAACAAAAGATTTAAATAAGGTTATTAAACATGCATTGTTTAAACCATTTTTACTAATCACATATTGGTTTAAGTTATCTTCAGCTAATTAATAACTAAATATAGATAAGTTTTTTTTTTTATTCCAATTCTGTTAGTGATCAAGGTGAGGTTAGTTGTTATAAGTATTTTATAATTCCAACTCCTATAAAAATGATCTTGACTTGTACTTGAGTATTTTAGAATTGCAGAATACACACGATCTCGGGAAAGTACCACGAACCGGTATCAAGTATCTCCGTTGTAATACATTATACCATCATTCTATATATATTTATATAAATATCGTTACAAAGAGTAACAGTTACCTGCTTTGACCTTACTTATATACTATGTCGATTTTCTATGTCATAATTCGATTATACCTATTATGATTTTCCGTCAGTAATTGTTTTGAGAGCTAATTCATGAGATGCAAAAAACTGGTTATTACCTGTTATCGATCCTTATATGTTGTACGAGTAGGTACTTAGTCCCCAAAATATCTGTCCGGATCTAATCCTATTTTTTTGTGAGTGCTTAGGTTTTTGTAACAATATTTACGGATGTTATTACTGGACCTAACTTAAGAGTCTATTTTTAATCGACTTCCTAATAAGAAGGATGTTCTCAATTCGACAGACAGCGGCGACAGTGAACCAGGGGAACTCCACATCCTTGTACAGCAACTAGTGTTTGAGCTTCTTTCATTCGTATAAAGAGAGCTACATAGAATGTTATGACTACCGTTTCAGGCATAGCAGTGAAAGAAAAATATAATTTAAGGAACTCCTTAACAACGCTTTCGTACCTACTAGCGGATTTCCCAGAGATATCGCTAGGTTCAAAATTGAGTAAAAGTTTTAGATATATCTTTTTAGGATTAAATAAATAAAGGTGCAACCTCTGGATACCGACTTTGCTTTTATAGAGACGATATTATTATATGCCTTAACTCATATTAAATACCTACTTAGAGGTTTTCATTTTTAATAACCAATCACGTGAATCGAATTAAATAGGAGTGACTTTGCAAAGAACGACCATGATATTACTGTTTATTTTATATTGGTAATCAAATCTGTATTTATAATAATAAGAAAAATATTCAAACCATCTGAGAATGTTTATAGACTTCGAAAAATCAGGTTTTTGGAAAAAATATAAAGAATTTTTCCTGTTCGCATTTTTAAAGTTCAATAACTAGTTGTATTCAAATCAAAAATAATACCTTGATACCTTTCTCGAGGTCAACTTAGCTTTGGTTACACATACCTGATACGGTGTAAAGGTAACTTTTATGATATTTTTATTAATTAATTATGTAATTTTTATTTTTATTACATGTGAAAATGACAGCAAAAATATTACCTATTACTTATTTTTACAGGTTTACTGGTAATTTCACGTATGGGCGAAGTCCAGTAGTTTTTGAATGGTGTTCCATTTACTAGTATCAGTGCATTTCAAGAGAACTTACACTTTATCGTCGTTACACGTCATGCAGCATACAAGTGGCATTTGCAAATTACTTAAAGCTTTAAGTCTGACAGCTGGGTCTGCACTAAGTCTTAAACCGTCCACGTTGTATGCGTCCATGCATCGTAGTCCAGCGAGGAACAACACAAACAGCCCCTTGAATATCTTGCGCTAACCTTTTAAGAGTCTAAAGCGTCCAAATAACAGCTAAACGGTTAATAGTCTTGCGGTAGTCTGAGCTTAAACTTCGTTAACACAAAGTAAATTATAATGGTCTTACTACAAAAACTTAAACACGTGTCAAACACTTGTCTACAAAAAGTGTGGCTACAAAATGCCTTATTGATGACCTTATTTCAACGTCATAATTTGTCATTTTTTTAGACAAGTGTTAAACTGACATAATAGTTTAAAACCAACATGGAAAATAATTGTGTTAGCCAATTTTTTTATTAATTATGTTAAATTATAATTTGCGCGTAGTTTCACTAGAATTGTGTGGACTAAACAGACACACACTAAACAGTGGCATATTGTTTTCCCCAATAAATGAGAAATTCCTGAAATCAACGCGTTGAATTAAGCACACTCTACCGTTTTTCAATGCACGTGTACATTTCAACGAAAAAAACGTTGTTTGAACATGTACCTAATGTATTTGTTTTGATTGTTATATTTATTTTAAATTAACAATACCACATTTTGACACGCTTAAGCTTATTATAACCTATTCTTTTGTTTAAAAGGTAAATTATTATGATGCAAAGTAATTAATTTACTACAGCTAAATTAACCAAATATATATAAAAGTAGGTACCCATTCCTATTTAACATGATGTTTTTCGTCGTACATAAGAGACGTCTACGGTTTTTGCTGTAAGCCAATTGCAAAGGACCATACATGCATTGTTATGAGCTTCTTTCTAGAAATTCGAGTTAAAAACATGCAAGGATCTGTTTAGAGAAGCCAGATGTCTTGTATAAGATTTCAGACCTGGATTTTGAAGCGTATTTTTCTTTTACCTGTATGGTTTTAGTTACTTGGTTATCTAGATTTTTGTCTAAAAAGGTTTTAGTTTTCATTGCTGCATTATTTTCTGTCGTTGTGATGCGTTTATTGGTTGTAAGTTTTTACATTTTTTTGTAATTATTAAGTTGTAAGTTGAATGAAGTATTTATGTCCTGATACTGTTTTTGTTATAAAAATATTGCCTTAAAAAAAACAACCGCTGGAAAACGGCTAGTTTGTTATAAGTTGATTTCTAAACGATCGTTTATCATTCTTCAACTTCAAAACATGCTTTTGCAATTTTAATTATTTCGAAAGTATGCCAATGTCACATACATATTCACTATTGGTGTAATTTCCATAATAATTTTTAGGGTTCCGTACCCAAAGAGTAAAACGGGACCCTATTGCTTTCGCACCTCTGTCCGTCCGTCCGTCTGTCACCAGGCTGTGTCTCATGAACCGTGATAGTTAGAGAGTTGAAATTTTCACAGATGATGTCTTTCTGTTGCCGCTTTAACAACAAATACTGAAAACTAGAATAAAATAAATATTTTGGGAGGCTCCCATACAACAAAAGTGATTTTTTTGCTCATTTTTGCTCCAGTACGGAACGCGAGTTCGACTCGCACTTGGCCGGCTTTTAATTCAATAACTAATGATATTATGTGCCTGTACTAAATGCAGCACCTATTTTTTGTCACTTAGATATGGAAATTGAATTAGGCTATTTGAAATACGATTTTCACACTGAGTGCATGCATTAATTATTTAGTTACTGAATAATCTAGTTATAATATGATGAGGGACTAAAATATATCACTAAAATAACTAACGGTATCAGCTCAAAAAAAAAAACGAAACCGTTATTGTGAATTATTGTATTTTTTTTTTATTTTATTATTTTGCTTTGTGAATATAATTATTATTTTACGCAATTTTTTTTTACTTTGTGTACCTTGTATGGACTGGGTCCGAAAGAAATGATTTATTATTATTTACTTTTTTCTCCAGCACGTGGAGAGTATTTAATAAAGAAAAAAAGGAGGTTCTATGTTATCACGTTTTGAACGATAAGTAAAGGTATAAACGGGTCGTAATAGTTTTATCGACATTACGTGAAAGTAAAACATAATGTTCGAAGCCGTTCAGTCGTCCAAGATTAAAAGCCTCTTCAAAATACTATTTGATTTTTCATTCGGAAAATTTTTAATAGGTATGATATATTTCTAGTTTAGTCAAACGCGTGTAAGATTACTAGGTACTCTAACTAAATGGATTCCCAAAAAATTGGAAAGAAAGCTTCATTTAATAATGTCTACGAAGTTAAAGTAAAATCTGGAGACATTTGCTTAAATACGCTAATTTAAGAAACTACCGATTTGAAAATTATTTCAGCGTTAGATGGCCCATTTATCAAGAAAGACAATAAAGTACTTTTTATCTAGCTTGGCGGAGTGGTTTCTATGTGACGTGGGTGAAACCGGTAGCAGTAGCTAGTAAAAAGTTACAAAAGAAATCAGACTGCTAGGTATCGGATTCTGAAGGGGAGATACGCTCCATACCTATTAATAATATCTATTATATTACACACTAGCTTCCGTTCGCGGCTTCGCCCACATGGTGTTTTGATAAAAAGCAGCCTATGTGTTAATCCAGGGTATCCCCTATCTCCAAACCAAATTTCAACCAAATCGGTTCAGCCGTTTTTTGGTGAAAGAATAACAAACGTACATCAATACATTCTCACAAACTTTCACATTTATAATATTAGTAGGAAGTAGGATAGTAGGAAGTAGGACAAGTAGGATTATTAGGATAGTTTATCATGTATTTCTTTACTTTCTTTATTAACTAAGCCTTGTCACTAAAGCTTTCCAGCTACGATTATTTTCCTAAAATAAATAGTGACTGAGATTCTTATAAACGTGGTAATCTTAGACCCTTCGCGTAAACAGTGTTCAAAGCTTTTCTTAGCGAAACCATTAGATAGCGAGGAAAATCTAGGTCTGAAATAGTCTGCTAAGTGAGTAAGTGTACGATTTCACAAAGAATCTTATTTTGTAGAGCAAAAATCTTCTGATTTATGTGTTGTATGTAAGCTTTTATAAAATGTGTTCAATATATCGGGTGTGTCGTTCATAATCACATTAAAAGAAATGCGTTAATATACTGGTTAATATATTATGCCGTATAACACAAAGAAAAAAGATAAATAAGCAAAAAAAAAAAGATGTTTTTTAACAAAGTAAATAGAATAAAAATGTGAGGACAAAAGACACTATATAAGAGGAGTACAAAAGAGAGTATATAAGAGGAGTACATAAGAGATTATATAAGAGGATTACATAAGAGGAGTATATAAGAGAGAACATAAGAGGAGATAATACGAAGAGTAAATAAGAGAGCACATAATAGAGTGCATAAGAGAGTACGTAAGAGAGTACATAAGAGGAGTACATAAGGGAGTACATAAGAGAGTACATAAGGGAATACATAAGAGGAGTACAAAAGAGAGTATATAAGAGGAGTACATGAGGGAGTTTATAAGAGGAGTATATAACAGTAGTCATTAGGGAGTACGGTAGTACGTAAGAGAGTACATAAGAGAGAACATAATAGGAGTACATAAGCGAGTACATAAGAGGAGTACATAAGAGGAGTACATAAAAGGAGTATGTAAGAGGAGTGCATAAGATAAATACATAAGAGAGTTCATAAGGGGAGTACATAAGAGGAATATATAAGAGAAGTATATGAAAGTACTTTTACTTTACTTATTCCACGGTAATCAATATTACTTTTTTAAGCTCTGTTCTAGATGAAGCTATCCAAAAGACAAGCATGTATACTGTCTTCCATAACCCCATTTCCCTAGTCCAAATGCAACTTTTCTTATTAATACACCTTCCACTGATTATAAATACATTATATAACTTACAGCAGATTTGAGACGTAGTTATTATTTTATTAAACACGTTCTAACTCCCATAATACTAACAAATGACAGTAGCACTAATACAAGAAAATACTCAACATAAAATAAACTTTCTATTGAAGTATCACTTAATGCTAGAGGAGAGGTAGCCCAAAATTCTCATTCTCCTTTCATTCATAAAATTGGGTTACTTCTGAAATACTAGGACATTAAAATTACAAAATAAAGCAGCGCATATTAGCTATTTCCCGTCTTCTGTAATTCCAATCGATTATTTAAATATTTTATCAACCTCCTGAAATATTGCTCGGATGCTTGCACGGATGCAAATCAACAACTTGTATAGGTATTTTGGTTATATGAAAAGTAATTGAAAAGAACCGACGTGTGAGTGATAATTACCTTATGTTTCTGAATACACCGTGACTTTTTAGTCGTCTTACAACGGCAGCCCACTTCATGTATCCAATGACTAGTAAACGTTCATATAAAAAAAAGTATATTTATGAGATTTGAATAATTTAAAAATAAAAAATAATTCATTATTATGATGCATGACGTAGATTATAAGAACACCCTGTTGTGAGCGCTGCCCGAATCTTGTATCAATGGAGCGCGGCGCGTTGGGAAGGTACCTACTTTCTACCGTTTGATACGTAAACACTTTTTTCAGTATTTTTCTTTGCACCTATTATCTTAATTAAGTACGGCTATAAAATTAATGATCGTGTCTAGTGGTATTTTTACCCGACTGCCAAAGAAGGAGGGTAATGTTTTTATGTCGGATAGATTGAGTGGACAACCTTTGTAAGACGACTAAAAAGTCACGGTGTATAATCACAAAAAAAATACAGTTTACAGTTTGTTGTTGATGCTTCTACTGGCCCACTAGTTATGGTTTACACTGTAATTTGAGTGCGTTTTTATTTTAGTACATTCATTAACGTGTTATGCAATCAAACCCGGGTTGGGAAATTGGAACACTAAAATATAATATTGAGAACAAAAAATTAAAAGTCGTGCCGTTGTAATTCTTTTACCTGGGATACTTATCCTAAGTTATGTTTCAAGAAACTGTTCTCTGTCTGTAACTTTGACCTTTAGTTGTTATAAAATATAGCGCAAAAAAGTAAGGCTTGTGAATATTAGGTATAACCTGCAACCTTACAACCTTAACATGCAAATAAATATTTTGAGTTTGAGTTTGAGTTATACTGTTTCAGTGGCCATGAAATTGGATCAAACGCGAAGAAACTATATTTTCACTTTAAAGGAAAATAGGTCGGATTATTATACTACAGATATAAAAATAATATTGTCACAAGTAGTGCCAGCTATCGGCGGATAAGATTATTAATTTGCAATTTTAATTTCCATCGGAAATTATAGATGGCGTTAGTTGTTGCGTTTGATACTTACCGAATCTTTTACCAACAAGTTATGGACATAATTGTTTTTAACTATAAGAAACCAAGTTTTCCGCAATGCTTGGTTTGATTCGTCAAAACCATGTTTTAATCCAATTTGTCTTCTGCATATATTACTGAATGGAACCCGTTTCAGTAGTGCATTGTCGCCCAGTTTTAATCCGCTTAGGCAATAGGTACCAAAGTATCATCATTTTACATAAAATGAAATGCGAGAACAAGTTCAAAAGTTTCAGTGAACTCTTTCAGTTCTCATTACTGCGAATGAAAACTGGATCACAACTTGAATCAGGACTCCAATTTCAGTTTTGGGATCAACTCAACTCAAATGTACGCGCGGTTGAATTTCTGGGGAACTTGATACCAATCCTGTTGTGGGTTTTCATTTGAATTTGTGAGATTCGTTTTTTTTTGGCTTTATTGTATTGATTTAAATGTGATGATGATGTCCTCCCAGACGTGTCCGTCGACGGCGACACCCTGTCAATTCCCGGCAATCTGTCTTCGCTCATGGACCCGGTAGTAAATGTGATGATACATGGTATTAATGGCGATTTTCAAACTAGCTTTGAATAAAAATTACAGCTCCGGTGATTATTTCTACTAATTTCTAAAGACATAAAAAACGTTTTGCTTTGTTTAGTAAAACATGTATTTAACAAAATAAGACATCTCTTCCTCATTAACATTAGTTTACAAATAAAAAATACATGAAAAAAAAATCGTTTACATTTTTTCATACAAAACGGCAATTTTATAGGTAGACCTAATATTGTGGACGTAAGTATTAAATATTTTCACGTTGTATTCATCCCCAAAAACTTCCTTATGACCTATTTTCTTAGCTGTTTCAGAGTCTTACGCAAGAACTTACGCAGCTCAAAGTTTCTAAGTATATTTGAGAAACGAATTAGTGGTGGTCCTGCTCAACTTGTTTCATAAGAAAATTATCCTACTAAGACTAAAATAAAATATAAGTAGCTGTTTTCTGCGGAACTACCCGCGTCCCGAAGAAAATACTTCCCGTATCTACCCAGTTAAAAAGTAGCCTACAGATGTATTTACCAAACTCTTGTAGACCATGTGTAGCTGCCCAGGACTTATTATATCTATAGTTCACGAGCATTTGCGCAGCCACAGGTGCACTCTCATAGCCAGATGGGTCGGCAATCCGACACGACCGGAGACAGGTAAGGAAGAACGACCTTGAATGAGTAAACACACAAAACATAGGTACACACTAAGGTGGGAACAAGTCTTGTGTGACTCACAATGTCACGGTATGATTTTATATTTTACAGCTTATTTTCAGTAAGTACAAGTTCATATTTTATTGCGAAGGTCAGTTACATACCTACCCATTGTATGATGAATCATTTTTACTGGAAAGGGAATATAGGCGAATTTGCTCTGTATAAAACACTGGTACTCAGCTTCATACCGGTTTTCTTGGAAGTTGTTTTCTCGGTAAAAACTAGGAGGATCGGGTGTCTTGTTTGGTATAGGGAACGACGGCTTTTTTGGAATTGATTTAGCATTTTCTGCTTACTCTAGATTTTTTATTCTGCGTCATAGAATTGGCGTATTTTGTTTCTTATACCTACAAGCGAGTTAGATTAATTTGTAGGTTTTAATTCACTCTGCCAAACTGATTTTTCCTATCATGTTTATAAATTGACAGCCTGCATTATTTCATAGGATTATATAAATCGCCAACATAATTTTCGTAGCCTTCATCTAGAACATTAAACCCATTTATACGCATTAAGTTTAATGGTACACACATTCTGGTTTTTAAACGTTAGGCCTTTGATTAATAACTGGCGTCATTTAAAAGCTTCATCTGATAAAACGTTCCATATATTCCGTTTGGCCTATTTAAAGCGATTTTTCTTACATTTATCTAAGTTGGTTTTTAAACGTTTATCCCTAAGCTCTCAGGAAACTTTTTATTTGGGTGGTAGTCGTGGTAGCCGGTAAAGCACCGTCGGTTAAAGCACCAACCTGTCAAGTATGAGTGTGTGGGTTCCATTCCTAGTCAGGCAAGTACATCTGGGACACCAATAATCAATTAAATGTCATTCGATTAAATGATGTCTGAAATACCAACACGCATTAAGCTACCGTGATGATTACCGCTCAATCCTCCTCCATGTGAGAGAAGGCCAGTATCCATCAGTGAGATGACAAGAAGGCATATATGTAGCCGACTGTGTCACTATCAGATCTCCTGGCCGTGCTAGCGCCTGCGTTTCGGGTAAACTTATTGCAAACCCAGTAAAAAAAACTATTTTTTTTCCTGTTAAAATGACTGTAGAAACTCGAAAGAGTTTTACGAATCGGTCCAGCGACGTCTTAAAGCAAACAAAAGAAGATTGCGATCTGTTTTCGTTTCATGTTCTTATAATAGAAACCTAAATTGATCTTATTCAACTTGTTTATCATTTGAATAAAAATTAACATTTTTCAAATAAATTAAGAATCCTGTAGAACCACTTCTGTATGTTTTTATAAGTATCCTAGTACAAATTATTTAAATAGGACATCTATATTGATTGAGTTTCAATATTCATAGTAATGGTGATATTATCTCGTTAACGATGTCTCTATTAATAGTAGTATGTAGGTTGGGGTTGAAGTTATCGATATATAAATAAAAAACAAAGCACAACATTTTCAATTTTATAAAAACTTCGCCTCCATCGGAATCTAAAAAAAATAAAATTAAAAACAACAAAGAGATAAAGGCATCGATATCATGGAATTAAAGAATATTTTCTAATCGACGTTTCTAAAGATATTTTATTCTTGTGAATCATGTGTGACATATGGAAAATAATATATTACATGTATCTATAGAGCCAACTTGATTTGACATTATAAAATCTATTGTTACAGTCATTATTTTTAGTACACATAATTTCAATCCTATTATTATTTTGGAGAAGTATGTTTTATCTTTTATGACTAGGTATACCTATTAACCCTACTCTCCTCTAAAAAAGTTCAACTGGTACTCGTTTGATATTTTAAATATAATTAAATAATAATTCGCCAGTTTTTATTATTTCCCATAAGTATAAATTAAAAATGTTAATTTCCATTTGGTTATTATTGTATTTTAAGTGGTTGAAGTAGGACGTGGATACAAGTTCGTTGGGATTAAAATGTAAGTTTATTGTTTAATAATGAATAGTTCAAATTGTTATCATTACTAAATAAATACAAAGAAGTAATAAGATATTTAAAATGTATTTACAAAAACATGGTTATGTAAATTTTCAAAAAACTTAAGTAAGCGCTATTATACTAGCAATATCATAGGTTATTTAAATCCTTCTGCGGGAATAAGTTCTCTCGGGACGCAGGCAAACCGCATACGGAAGATATTAGTGAATATGAACATTTATCTGCAACCTTTTCCAGATCGACAAAATAACAAAACACCGAATGCATAACATTAACATTTTCATAATTTATGCAGTTTTATCAGATTTGCAATGAACGCAATTAAAACGTTTAGGTATTTTATATAAAAGACTTTTGTTTTGTTTTTTTGCTTGAATTATACAAACAATTAAGATTTGCTGAAGCATTTCGGTTTTTTGTTAGTTTGTTGGTACTTCGAAACTAATCGACCGATTTTTTAAATTCTTTCACTGGGTAACTAGATTTTTTCTTCCTCCTGCCCTGTTCCCAATTTTATTTGGGATCGTTGCAATATGTCAACCTCTTCCATTTTTCCCTGTAATTCATCATAATGACACTCACTCCCTGACTCACTGGGTACCTAGACTATCCTCCAATAATATAAGCTATATTTTATTCTAGTATGGGCAGTGGTTCCCACGGCAAGCGTATGCTTAACCGCGGGGAAACCGGCTCAAAGCCATTCTATTATATTTAGCTAGTTTGTAATTTGGGAGCACATGATAGCATACATAAACTAGTAATGTATACAGCATATTTTTACCGTTTACAATCCAGTTTCTTAATAAGAATCTACTTTTATTAATGGCATTTTAATTGTTAGACACATCAATACGTGATGCAGTGTCTCATACATCAGCATATTCCAGTCCAAGGTCAAAATCAAAATAATATTATGTGTCAGTTTTATCACGTATTTATGTTTAGATAAATCAATTATTACATCACGTACTGTCTACGTATATATCGCTTGAACAATTAAATAAGTATCCAGTTATATGTACATTGCATGAGTCTTAAGTGTTATGGAATTGTTCTCATACCAAACAGTGTTCAGGAGCTATATACACGTCTTCTTCACATAATAACACAATTAATAGTAATTACGTGTTCGTGCAGTTACAAACTCCCATGTGAATATCTGGTAAAAATGTCTATGTACTTTCTTAGGCTCTACAATATCTGTGTCATTTCATCAGTGCAGTAGTTTCGGCTGTTTTTACTAACATTCATTTTATAAGATTCGTAAGGATTGCTTAGTTTTAATCAATGGTATTTGTTTACAGAGAGCGATGGATGCTCTAGGGACGTTTAAGACGGTCGAAGTGCTGCAAGGAGCGTTTAGAATTATTGCAGCGTTGCATCTCACACAATACTTGTGGCCACATCAAGCTAATGTGCATGGTAAGTGTTCAATTGTGGCAAGAAGATTTTATTCAGTAGTGGATTTTTAAATTAATCAAATAACATTACGTACTTACTTATTTTATTTTGTGAAGGTCCGGTATTCTGATTTTTCCTTTTGGTTGTAATAATTCATGGAAATCTAGTTAAAATCTGAGTATGTTATGTAGGTACCTACGCCTGAGCATTTAGCTAGATATGTGATATGGTCTATTCTTAGAGGTTAAAATTCCTAATATTTTAAATACTTTAATTTTTACTTAATACGACTTTCAAACTTTTTGTTTGGTACCTATTATATTTTTTGTAAAGTTAAGTAGTATAGTAATACCTACTTATTATAAATTCCTTACAGATGGACAAAGCTTCGACTTCATTGTGGTTGGTGCGGGAACAGCGGGCGCATTGATCGCCAACCGATTGTCTGAAATCAAACATGTCAACGTGCTGCTTATCGAGGCTGGTGGCGATCCGCCTTTTGAGTCTGATGTAAGTTAAATACTGAATTGTCATTTTTACCAAAGTATGATTGAGCTGCAATATTACACACGTCATTCTTCCATGGAAACTTTAGATCGGCACATCGCATCGCATTTATTTACAATTTATAATACAACATTTTGCCAGATCCTGCTTATATTCAGACTAAATTATGTCACAAAATATTCATAGTTGCATTTATAATATTAGTTTCAAATTATGTCATTTAATTTTTTTTATGCTTTGCATCTTTACAGCTTCCTGGTTTACCCCTCCTCTTGAAGAGATCTCGCTACGACTGGAACTACACGGCAGAATACGACGGTTATAAGGACGTATGCCATCTCAAGTCTTACTATGAGTTCACTCTTGGCAAAATGCTCGGAGGAACCAGCTCCCTCAATTACATGATCTACCATAAAGGACAGCCTCGCGACTTCGATTCCTGGGCCGAAATAGTAGAAGATGAGTCCTGGAAGTGGAAAAATGTCTTACCATACTTCCTCAAGACTATAAAACTAGAGGATCCTGAAATACTTGCGTCAACTGATAGGCAATACTATGGAACTGATGGTAATATTGGAGTTACAAGGGACAGTAGACCAGAAATTAGCAAATTCTTAGATGCATACCGGGAACTGGGAAATGATATTGTTTTGGATTTCAACGACCGTCACCCCTTAGGTTATGCAGCACAGACTGTTACTATATCTGGAAGATCACGACAGAGTTCAGCCTATGGATTCTTGTCTCAAGTTAAGGACCGCCATAACCTTCATGTTCTGAAGAAAACTTTGGTTACGAAAGTCATATTCAATGAAAACAAAAGAGCTATAGGAGTAGAAGTTCTCACAGAAGACGGTAAAAAGCTGACTCTTAAGGCTAAGAAAGAAGTAATTGTATCTGCTGGAACATTTAATACACCTAAACTGCTGATGTTATCTGGTGTGGGACCTAAAGAACATTTGAAGAGTAAAAATATTGAAGTTGTATCCAATTTGCCTGTAGGAGAAAATCTGCAAGAGCACGTTTGTGTAGTCCTCATACATAATCTGGACAAACTTAAGGAGCCTTTCCCACAGCCAAGCCCATACGAATTACCTGGATCCTCATTCACAGGATTTGTGGCCCTTAACAAATCTTCTGACTATCCTGATTACCAAGTAATAACCTATCTAGGTTCAGCAGAGATCATGTTGTTTTATTGCACTTTCGCTTTTAGATTTAGTGATGAAATCTGTAACAACATGTACAAACAGGGTGTGAACAGACTACAAGCCTTCAACGAAATCTTAAACATAAATCCAAAATCTAGAGGTAAAGTTTTACTACGGAGTACCGATCCTGAAGATCCACCTCTTGTTTTCAACGGCTTTTTCTCAAACAAGGAAGACGTTGAGAATCTCATTGATTACATTTTCGACTATCTTCCTATTATGAATACGACGTACTACAGAGAGGTTGATGCTGTCATGTCCGATGCTTACCCTGCTTGCAGTGAATTTGGTAAAGATACCAGAGAATATTGGCGTTGTTACGTAATGTGTGTGTCTTCAGGTCTCAGTCATATGACCAGTACGTGTCCCATGGGTACTGTTCTTGATGGTAGGTTGCGAGTGCATGGTGTCAAAGCCCTCCGAGTCGCTGATGCCAGTGTGATGCCTACAATTACAAGAGGCAATCCTATAGGAACCATTTTTATGATTGGAGAAAAAGCTGCTGATATGATCAAGAAGGATCATAATTTGATTTAAGAATAGTGATTAGTATAAGTGAATTTTGATATAATGGTATTAGACTACTAGATTTAAGATGAATCAGTGTTATTTTTTTATTAAAGGTAGTTCTTAATAAAGACGATTCATGTTTTCATTTCACTGTCCCAATATTTATCATACATAGTTATATTTACCAATTCCAATGCTACCGCTGTTTGAATATACGACGTTGATTGCTTTATCGGATGCTAAAAGGATCAACATGAAACATTTCCTATTAAAGTCCGACAAACGAACAAAGCGCCAATTACAATAGTTCAAATGAGAATGCTATCGGGGATCAACAACTATTCTGTTCGGAGCAGGTTTTTGCGGATGGATTGATTGCCTAACCAATTAATTTTGAATTCCACTCCAAAACTATGGTCATCGAATTTCTAGGTATTATTAATTGGATGATAAAAGCGACCGATTCCCAACCGATATCACAGCGCACGATTTGTCACTGCTATTTGATTGTTTGGTTTTGTACCTATGACAAAAAAGAGTTGTAAGTTTCGCAATTGAAGAGTTGTTTCTATTTGAAGGCTCTCGTTATGGTATGGATTCTATTCACGGTGGCTGATCACTCCTTGACGGTGATGAAATGGTAAGAGTTCTTCTTATTACTTTTCCTTTCAGGGTTTGTGTTGGAGTATTGACTTCTAGTTTGCTTTAATTTTTAATAATCTTATTATGTACCTTTTATCCATTTCCATCTCCACCTAGAGTTATGTTTGACAAACTTTATTGCCACTATTACACAATGCCTCAAAGATGTAGCCGTTTAAACTTTTTCGGTTCCAAGTTTGTAGTACCTACAAGTAGTTTGAAGTACAAAATGTATCTTTGGTTTGTGAGACAACGAGGGAACATTTTAGCATTATACAAAGTGCATTTTATTTCGTATGCTCTCTTTAAAATCTGCTTTCTCAAACTTCATGTCGTTTTGTCAAAATCTTGATGTAGACTATTTAGTATTTTATGTATTTTTTAATATTTGAGGTACCATGTACCTACTTACACTGCAATATGCACAGATGCAACTATCTTTGCATTTAATGAACAGATATTATTAAAATTGCGTATCTATCTGGTACTTTGATAATATTTTATACGTTCCAAATATGTAGTCATGAAGAAATCCAAAAGCATTACCATACCACTACTTAAATAAAAAAATAAGCTTTGCTTTCACACCTTACTTAGCAAAGAACAGGGTGCGTTATCCTCAAAAAGTTTTATACCATGGATCTTTTTCTTTTATTTTTTATCTTCCCAGCCACCCTTTATTGATGCCAGCCATTTCGCCATTACTGTGTTGAGGTTTTGTGTTTCGCGACTTAATGGGATCTGTCGCTTGTTCTTTGTATTTTTTGCGAGTGATTCAACTATTTACTGGATAATGTTTCCATGTTTTTGTTGCTTTATTTCGTACTTTGGGGTGTGATAGATGGTTTTGATAACGTAGTGGGGGACTCAGTTCGTTTTTTGTGCACGGTATTTGGTAGTGTTAGATACGTACCTAATGGGATAAAAGGGAAACCGATTTTTTAATAAGAACTGTAGCTGAACGGTAGTGAATTTATTTATGATAGATTATTAATATATTTTATTTCTTCCTTCTTCCTTCCTTTATAATTGCCTGGCAATCTAACATCTGGCAAATATAATCTATCAACCTAGGAAATAGATATACCCTTGCCTGCCAGATATTTTTTGAAAATAAAAGTTGCTATAATATCATCTTCGCATTAAATTAATATTCAATTAAATTTTTGAGAACCTCAACAAAAAGATGCAATCTCTCCAAAAATACAAACCTTTTTAAGTCTAGTTTTCTTTCTTACAAAACACATCTGCATACAAGTTTCTTCACGACGCTTTTAGCATAAAGTTTTCTGTTTCGCTTTGCAAAGCATTATCGTAACGCAGATAAAATTCCTGGAAGATATGGCTCTGTAGTCCGCGTGCATACTAACTAGGAAATAGACTATCTGATCTGAATGTATTCTGTAAGAAGCGGAATGGGGCGCACTTTGTTTGGTTAATGCGTTTCCATTTTGTTGTTGGTCTGTGTTGTTATTTCTGGTAGGATGATAATGTGAGCTATATGTAGAAGTTTTTATCTACATAATAGTGTTTTTAAGTGAAAAAAATGTATCATGGAAAGTCTATCTTTTGTTATTTATTTTAAGTTACATAATATTCAATTTCGAGATATTATACATATATTTGCGAGACGTGGGCCGTAACAAAAAAGCATGTCAGTACCATCCAAGTTGCCGAGATGAAGATGTTGCGGTGGATGTGCGGAGTAACGAGGCTCGATAAGATCCGTAACGAGTACGTACGCGGTAGCCTTGGAGTACGCGATGTCGCCGACAAAATACAAGAAAAACGGCTGCGATGGTACGGACATGTTAAAAGGAGACCACCTGAGTACATCGGCAATGCGACACTCAATCTCGATATACCCGGTCAAAGGCGCAGAGGCAGGCCAAAACTGCGGTGGTTGAGTGTCGTAAAGAAAGACATGGAAATCTGCGAACTCAAAGAGGAAGATGTCCAGGATAGAGCGAAGTGGAAGAAGAAGATACGGAAAGCGGACCCCGTCACAAGACGGGATAAACGCTAAGAAGAAGAAGAAGAAGAATATTCAATTTCATTTCCTTAACAACAAATACTCGATAAAAACACATACCTTTTCAAAAACCCTATAAAAGGTTAACATTTATTAGCATTAATTAACATCGAACGTTTAATTAAATTTTCATTCAGACAAATTATTTTAATCATCTCAAATGAACTTCGATAAAAGCGACATCTCCAAGAAATTGAAAGTATTCGTTTTATTTCGCAACATTTAAAACAAATGAGTTTCAATTCTCACCTCGATTAGCATTCACTCCAAGCATTGTTTATTTCTCAGATTTTTTATTAAAAAATACATCTTGCTGTGAAAATCTGCGTTACGGAAGCTTGTCTTCCGGGTGACAAAAAGACGGGTATATTTATACTATATTTATGTTTCTATATCCTAACGAGAGAATGAGATTATATAGTTCGTGGTCCCAGCTGCATTCAAAAAGAGAAAATTTCTTAATGAACCACCGTGTTGGTGCATATCTTAGTAGAATTTAACCGCTAGTTCCATAGACTATGTCAAGTTTTGCTTATCTATGCTTTGTAATCAACCCCAGATGTAAACTTTCATAAAATACTCTTTCTTGTTTTATCGTGGTATTTTCTTACTATTTTTCTTCACTACTTTGTTGTGAGAAACTGTATTTTTACTTGCAAACACTGTTTAGGTCCGCAGGGCACGAATTCTTGGTTTTCCACACTTAATTAGTTGAAGTCTGAGTTAGTTTCTTTTTAGCTTCTCGTGCACGTAAGGTGGCAATTAGATTGTGTAACTTCGTGTAATTAACTGTTTAAAAGTTTTAAGTTAAAAGTAATGTCGATGTTTGTAAAACTAAATACTTACGTAGTGTAATTAAAGTTCTAGAAGTATGTATTATTATTTTAAGTGAACATAACTTACATATAATGGGTACATACAGCCAAAATCAATGCACGAATGACAAGGCAGAATGCTTAGAGGTGTCAAGTATTTAATTTCCTATGCAATTTACCCAAAATGTGATGAAAACGCCTCAATTTTAACGTTCAATTCCACAGCGAATCGAGCAAGCACCACATCACCATCCTCATAAAGTATTTCATTTGTCACTCAGCACAAAAACAGACAATATTAAACATTCACTGTTCATTCATACATATTGCACCATTATATAAAGTACGAACAAAACAATAAAAAGCATTTTCTTCATCTCCCAGTAATCCACATACAAAATGTTCTTTATCAAAAGTACGCATAAACCGGTTACAATCGTAAACAGAAAGGGTAGAATTTAATAAAAACCGTATTAACGGTGCTGTAGCGAATCGTAAATAATTTTTGACAGATGTTGCCAGCATAAAGCAAAAGGTTGTTCTGTAGAAATGACGGTAATGTACTTTCGTATGTTGCGTTTCTTGTTTTTCTGTAGGTAATATGTTACGCTTTTATTTTATTGCCATTTTCATCCTACACGGCGTGGCTACCAAGTACCTGATTCCGTTGCCATTTTTTCCAGCAGTATTCGCTTTTTTGTGACTGACTTCCACCCACGGTTTTACTTGCGTCCGAAGGGAAGTATTTCTCGCACCCGCATAAAAAGTATCCTTTGTTTTAACATAGACCTACCTCTGCCATTTTTTCCATTCATTTGTGACTAGCTTTCCTCCGCGGTTTCACTCGCACCCTAAGAGAACTAACTATTTCTCGCACTCGGATAAAAGTGAACCTATGTTTTAAATTGGACCTACCAATAGGTATTTCTCCTCAAATACCTATTGTAAAGCATTATTTTTCGACTCCTAACTTTGTGCCCCTGACGTAATATCACATATCAAGTTGGCGCAAAATGATCTCTCGGAATTGGTTTTCTCAATAAAATTCTGATACTTACGCTCGCGTACGTTCTGATATCCCGATGTGAAGATAAAAAGAATAAAAATCACAGCTTCCGAAACATTCTATGAAATATACTCTTATTTTTGGAAAAGTAGGGAAGTATTATATGTACAAATTAGTTTTATGATAGGTACAAACTAGCTAATGTCTCAATTCACTGCAATAACTAAATTTTAATAATAAACTTCTATTATTTTCTTCCTGAAATTGAACTTTGTTCCTAGATTAAACTTGGTTGGTAGCAAGAAATGAAACACGAAAGTAAATTCAAATTTTATTACAATCCAGGAGAAAATGAAACAAATTGTTGCAAGTCTAATATCCCTTTTAAATAAGGGCTCAAATTATTTCAAAGGGATATACAATCGTGAAAACAATCATTATCTAACGACTGAAATAACTTTCTTACGTTTAGTTCTACTAAAATAAGTAAGTATGAACAGTTACAGATATTGTAGATTACAAATATTTTCATTACTTATATACAAACGGACCAAGATATGTATGTACATAATTAGGATTATATATTTGAAAGTATTCGTTGGTTATCAATGATTCGTCCAAATTCGTTCAATTCACAAAATTTTATTTACACACATACTTATACAAATCTAAAGTGCTATGCACTATTCAACCTTCAAATATTTACATGACACTACTCTACAATATTTTAAAGTATATTTAGCTATTTATTTAATATCATTACAACACCTTTGCATACAATAAATGTACATTGAGATTCGTAATCTTACTTTTATACTCAAACTTTCAATATCTTACTTGATCATTGCTAGTACATCTACTTACGAATGAGTTAAAACATTTGAGCAAATCAGCATCATTCATTATAAGCATAAACCACTACACAATTTTACAGTCTTTGGCACGTTCACGGTTTCATACATAGTAATTTTTTGAATGCTCTTCTGAAGTCCATATTAAATATGGTGTATATAAGAGGGTTAAGGGCGGAGTTGCAATATCCAAGCCAAGTGATAAAGTTAATGAACTTGTTGGATAAGCAACAGCTCGCACAGAAGGGAATGACAAGGTAAATGACGAAGAAGGGCAACCAACAGACCACGAATACACCCATTATAATGCCGAGAGTCCTCGCCGCGCGGCGTTCGCGGGTTAGAGAAATTCGCTGTTTTTCCTCAATAAACTGGTAAACTGCACTTTGTTGGTTAGGTTTAGGCTTTTTATGATGAGTCTTCACTGGCACGGTCTCATTGACTTCGATCAAATCATCTTCATGAGTTTCTTTCGAGTTACTTTCCGACGACGTGTTCCTATTCTCCAAATTGTCGCCCATATCGGTAACGGAGTTCTCATTTGACAGAATTGGTATTATCAATTTGTTTTGTGATTTGTCATCTTTGCTCCAGTATTTGCGCTTTGGTTTCTTTTTAGGTGTCAGTTTTCTGGTTCTTTTTTTCTTCTCATTATCTGAAACGAGACGTGTAACGCCTTGATGCTCGTTGTGATTGGCTTCAGAGCTCACTGAATCTTGATCATGGTGATCCTCTTTATTGCTGTATTTGTTTTGGCCGCTAGAAATTGTGCTGATCTTAGTTGCCTTAGCGCGATCTCTTAGTCTTTTCTTAGTGGCCAAATATATTTCAAAATAAACTACAGTCATAATAACTAGCGGTATGTAAAAGGATCCTGATGAAGAGAAGATTACAAAGCCTGGTTGAGAGGTTAAGCGACAGGGTGTGTCAGGTTCGAAGACGTCAGGCCAGTCATTCCAGCCGAGCAATGGGGGAGAGCTTATAATTAACGATAGAACCCACACCACACCAATCATCAGAAGCACTCTTTCTAAAGTTCTCTTCTGTGCATAATTTATTGGATCAGTAATCGCCCAATATCTGTCTAATGCGATTGCACACAAATTTAAAATGGACGAAGTGCAACACATTATGTCACATGTAAGCCACATCTTGCACACATATATCCCAAACACCCATTGCCCGAGAATGGAATACGCCACATTCAGTGGCAGCACCAATATTGCTACCGTCAAATCCGCTACGGCGAGTGATACTATGAAGAAATTCTGAACGATTCTGAGCGGCTTGTATGTGAATACACTGAGGATTACCAAAATATTTCCAACTATCGTAGAAATGATTATGAGGGTAAGGACAATGGCTGTACATATTGCTTCCCATTCTGGGACTGCTAGCGTTATTCCGAAGCTACTTGGATATTTAGGATCATCAGCGACAGCGCAAGCGTCTCTGTCATCCTCGATGACCTCCTCTGTGTAATTTATTAAAGTGTAGTTTGCGTCCACGTGTGTAGCTGCTTGCCCCATTTTGATTTATTTGAATTCCTCCGCTACATTTCACGTAGTACTGTTCGGTAGGACCGTGAATTTCGAAATTCTTTCAAAGCATTTGGCTAACAGCCGCCGATAATTCTTCATCTGCGAGACGGGCGCGTTTCCTTCATTCATCCTTTCATACTCCAATTTTCTGTAACAATAAATAACCCTTTTAATACGTAATGGAAATGTATTGGTGATTTTCCTATCAAAGCGGGAGTAAGGCGTTGTAAGTCGTGGTACGTGTTATATTACCTTCTGCTAGAAATCTTTACTAGGAAGTCCCATTTGTGTGACCTGTTCATTTTTTGATGCATAAACGAATCTGTAACAAAAGAGAACATTTTTCAGAATCAGTCAGGTGTGAATAGAAAATATCGTTTGCGAGGCAGGAATTTCATCGCGCTAGGCGACCGTGGGGAGCGTTTAGCAGATAGATGTATAATCTCACGATGCTAAACTTTATGTCAATACACCGTGACTTTTTAGTCGTCTTACAAAGGTGGTCCACTCAATCTAACCGACATAAAATACCACTAGACACGATTATTAATTTTATAGCCTTAGGTACTTAATTAAGATAATAGGTGCAAAGAAAAATACTGAAAAAAAAATGTTTACGTATCAAACGGTAGAAAGTAGGTACCTCCCCAACGCGCCGCGCTCCATTGATACAAGATTCGGGCAGCGCTCACAACAGGGTGTTCTTATAATCTACGTCATACTATTACTTCACCATAATGAATTAATTTTTATTTTTAAATTATTCAAATAATTATATATTAACGTTTACTAGTCATTAGATACATGAAGTGGGCTGCCGTTGTAAGTCGACTAAAAAGTCACGGTGTATAATATCGATGATAGGTAGAACTGTGACTGATATTTTTACAATAAAATCTATACAGCATCAGTGCAAAATAATAAAAGACTTGGAACACGAACCGAAATACAAGTAATAGATTGGAACGCCTTTCAAATTCAGTTTGATTTCTATAATAACATTGTTTTCCTAAGGGCGTAATGTCGGTTCTTTTAATAAAATATAAATCCCAGCGTGGCTTTGACATAACAATAATCGTAGCGAGAGCAAAACGAAATAAATATGTCTGACTAAATTCGATCACATTTCTAGATTTTTAGAAAGAAATTCTAGCGATGTGTTCGGGGAATTGTGTACAGAACACACTTTTATAAAAAGGGTATCTTATTATCACTTTCGAGATAAAATTTTGGTTTTAATAAAACACAATTTCGTTTAATATTTGAGCAACAACTCCATTTACATTAATTTGACACGTCTAAGGGATCCATTATCCAAAAAAAGTTAATGAATTAGGCCCCAAAACCGAATAACGTAAATGTTTTTCAATGTGAACGTTAAAGAAAAAAAAAAAACAAAAGCAACTGATCCCAAGCAATTTGTTCAGCTCCCATTTAATCGAATCCTTTCCAATTGCGAATTAAATTGGAGTCTAGACTTTTTTACTGCAGAACATCTATCAATTAGATAAAATACTAGAGCTTTTAGTACAAGCCGTCCTTAAAGTTGCCATACATTGATTACGTATTTTTGATCTGAAAGCTTTTCAAAAAAGAAGTGAAAATATAGAACTTTCATCAGTATAAAAAAAAAACTCCAAATATTATCTTGTATAATCATCATCATCATTGTAAAATCCAAGGACAATAGCCTTAAACTGTCTATATAGGCTTTTCAATATTCATATCAGCAGATATAGTCATTTAACCAAGTAAACTGAAGTTCGTTTCTAATCTCTTAATTCCCATCAATATAAAGTTAAACTATCCGAACAAGGCACTTAAAACTAATGTGCCGGATCACTTTAGGACCAGATTCTTAAAAGTTTAGTTTTAAAACTTGTTTTGTTACCCCTAAAATTCGTGAGAAAGGTGAAAGCACTTACTGAAGCGTGAAGTGGCGGTCACGGGGTTAAAACTACTTCAGGCCTTAACCATACTCCAAAACAAAGACCTCTTTTCACGTGTAAAAATTGTTGCCTAAGATTTTTTACGTTAACCTCCATGGTTATTTTTCGGAAAAGTCTATTAAAAAGTAATTGTAGACGTGTTTTATACGGGACAAAAGTATTATGCACTGAAATCAAATGAAAATTCAGAGTTCATTTTACAATTTCTTAGAAACTTGTTATCATTTATTTTTAAATTATTCCTTCAGACTGTTGCACTATCAATACCTATTTCTTCCACCTCACCTCTTCTCCGAATTTAACCCTATTCCCAAAAACTATCGTATAAGAAAAAAATATTGCCCCGACCAGAATCAAAGTTACGGCTCCTAAGAATCCGATCGGCCGCTTATTCGAATATGCGGTCGATTCGCAGAGATTTCTATATAACACTTACAGGAACAGATCGTTCGGATAGCTCGCCTGTCCGATGCAGCTGCTGGCGTATAGAAATATTTCACTCGATATTACGTACCTATTATAGGCTGCCGAATATTTTATTGTATTTCTGTGGGGGCTTTTCTCGGTAAGAATCGATTATTCGAATGGAAATTTTGTGAATGCTCATTTAGTGTGGTATGCGGTAGAATTGAAATATAAATAGATTATTATTACATTAGAAAATGTGATCGTGATGATCCTATTATTTAAGGTTGGATCTAAAAAAAATAACAATTTGGTTCATTTTATCGTTTTGTTTGGTTTAAGGCTGGTATATAACAGCGTATTTCTGATTTAATTAGTGGCTTTATGGTTTTATGATAGCAGCTGGTTCAAGCATCTAATAAATTATTTCACCCCATTTTTCCCAGAGAAAGGGTATCGATATTTCGATAAAATGTATAGAATCGCAACGTTGCGTTTTGGCTGAGACAATGGCTTCTGAGTATTTGCATGCCAGGCAAAATTCTACAAAAATGTACACATAGCCGTGTAGCAACGGCTTAAGAATACATATGTCGCTACCCCTTCTTCCAGTGGGTGTTGTAGAAGTCGACTAATGGAGTCAAAAATGCACCGAACACCAGTGCGAGAGAAGGAAAACTCGAAAAAAAAAACCCTCTATCAACCCGTCTGGCCAGCGTGATAGCAGTAGGCTAAATACCTCTATGAGCAGCACAAAAAAGCTACGGCCCCTAGTTCCCGGCAGTCCCGCTATTCCCGGTCACGGTGGCGACCGTGGTTACGGCGGGACAGGGGGTGCGAAGAATCTCCGGGTTACGGGAGGCCACCAAACACAACTGACTCTTGCAACGTACAACGGCCGCACGCTACGGCTTGACTCGCATCTGGCGCAACTCGAGGTGGAACTTGGGAAGATTAGGTGGCACATATTAGGGTTATGTGAAGTTCGAAGAGAGGGGGAGGACACCATAACCATAACCCTCGAATCAGGTCACCTAATGTACTTCCGAGAGGGAGACCAACAATCCCAAGGTGGCGTTGGGTTTCTGGTTAATAAGTCCCTAGCTGATAACGTTGTGGAGGTGTCTAGTGTGTCGAACAGGGTAGCGTACCTTATCATAAAGCTCACCGACAGGTATAGCCTCAAGGTAGTGCAAGTGTACGCACCGACCTCGACACATTCAGACGATGAAGTGGAGGATATGTTTGATGATATATCAAGGGCCCTCCACTTCACTACAAAGACCCATTACACCTTTATCATGGGGGACTTTAACGCTAAAGTGGGAGTACAGATTTGCGGCGAATCGGCAGTAGGATCCCATGGATTTGGAACCAGGAATCATAGGGGGCAAATGCTCGTGAACTTCCTCGAACGCGAGGGGCTCTTTTTGATGAACTCCTTTTTCAAAAAGCAGCCCCAAAGGAAGTGGACGTGGCAAAGCCCCGACACTATGACTAAAAATGAGATTGACTTCATCATGACGAACAAGAAGCACATATTCAGAGACGTCTCCGTGATCAATAGGTTTAATACCGGGAGCGATCACCGACTTGTCCGAGGCTCTCTGAATATCAACTTCAAGGCCAAACGTTTCCGTCTGATGAAGGCCAGGCTCCGACCAGCACTGCTCCAAACCATGACAGGATCTGAAACGTTCCAGTCAAATCTGGAGAACCGATTTGCCGCCGTGGAAACCACAACAGACGTTAACCAGAACCATGAATATGTGGTTCGGATCCTCAGGGAGGAAGGTTCGAGATTCTGTAACATGCAGCGTAAGGGCAAGAAATCAAAACTTTCGGAAGAGACATTAGGGCTTATGAAGAAACGACGTGAAAACCCGCCTGTCACTTCGTCAGCTAAGCGGGCTCTAAACCAAGAGATCAACAAGCACGTACGACGCGACCTCCGGTGCTCCAATACTCTTGCCATTGAAAGAGCAATTGAGCTGAATCGGGGGTCAAAGGTGTTCGTACAATCTCTTGGAAGAAGCCACTTGACGAAGCTGACCACAACAAGTGGAGAAGTCGTTTCTTCGGCACCGGCAGTCCTTTCGGAAGTGGAAAATTTCTATGGCCGGTTACACGCATCGCATGCATCTCGACCTGATCCCGGAAATGAGGATTCTAGAGCCACATTAACACGCCATTTCACCGAAGACCTGCCAGAAGTCAGCAGTGGCGAAATCGAGATCGCTCTGAGACAGCTCAAAAATGGAAAAGCCCCTGGCGAGGCTGGCATTACAACAGAGCTATTAAAAGCAGGAGGAAACCCCTTACTGGGGGAGCTCCAGAAGCTTTTTAATGCCGTCCTGTTTGAAGGGAGAACTTCAGAGGCGTAGAGTAGGAGTGTTGTCGTCCTGTTCTTCAAAAAGGGAGACAAAACCCAGCTGAAGAACTATCGACCCATTTCCCTCCTAAGCCACGTCTATAAGCTGTTCTCAAGAGTGATCACGAACCGACTTGCGCGAAGACTCGACGAATTTCAACCACCGGAGCAGGCTGGGTTTCGGAGCGGATACGGCACCATAGACCACATCCACACAGTGCGGCAGATTATACAGAAGACCGAAGAGTATAATCAGCCCCTGTGTCTAGCATTTGTGGACTATGAGAAGGCCTTTGACTCGGTTGAAATCTGGTCTGTTCTGGAGTCCCTGCAGCGTTGTCAAGTAGATTGGCGATACATCCAAGTGATGAGATGTCTCTACGAAGCCGCTACAATGTCCGTCCAAGTACAGAATCAGCAAACAAGGCCCATACCGTTGCATCGAGGAGTGAGACAAGGGGATGTTATTTCCCCGAAACTCCTCACTAATGCAATGGAGGATATGTTGAAGACGCTGAACTGGAAAGGACGCGGCATCAACATCAATGGCGAACACATCTCTCACTTGCGATTTGCTGACGATATCGTCATCATGGATCATCATCACGCTGCAGGACCTACAACAGATGCTGAACGACCTGGCTGAATCTTCTCTACGCATCGGCCTACGGATGAACTTGGACAAAACCAAGGTCATGTTCAATGAACATGTTCTACCGGAACAGATTGCGATACACGGCGCCGTTCTCGAAGTTGTTCGGAAATATGTATACCTCGGGCAGACATTGCAGTTAGGTAGAAACAACTTTGAGGACGAGGTGAATAGGAGAATTCAGTTGGGTTGGGCTGCATTTGGGAAGCTACGTCGAGTCCTAACATCGTCGATCCCACAGTGCCTAAAAACAAAAGTCTTCAATCAGTGCGTCCTACCTGTCATGACTTACGGAGCCGAAACGTGGACACTGTCGGTACGGCTGGTTCACAAGTTTAAAGTCGCTCAGCGGGCTATGGAAAGGGCTATGCTCGGCATTTCTCTGAGGGATCGCATCAGAAATGAGGTAATCCGTCAGAGAACCAAGGTCATCGACATAGCCCACCGAATCAGCAAGCTGAAGTGACAGTGGGCTGGCCATATTAGCCGAAGAACCGATAACCGTTGGGGTAAACGAGTTCTAGAGTGGAGACCACGCCTCGGCAAACGTAGTGTAGGACGTCCTCAGGCACGGTGGAGTGATGACTTGCGCAAGACGGCTGGCAGGAGCTGGATGCGAGACGCTGAAAATCGTCTCAGTGGCGTGCACTTGGAGAGACATATGTCCAGCAGTGGACTGCGATAAGCTGATGATGATGATGTACATAAAACATTTACCCCGCTAGAATATGCTCGAGTTTTTACCTAACATGCAAAATGTCGACATTTGACGCAATTGCGGGTACACTGGTCGCGGGGACGTGTGTGGGGTTAAGTATAAAAATTAGTTGAAATCTCAACCAATACTAAGAATCTCTAAAGTTATTTATTATAGTCATAGCAAAAATAGGCCAATTTAGAAATCGGCTAGTCTGACAGTTTCTAAAAACCGCTTAATTTATGTTCCTTAATTAATCACTTATTTCATAACAAACCATCTTTTGATTAATACGAATCATTCACTTTCAAATAACTTAATAAATCTTATACAAAAATATTTGTGCTATTAATAAAGTAAACAAACGCAGAATAAGACAAACTAGCAATAAACTGAAAGTTCTAATTGATTTCGACTCGAGAAGACGGATCGCCGACACACTACTGAATACTCGTTTATTTTTAATTAAAGCTTTCAAATATTTATTTTAAGTCTGACACCAGTCTAACCAAGGGGTATCGGGTTGCCCGGGTAACTGGGTTGAGGAGGTCAGATAGGCAGTCGCTTCTTGTAAAGCACTGGTACTCAGCTGAATCCGGTTAGACTGGAAGCCGACCCCAACATAGTTGGGAAAAAGGCTCGGAGGATGATGAAAGCTTTCAAATATTTATGTACAAAATATTCTATTTAAAGATAAACTATTTATACGTACTATATAAACGTTCCAAAAATCAGTCCATTATTGAAATTAGGCTACATTAGCACTTTTTCACCCTTTACCACTTCCTAGCACATTTGTATAAGTATGATAGTAAAAAAAACGATCATTCAGTCTGTTATCAACAGCAACTAAAAGGAAAATGATGACCTTCTTAATATTACAAAGACTTATCTTCTTTTCTCAAATGAGAATAATATTTCGTTTTCTCCGTAGAATTTAAATTCTGGCCCATTAACGCGAGACGGGAGACTGCTTATTGTAAGTCTAATCCTTTTATAATATGCAGACCAGAAGAAATTTGAAGAAAGAAAGAAAGAAAGTGTAATAAAAGCATCGTTTATTTCTTCATAATGAACATTATAGAAAACTTAACAAGCTCGTTTATACAAACTACGTTCGATATTTACCTACATTAAAGCTACTGGCTGGTTTGCTTAACAAATGATGTTGATAGTTTATTTAAATAGTAAAGTAATGGAATGGAGAAAAATGTGTGTATTTTGCAAGTCTTTTGATGCATCTGTGACGAGACAATATATTACAATTTTCAATGTAAATAGTTAAATGCAGTATTATAGAGCTTTAGGTTTTTATATCTATTAAAAAGATGAGAGAAATAACACAGGGTTCAAGAGTTCTAAACGTAGATATCTAGTAAGTGAGCAGTTTACTCAATGTGTGTGGATTTAATGTACTTAACAAGTAAGTTATATAGTGGTAAGTATGTATATTTTTCGTTCTCTTGTTTGCTAATTACACTTTTACAAAAGCATTCTCAGATTTATTTTAACAAAACTCACTCAAACGTCTCAAAACTACTCTCCCATGTTATAAGTACGTTGGAAACAAAACCGGGAGTCATCGTCTAATGCAGTCTTAACCCCACTCCGCTGGGGTTGTGGTGAGACTCATGAGAGCTCTAAGTAGAAGCTCTTCAGCTTCTTGTAAACACTTCAGCGATATGCGTACGTTGTCAGGTTTTGAGGGTTAGAAAAAGAATTCTTCTTTTATTTTTTAGATGTGACAGTTTGTATTCTTAAATTTTGATGATGTTGATAGTTTTTAATTCCTTCATTAGAATATTAATTAAAAAATATACAATGAATTCTTTGTCACCTCGTTCTAATAAGCTTTTCTAGTAGATTTCAATCTGAATCCAGTGATAAATCTGATGATCCAATATATTTATAAGTCAATACCAGATTGAGTTGCAAAAAGTCTTCACATTTAGAACATCTTAATTTAAAATTATCAATTATATACGGTTGTTTGTTTGTACATAATATGTTCAATGTCCATATACCTACACAAGTAGGTAGTACATATTAACACGTAAGTCAATAGCAATGTACTGTAACCGCAAAACGTGGTCACGCCTGCCTATGACGTCACGTACCTTAATGACCTCCAGAGTCCAATAGATGGAGTGTCTCATTTTGACCTTGTCTTCCACCAATACTAGAAACACGCGATAGTCTTTAGATCAGGGAAATAAGTTAAAAAAGTTACAGTAGAATTGTATGCTTAGAGATGGTTCCGATCTTGTAATCAGTTTACGTTTAGTAACTCCTAGTTCAGTTCAATTCCTTCTGTTCTTTCTTTAACACCATCGTTTTAAAGATAAAATGGTAAATAGTATCTTAAAAACATATCATTGTTTGCATTTAAGACAGGATTTTAAAAAATATGAAGTGCTTCAAGAGTACTATTTGTTCAGGTGAACTGATTAATTCCAATAGAGTAGGACCCTATAAAGATAACCCTAAGTTTACTAAGTTCATATTTTTGAAGCTGATGACTTTGACGTTTTTGGGCTGTCGGTAATGCTTTCAAGTACTTAAGACTCTATAATTGTCTTCCAATAAATAATTGTTTAAATCTCATTAAAATGCCAATTACCTTTTGTCGACACTAAAATGAAAATGTTCACTTTGTCATCATCGTTGTTTTCTTTAATATTTAAGTATTCATCGGGATTACTTAAAATTCTGTTACTTTTTCTTGTAATATAAATAAATAAATAATGCCGGGACATTTTTCACACACGGTTGGTTAACCCCACGGTAAGTTATTAATTAACTTGTGTTATGGGTGCTAACACAACTGATAAACTACATATAGCTACATATATACATATTGATAAATACATATCATAACACCCAAACCACGGCCAACAAGCATGCTCATCACACAAATGTCGACCGAACCGGGAATCGAACCCGGGACCTCAGGTTCGGCAGTCCGGCATGGTGACCATTGCGCCATCGAGGTCGTCATATGAAGAAATAAAATATTTATTTCGAAACGTAAAACCTGAGTACGGATTACTTTGGCTTTATGCACTTTAAAAACATTGAAATTAATACAGGGCAGCTCTGCTTTTCGTTTTTCTGTTTCATTTATTTATAGGGCCGTTGTTGTTAGTGTAGTAGGTATGGTCATGATAGGTAGACAAATGAAATTTTCACAGATAACGCATATCTTTTTAAGGCTTTAGGGGACTACCATACAAAAAACATGATTTTTAGTACGGGGTCCTTCGAGGGCAAGTCCAACTCGCACTTGGTAGGTTTTTTATTGTACTTATTTAGCTATAAAAAAATCTTATAACAAGCCTGATGAACCCAACTTCTACACATATGAGAAACAACCTATTCGTTGCGTTGGTAATTATGATAATGAGGAACACATGTGTGAAAGCACTATATGTTGCCAAAATGTCCAACTTACCCTATGTAAGCTTAAATAATTTTAAGAGCTATAAGGAAATAAAAGTGTTTCTTCAATATGCATGTAATTTGTTTATACGTACAATGCAATAGCTACTGAACTGACAGTACCATATGATTTCATTGGCATCAGAACTACATGTATCTGCCAATGTTTCTGAACCTACGATCCTTGGAAGACCGTTAAATTAGTAATTTAGATTCCATTTCATAGTTACTTACAGGTCGACCGAATAAAAACGTGCTCAAGATGTTCGAATGTCTTGCTTCAATTTTATTGTAACAAGACTATTTCAATTTTAAAGAATTAAGTATTCTTCAACAGTCGAAGAAACAGTGCTCTTAATTTGATCTTAATTAAAATTATATTAAAATAAAAAAGCAAAACTACAGTTAAGCGAAGTCTTAAGATTTTAATATTAAAAGAAAAGAATCTTCAGTATCTTTTGCCGAGTTTGAAAAGGCAAGCGAGGCGACCCTATTCTAAATTTTCTTTTGACATCACACCTTTTATAAAAATTGTATTGAAGTGTATTTAAATAAAAACTTTTAAGCAGATTGAAATAATATTGTACTTACTCATTTTTAAGAAGCAATACTGTAATCATTAAATAATTGTATATAACTCAGTTTCATTAACGTAGAATTCTGAGTTAATGAGGTTTAATTCTAGAGTCAAAATAAAAGTTAATAAGGTAAATATGTGTATCGATTGTCGTAGATGTTCGTAATTAAAATCGTTAAGGTTGTTTTAAATGATTTTGAATATCGATTTAAGTTTAGTTTAAATCGCTTTTGCACTCAGTTAATTTGATAAAATAAAATGTAAATTATTAATATTGGTGATGTGATATACGAACTGATATTCGGTTGATAATGAAATTCACACGTTTTATATAAAATAACGCGATCCGCGACACGGTTCAGTGATTCAATTAAATCGCGGCGTGGGTTTAATTATAGAAATATCATTTTCTGGACGATTTTAGCGATGTAACTGGGTTTTGTGGATGGTTATTTTTACATTGTATAACATTTTTGTAAAGATTGAGTATAGGAAACAATGTGAAAATGAGTTGTTGTTTGATTGGCAATGTAAGTAATACGGTGCTTCTATTCAGGTTATAAGTTTGTGTACTTCCTTTAGTTGACATCTTGATTTTATTCGATTGTACGAGAAAACATTATACGTGTTCATAAAAATGTGAGTCATTCTTTTCTTAGTACGTCACCCTTGTCAAAAATTTATATTTTTTAACAGGCTGTGTATTAAATATAACGGAGCAGATCCGTTGAATGAATTCTAATCATTCAGACCATAACATTTAAACGGTACATAAGTAAACTTTCATCAATTCTAATACATTAAATGTACTGCTTTCTGCGGTTTCCTAATCGCTGTGTTCTCTAAACATTGTTGTTTTTAGCTGGAATTAAATGCGGATGTTGGAATTTGTAATCACATTAACATTTGTTTGAGTAATTATTACGCGCATGCTTGTACGTATATAAGTTAGTGTGTTCGTGCCAAATGGCTTTTGAGTGAGCCTTTACGGTAATTAGTCACGGTAATATTTTACTGTTGAAAGGAGATTTGGTATTTCATGTGTGTGTTATAAGCAATATTGTGATATTTCTTTGCCTTGAATTAAACGGTACTAAAATTATGAACACGTGGTTGTCCTTATTACATATCATGCAGTCTCGATACCACGTCTTGTATATATCAATATCACATCTCAAAAATGTTCACATGTTTTTTTTTTCATGAAAGCGTACCTCCAATTCTGTTTTTTTTTTTTAAATAAAATATCCCAAACAATCCAAAATCTTATGCAATTATTCACACACATTCCCACAATCTCATACACAAACAAATAAACAACACTAGTTACCTCGTAGCTTAACAAGAATTGTTAGTAACATGATATGTATGCTACGCCGGATGCATGACATTACACGGTCAGCCCGGGTAATGAGCACATTCGTAGCGGTGCTACGGCGGCGTAGCGCGTAGCTTTAATCAACTGTAGTGCCGTGGGCTGTGTTAGATGAAATTGAAATGATTAAAAATGCGAATCTAATCACGAATTTTTCAAGGTTTATAGGGGACAATGTTAAGAGGAATGTGTGGTGTTACCGTGTTACGCGAATAGATAAAGTTTGGAATGAGTATATTAAGAATAAAATAAATGGCACCGGTAACTGAAAAACTATTTGGAAACTAGACGTCATGGTATGGGCATGTGATGCGGAGGTATGAGGATCATGATGTAAGGAAGATAATAAGCAAGAATGTGTAGGCAAATAGAAGAATAGGACGACCTAAGAAACGATGAATGGATTGTGTTAGTCGACATGACCAGAAAGAATGTTACTTGTGAGATGACGGCAGACAGCAAAAAGAAAACATGCTGTGCCGACCAGAAATAAAATTGACAAAAGGGCAAGAGGGCAAGAGATCTACATAGAAGAATCAATATTATTGATAATTCCCCGATGCCAAAAGAGTCTGAGCTTATTCTCACATGAAATCAGAATACACGAACAAAACAAACCATAAAATACAAGTGTCATAATAATAAAAAGCACACTGTCTGATGTTTATTGCTTTACATTTTTTTCCAATACACTTTCATATACTTCGCGACGTCATGGATAGAGCGAAGTGGAAAAGAAAAATAAGGAAAGCTGACCCCACCACCATGTGGGATACATAGCAGGAAAGAGAGAGAGACACTTTCATATACTCGTAAACAAGTCAGCAGTTCTTTTACTGCAATTTTATATCGAATTGACATTTCCATACATTCTGTTTTAACCAGATTTTAAATCTAAAGCTTGTTGTGCGTTCTGTTTTTGAAATGACAAAACATGTTCGATATTTGAAGTGGTTGTCATGAGTTTTTCAATCTGTAAAAACCAAATAGTCTATTGTTTTATTCTTATATCGTTTCTGTAACAGGCTGTAATTTGTCATTGAGTTTAACAGTCTTTTTTTAAATGATCTTTCTAACACACTTTATTTTTCTAAGCTTTTGTTATAATTATGGTAGATTTTTTTAAAAAGTGCCAAAGTTATAAATATTATTTACATTTTATATCACAAGCTGTACTGATAGAATTTCGTACTTTGTAAAAACCTTGTATCGTCAAACATAGGCACATAAAGCATAGTACCTAACACTGGCTTATATCATTCTTAAAGAACTTTCTCACACAATATCTATGTATACTAGATTAGTCTAAACGTCACTCAGGTTTAAAACTAATAAACAAAGTTCTAAACTTAGTACTAAGAAGTTGTAAAAGAATTTACGGGACATGCGTTAGGGTTAATTTACTTCAGCATAGTTTTAGAACACTTGAATGAAAAATGTCTACTAGACTTAATTAATTAATGCATATAAATTACATAGGGCTTATACCGCGAAACACTGAAATGTGGTCTAACTTGATAATCATTAAAATACTTGTATTCTTAGCACAAATTATGTTGCAAGAATAAACAAAACAAAAAACCATCCACATTTCAAACAAGTAATTAAGTCCTCCACGCATTCTTTTCTTTCAAAACAACATTACCGAAGGGTTAACCCTAAAATCTTCACATAACCCTCTTCTAATCTTTTAACCCTTAATTGCCGACCTTTTTGCGTTGAAATTAATCATGGCCACCTCTTGTTTCCCGCATCACGTTGATACTCAGCAGCATAGGGTTACTGCATATGTCAACGTCAGCGCGAAAGGGAACAGTTACAAAGTGTTCCGACGGTGCAGGTTAATTATTTTTAATAATGACTCGAATTTGCTGGCCGCTAGTGTATTCAAGTGGTGCGCTATGGGTTTTTGTTTCGTAATTTTTGTTGTGGTAATAAGGAGGAAGATCATAAACTGTTATTCTTCTACGTGTTAAGTGATTGTTTTTGACTTGTTTCAAACTCTAAAATAAACACAACTAAATCGTTGGTTCAAAAGCAAGAATATTCTTCATCTCCATTTTTTAAAATATGGCCAGACATGTTTGTAGGATTCTATTGAGTTGTAATAAATCTTGATAAGCATGTCACACATTTATAATCTCATGAAAAAAAAAAACACAAAATTCTAAAAATCAAGCAGATCTTCCATTATTAACTCTTTATAACACAATAGGACACAACCAGACGCACCGACGTATATAATTACAGCTTGTCTGCACCAACATAATAGAAATGTACTTCCAAAGCGCGGTTTAGAAGTGACGTCATGGATATTGAATGGAAGGAACGAACGAACGAATGAATGAACGAACAATGAGTTTATTTGTACGCGCGAATGGGATGGTAAATAGATGTAATGAAGCCTGCTTTGTTTGAGTGGTGACAAGGGGATTGTCACATCTTATTTGCATGCGTTGAGCTGGATTCCATGTGGCAATCAGCGGTGAACGCCATTGTTTGCACGATGAGACTTGTTGTGGAATAAAACAGATGTTTCCTATCCCAAGTAATAGGTACCTACATTGTTGTGGAATAGTCATGGGTCTCGTCAATTAAACCCACACACTTACAATACACTTACTTACTAAGTATACACTTTTATATACCTGACAGATTAGCTAACTAGCTAGATACTAAAGTTAGCTTCAAACTATCAAAAATCTAGCTTAACTAACTAGATGAGCAAAAATTTATGATCAAAATGCAATTATTTGTAGCTGGATAATGGAAATAGAATATCTTCAAAACTAAGCTAAAATTAAATTCAATGGAATTTCATTTAAAGGGAATGCTTACCTAAAAGTTTTCATTCAATGCTAAATATGACGTCCAAAAGTGACGCTTACATTTGTTTTAATGAACATAACAAACGGTTGAAATTAAAAATTCTGTCTGAAAATAGTGATCTAATATGGCTGAGATAGACAAAATTTAACGTCCCAAAAGTTTTTTGTAGGATTATTGACAAATCGAGATTTATTCACCTTCACGTAGAAGTCTTATGGTCTGCTTTATATAATAGTTAAATAGTTATCATTATGAAGATTGAAGATTTTGGCTATTAAGCCATTGGCTGAAATGTCTATCAGCACAATAAAGAATTGGCATGCCAAATGTTGACAACCTCTCGAGCTAAATCAAGATATTTTAGTTCTTTAAAATACATAAAAAAAATGAATCAAAGACATGAAAAGAAACACATAAAGTATATGTAAAGATCAATTATATGAATCTATATTTAGCTAACTCATTACGTACATAATGTAAGCAGTTAACCAATCAATTTGTTTTGCCCTTACTCGTAATTGGTGTCCCAATAGACGCGACCCTTTAATCAATCACTATTGGACCTCTACGTCACTCACTTTGTAATTGATTTCAATTAATTAAGTAATTATACCTTCATTTCGTTTTGAAAGTGGGTTTGCGTACCTGTTGTGAGTTGATTGGCTTTTAAATTGGCATATCAACACCCACGTAAGAACTTCATATGTATATTTATAAAAATAATGAGAAGATTAAGAACATAAAAAAACTCGATAATCAGATAATGGCTTATCGGAAATAATATAGCTATAAAATTCGATCATCATCCTCCGAGCCTTTTCCCAGCTATGTTAGGGTCGGCTTCCAGTCTAACCAGATTCAGCTGAGTACCAGTGCTTAACAAGAAGCGAATGCCTATCTGACTTCCTCAACCCAGTTTCCCGGGCAACCCGATACCCCTTGGTTAGACTGGCGTCAGACTTACTGGCTTCTGACTACCCGTAACGACTGCCAAGGATGTTCAATGACAGCCGGGACCTACAGTTTAACGTGCCATCCGAAACACAGCCAATGGTGTCTAAGATATACTTAGAAAGTAAAAATAGAAGGATACACTTATAAAGCTATACAATTTGGTATTGTTAGACAATCACTGATATATTAATATACTCATAATAAACACTGTAGTTTAATGATCTATTTGAATAATATTGTTCTAACCGCATTGCAGCGATTCACATTACAATTCTCTTTGTTACGACTGAAATCAAAAATATTGATTTACTAAAACACATCATAATGAAATTGTTAGAATTCGTATGCAATGCTACATTTGATACGTTTAATTAATGGTTTCAGAAAACTGTTATTTTTTAACTTTCCTAATGAAACAGCACATTTACAATTAGTATAATTGAATTGACAAAATAATAGGCCTGAGTATTTACTGTTCTTCTACTGAAAACAGACTGAAAACCACCAGTCAGTCACTAAAGCGACCACGAGCGGGTGAGGTTGGTAATTGGTGCAAAACGATGTTAGTTTGCCCCCTTGCACCAAACCATCTTACTAATTGCCTAAATTAAAATGCAGAATACTTTAAAAAGCTGGATAATAGCCCTTTGTGTATGACCAACTGTACTTAGAAAATATGCCAAATGCAATCGAAATAAAAATGTTCCGTAATATCATTTAATAATTTATTCGCCTCTAAACTAAACATGCCATCAAGATAACATTAATTATTCGTTCAGCTTACTAATGCTTTCAACTGTGAACATATACGATGCTCATAAAATATTAGGCTTTAGGCAGCAAGTCATTAATCATACTTTGAATATTAGAGATCCGTGACCGTGTCAGGGTCTGGGGTGTTTCGTTTTTGTACTTACATGTTTTGTTGTTTTCACGCTAAGAGAATATTTGGAAAAACATTTTGTACGTAAGTGACAAAAAGTCCCTAGAAATACTTCGAATTTGTAAAATTCTAATTGCTTCATGCAAATAATACTATAAGCGACTTTCGAACTTATTTCATTTTTGTACAATAAGGTAATTTTTTCGTTATATATTTCCCAAAAAGTTTCAATTTTATCAATTACTGACCTGTCAACGGACGGAATGTAAATGTAAAAAACCGAACATCTTATTAAAATAATGGAGTGTCAAAACTTGAAAAGGTCACATAATTATGTAACCCGAGGCAAAAAGTAAAAGACTGACTTTTTCAATTTATACTTTTCCCTAATTATTTTCTTTAAAGCAGCTGTCAGGCTAAGCCAAAGAATCATTTTTGATCTGACAGTGACAAGTGTGACAACTTACTTTATTTGCAAAGAAATAAATAAAAAAAAATCAAAGGCTACCTTTTCGTTAAATATTTAGCCTGTGATAATCACCCTTATATAGGTGTTTCTGAGATCCACCTCTTCCTTTGTATTTGTTCATGTTTGTGTCCCTATAAATATTAGATGGAAAACAAAAGCGAATTATTCAACCTATATAGTACCTTCATTCAACCTATAATGCCAACAAAGTACAAAACTATTAACAGTATCGACATCACATTGTATAAAAGATACAAGTGCACTTAACTATGTAGAACCTTGTCATTATGCCTTAATTAGAGACCTGCCAATAAAAGAAAGACTAACTGCAAGATATTTAAGGCGAGAAAGCCTTATACACACTCATACATGCATAGTGTTAGCAAGAACTTTCCATGTCTTTCCATGACACAGCTGTCGGACATAAAGACACTTAAAAAAAAAACAAGAATTTTTCTTTCACACTATTATGAAAAACATACGAAAGAAACAAGTGAAAAATACACTCTTGGAATAGGCGTGACGACAGGTTTAAAAAATAGTGTTTCCAAGTATCTCTAATTAGTCCGCATTTTAGATTGACAAAAAATATTGAACACTAAATATTTACTAAGATATAACCCAACCATGATTGAGAATGGAGGCTCGTGACGTCACGTCTGTGTAAAAGTACTTAAAAGTGATGTACCACAAAATTCAATCGTGTTGTATCTTGGTTGTTGTTTATTTGTCGGAGAAAAATTACGTGTCCATAATTTTGAATTATCTAAAGGACAGACAAATTACTTTTTTTCCATCGCCATGCCTATTAAAAGCAAGAAGCAAGTCGTTGGAAAATGCATTCCCAAGCAATTTTTATATCGATTTCTCATTAGATGAAGTAGTTCTCACTTATTAGCATGCTAACAGTGCCCTCTAGCTTCGTTATACAAGCAATGAGTTTGAATATTTATGAACAGAGGCAAAAGGCCAATGCTCTTAAATTTTGGTTGCAATGAGTAAAGTAGGTATGTATAACTAGTGTAAACTATTTTATGGTGGCCCACAGTTTATTGAGCCAATTTTTCAAGCATAGAATAGTTAGATAGAATGATAGAATAGATTAAATAGAAATAGATAATAGCTGTCAAGTGTTGGCGGCAGGATATAATAATAGAGATAAGAATCGTAATACTGTTTTCCGGCTTAAGCTCATATACAGTAAAAAAAACTTTTAATAGGTAAAAAAAAACAGCTCTAAAGACTCTTTTGGGAAAATTGTAATTTACATAGGTACTTCAAATAATTAAGGCAGTGTAAAATACACAAAATGTTTAAAATCAACAAGTTTATTTTCCTATTAATTAAAATTCTCTTCATTATACAAGATTTTCAACATTGCTGAAAATACAACTGACTGATTGCCGTCAGTTCAAAAGTCTTTCAAGTCAAAATGAAAGCCTTTAAATGGGCAGATAAACATCGTTTTCATTATTTCAGCAGTTAATTATTACGAACTATTTCGAGCTTAGATAATTTAACCTAACGGACACGCCGTTGTGGCTTTTTACCGTGCCAAAGATACTAGAGCACTGATACTCGTATGGACTGCGTGCGTCAAGTTTATACCTGTATTTATCAATTTGGTTGCTACTTTTGAAATGGGCAACTAGAATCAAATTTAGTTTTTTTTTGACGTTCATAAGTGCTTGTAAAGGCCTAAATGAAATAAATGATTTGACTTTTTTACTTTTGCGTGCATAGTAATAGAAAATTAATTAATGAGCTATCATTTGTGTTGCTTGCACTAGTTTGCATTCGCCGCCGCGTTTAAATTGGCTGACTTTAACGCATACAGTGTACATGGCGATTCCAGTTGTTTCAGATCGTTATCTTCAGTTTCAAGTGAAAACTGAGACGTTTTGTTTATTTATTAGTCGTTGGGTCACTAATGGAGTGTCGTCTCGTTGCCTAATTCATAGTTAATTCACTGTACTTGATGAAGCTTTGGGGCATTTAATTAACATTCCTCGGCTTTAGTTGACAAAATAGCTTTAGTCGTTGATTAATTGATTCCCACGTTGTGAAGTTTGTTTTAGAATTATTTTTTGTAGTAAGCTGTCATAATTTGATTTGTTGGTTTTCTCTTGGATGACTAAAATTTTTGCGTGTTTTGAAGCAACGTTTTTTTTGTACAAAACGGAAGGTTAAATGGGTTATTTTATTGATAAGTTCGTCTTAAGTGTTGAAAAAAATGCTGAATTACATAACAGATTTGATTATGACACAAAATTAACATATGTGTACTTATTTAAATGAAAGTTTGTATACTTACATAAAATAATATTTACTACAATAATTTAACTCACTAATTTAAATACCAAATAAACGCTAACAATAATTTGATAATTAATCAATAAATATCGCGATACACGCGAACACCATCTCATTAACGCGTACGAGATTTAAACCGGATTATGTTCGGGAAAATAAATTGAATGGATTAACGTCATTCGATCCTATGGGAATAGGGATCAGGGAGTCTCAATTTGTCAACAGTGAAAGTTTAGAAAGAATTAGCCTCTGTTTGATGAATCTTGTGGGCTTTAAGCCAAATATGAGGCTTATGGATTTTGACAGGCAATTTGATATGAGGGAAGATTTTTGATATATGAGGGAAGATTTTTGATATTTGGGTTATGATTGTATGTCTGTATATCGATAGATATAATTCAATTATAAGGCGCATGAGTCCTAATAGGTTCCAACTCATTCTGGGAAAATCATGTTTTTTTTTTTTCTGAGTAACTTACCTGTACCTAATACCCAAATCAAACTTCATATTTATTTCAAAAATTTCAAAATCAACAAACAAATCAATTTTATTTAAACTTTTCACTATCTCATCACAAACGCAAATAAACTGAAAGTAGCTTTACCCGTGGGTATCATTATAAGTTAGCTGTAGAACAAGTAACTTTAAACTCAAATATTGCTCATTAGCAAGTTCTGAACCGCGGGCAGACGGTTGTCACCGACTTTAAGCTGACACAAACGGCTGCACTCTTGCACAAATCGTTGCAGAATGAGGTTAATGATCCAAGCTCGGTGATGTATTGAATGAGTTTAGTCGATACAATTAGTTGGGGAATGGTTGGTAATGAGCTCGTTTTGAGTTTTAAGTAGAGTTAACTAAAGCTATAAGGATTAATGGTTAGTTCACAATAAGTTTTCAACATCGATTTAGGGATAGTTAAAATTATAATTATCGATAAGATTGCTTAAACTATTGTTAGATATGTGTTATATAGGTACTATGATGAGAGGAATGCCACATAAGTAAATTACGTATTTTGACTAATGTGTCGTCTCTTTGTAAACTTAAGGGTGATCTAGTGCCCTTATTTATGCAAGTATCTGTCTCACATCTTCTGAATATGAATTCCACATATTCAGATTTGGAATGCAATTTAAATGATATAGTGGTCTAAAGCCTTAGTTCAAAGTGTACTTAGTTGAGGAAGCCGGTCATAACTGTTAAGGACGTGACTGCAAATCGGGCCAATTGGCAGTCGGGATTTGTACCCGGCTGTTATGAGGCTTACTCTATATAGGTATTTAAGATAACTATGTGAAATGAGAACGAATGCCTATACTATATGCACAGAAGTTGATTACTTCTAGTTTTTGATCTAATGAAAACAGACAGTTATTTTCTGTATTACCTACATTTATATTACAATACGACACGACACGATACGATACAATTTATAGGTACGACACGCTTAAGCGTGCTAATTTTAGGAAGCATTGGTCCAAGACTATTTATAGAGAAAGGCTTGGGAAATGTTGGAAAAACTACTGGGGCGGAAGCATGTTGTATCCATAAACTAAGAATTATGAGTATCATAAAACCAGCATCTTCATAGCGTGACTAAAACAATGAAGACGTTATAGTAGATAAGTTTTCTTCTTAGTGTGTCGATAACAATTTAATGCGTTATAAAATATTAAAAGAAGATTAATGAAGATGAGAAAACGGCTGTTATTGAGCCGCTTTTCTGAAACTCGACCTATTTTTACGAAGTAATTTGAACGAAAAAAAACAGCCTTTAATGGCTCCCAGATAAAGGGTTTCTTAAACTTTTATGAGTATCGTATATTTCTTAGAAATTTTCCGATTTATTATACGAAAGTTTTGTTATTGAGAACAATAGTTTAGGAAAAATACTTAAATCAGAGATTGATGATGCCTATACCGAGGTTTCTTTGAAATCAATTTGAAAACCATTTAAACATGGATTCAGTAGGTACGATTGTTGACAAAATTCAATCAGATTGTTCGAAAGTTGAAACCTTTGACATTAAATACGGACAAATTGAGAATTTTCGAGACGCTTTTGAGTAGGTACACTGGGATTGTTTTCAGCCGTGTCTTGTTAGAATTCTTTTGAATTCAAGCGTGTTTTTGTTTACAGGGTTTATTGTTGCCGAAATCATTATTTACAAAGATACTTTGAGCAGGACTGATCGTGTTTTGTTTTCGAACTCATTTGAATTATACTTTATATATCGGGTGTGTCGTTCATAATCACATTAAATGAAATGCGTTAATATACTGGTTAATATATGTCGATTAACACAAAGATAAAAGAAAAATACGTAAAAATAAAAAAATGTTTTTTTCAAACAAAGTAAATGGAATAAAAATGTGCTAAAATTAGAACACCATATAAAAGTCAAACAACTGAAATTCTCCCTTGAAAACTGATAGCTGTCAACTGATCAAAACATACGATACTCCTAACTTTATCTCTGCTTTACACATGATGTTGTAAATTATAAAAACGAAAAATGACTCCTGTGGTTAAACCACTGAATGGATTAGGTTATTTTTTTTACAATTTATCATAGAATATCATAAAGTATATGCGATATGATTTAATGTGATTGTGAACGACACACCCGATATATTATCAAAACATGCTTTATTTTGTAGGCATTTAAATTTATTATAAGGCTCTTTATAATGACGTGACATCAATCTATTATGCCTATTCTAAAAACTGGACAAAATCAAGCAAATAAGTACTTATTTCGCAGCCTTTTTTCAATAGAACTGAAGTGGTAAGGTTTTCATTGAAAACTTCGCAAGTGGACTCGGACGATAAGTATAAAAAATGCAAGCGATGCTAATGTGGGTATTGATTTGTTCGCAGCTGTTTTTATCTCATCAGTTGAAACCCGATGCGCTTTTTTATTTATTTCGTTTTATTAAAAGCTTTATAATATGCAGTGTTTATATATGCTGGTTTGAAAATGTTGTGAGTCACATTTGTTTTTTTATTGTATGTTGCTCTTTCCTGGGATTTCAAATTAAAATTTTCCATTAACTGTAATTTAATTTTAAAAGTAAAAAAAGCTACGTTATAGCAAATTAATTTCAGTTTTCTCGAAATTCGATATGGTCGCACATACTTTCCACTTTTTATTTTTTAATTAGAATTTAATGTTCTTCAACGTAGAATTTTAAACTTTCATGTCTTCGCTTCACAAAATTCCGATAAAGCATCAGAGCTACGGTCAGCGGCAGCTTTAAATAATCAAATAGCTTCCCACCACCCCGTTTAATTTAGAATGGACTTTACGCCAAGCTCATAAAGTAAGATTTGCCTTGACAAATAATTGTGAAAAGCGTTAACATAAATAATTTTATCTACACCGTAACTGTTGTTATTAAAACGACGATATAAAAGGAGGCTATTGTGTCAAGGGGATATATGGTCAGTTTTCGTTATCTTGGCTCGGGGACCAGTTACGAGCCTTTGGCATTAAGTGCAAATTACAACATCGTCATAAGTTATTCAATATTGGGCATCTAACTGGTTTGGGCGAATTGGGCATGGCCATTGAAAGTAATGATGACATAAAAATTTAGTTATTTTCTCATAAGGAAATATAAAAAAGATTATTTTTTTTTTGGATTGCAGCTGAAATGGCCCACCATTTTCCTTCAGCTTGTAATGGTGATAAAAGGTCAATACCTGCAATATATGGTGGGTTTCCCGTTTGGGCTCAAAATATGGACGGTATGGGTTTCAATAAATACGCGGAAACTTTAACCATGCTTCTTCAAAATTGGCTCACTATATTTTTTAACCTAAATCAAGTTATTCTTGATGCACGGTAAATTGTAGGTCTCGGCTGTCATTGAACATCTTTTTCAGTAGTTACGCGTAGTCAGAAGCCAATAAGTCTGATAACCAGTCTTACCTAAGGGTATTGAGTTGCCCGGTGGTTGTACTGGGTTGAGGAGGTCAGATAGGCAGTCGCTCCTTGTAAAACACTGGTGCCCAGCTGCATCAAGTTAGACATGAAGCCGACCCCACCATAGTTGGGAAAAGGCTAGGCAGATGATGGGTTACTCTTGATGTAGAAAAAAAGAAAGAAGGACACACAATTCTTGTAATTGGAAAAACAATTGACGTTGTCTGTTATGACTTTTGTTTTTCCTTGTAACATGTGTATGAGGCCTTATCCACAGAAATGCCGCAATAAACGGGTATGTCACACTAATGGTTTTATAGCCGACAATATTTTTTCTGGTACATTAATCTTTTCGGTTAGACAAAAGACAAATAGTGTGTCGTCTACTCATGGTAGATTACATGTCGTATCCATCCTTCGTGGGCTGGAATTAATTTAGAAAAAAAAATGAAAGGAAATTTGAATAATATTACATTTTCTTAGTAGAGGGACAGATGTTTTATTTTTGTCACTTTGCAGGATTAGGTTTTACACTTTGACCCTCACACTCAGAGACATTTAATGATTACTTAAGTCACTCCTTAGTGACAGATTCTCATAATAAAAAAATGGGATTAAGGAACGGCTTAAGTAACCATTAAATTCTCTGGGTGTGTCCATTAGTGCTCCAAGTATACAAGTTCTGATCTGATCGACATGATGTTGATTTTTGACTACTCAAAAAATAAAGCATGTACTTTGTTTATTTCACGAAATTGAGATTCAACTGTTCTATCACTGAGTGATAATAGTGATATTTATGAATACATAAGTATTTTTTAATTATATTCTCACAAAATATCTGCTTCTACAATATTATTAAAATCAAAAGTTTCTATCAAAATCTTCTGATAGCTTACAGCCTATTCGCCACGCGCCATTGCGCAAATGGTCACCAAATCGTTCGGAAATCAAACGTCTACTGTCATTGTCGACCTACGTCAACATTTGACAGCTACTAAAGAGGATGGATTAAGCTTAGATTGATTTTTTTTTACTCTGATGGCTTTTTATTTTAATTGCCAGTACATAAAATGCTTAGAGTATACTGTAATGGTCGATTCATTATGAAAACTAGGCTGATTGTGTGGCCAGATTCACTTGACCCGTTTTCTATTAGAAGAGCAGTTATTGTGGTTTAGTGGCAGGTAATATTAATAAAATTAATCTATGAATAAAAAAGTAGAATGTTAAGTTAAATATCACAATAATGTAATTTGGGTTGCATGTTAATTTTCTTTATTGATATTGAAATGGGGAACTAACGTCTGTTTCCAATTTAAATAACGTATCTTTTCCACTTCACAACATGATTTATGCATAAAATAATTACCATTCAAGTACTTCATAGTAGCCAATTTGTAAGCTCGACAAGCCTTTTTTCATAGTTAAAAAAGAACTCCTATTAAGTACACACCTAGCAATAAAAATAACGCCTCGTTTGCGTGATATTACCGAAAACTATCCATTTTAACCTGACACGCAGTGTAATTGCAAAATAAATAGAATATACATCATACCGTAGTGTCCTTGGTCAGTTTAATGGGCCAAAAGTATCAAGATATAATAGCTGCGGTAAAGTAATAAAAAAGATATGAACTTTCCTATCTTTATTCTTCATCGCAATCAAATTTCCGAATTAACCTGTCATATCGTCCAACTCAAGTTTCTGCATAGCACTTAAACAATTTCAACCTAATTATTTTTAACCTTCACCTGGTATAAACAATAGAAGACGCTAATTTTTGGCAGTGTTAGACATACCTATTGAAGGTGCTTTGCTCTTTATAAATAAAAGTGTACCTACTTGGTAATTTATCATTTAGTTACTCATCATCCTTCGAGCCTTTTTCTCAACTATGTTGGGATCGGCTTCCAGTCTCACCGGTTGTAGCTGGGTACTAGTGCTTTACAAGGAGCCTCAAGTTACTATGCGTACTTATTTTATGCGTACGCATGTATTACATACAGTTTTTTTTAACTTGGAACTAATCAGCCTTTTAAATATTTTTTTTCACCAGATAAAATGTCTTTCCTCTTTATTATATTTAACCCACCCAAAACAAAAATGTGAAAGACTGCCAAGTTCGATAATATGGGAATGCTTCGCCTATAAAAGAAGTGAGATCTGAATAAGTACCAAGTTCCATACACATACCTCAGTTAAAAATAGTTACTTTTTTAATGATGTTACTTGGCAAGTTTTCATACACCTTGTTATAAACCTACTAAACGCAATGAATCAAGTATTTAATTTTCTATTAAAACTTGCCAAGTAATCATCATTAAAAAGTAACTATTTTATATTATCGAACTTGGCAGTCTTTCACATTTTTGTTTTGGGTGGGATTTCATTTATTTTTGTAAGGTTGTTTATTTTATTTTTTTCTTATGATGAAGTTAGTTAAAGAAATGTCTCATTTATACTATTTTTTAGATTTTTTAATATGCACTATGTTTCTTACAAAGAAATGAACTAGATTAACTAAATGGACTAGATTTACCAACTGACTGACATGACATGTTATCATATATTATGTTCGTGGATCAAAGTTACACATTCGTTATTTTCGAAAGTAATTCACACTTGGCCGTTTTCAGATTTTTACTTTACTTTGACTAAATACAAACCTTTGTACCATTCGAAGATATATTATATAAATATAGATAAATTTAGTTCGTTTTAGTTCCTTAGGGGAATAAATTTACACCGGGTATAAAACACCTTCATTATTTTGAAACCGACTCACACTTGGCCATTTTCAGATTTTTCCCTTTAACTTGACATAAAGACCTACCTCCATGCCAAATTTCAAGTCAATACGACCATTGGAAGTGGTCTAGGTTTTTGATGAGTGAGTCAGTGAATAAGTGAATAAGTGTATAGTAAAAATAGCGATTTTCTGACGTCAATATCTCAAGACCTACAATAGGTATATTAATGAAATTTTGTATTTTAGATAAGTGAGGGGGTCTCAACAGATACTAGAAATTTGATATGCGTAAATAAAATAGATTTTGAGTTACAGGGGGGTCGAATTTGGCCCAAAATGGTTCGTGTAATATAACCCACGGCCGGTGTGTCGCTTTTTTGCTCGAACTTGGCGGACACACTGCCGTGTGTCTAGATTTCCAGCCTAATCAATTTTGAGGATTATTTTTCGTGTGAAAGTAGAACTTTTAGTCCTAAATATGTATCCATAATGTTTTATAAACATATTAGATTTTTTTTAAGACGTACCTATTACGAATTTAAACAAAGTTTTGAATTTTCTTCGTAGTAAACCATTTTAATTGTTATTGGTAAAGTTTGTCAAAGCGTAAATAGAGTTTCAAAACAATGAATACACGTGCTTGTGAAAGTTGAGACTTTACAAACTGATAGGTAATTTTACCTTTGAATATTTTTTTATCTATTTCATTATTTATAATTAAAACTAATTCACTAACTTGTAAGTGAATGAGAAATTCAAATTCTAAATACCTATTTACATTACAAATAGTTTCTGAAAACTTAAAGAAGCTTGTAGGTACATAAGGTTTGTGAAAATTTTTCTCAAACGGTTATATTAAACCAACAATCTCTTACGGCCAGTTTCTTCATCAAAAGTTAAAGTTAAAGTAATGTCTAAAGTAAAAGTAACGGTCAAATACGTTTTTTCAAGGCTAAAGTGACAGCAAAACTAATAGAAAAATTGAATTTGACCGTTACTTTTACTTTAGACATTACTTTGACTTTTACTTTGGCTTTAACTTTTGATGAAGAAACTGGCTGTTAGAGAACCTAAGTAATAATTAAACTTTAATTAATTACTTTCAAAAAGAAACAACATCGTATGTTAAACTAAACGCAACTTTCCTAATGATGAAACCACCCTAACCCTACGTGGTTCTAAGATAATAAATTTAGAACTTTCCAACTTCTAGACTTCACGCCCTCGAAACTTCAGAATACTCGCGTAATGATGAATTATTGTTCCATATCATTCTACGCATGCATAAAATATGACAACAGGTTACATGGGGCAAGGAAAAATGCCTCAAAAAATAACTTGTATGAGACAAAGGGTTTTTTCACATTAATCTTTAGTTATCCTCGCGACCTTTTTGAAGGAAGGGTGGGCAGTACGGAAGGCTTATGAATTTTGTATGAGTGTGTCATGTGTGTATAACTAATATGTGTTTGTAAGTGGGCGTGTTCTGGCTGATCATGTTTTACAAGATTTGTGACCGTCCTTCTTAGTCGAGGTAACACAAATCCGATACACAGCTATATTTGTCTCGAAGCAATATACATATACTAGCTTCCGCCAGCGGTTTCACCCGCATCCCGTGGAAACCTCTGCACGAACCCGGATAAAAATAGCCTATAGCCTTCCTCGATAAATGGGCTATCTAACACTGAAAGAATTTTTCAAATCGGACCAGTAGTTCCTGAGATTAGCGCGTTCAAACAAACAAACAAACTCTTCAGGTTTATAATATTAGTATAGATTTTCTACACATGTGACCATATGCCTATGTTTTCAGAGTTTCTAAGGAATAAGTACTGCATGACCGACTTCTTAAATATTTTTAAATACTATAGGTAGTTAAATTTAGTTTTTTCTGCAGTATGCCACAAATAACTATGTTATTACCTAGGTAAATACATTTGTTATTTCATTGCTTCATGAACCACGGTGAAAACTAACCTTGAAACTCATAAGTAATGTTTTAATTACGAGCTAGTTTTGAAGCCATAGCGGGCGCCGCGGTTTCCCCTTTGGCATTAAACATTAATTTTAGCATAATTTTGACATATACCTACTACCCTAGATTCTTGCTTGATTTGTTTGTTTTAGTTTAAATTTATTTGCAGATGGTTGTTTCTCATATAATTCTCATATACTTAATCTGTAATTTTATCTAGGTACCTATATCTTAATTTACTCAAAACCCAAATATTTAACTTCATTAAAACATTGACATGGACTTTAATGTATAAATGTAAGAAATCTGAAGTAAGTAATACCTCTAGGGACATAAAATGTTTAACATTACATTTTTTTAATTCTTTAAGTGGTGTAGTTTCTACCTTTCAATTACATTTTAAATTATTCGCGACAGACGTCATTGTAATGTCTGCCCTTCAAAGTAAATTAAATAGTATTTTCAACTTTACCTTTTATTTACTCAAAGCTAACAATTCAACGTAAAATTACGCAAAAAGCCATTATTATATTCCATTTCAACATCAACAGTCCTCAAAATAAGGTTGACTCAAAAAAAAGGGAAACATAAGTAAATAATAAACATAATTTTGAAGAAAGTCTCTCTAATTACAATTTAAATAATCTGCCTCCAAGGACGTTATGGCTGCACAAAAAATTAATTAAGTTGTGGAAAACGCCCAAAGGTGCTACACCGAGCTAAAAATTTTGCATAATAACAGCTAAGTAAAAAACTCGGGACGTACATTTAAGGCTACCACGTGAAAGACCTCAATTTTAATTCGTCTCATTTACTTTCCAGTGTTTTGTGGCCGTTATATAATGCGCCTGTTATAAAAACATTATATTTCCATTTCGGTTTAAATGGGGGTAAAATGTTGGGGTTGGTAATCTTCATGGCTAACAGAGTTATGGCGACTTTAAATCGCAAAGGCATTATGGCCTTCTATGAACACAATAGGCAGATCTCACACGACAACACGCTACAATTTTGACAACAGCTGATAACATACCTACATACGCGTAATACAACATCACGACCGACAAAAAAATAGGTAACTTCACGTATCTAAAAGAAGCCTGTGGTCGTATGTGACCGGCCTTAGAGGGCTATTCTCAGTAATAGCCGTACACAGCGATCGATCAAGGTAAAGTGACTCTAGTTGAAGTCTGTATGTGATGAATGGGTAACCAACCATTTTATACCGAGCACACGGTGCTTAAAAATACGGTACACTGCTGACCTAGGTATTGCTCATCAATTTTAGATTTTCGGGATGGTTTCAACGGAATTTATAAGAGTGAAATGAATATAAATTGTCAACACTTTTACATATTTTGAAAAGAGTATCTACTGAGTTTTTTATTGATTCTTCTCAATAAGACCCACTCCTTGGAATCACGCACCTAGCTATTGACGTTTCTTTAAAACCAGTGATAAGTCTGTATAAAATAAAAACCTTTGACTTAGAGCACTACTCGGTAACTATTATTATGATCACCTATATATTTTGACATTAATTCTGGAATAATAATAATTATGGAAGTCAAATCTAAAGCGGCTGATAAAATTATCAAAAGTTATCTCTACACTGAATTAAGGAGACATTTATATTATTAAACACGTTCCTGAATTGTATGTAAATAGAAATCACATTCCCAATTCATTCAAAATAATTTTCTTTCCCAAGAGAAAAGGTTTTCGCCTGAAGTTCGTACTCATTTTGAAAGCTGAACAATCTTATAATTTAATTACATATTACGGCAACAATGTATGAGCATTCCGCTAAACATTCATATTTACTTAATTATAATACTCCATGTAATTAATTTAACAAATATTGGGTTTCGTTATTTAAATTTGAACACGTGTATTACAGGTGATTAATTAAAACAGTAATTATTTGCATTGCTAAGGGTATAATCATGGGATTGTATGCATAAGAGATTATTTTGCCAGTTTTCAGTTTCTTTAGGCTGGTTTAGACGGTACACAATTTACATTATAAGTAATACACCATAAAATATTATGGAGAATAACTGTGATAGAAAAAGTGGTTCAAAATAAACTCACACACAGTTTTGGATTACTTTTTGAAGTAGTTTGCACAAAACGGTGCTTAACTTTGTGTCAAGTGCAACAGTCAGTTTTATTATCTTTTTCCAAGATAACTTCTTCCCGTACGTGAGTAAAGTCGTGGTGGCCTAGTGGGCAAAGAACCAACCTCTCGAGTATGAGGGCGCGGGTTCGATTCCAGGTCAGGCAAATACCAATGCAACTTTTCCAAGTTTGTATGTACTTTCTAAGTATATCTTAGACACCAATGACTGTGTTTCGGATGGCACGTTAAACTGTAGGTCCCGGCTGTCATTGAACATCCTTGGCAGTCGTTACGGGTAGTCAGAAGCCAGTAAGTCTGACACCAGTCTAACCAAAGGGTATCGGGTTGCCCGGGTAACTGGGTTGAGGAGGTCAGATAGGCAGTCGCTTCTTGTAAAGCACTGGTACTCAGCTGAATCCGGTTAGACTGGAAGCCGACCCCAACATAGTTTGGGAAAAAGGCTCGGAGGATGATGAACTTCTTCCCGTACCAAAAATAGGTTAGTAACATTTAGGTTGCGTAAACATAGGTTATAAATAAACTAACTTTTATATTTCACAAATCAACATCACAATAATATGTGTAGGATTATTCAGTCTTTCAATAAACATATAATATAAAACAATCAGTGAAATTGTCAATAAGACAGGTACTCCGACTAACCAAATTTAGTTCCGCTGAAATTGAATCACCGATGTTCCGAGCTAGCAAGAATAGAACGCGACTCGAGAACTCAGCAGTCCACAATTATTGCAAGTAAATAAAGCTGGCTGCTGGAGAACAACACAATATTTGCAAGACAGATTTTGCATCAGTATGGAAGTACGGATGTATTTTACTAGCTTCTGTAAACTAAACGAGATGTATAGGGTCGGTGACTACATCTAAGACGGTGCAGCTATTAAATATGTACTTTGTTACCGTATATTATATGAAGTGGTTCGTCTATTAAATAATTTGAATGAAGGTCAATATTATAATTCCTCTAATTTTAATTTAAGAGTTTACTAGTTCCTATTCTAAGTTCTTAAAGTTGTGTGTATTTTTATCTTTCTTAGAAAATGCAAAGTCAACATAAAGTTTTTTGGTGGGACAACACCCGAACCGTTCCTCGTAGAAAAATTGACAGAATTTTGTACGGCAGAAATCTGTACTAATAGGTATTATAAAGCTGAAAAGTTTGTTTGTTTGAACGCGCATCTTAGAAACTGGATCAATTTGCAAAATTGTTTCAGTCTTAGATAGCACATTACCCATGTGGGTACGCAAAGTAGTCCCCGAGATGTGGGCGAAAAAGCTAGTATAAACTAGATATTTATAGTAAACCTGCAAGCTCTAACGCAAGGCAATCAATCAAACCCTTATAGAAAGGTGATGACGTTTAAAAAGAAATACGAGGTCGACAGGGTAAGGTAAGGTTGCAAGTGAGAGAAAACTGCTGGCCAGCGATCCATGGGCTCCATTAACCCTTCTCATCCCCTGCCCTTGTATGACATGGCAAATTTTCCCCTATCAATTTTTGATTTGGCGTTCGCTATAAAAAGGTAGTGCAGAATCGTGAGTTAAATGTTTGAAGGCTTCTTGTTGCCTAATTGGAACACAATTTTTATTCTTAGTAGGCACTTGCGTGAAATTAGTTCGTGGAATTCAGGATTGATATAATTTCAGCACTTGTCTTGACAGTTTGTGGAAGCATAAAATGCTAGTAAGAAATAGAGTTCGTTAAATTAGTTATATCATTGTTGTATGTGATAGAATATTCCAATGAAATTTATATTAAATGCGAATAAACCAGACCCTGCGCTAATTCAAATCCAATTTACCCCATTTACCCAAATCAGTCACAACATTTTTTTAATTTAAGAAATAACTCCAAAATTATGTAGGTACCTAGATTAAAATATATCGCAAACCTGTTCCAACAGGCAAAAAACATAACTAACAATATAGATTTCCACAAAACATTACTCTCTTTATAACAAAAGGGCGATCTATAGAGGCTTACGTCAAAGCAGTCGATAATTGCGATTCCTTTCAAACGAACAAACACGTTCGAAGAATAGGCCCTCGATAGGAAAGATCGTTGCGTCGGGACCAGACTGTTTACTTCAATGATTGTTAGAACTAGTCTATTAAGTTTCAGAGTGTTGAACGAAATGGGAGCTAGGCTTAGGGTGCTCTTTCACTGAATGAGATCATGTGTTTGGGTATTAAAATACCACATCAGTGAGTGAGGAGGAGGAGAATCGGGAATTACAAGGTCTAGCCATAAATTTAATTATCCAAAGAAAGTGAGAGACCCATATTTGTGTAAATTGCACATTATCTTTGGTTGCTGAAGTTCGGAAGCAATCAGTAATGGTCGAGTCGCAGAGTCTCGTCAATCAACGATCTCATTGGCAACTTCCTCTGCATTACGTAAAGAAAACATTGTGAGTACAATTTTATTAAGGATAACTACCACCATAAAAGTACAAAAGACGAAGAGTAGAAATTACTTTTACAAAGATTCAAAATAGCTGTCGGCATAGGACAATGCAACGTTTAAATTCACGTCTGACGCATTATTTTTCAAATAAAATGTACCCAGTGAGGAACCATCTTTACTTTCCAAGACGCGGAAGCTTCCTCAATGTTGTTTGAACTAAGGTGACAAAACTTTTCGTTGAAATTTGAACTGTAATGAACGTGTACAGATTCTAAACAGATTCAAGCTTTATTGCTTTTGCAACTCAAATAAAGTTTCAGTTACCTATATTGTTTAGTGGGTAATTGTTTGTGACTTTATTAAATACTATGAAAAGACAGTCTGATATTCAGTGAATAATTTTATTGAACCTTATCGAAATGTGAGATTTGCGTTTTGTAAAAATGTTGTTTTTGCTATAGCAAAAAACATTTGGTAAAAGGCCAACACTAAAAGCATTTTATGTTTAATGTTTGCGGTTAAATAAATGGGCATTAAATACATATTTGGTCGCATTTACCCTTGAGGTTTTGGCACTGTATATAATCGCCTGAAGATTCAACTAACTAACTATTGTCCTTATTTATAAACATATGTATAACCTGAAGAGAAAACTAAACAAAAACTAAATTAATAAATACCAAAGAACATTCTACCATTCCACCCAAATAAACCTTATCTATTACCAAATAACTCAAATACTGAAAATTCTGCCGACGCCAGAATGCTCGCAAGCTAGCCTAAACTCCGACCCCTTTACGAAGATATTCATAATATTTTAGCTGGGAATATAATAGCTAGTAAAACTAGGCTTAGATAGGATAAGGCCGTATCTTGGCTAAACATTGTATGGAGGAAGACCAGTGCTCAATATTGACAGAGTGTTCATAATATTAAATTTATGACCGCCAAGCTTGGCTGGCCGTCTATCAGGCCTTAGGAAGCCTGAGTAATATTTCCTCATTTCATGGCAATATTTGTCTGACCGCTTTGAAACTACGTGATTTTTTTATGTCATGGAAATGTTCAATGACCCTGCCTTGTCATGTTTGTTATGAAACCAGAAATGTACTTAGACCATTACTGCCAAAAATAAAACTGATAAGCAAAAAAAACGGTATATTTTTTGACAAGCCACAAAGGAATTTGTAAGCCTACCTTTAAACTGTACTTAAGCTTTAAGCTGCGGACAAAGTTGTGAGAAACAGTCTAGTGTAACATTATTTGACAACAAACCTCTTCTCAGGCCGGCTATACAAAACCAGTTTATTTCCTCCAACAACTAGTGGCTAAAACATCACAAATTCCTAGAAATTATGACCCCAACGTTCAAACTTCAACCCAATAATTTTCAAAATTCTTGGATAGTGTAAACAATATTGTTTACTTTCAGCAACACAAACACCTGATATCCCTTTTTAGCATTTTTTTAAACTAAAATATAATTTTATTATCTTTAGACAAAACTTCATAATTCTAATTGAATTAAACTCTATTATTTTCCAAAGAGTTTTTAATATCTAAAATGGCAATTTGTCTAAAGGAATTTGTTTACTGGAAGAGCTATGAAGAATGTGTGCCATGTTAATAGGTTTTCTTGCTTGTCCCATTTCTAGTCAACCATCGTTTATTACTTTTTTGTACCATATTTTAATACTCCTAGCTTGTTAAGAAAACGGAGTATTTTTATTAAACTCTATATTAATATTGAGTAGCTTTCCATTCTAAATTACCCACATATTTATTTGCTAGAATCGCTACCAAGACAAAAAAGTACAATTTAGATATGGATGTAAAAAACTTGCAATGAACTGACTTATACATTTGTGATGTCAAATAGTATACCCCATTTTCTCCACCACCGTGAAAGTTTTTAGCCAAAATGCAATCTTACTGCTGGCAACGCCATACCCCTAAATATCACTAAACTATTCACGAAAAAGTTTCTGTATTTTACGAGCTCCACCATCGACACTATATCGTTACCGCTGGCATATAAAATATAACAAAATCCGCATTTAAATAGGTTAAACACATAAGTCTCAGAGCAGACGTTTTGTTAAAGTGCTGCGGCACCACATTATGAAAATGGCGATGCGGTAGAATTGTTTAACAACAGCTATTTAGGTCTTAGTCTCGCAGATGTGGAAAATTTCTGAGTACTATAATCTCTTACATTTAGTTGTTATGAGGCCACTTTTAGGGACAACCTAGAATGTTCTTTTGTCAGCCTTGAAATGTACGTGATGTAATGTTTTGTTGACATGAAAATTACTAGACATGAAAGTCCGTCTTGTGTCTTGGCAATAGGTAATGTTTGAGTTTTATTGTTATATTTAGGTTTCACTTACCTACTCTCCTCGTTTGAAGATTAAAACGTGTTGGAGGTATGTAGTGGTGAAGAATATGAAGGAATGCCAGGTATTCGCGACATAGGAGATATAGAAAAGTGGAGAAGGAAAATAAGGAAAGCTGGATCACTATGTCGGATACGTAGCAGGAAAAGAGAGAGGTTTCACTGAGAAAGTCTCAATCTAAGTTAGTGCCAAGAATAATGCCGATCAGGTAATGAGGTCGGGTTTAATATTAAAGATAACTCGTCAAAATGATATTAAAGTTCAACCTTATTTGAGTTCAAAGCAAAGTAGACAAGCAAAACCATATTGAAGGCGTGAGCTGCCTACCAAAAACTTCAATTTCCCTGCCACAAAAACAACCATGACCTTATTACCTATATAAAAACAAATTCCCACAAAAGCACCTTCAAAAAGTAATTTCCATATCCAAAAATAGGCAAATAAAAGCCTTAAATATTCATACAATCATCAAAGAATTCATTTTAACCGTTAAAACACATCGTACATAATAGACTGGGGAAATAAACGAGAATTTCTCAATTTGAAGGAACGAAAAAGCTGGTAATACAATTTACATGGTACGTGTAAAGTAACATTATCATACGGAGACAGACAACATTGCCTCGGCTTAAGCATTGTGCTGTGTACACAAGATGAGCTCTTTGAATATGCGAACGCTGTGACGAATATTCATCTTCTTGTGTCGACTGTTGGACGGTCGCTTGCACAACATTTTGTGTTGCAAAAAGATTGCTTTAAAGCTGGTGTGAAAAGTTTTTGATGAGAACTATTTAGTTAGAACCTTTTTAGAGGTTGTTAGAATTGTGGTGAGAATGAGGCTCGGAGGTGCAGTTCTCAAGAGAGAAAAGTGTTGTTTTAATAAGCTTTCCTGTCTGGAAATTCATAGTGACAAAATTACATCTATTAAAAACACTAGGATGTACTACCGCATCAATTTTCACTATCATCATTGTTAATATTATTTAATAATACTTATTTACTTGTAGGTTTGACTGCGACTGGTATTAAATTATTGAACAAAATAATTAAAGGCTTACGTTAAATGTGTGTAGGTATCTGTAATTATTTTTTGTTTCCAAAAATATATTAAATTGCAAAACTACTTTTATGCTTATAAATATGGATAATTTATTTTGGTAATCCTGATTATCGAATATAATAGGAGGTAATTTATAATTACCAACATTAATTACTGTCCACCGCACACTGGTTTAACATATAATTAGCACAAAAATAATTAGTATTTCACGTCCTAGATAAAATATGAAAATAAAATTATGTATTTTATGGAACGAAATGATAAAATACATCTCAAAACATCATATTCCAAATTGAACGTGGCACTCTAATTGCGGTTAATAATATATAATCTTATAACTCTTCTACTACATATATTGCACCTATATTCTTGTTTTTATTTATAGCTTGGCACCTATATTATGTACCTATATCTTAAAATAGAGCAACCATTTCTAAACAACGAAACCTCTAAAACAATTCCTTTCTACAACTAGATGAATCCAGTTCGACATTCATCCGGCCTCCGGTCCAATATGTTGGTACTTTGTATCCGGATTTCCACTTAGTGTTACAAATCCTTTACGGTCTTTGACGCAGATCTAGATTCTGGCAAGAAGTTCACTTGGCTAGAAGCCTGTGAGACACTTATAGACATGACCGTGTCTGGCCAAGCCGAAATGTGATTTTTGTTTCATGTGTATTTATTGGTTTCGATAGTTTACGGTTGTGACTTTGGTCGTTTATAATGTTGGTATACTCGTATTTGATTTTTACAAATGCAGTTTGTGACCTACTTATAACGTTAAATCTTATGTCCGGTGTAAACAAGAAACAATACTTTTTGCTTACGAAGCGTAGTTCTTTGAACTAGGCTACAGCGCATAGGCCTTACAGAATAAACGTCCAAAAGCCAACTGCAAGCAAAATCAAATTGTTTCTAGAACCTTGCATTGGTAACTTTCCATTCATTGCGTTGACTCAAAAGGCTGTCAGTGCTTCCAGGCCCAATTTCATCAATCGTTTTGGCCAATGGTTATTGAGGCCTATCTGAAATTTTCACTTGGTCAAAGGCTCATTTCGCCCTCAGTTTTGCCAATTGATTGCATCCCAGCAACTGCATACGAGTTTCTGGCATTCGTTCAAAACTTCTATCTTCTAACTTCGAAGGTGCAGTGGGAACTTTATAAAGAACTTAAGAATTTCTCGATAAATTGCAGACTTTCAGAACGTGATGATAATTTCAAGTTCTTTCTAGTTTTCAGCTTTATTGAAATACTAGCTTCTACCCACGGTTTTACCCACGCTTTTAGGGAACGATTTCTCTAAGTAGCCTATTTGGTGTTGTAATTTGTGTATATAACCTGCCAAGTTTTTGCGTGAAAGAGTAAAAAATACATAGAAGCATACAAACGCGTTTTTATATTTTTAGTAGATCAATTTTTCCAGGTGATACAAGAATAATGAAATCACAATATTAACTTTACTTTTTCGATTAACATTACCATACATGGAACATATTCCGCGGAAATACTATTACGGGGAAACTTTAACCCGACAAAATTGAGTTACTATCGACATTGCGCATTATCCACGAATTCTGTTCAATAATGGTGTTCTCCCCTCATCTGCCGGTTAATAGGGCGGTCGTCAGCGTGTTACAAATCGGGCAATCGGGGCAATCATGACAGGCACATAAGGACGCATCCATATAGGTGAGACAAAATTGATGCGTTTACATTTACGGGGCTTCAGGAACAAATTGCTGCATTTGTGACTTCTAACTCTTTTCTATCCTTATGAATTGGTGTCTCTTAGTTTTCTCTTGTTGGATAGTCTATATCTTGACTCTTAATATATAATTTTAGGTAATATTTTTGACTTTGTATTGCATATTTTTGGCGACATTTTTAAATACGTATAAATAATCAGGTGTTCACTTGTAAGTACTTAAATTAAAGAACATTAGAACATCGTTCTCCTAAAAGTTTCTCTCAAGTTATTTTGCGAATGACTTACCGCTTAAACTCATAAAACTTTTTCTTGATCTTTCGTTAGCCTTAAACGTAATATTTATCCAAAAAAGTTTCGACTTCACATTATTACGTTTACCTTCGCGAATAACGAGTTTTTACGATAAAAGTTCAGGTATTTAGATAAAAGAAATTGTATTGCATAAGCTACCTTTACAAAACATTAAACATTGCCTGATACTTTCAACTTTTATCTTTGTAAAGTCTGTAAATGAAAACGGGCATGTATGCACAAGTCTTTATGAAACTATCAATTTGCGTAACGCCCCTGCGGTAAAAGCGTTGAGTGTAAAATTATTATCTAGCGTTGACCACAGATTTATGAATGGAATTTGATTTTAATATTTTTTTGGTTTTATATTATTACGTTATTTTTTTACTTGGGGGTTGCCTGGGTAACTGGGTCGAGAAGGTTAAATAGGCAGTTGCTCCTTATGAAATACCTACTGGTATTCAGCTGCACCCTGTTAGACGGGAAGCCGATCCCAACATAGTTGGAAAAAGGCTAGGCAGATGATTAAAAAATATTTTCTTTTATGTACTTTCTTTCAGAGACTCAATAAATTAAGTTATTTTAGAAAACTTCTAACTATAACACACTCAAGATCTCAATTACGTGCAATGCACCCCGCCTAGGTACACTAAATTCCCAGTTATTTCTCAAGCATTTATTTACACTCATAATATTTTTTCTGATTTTAATTTCAAGCGGATCAGTGAACTGATTTCTTTGAGTCTGATTCAATAATTGTTGCTTCTGTTGATCAAAGGGCAAATGGCATCAACCGTGAAATTACTACGACCCACGTCTCTGAGATTGTTTGTCCATATTTTAAAGTTATTTTTCTAGGTTTCTAGAAAGTTCTCGAAGAGTTTTTAAAATAGTTTAGTTTTTTGAAATCTAATTTTATGTTACAAAGAGTTCATAGTTATTAGTCGGTAATTGGACGGTAATTATTCCCTTTTGTTTTATAGCTATATTATTTGTATTTAAGCTTATTTATATTCGTTCTAGTTAGCAAATTCATTTCTGAGTAACAAATTGACAGCCACTTGAAATGCTATACATGAGTGACTATGTATGAAATAAAGTAATCTTAGATTGGGTCCTTTCACACAAACTTGGGAAATAGAACAATTACATCAAAAGTTTAATCCCTAACACAGCGGTAATAAGCAATTCAAACTTAAAATAGATATTCCTACAATAATAGCCTATTCCCTTATTTAAAGTTCTATTTCAAGTTGTAAAACTATTTCAATCCACTCGAAGAACATAATTTAGGAACAGTGGCGGTAATAAACGTGAATTACGTGAGAAAATGTCGATTGAGAGAATAACTTATTACTTAGGAACATAATCAAGTTTTGAGTCCATTCTAAAATGTTCGCGTTAAGTTGCGAACCTATTGATTAAGTTGAGAATTGTACGATCGTATTTAGAGCCTTGCTAATTATAATATTTGAGTATTATAGTCCTTCACCGTAAGCATGGATCAAATTGTCCTACTTCTAAACTAATTATTTGCTTTTTAAAACTACTGAACCGATTTTTTAATTCTTTTAGAGTTAGGAAAATATACGAAAAGTAGGTCCGAATATAAAAATATAACAATTTTAAAATCAACTCTATTTATATAAAAAAGATTTTGTATTTATAAGTAATGTGTGGTTTTCGTAAGTTATTTACAAAAAAAAAACCTGTTGTCTCGTCGAGCTTTTTGACAAATTAGTACTGTTTAAGCAAAACAAACGAGAACTACAAAGTAAGCTAAGTTTTTTTATTCTTGAAAAAACAATGTACTAAATTGAGGTTTCTTTTATCTACAATGCCAATCAGTAGAACAAATGACAATATTATTCAGGCTTTACACAGAACTTGCCGTCGGCTCTCCGACTATTTCACTGAGATATTTATGTTCGTCTGAAACTTTCAGTAATGTGAGTGTAATATTTTTATTACTGTGTCTTTATTAAGTGTGACGGCATAGAAACTTAAAAAAATTACGTGAACATTTAATATGCTACTGAATTCTAATATTTAAATACATAATTATATCCCAAAGGAACAGAAAACTGTCTACATAAAATAAAAATATAACTAATCATATTCTGTAATAAAAATATTTTGATAAAATCAAAAAAAAAACCTTCGTGTCTAATCTCAATCTTTCACGCTATTTAAGTATAACATTTCGGTGATATAATGAAGATTGACATAATTTCATATCAAGAAACGATGAAACAATAAATTGACAGGTGAAATAGTAAAAGTACGCCAAAGTTGGTTTTATTTTAGAGATAATTTATTGATTTTGACAGCCAATGGAGCCACACCTTTCTGTTATAAAGTCGTCAATTTTAAGGTTGAAAAACACAACATTGAACACTAAGATTGTAGCAGCACTATCACTTCTACACTTGAAATTGTTTGTTTGTTATGTTGTGTTATGTTGTAAGGTTAAGCAATAAAAGTGACCGTTCCCGTTGGCTGTGTTTATTGAACTAAAAAATACATGTTATAAAGTAATCGCGCACGGCCCGCGATGTCAGCAAAGTTACAAGTGTCGAGCTTGCTCGTACATGCTGCCGATTTAAAATAAAAAAAGAGATTATCAAAAATTAAACTGTTACATCTAAACAATGATCAAAAGGCGATGTCGCCTTATCAACTTTACTATAACGTGCAGCTTGTACGGGCTTACAAATTTCAGCCCTTATCTCACTACAACCACTAGATATGCCTTCATTGCGACGAGTAGGTTCCCGCTGTTCCAGTTGCATAGTTTGTTCTTGTCGTCGACAGCGTCGCGTTATTTTGATGATACTCCAGGTACAGGCAGCCACTCCACAAATAGTGATAAATCCATACATCACATAATTATGGACAACGGTGTGATTGGCTTGAAGACTCAATGTAGATTGTTGGTCTTTCACGTGTTCAATTTTGTTGTGCAGCATCTTAAATTGTTCGTCGTGGCTTTCTATTTGTAAATGTAACAGGTCGCTGCTGTTTATTATGCTGTTTACACCAGACTCTGGTATGTATGTTTCTTCTTCATTTAATAGTAACTCACTCTGTAACTTGTTGTGTGACAGAATGGTCAGCTGTTCGCCTTTCAATATACATCCTTCCGAAAGTGAAATAATTCCAGTGCCATGCAATGAGTAAGTTGTTATCTCTGTCCTGCAGAATGTGCGCACGGTGCACTTATCACAACAGGTGTACAGCCACGCGCCGCGACTGTGTAACCCGATCCACTGCTCAGAGCAATGGGACCTCGCCGTTCGGCAGCTTGTTATATTTCTATTGTTTATAATTTGTCCCTCACACGTTGATGCGGCGGCCTTTATGTAATGAATCGGTTTGTTAATTGCACAAAGTAATTGATGCTCGTTCAAAGTAATGCAGGATGACACATCTTCTGATTGGAGAAACATTAATGTGTCCTTTTTCAGATTTGTTGCTATGTATTCAGATGTTGGTATGATGTTTATCATGTTCTTCCCACTTATCTTGCGAATAGGGATCGCTCGTGATAATTCGTATTGTTCATCGTTGATCAGTGGTATCTTCACTTCGAAAATAAGAAAACTCTTCGTCAATCTAACATGTACTCGAGACAACTTGTACATCTCTCTAATGCAGACGTAACTGTTGACACACGGTAACGATAATCCTTTAGGGATCTGCCCCGATATGATGTTTAGTTGACGCTGAAATTCATCTGGCTTCAACAAATGAGTATCAACTCGACCGCTTCTTATGTCTGTGACCATGTCCAGTAGTGATTGTTGTACTCTTCGCAAATTGGAGATTACCATATTTGCCGCTATTGCTGTGGTAGTAATATACATAATGTTATCATGACTCTGTTTCATTCGTGCTTCGGTAAGTTCCAAGTGTTTGTTTATGAGTAAAAACTGCTTGTTCATTACTTCTTCGTTCCGTTTTAAAAGGTTATATTCACCTTCTATGATTGACGTGTGTTGTTTGTACAAAGTTAGTAAATGATTCTCATTTTCCTGAATATTTTTGATGTCTTTGTCGTATTGTTCAGCGTATCTTTCATCAAGGACACCAAATAAATAATTTGCCACGTATCCAACACCGTCTATAATTCCTCTCTTCATACGTCTTCCATGTTCTGACCGCAGTACGTCATTGTAGTGGTTTAACTCGTTCAGATCGTGTTGAAATTGAGAAGCAATTGTTAAAAGAGACACTTCCGTTTTGCAGAGGCTTGTCAGATAATTGACATATTTTTCAATGTTTGCTAAACTTTGCCAATAAGTGGACATGTTATAATATACCACCATTTTCCATTCGTCTTGAATTATTTGCAAGTCGGCTATTTTGTCGAAGTAAATCAGTTTTGCAGAGTCCAGGCTTGTTATGTTTTGTATTTGTTGTGTTGATGGCGATATGCACATAACTAGAAACGTCAGCATAATGCATAAATAGCCTTGTAATGTTCGGTTTGAGCTTCGCTTTCTTCTAGCTGAATTATTTGTGCGTTGTTTATTAACGTCATTCGAGTCCATCCTTGGTGTTTCCGACTCAATAGGTAACCTTGACAGTTTAGTCACTGGCCGTTTCAGGTTCTTGTTATTTTTGGTTTTCAGGGTGACTACTCGTACTCGACCGTCTGTGCCTGGATGAGTTTCGATGACCTTCCCAAGAAGCCACCTTGCAGGTGGTATGTTGTCCTCCTTCACAAGTACAATATCACCGATTTCAAGATTCTTTGTTGGATATTTCCACTTTCCGCGTCCTTGTATTGTTTGTAAATAATCACTCGACCACTTTTTCCAAAAATCACGGTGCATCTTCTCTGTTAACTTCCATCTTGTTGTAACACTTCTGTTGTCAAGGTCAGCGGCTAATGGAGGCGACAGTACAGGTCCACCCACTAAAAAGTGTCCTGGCGTAAGACATTCGAGATCCTCTATATCACTTGTCAATGTTACTAACGGCCTTGAATTTAGGCAGGCCTCGATTTGTACGAGGAGTGTAGTAAATTCTTCGTACGTTAGCTTTTGTTCACCCAGTACGCGTTTCAGATGGTGCTTCATACTTTTAACGGCGGCTTCCCACAGCCCGCCCGCTGTTGGCCAGCAAGGAGCGTTAAAATGCCACTCGATGCCAGATTCCGCAAAGTTGTCCAGGATCTCTTTGTTTACATAGTATTGTAAAGCTTCTTTGCGTTCTTTTGTTAATGTCTTCGCCGCACCGATAAAGTTAGTGCCATTGTCACTGTATAAATGTTTGGGCGTGCCTCGTCGAGCACATAATCGTTTCAAGGCCGCAAGGAAAGCGAGTGTACTTAAATCCGAGACCAACTCCAGATGTATGGCCTTGGTCGCCAAACATATAAATATGGCGATATACCCCTTGGTTGTCTTGATGCCCCGGCCCTTGTTAGCTTTCACTTCTACTTGGCCAGTGAAATCTACACCGGTGTGCGTGAACGGGCGTGATGGGGTTACTCGCGGTTTCGGTAAGTCGGCCATCAGCTGACTGTCTCTTGATGTTTTAAAGCGGTGACATCTTACACACTTGATGAGCTGCTTTTTGACCGTGTTCATACCGCCAAGGATCCAATATCTATTTCGTAGGTGTGCAAGAGTCAATCTAGCGCCACCATGTAGTGTAGCTTCATGTGCTTGTTTGATTAACAGCTCACACAGTCGGTTCTTGTTCGACAGAATTATCGGATGTTTCTGCGACCTGCTTAAAGCTGCATGTTCTAATCTTCCGCCAACTTTTAAAATCCCATCTTTATCCAAAATTGGGTTCAGGTTTAGAATTTTACTTGTTGAATGCACTTGTTTATGTTTCTGTAGAAGTCCAATTTCTTGAGCAAAGTCGCTAAGTTGTACAGCTTTCATAATAATGTCGTGAGCGTTTCCTATGTCCCTTGTTGTTAAGTGCGAAAGTTGTTTGACATCTGTTTTATTCCGTGTATTGTTTATAAATCGCAATATCCAAGCCAGTACTCGGGTTACTCGTGACATAGAGCTATGTTTGTTTAGAAGTTCCTCCACAAGGGCATATGTTTTCTGCGTGGAACATACGACCTTTTCTGTTTTCAATTCTTCCTTTGTTTCAGGTGTTTTTGGTTGTTCCGGTAGCTTGTTATTTTTCAGCCATTGCGGGCCCTCCCACCAAAGTGTGTGAGTTAGTAACTGGGAAGCGAATAGTCCTCTGCTGGCACAGTCTGCAGGATTTTCTTCCGATTTCACGTAATTCCAGCATGTTGTTCCCATGATTTCCTTTACTTGAGCTATTCTGTTAGCCACAAATGTTTTCCATCGACTTGGATCACCCCGGAGCCAACCCAGTACAACCATTGAGTCGGTCCATCCAAATACCTTTACAGTCTGTACCATTGTTGACTCTATGACCTTTTTCATAAGTCGCGATAACAACAAGGCACCGCAAAGTTCGAGCCTAGGCAGAGATGTAGGTTTTTTAAGTGGCGCAAGTTTTGTCTTACCAGCCACTAATTGTATGGTCGGTTGACCATTTTGATCACATGATCTACAATAGATAACGCAACCATATGCTTTTTCAGATGCGTCGCTGAATCCATGTAATTCCACGGACTGCGTTGTGTCTCCGATCCAGCGAGGTATTGTTATGTTTCGAATGTTTTGTTTATCTTGTTCAAATCGTTCCCAATCCTTTTGTATATTTTCAGGAAGGCCGTCGTCCCAGCTCGTGCAAGACATCCATGCTTGTTGAAATAGGAGCTTTCCTTTTGTTGTTACCGGAGATAACCAGCCTAGCGGGTCATATTGTTTTGATAACTCCGATAATAATAAGCGCTTAGTGATAATTGCTCGTGAGTCATTTGTTTTTGTTGGATGAAATGTAAATTGATCTGTTCTTGGGTTCCAGGTAATTCCGAGAGTTTTGTTCGACTCCGCGTGTTTGAAGTCTAACATATTTAGACTTATCAAATCTTCTGTTAAGTTTTTAAGTATTTCAGGTGAATTACTCGTCCACTTGCGAAGTTTGAAGCCACCCCCGGCCAGGAGGTCGATCAGCTGTTGCTGAGCTTTCTGTGCTTCATTTACGGAGTTACTCCCCCCCAAAAGGTCATCCATGTATAGTCGATGGTTTAGAAGGTCAGCTGCTAGGGGATAGCTTTGCCCATCGTCCTTGACCAATTGTTTTATAGTTCGCATGGCCAAGAAGGGAGCGGCCTTTGTTCCGTATGTTACTGTGCACAGCTGGTATTCGCTTATGGGAGCCGAGTCCGATGGCCGCCACACGATTTTTTGAAGGTGTTGGTCAGCTTCCTGGATGTTAATCTGTCTATAGAATTTTTCGATATCAGCTGTGTAGACATACTGATATGTTCTCCACCCCAGCAGCAGTGTTTGGAGGTCTTGTTGCAGATTTGCTCCAGATTCCATGAGTTGGTTCAAAGTATAGCCTGTTGTTGTCTTGGCGGAGGCATTGAAGACAACTCTAAGTTTTGTTGTTGTTGATTCTGACTTGTAAACACCATGATGAGGCAGAAAACAGCTAGGTTCTTGCGGTGTGGTACATATCTTCATATGTCCAAGGTTCAAATACTCGTCAATAAATGTTTTGTAACTCTCAGAAAGTTCTTGTTGTTTGTTGAGACGTTTTTCGAGTTGTTTGAACTGGGCGATCGCTTGTTGTTTGGATGCACCCAGGTTTTGTTCAAAGTTCGGTTTCATAGGAATTTTGACTTCATATCGTCCATCAGATCGTCTTGTTGTTGTGTTTTTGTAAAGGTTTTCGCAATATTCTTCTTCAGACGACAAAAGTTCTTGTTTGTTGTTTGTTATCTCCTCCATTTCCCAATATTGAGAAATTTCGTCCAGGTTATTGAGTATCGCATAGCAATTAAATGTTTTACAGTTGCCTAGCAATACCCATCCGAGCTTGGTTTGTTGGGCAATCGGGGCTTCACTAGGCCCGCGTAAAATACCGTCCAAAACTATTTCGGCATAAGTTCCTGCATCTAGGAGGACATCGACCTCTCTTGATATGTTATAGTCGGGGTCCGCTAAATTTATGTTTTGCAGATGTGGCCAGTGTTCTTTTTCGAAGGTGTAGTTTGGAAGGTTGCCCAGTATTTTAGTCATAACCAAGGCTTCTGTTGAAAATGCGTAGTCGCCATAAATCGACTCGCATATAAGGTGCACGGTGCCGTGGCTCTGATTGACAGATACCCCGACCCCTGATACCGTTGCGTTTTGTTTACGCCGTTGCAATCCAAGTCGCTGAGCTGCAGCTTCCGTAATAAGATTGATTTGGGAGCCTTGATCCAGAAGGCATCTCAGTAGTACATAAGTCCCATCAGAAGCTCTTATTCTCAGAAGTACAGTAGCGAGTAAAACTTCGTTATTTCCCACGGCGTGATTCGCCTTATGGTTATATGATGAGCTTGCATTTGACGGTGTCATGTCGGTCGGTTTCATTTGACCAATTGTTTGCGCACACCCGGTTTCATATATGATGTCATGCAATATGGTGTGATGCGATTTGTTGCAAGTCTTGCATGTTTTGCGGGAATAACATTGTTTGCCATCGTGGGAAAATAGACAATTCTTGCACACATTTTTCTGTTCCAAGGTCTTGATTTTTGTTTCAGGAGTCATGTTTTCAAATGTCTTGCAATAAATAAGCAGATGATTGGTTTTACAGATAGGACAAAGTCTCACAAAATTGGTATTGTAGGTTTTATGAAAATATTGCTGTGATTTCCCACTTGGCTGTGGCGGTTTCGTTGATAGATCTTTGGCAGGAATGTTGCTGCCCTGTGGTCTGTTGTTCTGTTTTTTCGTATTTACAGGTTCCAGAGCAGTAAATTTGTTTTCCAGGAATTCCATTAGCTCGTCGAAGTCGGGTAATTCCCTTGGAGATTTCCTGACTTGCATGTAGTTAGAGTATGTTTCAGTATCCATTTTCCCAGTTAAAATATGTACCAGGATAGGATCCCATGTTGATGTGTTCACGCCTAAGTTATGAATCGCGCGTATTGCCTCTAAACTAATGTCATGAAGTCGCTTGAGTTCATACGCATTTTGCGAATGCATAGCAGGTTGATTCATAAATACCTGTATTTGTTTAGTGAACAGCTGTTGCATGTTATTATAGCGGTGGGTAAGTATATCCCAACAGGTATCATAGTTTTCCGCCGACACTGTTAGATGTTGAACGAGTCGTTCTGCTTCACCCCGAAGTTTTCCTTTTAGGTGCTGCATTTTTTGACCCTTTGTTAGCAGAGTGTTCTTGTGGATTGCTTCTGAGTATAAATCCATGAATGTAGGCCATTGTATGTAGTTGCCGGAAAAGATAGGAATTTCAATCTTCGGGACCGATCGATATTGATGAACGGCAGAGTTGAGCTGAGTATTGAGTTGTCGTTTAGTACATTCAAAGATAGATTCATGTTTCGAATACTCAAGCTCATAATCCACATTAGATCCGACAAGATGATTGTCTATTTGCCAATGAGTTTCGTCAATAGTTTTCCAACGATTCTGTAGCATGTTCAATTTGTCTTCGATTTCCCACTTTTCCGTCATTTGTTCAATGTTCATGTTTTCAACCAATCTAGAGAACGCTCTAAAATTGGTATTCTGTTGGCTGATGAGTTCATCTGTTTTCGATGGCACACCCCGCTCCTCAGATGTTGATGGGTTCAAGGAGCGCAGTGCAATCATAAGCGAGTCATACTCTTGTTTCACTATGTTGTAAGTATTGGAAGTGAAATACTTATCTGATGTTTCTTGAGATTTCAGAAGATTATGATTCGCCTCGAATTCACTCCATAATTCCAAGAGGGTTTCTAAGCGTTTTTTGATGTAGTCCGCTGTTTTACGGCTTGTTGAATCCTTCTTGAAATTGACATTTATCTTCCGAATTGTTTCCGCGATGATTTGTTGACGCTGCAGCAGAGATTCCATGTTGACACTGTTCTGAGCAGCAGCCGAAAATGTTAATGTTCTTTGTTTTCTGTTTGTTCTGTGTGACCGTAGGTCTCACTGTAATATGTGCGCCTTCTCAATCCAGCCGGGGCGACCCGCTTGTGGGAGACCGGCTGAACCGATTCGCTATTGCAGCAAAATCACAAATCACACATCCGGCTCGAAGGACCAATAAATGTAGCAGCACTATCACTTCTACACTTGAAATTGTTTGTTTGTTATGTTGTGTTATGTTGTATGTTATGTTATGTTGTAAGGTTAAGCAATAAAAGTGACCGTTCCCGTTGGCTGTGTTTATTGAACTAAAAAATACATGTTATAAAGTAATCGCGCACGGCCCGCGATGTCAGCAAAGTTACAAGTGTCGAGCTTGCTCGTACAAAGATGTTACATTTAAAATTCAATTTATGCTGCTAAAACATGCATCTAGAAATGAACTATAGATCTAACTCAATGATACCGTGCCATGAATCAATTTACTAACCAAAAATGAGGAAGAATACAAAAAAAGTCTAAGCAGAAAAAGTACAAATTCCCACCAATTTAATTAGCTACTAAAATACACACCTACACATGTAAATACAATTTCCCTACCTTAATTACATGAAAGATAATTAATTTACGTCCTGCGTTACATAATGAGCTCGTTCGTTAAGGATTGAATACATTGAACGGCTTCTATGCGAACGGTATTAAATCTCTCGGGTGAATCCGATACCCTATCGTATAGAAATTGTTAATTGATTGGTAATCGAATACTGATAACATATTCTATATATTATATCGGAATTTTAGAGGTTTTCGTTTTCCAGTTCAAAGATTTTAATGAAATTTTAATTTCGGGTAGTAATACTAATTGAATGATCGCATTAGTTAATTGAGTAGATAACTGTTGGGGTGTACATTTTTGGGTCCCTTGGTATCTAATTAAGTTGTTAGGGGGCAGTTTTTTTTTTCGATTGGTTCACCATTACCTTTATTTTAATACTATAATAGCTATTTCACCCGCGCCCCGAGGGATCTGCTCACCACACCCGGATTTATTTGCTCCGCTACTTGTGTACCTTTCATTGCAATCGCTTCAGTAGTTTTGGCATGAAAACTCAACGGACAGACTGTGTCTTTTCCTAACTATCTTCATCCAGTACTGCGTCAGCAATTACCTAAAAATCGGCAATGATTCTTCTCGTTCATTGTCCGCGACTGCCGGAAAAGACTTCGAATCCTCCTAATGGTCTTCTAATGGGCGCACATACTCCCCATGTTCATTATATTCTCGCTTCAATAAGTCGATCGGGATTGTAAAGGAAAGATATCATTCATACGTACTTTGTTAAATTGTAATGACTCAGGTCAGTTCATATAAATGTGTAAAATTAAATTGTACTAAAAGGTACAAATCCCACCTAATATGTGCCTAACTTTGTAATCAAACAAACAAGTATGAAATAAAGCTCTTTAACATGAAAAGTACTCGCCGTAAATAATAAAGTACCTGCCTCGAAAGTGAGTTCCATAATTCATCATGAGCTATTGTTTTAATACAGAATGAAATAGAATATTACTTGAATAAGTTTCCGATCTCACGGGAATGAGAAAGGTAAGCATAGTAAGACATTTCCTTTAGCCTAACTTGCCTGAAAGGTCCAAAGTATCGCAGAAATCGACAAAAGAAATATAGAACCAAGTTCTTAAGAACTTAACTCGCAAAGAACTCAATAGAATACGACAAAAGATATTTTCAAGTGTTTGAGAACTTAGGGGAAGTTTGCAGCTGTCGGCAATCCAGTTGCAGGAATTGGTAATATTCAGAATTCGTTTGGAATTTTGTGCATTCTAATGCTATGGAAGTTTCCCAGCTGATATGAATTTGGAATATGTAGTCTGTTGAATTGATCGTGGTGGCCTAGTGGGCAAAGAACCAACCTCTCGAGTGTGAGGGCGCGGGTTCTATTCCAGGTCAGGCAAGTACCAATGCAACTTTTCTAAGTTTGTATGCACTTTCTAAGTATATCTTAGACACCAATGGCTGTGTTTCGGATGGCACGTTAGGTCCCGGCTGTCATTGAACATTCTTGGCAGTCGTTACGGGTAAGTCAGAAGCCAGTAAGTCTGACACCAGTCTAACCAAAGGGTATCGGGTTGCCCGGGTAACTGGGTTGAGGAGGTCAGGTAGGCAGTCGCTTCTTGTAAAGCACTGGTACTCAGCTGAATCCGGTTAGACTGGAAGCCGACCCCAACATAGTTGGGAAAAAGGCTCGGAGGATGATGAGTCTGTTGAATTGATGGATATAAAGATAAACTTTTACATTACCTTCCTATATTCTAACCAAACTTAAATGCAGCACATTGCTTGCAGGTCCCATATAAACTTGACCCACAAAATATGGCACAAGTATTGAGTAATGTAAGTTTTTATAATGCTACTGTACTTTAGGAGAAAGCTTTTCATTTTTACATTTAGCACACTACACAAAGTTTACATAAATATTTATATGATTGAATATAAATATATGTTACCGGCCGAACCCGATTTTAGGACAAACCAGTTTTGCCTAGGCTCAACTAGTTCTTCCTATAGGCGTTAGGATTAACTAGTATAGCCTAGTCCAAACTAATTTGTCCTAAGCCCGATAGGACGGACCAGTTTAGGCTAGGCAAAACTAGTTGATCCTGATATCAATACGCACACTCTAGGATAAACTGGTATGGCCTAGTCTAAACAACATGTTCATGCGGGAATGCTCCGAACGTCCCACGCCGCTCGCTCCCCGTTCGTCATTTGTCGCGTGGTTTTAAACGCATTTAGCGTCTAGTTGCTAGCCGTGCATAACGTACACGCCCCGAGCGCCTCGCGCCTAATAACGTATTTAGTTAATTTAAAAAAATACTTACCTATTATTTGTTAGTTTGCTACATATATGTAGTATGATTGTTCGTATTATCAATTTATCCATAACGACGAATCATTATAGTTTAATAAAGATGATTATTTTTCTAAACACGGAGTAGTTTATTTAGTTCATCTATTTATTTACACTTTTAAATATGTATATGTTTTGACTAGGCTATACCAGTTTATCCTAGAGTGTGCGTACTTATATCAGGATCAACTAGTTTTGCCTAGCCTAAACTGGTCCGTCCTATCGGGCTTAGGACAAATTAGTTTGGACTAGGCTCTACTAGTTAATCCTAACGCCTATAGGAAGAACTAGTTGAGCCTAGGCAAAACTGGTTTGTCCTAAAATCGGGTTCGGCCGGTAACATATATATTTATTATTAAGATAAGATATTGTAAAAAGTAACCAGTGGAATGTTTGAAAAAAAAGTTTTTTTTTTATTATGATTGAATGTACCTTTGTAAACCCAAACAATTGACCGAACTTTTAGCCGAGATTATCAAAATAATGAAAGGAATAAAAAAATATTCTATATTTAGGCCTTTCTTTCTTCATTTTTGTAACAGTTTCGATAACAATAAGTACGTACAATAAGAAGGGAAAAGAAATAACAATAGCATAAGACGACATGTCAACAGCCAGATGTCTTCCTTGTATGTCACGAAATATATTGACAAACAAGAGGGCTATTTTGACCGAGTTTTCTCCGAGGGGTACAAAATGATAAGCTTATAGCGATAATTATGCTAGTTATGATATTCTGCCGAGGGAGTAGTCCATTGTGACTTATGTTTCGATATATACTTTATTTTACACATTTCACAGATATCTTCATTGAATTAAATGCAATGGAACTTTCAAAGTACTGACAACGGCAAAAAAGATTTCTTACAAATGTCTATGGATTTATAAACCAAGGATTACCAACAGACGAGAGTATTCTGGAAGACTATAATATTTCGTAGTTTTCAATGTTTAATTGGCTATAACTATATCATTTAACACAACAAGTCATATAAATGCTCTGATATCTGTATTGGCTCTTATAACTTGTACCACAGGCTAAGAGTTCATTGTGTGACCGCTCCATCGTTTGTCTCAGGACTAATTTCCTTGAGGGCCTCAAGGACCAAGGATCGATGCTTCCTTGTTTTATGCCAACGAATATTTGTGGAATAATGTCCCGAATAATTTCCTCCCTCAAGTAATTCGGTAAGGAAATACGGACCTTATGGGCAAAAGGTCATGTTTTGCCTAAGTGAAAAATGTTCAAAAAGTATCGTGTGACAATGTTTTTTAATGCCTTTTGTGTCGTTTTCCTTATATACTTAAAAGTGAAAGCTGATCAATCTGATATACTTTCTACATCATATTTTTTTATTTTAATTCAAATTGTATGAAAAACTTTTTGCGTAATACGAATGAAACTGTTGTATGAATATAAAATCAAGTTTTTACATGTATTATCAGCAAGGACATTTTCTGAATACAAAAAAGGAAATAACAACAGCTAACGTATAACAACATTTTCCTGATCATTTGTTACAAAGCAAAGCCCAAACAAAAAAAATACGGGTAGCTTTTGAACTCCACTCGGACGAAAATTCAGCTCGTCACTGATTAATTAATCATACATATTTCTTTGATGAAATATTGAATTGTTTATTTTCAATATTAGTATTCAACTTTTGTTTTTCGCTGTCAAATTGGATGTGGTTAGGAAAAACGATACGGCGGATCGAATGAACAGTGTTTGATGGATTAGCAAATGTCGAACTTATTTTTAGCCCTTTGTTGAAAATAACATAAATCACCTTGTTTAGAACTGCCTTAAAATATATCAATTATTTATTCATCCTTGTCTAAGTTCAGTTAAATTTAGACGATGGAAACTTAGGCATTAGTCGGACACTAATGGCAAACTAATGTCTTACTAATGTTTAAAATTATTTTCAGTGTAATAAATCTATTTTTACGATAGCAATTTTTATATTTTCAAAGAAACGATGGGTGGGTTGTGTAAAAGGATGATAAGAAAGCATGTAACTTGTTGTGAGATGACGGCAGATAGAAGGGTATGGTAGGAGAAAACATGCTTCGTCGACTCCAATTGAAATTGGGATAAAGGCAGGCAATTTTTAATTTTTTTAACTATTCTGAAGCCCAACTCCTAATTAACTTATTTTGAACGGACTGTAGGGACACATGCAAGTATGTATGGCAGAGTGCAAGGCAAGCACAAACTTGTGTGAGCGTGAAGTACCTACTTAAGGAACTTCTGAAGGACCTACTTTACTATGTGTAGTTATATGTATATCGGGTGTGTCGTTCACAATCACATTAAATGAAATGCGTTAATATACTGGTTAATATATGTCGATTAACACAAAGAAAAAATAAAAATACGTAAAAATAAAAAAAAATGAATTTTTCAAACAAAGTAAATAGAATAAAAATGTGCGAAAATTAGAACACCAGATAAAAGTCAGTCATTACAAAGAACTGAAATTCTCCCTTGAAAACTGACAGCTGTCAACCGATCAAAACATTCGATATTCCTAACTTTATCTTTGCTTTACACATGATGTTGTAAATTATAAAAACGAAAAATGACTCCTGTGGTTAAACCACTGAATGGACTGGGTTATTTTTTTTACAATTCGCCATAGAATATTATAAAGTATATGCCATAGGATTTAATGTGATTATGAACGACACACCCGATATGTATGTTTGAAGCCACTACGGTTGCTCATCTAAACGTTGAACTAATTGCGTAGTTATTAGAGTTAGGATAGTAATCTGTGGTAGCTCTAACGTTAATTTAACACCTAGAGGGCTTCAGTATATATACTGTGTAGATTAGAAATCTTAGCTTTAAAGGTTAACATATTCTAACTAAATGATTTACTTCTTGAAATAGGGTAAAGGCGGGATAGATGCCCCACTTTTTGAAATATGCTTATAATTTAATAAATATTGGTTCTACATTAATAACATCTATGAATGTAACTAGTTTAATCCTTTATGTTTATTTGTGATTTGTCTTTTTGGACCTATATACTACACGTTTTGCAGATTTTAGCTTTTTGTAGACCTCAATTTTTGGGGATAGATGCCTACCCCTATGGATAGTTGCCCCACCTTGAAAATACTAGCGAGGATAGATGCCTACGGTGCGGGATAGATGCCCTTCATACTGTTTAAGTATATTATAATAATAATATTTATATATTTTTTGACTTTAATTTATTTGAAATGAAAAGTATTTTGCAGTTTTTAAAATCTTTTTATATTCATTATCAGATTAATTAAAATTAACACAATAATATTCTAAAAGTATTTGTTCAACAAAAATAATGTATTTTATATTTGAAACACTTATTATAAAATATTAATTATTTAGTTTCAACATGCAAAATCATAAAAATCATTCTTTCTTAAAAACTAAAATAACACAATATACTTAGCATCATAATATTTAACCGGACAGTGCTTTAAGTTTTCTACATCTCGAGCAAAAATTTCTGAAAAGTATAGAGGTTTCATGTAACGAGCACTGACACATTACACATTGAATCCAGTCGGATTTAGACTTTGTTTATTCATAGTTTTCAAAGCATTATATGCAGTTATTTTTATTTGTATCTTTAGGCTCATCCTGCCCATCTCTTTTAGTCTTCTTCACCGGCAAACTTTTAGTTTTCTATTCCTTAACTTTGTTCTTAAGTGAATTGTCTTCATCTTCACTGTTTGAACTGTAAATCATTCGTAATCAATAAAAAGTGTAAATACCTATACATAAACACATGAAAAATATATATTCAAAGCACTTATAATACATTCAGGGTACACGTGGTGTATGGAGGGATAGATGCCCCTAGGGGCACCTATACCGTAAAAAATCAGGGCAACTATCCTTTTTGACAGGGTTAGATGCCCTAGTATTTTTTAAAATAAATAAATACAATAGAGCAACTATTTACATCAAAATGAACATGAAACAATATACATACGTAATAAAAAAATTGATGGAATTAATATCTACTTATAAAGTTATACAACAGCAAATACTCACCTTTAAAAATTTTACGCTCGCTGTAAGTTCGCCGCGGAGATGAATTCATACACGAGCGAAACGCGACCTCATCCCTCGATGGCGCGTGGCTAATTTAGGTGCGGGGTGCTTGTGGCTTCTAGTTAAACGGTTGTTTCTTAATCGCGAGCATGGGAAGTTAGGTTTTTTAAAAATGGGGCATCTATCCCACTGCGGCATCTATCCCGCCTTTACCCTAGCACCTTTTGGATTTGAATTTTACTAGGTTTTGAAGATCATGATTTTTTCTTAATGGCATTATGGCTTATTATTTGCTGCGCTTTATTTATGACTTCATTTAAGTTCTACAATAAATCGTAAAACAAGGTTCCTAATAGATACATAGGGGGATAGAGCGGTCATTTAGAGATTTATGCAAAAAAAACTTACGTATTATTTAACTTAATTTAAAATCAAACATGGGTAATCAGAAAAAAAAAATCCCTTAGTTAATAGACATCCAACAGCTCTAGGCTGTTTTTTGTGCAGTTTTTTTACCTACCTCGACTTTAACAGCCTATAACTTGTAAGCCTATGTCGGCCCAATAAAATATTTTCCACACACAGTCGAAAAACAATAAAGTTGATCAACTTGTTGCACCGTTGCACCACCTGTGTGCAAGCTCTTTGACTCACAAATACCTCACGATGCCTCAGTTTCCAATCAAGTATGAATATCTTTGATGTGGTCTTGGCTAATCGATGGGAAAACTGTTCTGAATATTCATGTGTTTTTCAATACATTTTGAAGTCAATAAACATAGACTTATATGTTTGTAGTCATTGTGTTCTATGTATTTCTAAACCATGGTGATAAACTAGTTCTCTTTTAATTTGCAGGTGCCTCGTGTTCTCTGCAAGTTGGTGTAAAGTGCAATACATAGGTAGGTAAGTATTTTTTTTTTCTTATTAACAATATCTTTAATCTATGTTCCACAAATACACTCCACATAATATTCTTATAATACCTGCTAGGTATAACTCTTCAAAAGTCACAATAAATCGATTACATTACGGTCTGCTTAAAACCTCAAATAGCCCCTTTACGCATCACTAGATACACAGCAAACACATTTAAAAAAAGTAATAAAATAAACATGCAAAGTAAAAGTATACTTATTTATACTGAATGAATTCCAATAAAAAAGATTTACAATTCGTTGCGGTCACTTTACAAAAAGTAATGCATCAATATATTTTACCAATGCCTAATGATCCTTAGTAAAATACTATTGAAAGAAACCGCAAATAAACAAGAAAATAATTTTATTTATTTCTTCGCATTGAAGTTAAGCTCGCTTTTGTTAGGAGCTTTAAATATCGATCTAAGGCTGAAGGCATACTGCTGCACCTCATTTATGCGAAAGAAAAAGTATTTCTTGATTAAATGCCCCTGAGAAACATGGTTAACCTTAGATAGAAGAAGGAATTATTAACTCTTATCATTGCCTAAATGTATGATTGGTATTTAGACTTTTTTACAAAGCCTGTCAATCAGGTATTTAACCATTTCCCAGGTATTTAATTTTTTTTGTAATAACAGTCTTAGTACCTCTGTAATTTAGGCAAAATATTACTAAATCAATCGGTCAAAACTAATAAATTCGACGAGACTTTAACCTTTACCTAAGCTTTAGTTATTGGACCATCGGCAGCCATTAAATCACTGAGCTAAAGACGCTCTGACACCGAAGCACCAATACACCGAGATTTCGACAGTTCCCGTCACGTCGACTTACGTCAGTGTGCCTTAAGCCTTAGAGTAACCGCATACGTAAGACTAAACAGTCGGCCGGCAGTTGATCCGAATGGTAGACAAATATTCTTCATACTGATTTACGAGCCCAATTGCCTCATTAGTCTAGCTGTCGCAAGCGCGGCTGCACGAGGTCTTGGGTTCGATTCCCGAGTCGGGGTGAAATCTCTTTGTGGGTTGAAGAAACTTTCACAAAACAGCCCGGAAGTTGGTAATTGATACACCAGTGCATCAGAGAGCACGTAAATGACGGTAAAACAGCCACCATGGCCTATAATTGGATAGGAGGATATCATCTTGAGACCAAACAAACTATCGGCCGACTAAAAGTTTGTCGTTTGCACGTTCTCTAAGCCTTAGTTTAATCGCACAGAAAGTGTTTGTAGTGCTTCAAACTTTAAAATCGACTTTTGATCGCTCGCTCCGGAGCCGTTGCCTGTTTATCAATGTTTGTTCAGTAAACTCTGACTGCTTAGAGATGTAAGCAGTATTTGCTTTTCAGGCTTTTAGAATTTTGAAGTCTGTGTGAATTTCCACAACAATAACATCAGTGATCTTTCATACCACTGTAAGAGAAGGATCTTCTCTTATACAGCATGACCTCACATGCTCTCTTATACAAGCATTGATCACTATATTTGCTCAAAGATTGTCGATTCCAAATTCTCGATAAAGTCCAAAATATAGTTAGTGTCGTTCATGACTATTATGTTTTAATCTGATAAAAATACTACAAATAAAAATAGCCCCTATTCTTTTGCTAAGTTTACGCAATTGTTCAAACTTCAGTTTATCCGTTTATTCAATTCATTCAGAATAACAACCACGAGTATCTGTCATTGTTCGTAAGTTACACCTACAAATAGAATTTTTCAACAAACACTTTTATTTTGAACACAAAACCGACTGTGTTCCTACTTTACTCCACTTTCCTCTAAAAATACGCGCATGAATGGCGGAGGAAAAAGCCCTTTATTCTGTAAGTCGGTTAAACAAAACGTGCCGTCTCCATCCCTTTATTTATTCGAATAAAAAGAAAAAAAAGTTAGAAAGGCTCGAAAGATTTATCTTCATTTTGTGAAGGTTTTTAACGTTTTGGCTCCCTTAGGAATTGGGGTCGGTAAGTCAATTATTAATTGCTTAGTTTTTGTGTTATTTTCAGCGTAGAGAATATAATTGACTGGCTGATAAATATTTTTGTTTGCATTACATTTAAATTGGTTTTATTATAGAATCTACAAACGCGCTGATATACTAAGATTTGCTAAAGTTCAAGTGCCATACATGATACTATAAGGTCATGCTCAAATAAAAGTTTGTAGTGTTATTTTTCCTACGAGAGTAGGTAGAGTAGGTACTTAATACTCATACTTATACTGAGTACTAATGCTTAGAAAGAATTTCCGTATTAGAACCAAAGCAGCTTAACTTCTTTAATGCCGCTAATTAGGGAACAATAGAAAATCAATAGTCTCGCGTGGATCCGCGCATCGGCATACAAGGGGTTAAACATAGAGGAATAAAAATACTTACTTTTATCATTCCGCTATCAAAAGCCTAATAAACAAAATTGCTCTAATGTAATCAATTTACAAATCACAAGTCACTAACAGTTTGCCACAATAACGTCGAAATATTCTATTGCGAACACCACTGTCATCATTAAGTCGGTTGCGTTATATTGAACCCGTTCTGTCCCCAACATTTGTCACTGCCATAGTTCGGCCTACCAATTTTCAACGCCAATAATTTAGCCTTTTACATCAGGGACTTAGAGCGTTTAACTAATGGAGACGCCTTTCTTATTAATATTATAAATGTGAAAGTTTGTGAGAATGTATGGATGTATGTTTGTTATTCTTTCACGCAAAAGCGGCTGGACCGATTTGGTTGAAATTTGGTATGTAGATAGGATACCATGGATTAACACATAGGCTACTTTTTATCAACACACCACGCGGGCGAAGCATCTGGCGGAAGCTAGTACCAAATAGATGGATTATTGGTTATACTTGCTCTTTATATACCTATTCCTACTTTATACACACCTATACAGTATACAGTATACACTCCTGCCTGAAGACCCATACATATCCTTCAAATAACAGTAATTACAATGAAATAAAAATGGCATAAGAGTTCGTCTAGTTTATGCTTGTATTTAGCTATAATTTCGTGAACGTGCGACATGATGTGATTGAAAATTCAAAAGTGTGTTACTACAACTAATTGCACCGCGCGTAATTTAGCAAATTTTTCGCATAGAGACTTAGACTAATGGTGGTTCCCGTTGGTTAACACTCAGATCAGGGGTGGTCATGACGTCACGGAATGGGTATACCCGTGAGGTTGTCCCATGTTTTTTGTTTTGCGGAAAAAAGTGTACAGATGTTGTTTTGTTGGCAAAAGGATGAAAAGGAGTAAGGGATTGTTTGAAAGAGTTACTGCCTTCGAATTAAAAAGCCAATTTTAGAACCCGCGTGGATTTAACTCAATTTACTTAAGTACTTTAACTCCTCTCAAATTGAGTCGAATGTGCGACAAACGATTTTTAATTTCCGTTACCAAATTACTAGATTATGAAATAATTTTGTCAGAATACTGGCTATAACGGAAACATACACCATTTTTTTTACAAATATCATGACAACATCCATTTAGTTTTTTTCGACTGAAACTTAATTAAGATCTAATTAAATACGTTTGATATACGAGTAGAAAATACAAGTCTTCATTAAGAGGGTGCGAGGTTATATTCTTAAATTCTAAGAATGCAGGCTCCAAGCACATTTTAATTAAGTCTGGTTTTAATTACGCGAATTGTAGTATTTTTGTATGGTAATACTGTGTTATTTTTTGTTTTAAGTTGTTTAAATACATATAATACCTTCTTTGAAGACTTGTTCTTCTTAAAATATTTTTAACTAGACCTAAATATGTATGTACCTACATATGTTCCATAACTTTTGCGGTCTCATGGAAACTATTTCACAAAGCCAGATTAAAAGTTCTTTATCGATAAATGAGCTATCTAATACCGAAATATTTTTTGAAATCTGTTCATTACTTCCTTATATAAGCACGCTCAAAGAAACAATCAAAACTTTACCATATTAGCGTAGATCTAAAAATGTACGTTGTCTAAAACATTTTCCACTTTAGTGACACGACTCTAGAAACTAAATATATAGGTTTAAAATACTCGTGACCCATTTCGACGGACGACGCAGATTAGTTAATGGCAGAACCACATAACTGCTTAATTATGTAAATCGATGTGTACGCGCCTACATAAGTGTGTACTTAGCCTTACAAATTGTTCTGCGAAACACTTCTATTATGTTTAGGTTTTTATACCTAGACGTTTTTAGAGTGAAAATGAATTGGAGGGAGTAATGAAGGGTTAAAAAGTTTGAGGATTACTGAAGAGATTTTGTAAATTATGTAATTGTACCTACTGTTAATTTATCATTAGGTATATTGTCCTATTTTTATGTAAGCGTTTTCTTTCTGAGAACTCTGATAGTAGCAGGGCAATTGTAACTTTACCATTTAAACGATAGAGCTCTGTTTTGAAAACAAACTAAAGTATGGTAGTTTTTATCATGTTAGAAGAATAAATGATATTAGACTGGAAGCCGACTTCAACTTGGTTGGGAAAAGTCTGATAATGCAAGGCAGACATTTTCACTGACATAATAATTTGATTGAATATAATAAAACACACTTCATTATTGAAAATCAAAAGCGTAGTCTGATGAAGTATTATTATTTGCTATATAATACCTATTATTATAATGAGCTTTAAAATTGCAGGTGAAATTATTTCAATAAATCAGACGTAAAATAAATAAGTTGAATACCAAGAATATTATACCAGCGTAAATATTTACATAATATTGCACTGAAATTAATTTTAATCTTTATTGACACAGCTTTTCGGTTTTACTTTCTGTAATGTATTTCTTTCATAAGAGTGTTAATGAATTTGACCAGCATTGAATCAAGTGAATTACGCTTTTATATTATTTTCTTGTAACGTTTTGCTAGCAATATTCCCGAGGTCCTGCAGTTATTTCCCCACTAACTTGATTTTTTCCAAGCAATTTCCTTGTAAAATAGATTATTCCCTCGATTTTATAGAAGTAGGTGAAATAGTAAATGGATTTCTCGGCTATTGGCTGGACGGTGTTTATAATCGATTTGAGTTTAAAAGGGGTTAATCTTTGGTATAGAGTTTGTAATTTAAAACTTTACCGAACCTAGTTTACAGTTTTGTAAAATGAAAATATATTTTTCTCTTCAATAATTACATTATTTTTGAGCTAAGTGAATTCAAAATTGACTACCATAAAAACAAGCATATACACCAATGAAACTTATTAAAACAGTACACACAACAAGCCTACAAACATTGGTCCTTTTCCACTCTTCATTGCTCCTTCTCTCCGAATTTTACGCGGTCCTAAAAACCTCAGAACCATTTACCGCGAATTCCCAAAGATTTGCGAAGCAAGGAGAAGGAACGCTTTCGGCGTTTACACCAGCCATTCGTTCGTCAGTTAGTGAGTGACGACCGTAATACATCTTTATGGATGCCTAATAAACTGAGACTGGCATTTTTATTGGCAGCTCCATAATTTAAGTGTAGTTGTGTTGGCAGTAAAATCCGGACTCGTTTTGTGTAGTCAATTTATTTATTTAGTTGCTTACACCTGCGGTTTTACCCGAGGGAAAATTGTTTACCTATACGTTTAAGGATATGATAGCTTTATCACTACCAACTTTCATTAAGTTCCATCCAGTAGCTTTCGCGAGAAAAAAATAAAAGAAGGAGTATTGATTGATTCATACATACCCACAAACTCTCGCGTGTATTTAAACTTCATGTAAAAAATTAAACATTTTCTTCTTTAAATATTGGAGTTGTCTTACTTGTTTACCAAGAAAGTGACCTTATTATTTATAATGTCAAAACAGTCTTTGACTGTGGTCTTATTGAGAGAAAGAATAAAATCTTTAATAACATTGAAAACTGGAAATGCACTCAGAATCACGTTGTTATAACGAGGAAAGAGCAATGTAGCTTGTTAGTTCTGCTCTAGAAATACAAAAACTATAAAATAAATAATAAGAACTTCTGTGGTTATTTGAAGGAAAACATACTTTCCACATTTTTAAAGTCATGTAAAAAAAATAATTAAGAGAATATAAACTTTACTATAGTTTGGTTTCTTGCCAGTTAACTGAAAAATTATTTTAATGGCCAGATTGCGCAAAGATTTCCTATAACAACTTTGCCATTTAATTTGTCATTCTTAATTATAATTGGGTTAATTTGTTTCATTCTTTTTACAGACGTCTTACTAACTTATATTTTTCAGCAAAAATCATTCATTAAAATACATTGCGAAATTTCGTACAAAAATACCATTTTACTTAGAAAATATTTTTACTTCAAACTTCTTTTTTTAAGCAATAAGACCACGCAGGCTAAATTGATGACTAAAACAATTGTATGCTTGAAAAAACTTGATAGATCTACAAGAATAAAGAATGTTAAATTAAATTCGACGCTCGACAGCCTTTTCTACTGAAACGAGCATTTTACACAGTAATTCACACTTAATTTAATACTTTCATTTATAAACTTAATCTCAAACTTTTTCTCACCTTTAAAAAGTATTTTACCTACCGTAGAGCCCCTGACATATAACGATAATAGTCATGCGTGTTAATTTACAATACTTAAACTAATTAAATAAAAATAATTACCACGTATTCATATAAGTAGGTCATTACGCGTATCAAAGGACCAGAACAAACGTAATACAATTATTTGCTCGCGGGTGTAATATAACTTCCCATAATCTCACGTCTCCTAAGTGTAAAATATTCGAGTCGAATCACCAAAGAGTTGAACCGTGAACCTCGAATAATTCTCTCGTGCGCCTAAAACACGGCCGAAGTTCAGCCAGCTTGAGTAAAATTACTCAGAAAATACCTTCGAATATTTTTTTACGTTTAAGACGTTTCGTAAATGCGCTCCCACGAATGTAATCTGGAATGTTCAGTGACTGTGTGATTTCTAGAAGCGCGAGGTGTTGCGGAAAAATATTTTCTATTCGGCAAAGTGATTTGAAGCTGTAATGAAAAATGAGAAATATTGTCAATGTATTTTGTGAGAAAATTATTTGTTGGTGTGATATTTTATTAAAATTATTCATTACTTATCTGATCCATTATATTTTTTTTAATGGTTTTTTAAACAACACCTTATTTTATATTTATATGTCCCATAAAAGTTTGATTCTTATTCTTATAGAATAGAAATATTATGTTGACGTTACTCACCTATTTAATATTCGGTTCTGTTAAAAATGTGCTCATCTTACAGTAGTCTTCTTAACTATACACAAATACCACTATCATACTAAGTTTTACAACAATCGCTAAATATTATAAGTTCGACATTACATAAGAGTTATTGCTCTCACTTTTAATAATAATTCTACAGTTTAAATATTGCTCTCACAATCACTCCTATTTAACTTAGTTCAAAGTTTTATATGTATACTTTCGTAGCACTCGCGTAGTACATTCGTAGGCGGCCGGCGTGGCGGGCGTACTCCGTAGCGACCGACTATCAACTGCCGCTACGAGCTGTCTACGCCGTAGTACGCTTGGGCGGGAGCGACGGCGAGTATTATCTTTCTTGAAAATAATACGTATTATTTCGTAGTGATATGGACATCGCAATTAATTGTTATTTTGGTAATAATAAAACGTATTAGAGCTACGACTGCTACGAGGTTCGCACCTTTGATGGTGTTGTTGGGTCATGCCAGTATACTTCTGATATATAGTAAACTCCTGCGTTATCCCTAGGAACAAGTATACTCAAAACCAGTAGTTTCTGAGATTTAAGCGCTTTCTACAAAAAAAAAACATATTCAATACTAGCTTCTGCACACCGATTTCTTAGGGAACTACACTTACACGGGAATACTCTTTATTAAATTAGTATAGATTAGAATAGATAACGAACATAATCACTGTCGAAATTAAAAAATATAGAATAGAAATAGAAAATCGTATTAATACAGATAAGATAAAGTATATTTATCATCATTTTCCTCATGTACGGATTGCGTGAGAACTACAGCATCATCATTATCATAAAAACATATACTAAACAGAGATTGCATACCACTATCGTTTTATTTTATAACCGACATGATCATAAGCTTGTAATGGACTCCATAACGATTTTTGAACTGCTCTTCGTATATGGATATTTTGTGCATCAGATGTAATATAATGAAGAAAATAATCGTAACTAAAGAAGAAACTTTATAAAACAAGAAAATAATTGTTCACATCGGTAGGTAAACGACGAACATTCGAATTATGACGACCTCGATGGCGCAATGGTCACCATGTCGGACTGAAGAACCTGAGGTCCCGGGTTCGATTCCCGGTTCGATCGATGTTTGTGTGATGAGCAAGCTTGTTGGTCGTGGTCTGAGTAGTATATGTAATTTATCAGTTGTGTTCGCACCCTTAACACAAGTTAATTAACGATAACTTAGCATGGGGCTAACCGACCGTGTGTGAAAAGGTGTCCCGACAAAATTATTTATTATGAAATATCTTTTTGGGAAGTAGATAAAAAATCCGACATTCTGAATGCAGATCAAAAGGTCAGACAGCTTAATCAAGACCATTAAACAAAAACAAAAGAGTATCCTATCATCTTCAATATTCATGCATTGATAACATTCGATTTTTTTGTTCAACTATGGCTTAATTTAACCGCAATGAAATTATACATGCAAATTGTTTATTTTTGAAAATCATTAAATTTTAATTTCACTACCCACGTGCAGTTAAATACTGTGGAAAATGGATGTACTTATTATGCATAACGTTTAACCTTCACTTGAGTGAAGAACACAAAATTATAATTATCTTAATATACATACAGAATAATAACGCTTACTGTGGCTTTTAAGGTGGTAATTAAACTATCAGACTCTATTTAACTGTACATAGAATATACCCTTTACTTATTTAAAAATATTAGACATTACAACTACTGCATTAAATACTTCGGTCATATTCTTCAGATCTATGCACACAATCTTTCTTATAATTGTGTCTTTAACAAGACAACAAACAAAATACCTCGACTTATTTTTATAAAAAATCCTACATACACATCTATATGACCCTTTTCTAAAATATACCGGCCAACTCGAATAAAAGGTACACATTTGTTGAGTGAAATCAAACCCCCGATCAATTAGAAGGATATCTACGATAAGGCGGAGAGCAAACATCCCGAATTAGCTTACCGGGTAACATGATCGCTGACAGTGGGACAAACTCGACACAATGACTGATCAGTAGGGGGGATTAAATCGTCAACTGGGATGAGAACTCCCAGTTGACGATTTAAGTCTCCGTTTGTTACAAGTAACTTCTTATTTACGTTGTAAGTTTTATCTATATATCACCACTGCGTTGTTTTTTGTTTGCATGTGTCTCTGCAATAAAATCATGAACTACCTACCTATAGATAGTGTTGAATGAGGAAGGATTAGATATCTAACTAACTCATGGGCGTGGTGGGGCAAGCCTTTAGTATTATCATAATCCACAAAATCAGGCCCAAAATCAGGCACATAAATGTTTATTCTGCACTATTTACTTCATCAAACTTTCTAAAATGTTTGCTATTCTGTTTTTGCAATCTTACCATGAGATTTATGCTATTTATCTTATAAACAATAATTGAACAATTGCTATGTACTAACGAATTTTACATATTCCACTGAACAACTAAGGTATTAAATGCTGTGGACATCGTGCACCTACCTAAAAGGCTACAAAAGCCTAAGTGACAGCAACTAATCGTCAGTCTCTCAATTCGCCACCGAGTTTAATATGAAAAATTTTGACATTTCCACAAACGGTGTAAGGTCGGATGTTTTAATGATAAAACTTTTTATTGAGCTGTTTGAGTGGTGCTTGTAAAACAAAAGTTACTTCTTGAGTTGTTCGCTCGTCACGTTTCGGTAAAAGGTTTTTGAAATATCGAAGTCGTGTTTTCTGAATTTGTTCGGATGTGAGATTTTGGGAATCGGGGATAATATTTGATGTTTGTCTTTTTGAAAACTTCCTTTCCTTATTGATTTGAAATTTGGGATAAAGTGATTTCTTGTCCATAAAATAAATACAAAGAGTTATAATTCAAGATTTGCGGTAATCAATGCGGGTCAAAATATGATCAATCAATTTCAAAAGAACTATCAAAACAATATCACCAACGCAAGACAAAAAATATACTTTAATATGTCATTCATCAGACATGGTCACCGTATTTTACATTTAAGAATAACAATAACTCATAAACAAGGATCTAAACCTTCAGTACTAAGTTTTAAAGCATCTATAATACTATTCTTTACTACAAGAAATTAGTGCGCGATAAAAAATTTACGCGGGGCCATTTTCCAACAGGACATTACTACTTTAAATATTTTTACTTGAAATAGGCTTAGATATAATTTTTAAACCTTATCTAACTACATCAAAATCCACAACAGCTTAATCACTTTGACATAACTTTACTTCGTATTATAGAGGTAAAGTGTTTGTTAGCTTGAACGCGCTAAACTCAAGAATTACCGCAACGGATTTGAAAAAAATATTTGAGTGTTGGATTGCCCGTTTATCGAGAAAGATAGAGATATAAACTACTTGACGTACCCGGGTTAGTTCCCATTTACCGGGGTAAATTCACTAGTGGAAGTTATTATCAAAGAAATATTCGACAGAAAGATTGATCACTCACCGTTGGAGCTAACTCAGTAGTATGTCTAGATATTAAAGTGACTAAAGCCTGTGACGATAAATCCCATCTCAAGTTACACAGTTGACTTAGGAAGACGGTTATAAATTATTCATCATTTCCAAAATGTAATAAGATACTTTTTATTGAATATTGGTGTTCTAAGAATCTGGAATATTTTAGAAACCGGGGAACCGCCTCAGGTAATACTTTTTATATCACAAATATTATACAGGCTTGGAAAATATAACTTACGATCTATCTCATCATGAAGCAAGGTCTGACATTTTATTTTAGAACTAGTTATATCCTGTGATTCTGTCCACATCGATACGACGACTTTGTGCACTCGAATAAATGCTGCACTATTTTCAAATCGAACTCCGAATCCGATCATAAACTAATGTAAACATTTTGGTGCTGAAATAAACATTTTGTATTTTGTATTTGTATTTGAACTAGTACCTACACAATTCTGGTTTTCACCTAAAACACACTAACCATTCTCTAATACGTATATGTAATATAGATTTGAAATACTAAAATAACACAGTAAACCGCTCAGCGAACATAAAATACACACAGATTCTAAACATAATTCTCAGAATTAATCTTCCAATTTGTCCGCAAAAGTCTATCGAATAATCACCGAAATATGTTCCCTAAAAAAACCGTGTTTCTACAAATACGAGTAAATAGTGGACAAACATGAGTCATTCAGGCATCGGATGATAGATTTGTTTTTTGTTCAGTACGGATTTTTTCGCAGTTTTCCTAGAAGGGAAAAGTTATTTAGGTGGTTGTTCCAACCGCGCTGACTTTTCCTTGGTACAAATGCTAATGGGAATACGATTTATGTACGTGAAAACCTTGTAGATAGTCCTTTGCAGTCAGAAGAATTTTTGCACCATCCTATTAGTGGTCCTGAATTTTTCAACATATTTTATTTGTTCCAATTTTTTGGCACGTGTCTAAATGAGCCATAATTTGGATCAGTGGACTATTGTGGTCGACAAATGAATTAAGTAAGCAATATAGTTTTGATTAAATAATAAAAGTGGAGTAGAACAAAAGCTTGTTTAGCTTGTTATCAATTTCCCACAAAACCACAGAATATAAATTACCAATTCAGGGAAATACTACTTTGAAAACAAAGAGTAATATTTCAATCAACTATCAAATAAACTCGGTTCACTGATTGCTCAAAGTTTTTTAATAAAAAACTTAATTGAATTAAAGTAAAATTTTTGCTCGATCAAACAGTAGGTAATAATGAATTCTATCAACGAACGTTATAATTATTATTCAAGGAATTATCATTTAGCCGAATAAACGGAATCGTTATTCTTTATTTCTATTACCCCAACCGCCAATTAGAAATGACTTACGGCCGTTCCCAAATTCTGACTATCGAATTCACCAAATTCTGGCTATTTTGCTTACCAGAGATAGTTTTGACATTTGCCCATACAAATGCCTCGTTTTTCTAGTGGTCGCAAGCGCGGCTGCTGAGCACGAGGTCTCGGGTTCGATTCGCGGGATTCATAGATTCCGGGGTTTCGCGGGATCCATAGGGTCTGGCCGAAATCGCTTTGTGGTTTTAAGAAAATTTCAAAAAGGAGCCCGAAGCCTGGAAGTTGGTGATTAAAACACCCATGCATCGGAGAGCACGTAAATGTCGGTCCTGCGCCTGATCTCTCACCGGTCGTGTCGGATTGCCGTCCCATCGAGCTATGAGAGTGAAGGAATTGTGAAGGAACCTGGTCTGCGTAAATGCATGTGCACATCCTGCGCAGTTGGCCGAACTCCTTATATGAGAACAGGAGGACATCACTGTCAGTCAAATTCCTATCACTAGAATTCAATCTTTCAATAGATAAATTAAATATTGGGACCGTAAGTAAATGTCTAAGTTAGGACATTCATTGTAGTTTCAAAGCTATAAAAGGAACGTAGCAAAATAATAAATGAAGTTATTTACTGTGTTTTTCGATGATAAATCGTTGGGTTTTGTAGTTAAATGGGACCTCAGTTGTAATCGACTATCGTTGATGTTTTATAGATTTTGTAATTAAACATAATAAATCAATTAAACGACGGACAGATGGGCATCTAAGTGAGAAAGATAGTTTACCGTCCTCGAATTTTTATATGTATACAACGACTTATACATAAGCAAAATGATTAATAATTAAACAATAAAATGACGAAATTTATCAACAAATGTTGCCTTTCCTTTGGAAGATGTCACCATTAAGCCTACCAAAATAGATAATCTTTTTAAAATTGATTCAATGAGTTATCAGTCTACAGCCAATAAAGCAATGATATGCATAAAATTTTCATTGTTCGGATATTTTTAAACTAAACCGAATACCATTATGAAAAATAAAACCGTATTTAAAAAGAAGAAAATGCAATTTCTCGCCAAGCATAAGTGGCTAAAGCCTTCTTACTTCGGAGTAGTCGTTTGCATATTTACTTTTTAAACTTTTCAAACTGTTTGCAGCTAATTACTTTTGCCTTCCATTAGCTAATTAGATTCTACCATTAAGTTATGTAAATGCACCTTTTGACACTAATAAATCTTTAAAGGTTAAACATAGTTTTGTAGTAAAAAGTTTTTATCCAGTTAAAATAAATTCGTTTTGGTGCGTAAGGATTTTTTTAACTTAACTAAGTAATAGCATTTCTTTTGCATCTTAGAAAGTTCTAGTAGTCAATTCTCTTAATCGAACATGTATTTACGAAAAGAGAATAAAGTTATATTTGTTCTTTTCGTACAGTTGATTGTTTAAAACTAGGTTTGACTTGACGCCAAGTTACAATCTGATGTCTACAATCCTTGGCTCCAAAAACAAAATATTGTAAATATTTAAATACTGTTACTAAAACTTGACATTATCTTCAAATCAAAAACTTTCCCGACACTTAATTAAAAACACTTCTTTACAAAACATTGCTAAGTCTTTTTATAAATAAAAATCTTGCTTAAACAAACTGCCAAAAATTCAAAAGACCTTGCTTCACTAACTAGGCACTTGTAACTACAGAAAAACGAAAAATCCTAGCACTTTAATAAAAACGTCAAAATTACTGCTGCATAATATGGATACGACTCATAAAAACTATTATTTTATGTTAAAAATAATAAAAAAGAAAATAAAGCTTTTATAAAAAAATAAAGTAAAATAATTTATTGCTAAACCCAATTAAGATAAAGTAATGAAATAAAAATTATAATTTTACTATTTTTAATTAAACTGTTTACGTGTAAACATAGCCTATTTAAATGTCGACGTAATGAATGGCTAAGCTGGTATTAATATTTAAATTAAAGAGAAAAATAAAGTTTAAGTTTTTTAAAATACGAATTTAAGAGAAAAAAAAAATAATCAGATTGCGTTTTTGAAATTATGACTGCATCAAAAATGCAGAATTAGCGACAACTACAACGTCCTTTTTAGGGTTCCGTACCCAAAGGGTAAAACGGGACCCTATTGTTTTTGCTCCTCTGTTCGCCCGTCCGTCCATCCGTCTGTCTGTCACCAGGCTGTATCTCATGAACCTTTATAGTTAGACATCCGAAATTTTCACAGATGATGTATTTCTGTTGCCGCTATAACAACAAATACTGAAAACTGATATTAAATAAATATTTTGGGGGCTCCCATACAACAAACGTGATTTTTTTGCTCATTTTCTAAATTATGGTACGGAACCCTTTGTGCGCGATTCCGACTCGCACTTGGCCGGTTTTTCGTATTGTCTATGCTTTATATTCTTCCGAATAAATGAATTTCCTTCTTCACTCTCTTTACTATGGAGGTATCTTAACTCAAGTTTTTATATCAGGCTTTAAAACCTCAGAAGTTGTTAAAAATCCTGTTGAAATCATTTCAAAGTTTTATATTTTTATTTCATTTTGTTACAAGCTTGAAAGAGTTTTGCAATATCAGCTGCTTGTCTCAGAATCAAGCAGAGCTTCTTTATAATTTCCCATGTGGCAAACGTGTATCAGCATTTTTCAGTTACTTTTAAAACTTACCTTTCCATTGGTGCAATTTCAAATTTTGCTCACCTTTTCTTTTGGACTTGGAAAATCTGTTCTCTTTTTAAGATTTCTTATACTAGTCTTCCATTTGTATGAAACTTACCCTCAGTAGGAGGCTATTATTTGAATAGAAAAAAAAAACTAAAACAGTCAATTTGAAAATGGAATGTCATTTAAGGTATTCCTAAAACAAAAATAAGACTAGCTAATATTTTTTTTTTTTTCACAAAAATATCTACGTTATAAACCGTGTCGTTTTATTACAACACAATTTGTATATCAAAAGCCTCGTTTGATTTCATGCCCAACTAGCTCAGTTTAGTGAAAATCAAACAGAATATACCAATAGCCATTGGAATATTCTAAACTGCATGAAACGGCATGTCATTAAATTTAATTGATCAAGCTGACCATCCAATTAAGCAACAATCGTTGTTTTTGATTTTCTGTATTACTCGTTAACAAACACTAGCTTTTGCCATGGGTTTCACCCGTGCCCTGTGTGTAATACCTACTCCGCATATCCTCATATATAAAGTAGCATATAGCCGTCCTTGTAAACTGTCTAACTGGGGTTAGTTTTCCTGCCTGCCTGGTGGGTCTGCGCTTTTCTCACGGGCCCAGCCGACCTACATATGACGTCATTGCGAGGAAAAAATCACAACCAGGTCACAGTAGACAGAAGCTGTACGTTACGTACGTATAAACAAATGCTTGTGTGAAGTAAAAATGTAGAAATAGTGGAAATCAATGTATCTATTTTTTTTTTCTTAGCCCTTATTGTCCCACTGCTGGGCAAAGGCCTCCCCATTTTGTTTCCACACCTCTCGATCTTTAGAGTTCTCCCACCAGTCAGGGTTGTAGGCGTCCAGATCGTCACGCCACCTCTTCCAGGGCCTACCACGTCTGCGGTGGCCATCCTGTGGTATCCACTGAGCAACAACATTGGCCCACCTGTCTGGATGCATTCGGCTGACGTATCTATGTATATAATGTATCTATTACTGAGTAAAATATCTCTACCCGTGGTAGAAAGCTGTGTAATTTGTTGGATTTGAAAAAATCCTTCAGTGCTAAAAAAAACATTTTTGAGGAAAGTATCTCGTATGATGCGGGATGCGTGAAGTAGTTTAGGCACAGAGAACTAAGATAGGAAGCTTAAAATTGGTGTTTATAAGTTACAATGCGTTTGATGTTTATTGTCTAATTCAGATATCAATTATTATTGAATGTTTATTGTCGAATATCAGCCCTAACTTTATGACCATATTATCTCCCAAGATAATTATTCTCAAACAGGTACGACACATAACATTCATATTAAAGGTAAGGTAAATACCAATAAACACCATCGACTCTTTTTCCAAAACGTTTGCTTGCAATATAGCCCAATCAGATGTTCGGTTATTGGCCACATATTTTATCTCAAACAAGCCTGAAGCGACATCCATGTTTACCTACTAAAATACATGACGCTGTGCCATAAATGAGGTTTCCCGTAACAATAATAGGGAAGATAAATATGTCCTTTTTTCTTCACGAAATGCCACTGTTTTTCGATAAAACACAGTCCTTATTAATTAATATCTGTAATTAAATTTTGTTTGCTAAACGCCTTTTCCTTAGTTATCATAATTCTCATTCTTTTTGACGGTAATAATTATTTGATTTCCCGGAAAAAGGTGCTTTGTTCATTTAGATTTTTTGTTACATTCTTGGAATTTTGAAACTGTTTTAATTAAACGTTTTCTTCCGCTACTACTAACATTGAATATTGAGACTTGTTATGAATCGTCTGAAATTAGAGGAAGTAGTCGACAGCGCTTCTCAGGACCTTAATAAATGCTGACAGCATTTATTAAAACACTACTCTAATATCATAAAGTAGGTATAAGTACTACTTAAGAGTATATTACTTGTAGGTTTTGACCTCCTTTATGGAATCTATTAAGAAACTGTCTGTATCACCATCCACTTGGTTGAAACTAACTTATGAATTCAATTGTTTTGCAACGCATAAGAATTAAAACATGTGCCTAGCTTTCGAAAAAGAACAATGCTCAAAAAAAACCCAAGCCAATAAATGACTTTTGATTTTGAATTACTTATTTTTACCTTTATTTTGACTTTATAACGCCGGGCCTGGGTTTTATTCTCATACTTCATGAGCATAGTCCTTTGCAACTGAGACTTTTTTCGGAAAATAAAATGATAGACTTCTTGCCTACGTCACTATAACGTCTAATATTATCGGGTTTATCATACAGCTGTAACTTAATTTACGTACGACACGCTATCCCATATACCTAATTATTAGCAAATACTTGAGGTCCATTATGCAGTTAATTAATCAGCCGCTATGCTTAGAATCACATAGATCTCAATAGATAGCCTCTATTGTCTGTTTAATTTGTATAGTATTATTATTATAGCTTTAGAGTACACTGAAAATCTTACTGCCGATAGTTTGTTTGGGCTCATAAATCAGTAAGAAGATGAATGGTAGTACGCACATTACAAAAATCAGGTATATAGCCGGTATCAGACCGATTTAAAAGTAAGACTATTAATCAAGTTTTTTTTTTTTTAATAAAATTGACAACTATCGGGTTAACTGTCGACCGACAGATTAGTCTGCAGTGTGGTGCTCTTATTCCATCGGTCACTAAGATAATTATACGCGAAGAGCTTTCATTGGCTCAGAAACTACTAAACAGACATACTGATGTGTGACCAGAATAAAACAAATAAATACTAATAGAGATACAAACACATATTTTTCCGTTAGTTGTATGTATTCCAAAGTATAATAAAGCCTTGGTTTTAAAATTATACTTTGGAATGAATAAAACTGTGATACAATAACATATTCCGTCGAAACTTATACGATTTATAGTATTCATAAACAATAGAACTGACAGATACAATTGTTTTTCGAAACAATAACTATAAATATATTTTTGCTGCTTACCATAATTTATTTTATTAATATTATCAATGGTTTACGGCTAGTTTTTCAGAATTCAAATCATACACTCGTACTGTCATGTAACAGTTTTGGAGCCCGTGTTAGATGCAAACTCGGAGTAAACAAAATGTCTATTTATTTTTCGAACGACATGCATACAATGAATTCGGCCACATGTAAAATATGTCTACCTATCATATACACACTGTTTGCCAACCAAAAACCCTGCAAAATACTCTAGATGTCGTAAATAATATTCTGGTGCCTATATAATATTCTGGTGGATCACACTCATATGATAAAGGCAAAAGTTTAGAAGTGTGTGTATGTGATTGTCACATTGAACTGATTCCGATGAAACTCAGCAGTAATATTAATACTGGACAATATTATTCTGGATATAAAATAAAATGTGTGAAAACAACAGCTACTCGATATGTATAACAAAAACATGATTTCGATTTCAATCGCATTTACTTATTTATATAAACAGTTATGACATCATTTCCAGGATCACCAATAAAATTGTATGCGGTCAGCAGTTTCCGATTATATTTATGTATCGATAATCGTAATATCGATATGTTTGTTGCATTCGATTTTCAACATAATCATCGGGATTTCTCATTTCGTTTTGTATGTCGTCATAAAGTTTAATTTAAGCGGCATGTGTCGCAACAATTTTACTGTAATCATTGTAAATGAGAAAAAACAGCCAAGTACGAGTTGGATTCCCGCACGATGGGTAGGAATGTACAAGAAAATCACGTTTGTTGTATATGGGAACAACTTAAAATATTTATTTGCTACAATTTTCAGTATTTCTTTTTATAGCGGCAACATTAATACATCATCTCTGAATCTCGCGTCAAACATCACGGTCCTTGATGTAGTCTGGTGGCAGAAAGAACACAGACGAATAGTCCTTCATGTACGGAACCCTAAAAACGGAATCTCCAACAATCATGATCGCCAATACAATATTCTAATCCAATTTCCCTTTCATTCACCTTCATAATAACACTGGCACAAAACGCTTCCACCATCTTTGTTTGTCCACAGACCAACAAAAGACTAGACTTGATTTACTTTACGGTTCAATAAGTCAAAAGCGAAATAGAACACTTAAATCTTGATTGCACCGGACGGCGGGTTGGCGCGTCTATTGTATTCTTAGCTCTGTGGCCGGTCAGCTGTGTTGGAGTTAATGGAAACGCTAATGGAAAGCTTCTTTATCCTTTCAGGTTATACCTGTTGACTGCGATAGATATTTGTATAGGCTTTGTATGAATTGGGTATGGTTTTAGCCTTCCTTTGTTAGTAGTCTGGCTAAAAACACTTACAAATAAATAGGAATATCTGAAATAATTATAAATAATAGAATTTTGTTAAAGGCATAGTAAAAAGCTTGAAAATGAAAAAATACTGGCAATTTATTGCCAGTATTTTTTGTGTCGTGAATGAAAATAAAAAAGCGACGATACTCATTTCGTCAGAATGTCGCTTCTGTCGCGAGTGTTATACGTACAAATTGGATCTATCATTATTACAGTAGACATAATATAAGTCTAAAACTTATATCTATGGTAGGTAACTACTTGAACATACCTATCGTATTTAGTAACAAAATAATTAATTTCCAACCTAGACATAACAACACACAAAGTTTTTTATGAGCCTCATAAAAATTCCGATAGTCCTAAAAGTATTATTAATGTATTTTGTATTATTTATGATCTCTTTGTTTTCAGTACGAAACGGGATATATGACCTCTGATTATATTATACTTTAAATTTATTGCAACAAAACCTAAGTGGCGTTTAGTGCTTGTAAATTGTACCGTTCATATTTTATGATACCCAAATGGGTTTAATGTGAGGTAATGGTACAGATATGATTTACTTAACGATCCCTTTGAATCTTCTCAATTAAACATTTAGTTGTGAATTTTAATATCTTTGTTAATTTTTGAACTGAGTAATAGGTGCTTTGTGAAAACATTTTTTGTTTTTCTTAATTGCTTTGCTTAATTACATTGTATTTAACGCAGATGATGTTAGCTGAGTAACCTAATTATACGCTATTTTCAGATTATTATAATACCTGTTTTTAATGTATTGTATTTAAGTTGATATTAAGCAGACAGAGAGCGGTGACGCGGTCGAGCGTTCTGCGTTCGACCGCTACTACTACTATTACATCTACTTGACCGACGCGATCCGAATGCCTCCTGTGAGACTATGTCTATGTAACGTAATATGACAGAAAGAACGCAAAACTGACCGCTTGAACGCTTAATCGCGTGACCGCTCCCTGTCTGATAGATTCCTTATAGTTGAATTGCGGTCAATCGAACCGATTTGTGCATTGAAAATCACACAATTTTTGCAAAGGTGTTACTACCTGTAGGTTTATATTTATATACCAATAAAAGGCGGTGTTAAAAACCGCATTTCTATATAACAAAAAGACATATAACTTCTGTTTTAGATGCAATAATGGGGGATTTGTTTTACTAGGCAATAAAATCAATAGCAGAACACAGCTTGGACGGTCGTAAAAACGAAATGATACTTTATTTCCTATTCCTTTGACGTTGTTTGTGGTCGCGTCAGTGGTCAAAACTATCGGAATATATGGAATATATTTTATTGGGACGGTAAAATCATGTAGGCAGTAACATATTGATATTGTGATCTTGATATGAAATGTTTTTAATACTAATCTTATTGCGTATTGCAATAAGTCTGACACCATTCTAACCAAGGGGTATCGGGTTGCCCGGGTAACTGGGTTGAGGAGGTCAGATAGGCAGTTGCTTCTTGTAAAGCACTGGTACTCAGCTGAATCCGGTTAGACTGGAAGCCGACCCCAACATGATTGGGAAAAGGCTCGGAGGATGATGACTAATCTTATTGCGTACTGATTGGTTTTATGTTACTGAAATAAATATTGTGTCATTAAACATTAGCAGTTTCACAAGAGTCTCCTGGGAACTACATTAAACAAACAAACTCTTCTGCTGAATTTGTTTACTTGCTGCGCTAATAACTACAGATTCTTCCACTTATTACATACGAGGAAGGCTATAAATAGGCTTTTTGTCTGACGGGATGTGGGTGAGATCGCTCACCAAAGCTAGTTTCTAAACAATACTGAAGGTAGTATACAAACAAAACTATCTTAACATAACACATTTACAAACAAAATAAACATGTAAACTGCATTCAAATAAATGATGATATAAATAATGCAAGTTTCCCTGCATAACAAGGAATTGTTTCATAAGAAAATGCGAGTATAATCTCGTCTGAAACTGGAATATTTCTGGATGAGCGTTATAATACTCACATCGAGATAATCTCTACGACTCGAGTGAAATATCTTTTCATGCATGGTATGCTTTACCGGGTGAGGGTGACTGCACACTGGGGTGTAACTATGCAAGCATATGCGCAAATGTTATGATTTTTTTTATGATACCGGAGCCTGTAAAGTGATGTGGGTGAAAGTATATTTTAATAAAAATATAGTTAAGGTTGCAACCTCCGAAATACTTTTTATACATAGTTTACATCCAACGATTCACTATAAACGATCATTACTAATATTATTAATGCGAAAATACCATTGTCTGTGTATTGCGCAAGAACTGCTAAGCCGAGATGACAGTCATAGAAATAAGTGGTATGCAGTGGAACTTTTTCCACTGTATGACTTTTTATATGCTACTTTTTATCGATTTAATGGAAAAAGTTCCCAGCACCTTTGTACTATTTTATCTTATTACTTCTTCTGTCATGCATTTGCTGTGTACATAAATGGTTAAATAAATAAATACTCGAGTGAAACCGTGAGCGGTACCTAGCCCACACAGCGCTGTCTTATTAAGGAATACCTTTGATACAGTCTAGTGAGAATTAACCCTAGCACTGCACAGACGTCCTGAAATCCACACGACACGACGGTTGGAAGGTATTTGCATTTTCTTATGTTCATTCAAGACTGGCGTTAAGCGAAATAATATGCATGCATAGGGTTAATGCTTGCATTACGAACTGGTGTTTGTTACTATCATAAATTGTACGTGGATGAAGATGTGAGCATTTTTTTTTGTTTCACATTTTTTGGTGTGAAAATACTTTAAAATATGTACCTACATTCAGGCAGCAAATGAGCATATACAGTTTAGGGGCAATTTTTCAATAAATTGTTTATATAATTTTATACTATTCGGATAAAAGTTATATCACCTCAGTTATGTCACCTCTTCACAACAAAACTGAGCACTATGGTACTTGGACCTGTATGAGATAAAACTCAATTTGGATGTAGTATTTTTTAAAATTTCGACAGTAATTTTTATTTTGACACCATTTCGTCAGTGTGTGTGGGGCGTACACAAACGTAAATAATAATGACTTTATTTATCTACTCCCCCCTTATCATCTCATGTTACTTTAACCCACTTTCATGGCCTATATTTTTTGAGCATGTTGTTACTGACGTAAATGGTAATAAAAAAACGACTTCCGCATTGTTTTCGAGAAAGATACTGTAATGGAAATAATAAACAAGAAATTGTATTTTCGTATAGGTATTTTGTTATTTTTATTAGAGAATTTATGTCAACAATATTTATAATGAACTGTGTATATAGTAAACTAACTGGTCCCCGCGATTCCAGTCGCGTCCCGAGGGAGCTTCTGCAAGTATCCGGATATTTTTTTATCTATTTATTTGAAAACTGCTGAAGTTGCATAATAGCGCGACAGACAGAAAGAGTTACTATTGCATGTAGCAGTCTCATAAATTTCTCAAAGTAGCAGCCAGCCTAACAATGCGGTGGGAAGTCACAAAACACTTTATAACCATCCTTACTAATATTATGAATACGAAAGGAACTTTGTCTATCTGGCTGCCTGTAACGCTTGCTTTCTGGTGGTGCACAGAACTTAGTCGAAAAATGGAGAAAAGACGTAGGCTACTTTTTATTCTTGTGCGAAAAGTAGTTTTCTCTGCTTGGAACAGCTAGTACTAAATATACATATGTGTATTCTTAGAGGTCAGATCAGAAGTGGTACTTGAAAATGAATAACACACGTCTATAAACATTTAACCTGGTAAGGTTTATTTCTTACAAAGGTTTAGCAGAAACCAACTTTGAATAGCAAATACAATATCGATAATTAATTATAAGATCACGACGTGACATCTTCAACGTCCGTCATCCTTCTATCCGTCATAACTTCTTCTTCTATACCAGCCCGGTCAGGCCAGGTTGGTAGCAAGGAGGATTCATATCTAACACGGCCGTTCCTGACCCTGCGGCGTCCTCGCCAGCAGTATTATTCGCCTCTTCAGCATCAGATCATAAGCTGATCACCGACATGTTGCTCATGATCTGAAACATGTTAAGCAAGGTATAAGTAATTTACTCGTAGTACTCGTTTTTGTGTATAAGTCTGAAGCATGTAATATGTTGAGAAAAGGAAGGGTAACAAAAAGAAGGTTTCCATATTTACTTCTACTTGTATGTAAATCATACTATGGGCGCAAGTGTGCACTCAAACGCCCACAGGCAAAGGCATATTGAAAGGTGTTATGGTAGTAACCAGCTTCAGACTAAACACGAATAAAAAAAAAGTGCATCGTGAATGACAGAATCCGGACTTCCATCACTCGCCATACACCGCCAGGTGACAGAGGCTCCCAGTTTGCATGTCATTTTATGCATTCATAGCTTAGGCACGCATTTAAGCTATAGGTTGCTTACTATGACGACGTGAAACAGAGACACATACCGTCGTATGTTCTCCCAGTGGTCTAAACAATAGTCCCACTCAGAAACAGAGACCCATGCCGTCGCATGTTCTCGATGACAGAGGCTCCCAGTTTGCATGTCATTACACACGCTCATAGCATAGGCACGCGTTTAAGCTATAGGTAGCATACTATGAAGACGTGGAACAGAGACCCATACCGTCGTATGTTCTCTCAGCGGCCTCCAAAGTAACACCGCCACGGTATAAAGAGAGACCCGTACATTCATACGTTCTCAAAGTGGTCTAGACAACTAGCACCACCAGTATAGAAAACCAAAGAGCCGTAATCTCGTACGGTATGGTAGGGTATGTCAAAGTCAAAATTAAAGAAAAGTCCATTTCCAAGTTAAAATAACAGTCAAGGTCAAAATCAGTCATTGAAAGTAGACCAATTAGACTAACACTTTTTCACATCAAAATTCATGCATCCTTTCACGGCACGCACACAGAGACTCATGTACATTCGAACGTCTTCAAAGTCCTTGTCCTTATCAAATTGCCTCGCAGCTCTCAAAGAAAGCTGAGGAGGTGTCCACTTGCTTCGTCACAGCGGAAGTAGTGGCGTTCTAATAAACTTTTGTAAGAGGCACCAAGACACAAACGGCCAGCAACATTGGCACACTGCAACGCAGGCAGTAACATTGGCACGCTCCAATACAGGCAGCAACATTAGCACGCCGCAACACACCCAGCAGCACTGGGACGTTGTTATCAGCAGCACAGGTACGTTGCTATCAGCAGCACTGGTACTCCTGCTATCAGCAGCATTGGCACAAGAACATTGATCACTGCAACACAGCCTCGTGTACCTCTATCCTGCTTATTACACGTGTAAGGTTGTGACTTAGGAGACGAGTGAAACGATTGAATGCTGAGTAAATACTGAATATATTTTATAATAAGAATCAATATAATGGATCTTAATACTAGGTACACAATAAGATTAGTCTATCCACATCTCATCTCTACCGCAAATAGAAAATAAAATAAATGATAAGTTTATTTTATTTTATGTTACTAATCCTAATTCGATTAAAAATATTCATGCTTGTTACATTAGAATGGTTAAATAGATTCTAAGTGAATACATATGTTTTTTTTTTTTTTTTTTTACATTTCCTTACCTAAGTATAATTAGTATATACTTGTTTATAAACTAATAAGAAGATTACACAATCTATGATTATAATAATAATAAAGAAACAGGTGGTAGATACATTTTCGTCCTGTTTTTATGTACTAAGTAAGGTTTATTATTTTTCATAATTTCCACATTTGGTGAACATTCTCTTATAACATTGTATGGACCTGAGTAAATGCTTTGGAACTTATTTCCTGTTTCGTTTTTTACCAAAATTAAATCGTTTGGTTTATACGATACCGGGTTAGAGTTACGATCGTACCTAATTTTCCTATTAACCTTGCTAACAATAAGATTATCTCGCGCCTCTTTTTCTGATGTCTGTATTCTAAATTTGAGTTCTAAAGGATAATTATCGAAATTATATAAGGGGTCAATTTTGTTTGAATTTAAATTTGATGGTAAGTTGCATCTTTTTCCAAAAACAAGCTCAAATGGAGTAAATTTGGTCTCGGTATGCACCGAAGTATTATAAGAAAAACACCAGAAAGGAAGCCAAGTGCTCCATGCTTCTGAATGATTTTCAGTTTGAATCCTTAAATAGTTACCCAAATGCTTGTGTGAGTTCTCCAAAGCACCAATTGTCTGGTGATGGTACGCCGTCGACTGTAATTGACTTATGTGTAAAAGCTTACATACCTCTTTCATAGTGTTCGATGTAAATTCAGCTCCCATGTCGGATGCAATTGCACGTGGAATTCCGTATCTAAGAATAAAATTAGTAACAAAATTCCTAGCAACCTCATTTGACGTTTTTGATAGTAAAGGATATGCCTCCACATATTTACTCAATTCGCATTGTATCGTGAGAATGTATGTATAATTATTATAATCTCTATCTAAAGGTCCCACCAAGTCTAAAAAGACCTTTTCAAATGCTGATGTCGCTGTGGTGGTAATGACCATTGGTTCTTTTGTATGATGTGTTGAATGTTTTTGTTTCTGACATTTCTCACATCTTTTGACAAACTCCGTAACATCATGTTCTAGACCTGGCCAAAAATAATATCTTTTAATATTATTTACCATCCGTCTTATGCCCGCGTGGCCACTTGTGGGCAAAAGATGGAAGTCATTTATAATTACACGTCGGTCGTCTCTGTCATCAATTCTCTTTACATCTTTTAAAATACACAATCGTGGTCCGGACCATGTACCTATACTCTGTATCTCTTTTATCACCTTTTCTATAAAAATATTATTATTCTTATTCTTTACAAAATATATTTCTGTTATTTTACATCTTTCACAAAATCTATTCAGCTCCCTCACAAATTCGCCTGGCGATAGTTGCGATTGGGACGCTGGATTAATAAAAATTGTATTAATTGTAGGCACAAAACAAAAACATTTATTTGCATATTTTATTTCTCTTGCTTCACGATATCGTTTTAGTTCCTCGTCAGTAGTAAAGCGTAATTCCGTAAAATATTTAGGCTTGCTTAGCATATCTACAACTTTCGGGTGATCAGGCCGATCGTCGTGAGATATTGTAGCATCTTGTGCTTGCTTTGCCTTTTGACGTCGCGTCATTACGTTAATAACTCTCTCACTAATCTCTTTCAACTCCTCCGATGTAATATATAAACGTGACAGTGCGTCAGCTACTGAGTTATTTTTACCTTTCAAATACTCTACTATAAAGTCATATTCCTCTAAAATCATCCTAAATTTCATCAATCTACTCGAGGGATCGCGCATTCCAAATAAAGCTATGAGTGGTTTATGATCCGTCTGAACTTTGAACCTCCGACCATATAAATACGGTCTAAAGTGTTTAACTCCCCAAACAATCGCAAGCAACTCCTTCTCTATTGTTGGATATCTCTTTTCTGCTTTATTCAAGCTCCTACTGGCATATGCTACCGGTCTTCCATCACTATTACACAACACTGCACCAATAGCATACCCAGATGCATCAGTTTGCAAAATGAACTGGTTACTTTCTGAAAAATCTGGATATTGTAATACAGGGTGAGAAATGATATTTTGTTTTAATAAGCTAAATGATTTCTGACATTCATCGTCCCATTTAAATGTTGCATTTTTCCTACACAAACTATTTAGCGGATACGCTTTTGCTGCAAAATTTGGAATAAACTTTCTATAATAGTTAACGAAAGCTACGAATCGCTTAACTTCGTCAATTTTTGTGGGAACTGGATAATTCTCTACAACATTTATTTTACTAGGGTCTGGTACTACACCCTCTGATGACACGATATGTCCCAGAAAGAGCAATTCTTTTTGTAAAAAATCACATTTGATTGGATTAAGTTTTAATTTGACTTTACGAAAACGCTCAAAAATATCTTGAAGATTTTTTATATGTGATGGCAAGTCCCTACTGAAGCAAACCAGATCATCTTGATAAACCAAACACTTTTCATACGTCAAACCTGTCATCGCAATTGTCATCATTCTTGCAAAGGAACTAGGGCTAGTTTTCAGTCCCATTGGCATTCGGGTCATTTGATATCTTCCCGAATCAAATGCAGTGTACTTACGACTCTCTTTGTCTAAATTAACATTATAGTAGCCTTGGTATAAATCCAAGTGTGAAAAGTACATGCACCCAGACAAAGAATCCAATATTTCTACAATATTTGGAAGTGGAAACTTATCATCTTGTATGGTGTTATTTAATTTCCTATAATCGATGACTAACCGCCATTTTTTATTTCCATTGCTGTCAGACTTCTTCGGTACAAGTAATAAAGGACTAGACCACTCGCTTTGACATGGCTCTATAATGCCTTCTTTTAACATGTTTTTAATTTGGTTATTTACTTCACTTTTTAAAGAATAAGGTAAGCGATAAGGTTTCGAATAAATTGGTTGAGTATCTTGTTTTAATTTAATGGAATGATTGTAAATATTCGTAGTTGATAACCGATCTCCTTCTAAGTAAAATATGTCGGAATATTTGGCGCACAAACTTTCTATATTTATTCTTTCTTCCTCGTTTAACCGACTTAAATTCAATTTAGCAAATAATCGCTTAACTCGATCTGCATTGTTTACACTTTTGTCAAACAAACATATATCGTACTCTTTTGAACTCTCTATTTCTAGATTTATTTCAGATAATGTGACAGCATTCGCTGTTGTATTTAAAACACGTATTGGTATTTTACCATTAACCGGAACTGCTAAACTACTTGCGACAAAAATTCCCTCACAAATTTCCTTGGTACACACTACACACTCATCCGTTAAGTTTGTATCTATATAGTGTATCGATTCTGATCTAGCGGGTAGTGTCATTAAATAATCTTTTACATTAAATAACTTCAAAATAATGTCATTGTTATTAATGCATAACGATAATGTGTTTTGTTTAAAGTTGATAATTGAACCGAACTTGCTAAAAAAGTCCTGGCCAAGAATTCCATGGGCCTTACAAGGCAGTGACTCAAATACATAAAACTTATGGACAATGTTTTGAGCATGTGTCGATAACTGTAAACAAACGTATCCAATAGCGTGGACTTTGCCACCAATTCCATTTATGATTATGTTTTCTTTACAAACTGGAACGTTAAGATCTAACACATGTTTATATTTTAATGCCGATATGGATGCGCCTGTATCAATTAGCAGACTAAGTGATTGACTGTTGTTTACATTAAACTCTATACAGTAACTACTTTCACTGGCTAAAATATAGTTTCGTTTAGGGACGAAAAAAGTTATTTTCGCTTATGTCCTTCGCATCCTGCTGTGCGGATGTACTAGGCTGAGGCTGTGTATCATCGGTTAGTATGCGAACATGCCCCCGAAACGATTTATTTCCTCTGTAATTAGTATTATGAGAGTTACCTTGATATCTTCCTCTACCCCGAGCTCGCTGATACTCGAATCTGCTGTGCTGTGGACCTCGGCCACGGTACTGCAACCCACGACTGTATCCACGTTGCTGGAACCCGTGATTATACGCACCTCTGGTGTAGCCTCTATAATTGTTTTGCTGGAACGGCAGCCTGGAATTGTTTTTATAATAGGTGTTACTATTATTCCGTTTCATTGCAAGAATTTGAGCGCTAGCGTTTGACGTCGAGCTATCCTCATCTACTGCAGCTTGAATAGCATCCTTGAGACAATCAAATTTCTGAGCAGAAATAATTGTACTAATCCTGCGATTTCTCAATCCGTCGCTAAATTGCTTTATTGCTTGTTTTTCATTGATTGACTTTAAAATATCATATTTTGTAGAATCCCCTTCGGATTGCGAAATAGTAAGATCGACAAACATTTCCGCCAGTTTTTTACCATACTCATCAATCGATAGTTCATCTTGTCGTACATTGAGCAATTGTTTTTGCAAAGAGTTTGCAGATTTTTGTGGTAATAAAATCCTTTTCATTTCAGTCAGTAACTGAGCCACACTATCATAATTGTGTGCAAGCTTTAATTTTGCGCCTTGGGACAATCTGCTTTTTAACACGAAATTAATCAACTTGGAATGAAATTTAGTGTCAAGAACTGTACTATAATAATCTATTCCATCAATTAACTGTCTTGTATTGGCAACTTCATCATTCATAACAGGAAGTAAATTCAAAGCAACTTTCAGGTCAAAATCCATTTTTACGGTATCACTTAAAGCATCTTTAGGTTGACACAACTTTAATATTTCTGAATACAAGGAATTCAATTTCTCACAATATTCTGTTATAATATTTTCTTCCTCCTCGTCTGTCCTCTGAATCTTTGTTATATTTTCAAGATAAGTGTTATATTGATTAATAATCACTTTAGCCTCGTTTAACTTGACCACTAAAATATCACCTTTCCTACGCGAAGGTCCTATCTTAATTAAATATTTCCTTACCTCTAACAATTCATTATACAATTCCTTCAAAAATCCTGCCATTAAACGTAACACATACTGTAACTATTACCATTACCACCTAAATATAATAAACAAAATATGTACCTTAGTAGTTATTTTACCATATCCATATCAGATCTGTTGATAACGTTTAAAAAAGTCCAATGTCCATTGCAGAGAAGCCGTATTTCACCATTTTTGTTTAACAAACCGTAGGCCCGATTTTATGCGCACTTTCACTGACTCTATAACCACTTTTATCACTTTTACACTCTGGCCTCTTCATTGATCACGTCGGGTCGAATCTGACGTCGCCGCAAAAACGAACCTCTGTTTGCGTTATTCAGGAACTCCTCTCGAATCCACCGCATATAACATCTCCGATAAATACGAAATGCAAAGTAGATCATGCCAAGTACCGCAACAATCACGAAGATCGTCAGTATTATATTTGTGGAAGTAATATGGAAATTCAAATCTTCCAAGTTTAGATCATTTCGTCCTCCTGCCGCGTTTTGTGCAATCACAACTTCCTTGCTTTGTGATTTTCCCATTTTTATTGAATATGAGTGTCGTCGTAACTGGTCGTAAATGTATTAATATTAAACATGATTAGTTGGTGCACGAACCCTTCAATGTTTATGAAGCACGGTCCTTATTTGGTGGTTACCGGATCAGATTCACCACGGCACGCGTAACCCGTACGGAATAGGCAGGGTCGCCATGTAAGGTTGTGACTTAGGAGACGAGTGAAACGATTGAATGCTGAGTAAATACTGAATATATTTTATAATAAGAATCAATATAATGGATCTTAATACTAGGTACACAATAAGATTAGTCTATCCACATCTCACACGTCTTCGTGTACAATTCTGAACAAACATTCAAGCACAGTATACATTTTGCTCGGCCACTGCTGACCATTCATTTGAAGGATCTAAGTTTTCAAAGAAATACATCCATGACTAAATTATAACTTTGACACACAAAATCAAAATAGTGATAAAGTTAATCTCCGAAATATCATCATTACTAATCACGTGCCAACAAAGCTCATAATACAACAGACATTACGTTATGGTTACGTTTAGCTCATGCTACTTCTTTTTTTTTTACAGTACAATACTTTTAAGCAAACGAAAGTGATCAACAGTTGAAATTGACACGTATGCAGTGTTAATCATCTTTTATAAATGGCAAAGGTCACGATGGTGATTCAATTGACGTTGCCACCTTACGACACCATGACGACCAGAAACAAGGAACTAGCCAGCAATATTGGGCCGCACCGACACGGCCATCCTGCGCTTTACACGTCCTCGTGTAAGTGCACTGTAACAGAAATAATGCCAAGGAACATCTTTTCGTTCGGTCACGATGTATACGATGACGACGGATACGATGTTGTCCACAATGCACACACGCCACAAATCTCCAGTTTCCAAGAAGAAATTTTCATTACACCTAATTTTGGATACTTAATGAGCTGAATATTGAGAATGGTTGATAGTCCCCAACGGTTCCCCATTCTGTGGACGCACTAGAACAAACAAACGAGTACGTTTCCAGTTGTTCGAAAGAACCAGAAAACGTAACTCTAAAGGTCGGACGTAGCGAGATATATCTTTAAAGCCACACAGGCACTCTTCGTCGCTTAACTACTAGTAACACTTGCAACTAACAGTAGTTTTCATATGGGTATTTGTTGCTGAGCATTGACCCAAAGACGCCCAATGTTTACCAGTCCTTGGTGAATCTTAACTTAGTCTGTTCCTCAATGGAGCTCGGCTCAATAAGTCTTCTTATTCTTCTTCTTCTTCTTATGTGACGTCATCTCACGAGTATCATAATTGAAAAACTTGATTCAGCTAAGAGATAATTTTTCTCGGATGTGTGACTGAGTAGCGTCCAAACCAGTTGCTGGGCATATCAGCGATTCTCTCTAAGGAGATCAGCTAGCCGCGCAGGGCACACTATAGCTCACAAGCATTTGGGCAGACACGGTGCACTGTTACTCTCATATTTCGTTGAGACGGTAATCCAATACAACCGGAGAGATATCAAGCGCATGATCAACATTTATAAACTCACTGTTGGATAAGTGTCTATCACGAACTTATAGATTTCGGGCTACTTTTAGGAGTTTCTCTAAACCCGCAAAGCGATTTCCGACCGACACGGGGATCGAACCCGAAACTGCACAGCAGTCGTGCTATGCGTCTGCCAGATCAATGAGGCCAATGCGAACTCAACTTGAGAACCACATGAAAAATAAAACAGATCACCTGATCGCCTGAATGCATGATATACCAGGCATACTGTCCACTCGCTCTCATCATTCGAGCAATGTCGTGCAATGTGCTGACCGTCGGCACCCCACACAGCATGCAGCAATAAAGCAAGCGCAAGAAGTGTGAAACTGCAGCACATTCGTCGTCAAATTATGTGCTTCTCACGTAGTAAATCTCGTTGTATTTTCTGATTTCTGTAGTCAAAAGGTTAAGGAAGTAGGCTTTGGGCTAGATTCAGGCATCTGAGTGCTTAAACATTTAATTGACGAACTCTCATGCATTATTAGTAAGGAGTGTAAGTGAACATAATCATTTAAATAAGAAAGCGAAAGCTAAGCTGTCATTGTTAGTCAGGCTTCCAGATTGTTAAGAATCATTGCCATTACTAGAAGTACTCATTTCAATTAATACCTTCCACTAAACAAATCTTACATTAACGCTGTCTTCCATGCCTGAGCTATAAGTCAGTGTACGTCATAACTAATAGGTTAGCTATTGCTCAAAACTGGTAAGCAATTGGCTAAAACAACGTAGTTATACAATGGTAGGAGCAAACTGATATTTCTGTGTTTAGTAGAAAGTGACATAAATGGGGTAGTATATGAAGCAAGTTCATTGAGCCCTGTCTAGTCTAGCTTGCATGCAAGTAAGAACATTTAGTTAAATGTGATAAGCCTAAACATTTCAAAAGCAGATAGAGTATGTATTTCTTTGCTTCTACTATTTAGCCATCATTATTGCAGTTTTCACTGTCATGCAAACACTTTTGCAAACTTCAAAACATATGTAGGTTTTGTATTAAAATCGAGTATTTCAGGCGCATTTCGGGAATCTAACCCGAGTCGTCGCGCACTGCAAACCCATAAACCAATAAGAGGATTTACCATAGTTGCCTGTATGACTGAATTTCTTAATTATTTATAACAGATGAAATACATAAGAACTGGATTGATCTCACCAAGCATTATCACTCCATGCTTCTTGTAATATCTCTGCAAACAAACATCATGCATGACTCATGTTTGGTCGCGCTAAGCCTTTGCGCGTATAATAACAGCAAGGAGTCACACTATGTGCTAGCTATCGGCTGGCAGTGCTCGTGGACACGAAGAGACTGAGGTGGATATTTGCTAGGACCGTGGTCGGCCCTGCTGCTAGTGGTCTCCTTCCACACGAAGCATATGAGCGGCCTCGCGGTAGGTTGAAAAGCTGTTTCATTCGAAAAACAGGATGCGTGTTCCCAGCATGTAGTATTATTCTCGCCACAAAACGAATTATCACATGAAACAGAATAATAAGTCAATTAATTCTAATACAATCATGTAAATACAACATGACATGTCACCATAGCAACCGCTTATGTATTTCTAACCACGACTTGTTATTTTAAAAGGACAATGGGCACTTTGTATGGGATTTGGTACCCGCTCCAACAGTAACGTATGATATATCATTAGAAAGGTATTTGCGTGAAGAATAATGAAAACTATGGGGCCTGCCTCAATTAGCTGTCCGATCCGAGTAACGATAAAAATTGAATCGACATAGAAACAAGTATGTCGTCCATATATGCAAATTCATTAAGAGGTATATTATGTCGTCAGTGTTATAATTTTAAACTCAGTTAATAGACATCTTACATTGTTTGAGATACACTCTATTATAATCTAAAGGTTGTAATAGTCTATGGAGTCATACTACGGAAACACAATCGTCATCTGATTTGACAAAAGTTCAAAACATTTCTATTCATCTTTTTTTAAGAAGAAATTCATCATTATCTCAGCAACTCTTGAGGAGCAAGATTAAGTCGTAATATGTACTATGTTAACATCGTCTCCTAACTTTTCAACCTTAATTGATTGTAAATACTGAAAGACTTTCATCAAATACATAACCTAGTTCTGCGTGAACTGCAAAGGTCTGCACAGTCTTTTTTTAAAGCAGTGGGCAGGCAAACATTCTAAGAAGGCCTAATTCCTGTTTTTTGTTACTTTACCAGTTTTTATTAAATACAGTTCGATTTAAGAACTACATCTACGTTGATGATTTATGAACATTACACATTCTATTAGTCGATGTCACGCGAAATGGACAAGGATTTGGGACTAGTCGTCATAGTAAACATTTTTTGCCTTGCCAAGACCTACGCAATGGTACTAGAATCAACACTTATGTCAATACTTTCTGTCAATTTCCACTATTTCTTTATGATTTATCGAAGAATGAAGAACTCCACGTCGATACTATTCTCTCAGCTAACTGAACACAAAATCGGCATTATGCAGTTACTCTTCAAAATTATTTTTAGTGTAACAAATATATCACACTGAACATTCAAATAGTTTTAACAATTGGTAATCTAAGGCTTCACTTTTAAATAGTTGTCTGCCGACGTGATGAAAAGTAGCGACATGATGTACAGCACTTCTTTCTCAACGCTAGGCTTATTTATACCTCATACTACGACAAGATATATTCCTGAGTTTTAGAGGTAGATGCACTATCCGCACCATTCATAATCTAAACATCGGATAGATGATGGTCATAATTATGTAACTTGTGACTTCAACATGGCTGTTCATGGTCACTTCCTTCGATATTCTGTGTAAGAAATCGAAATGTTTGAAAAGAAATCCAAGGAGTTAACACTAAGGCACTAATCTGCTATTGTAAGGAATCTCCGTAATATCGCTCTGATAGAGTTCCAGCTGGTGGACAGTCTTCAGTGTTTCCAGGATCCGATCGCTTTTTGTTTTACAAACAAGCTACAGTGGCTGTCACTTTTCTTTTCGCAATTTTTATCCAAGACTCGTATTGCGTGACCAATTCATCCGCATATCCTGGGCTTCTGAGTACTAGTATGTTGTAGGATATTACACCCAGCGCATGAGGAGCATTCATATTGTCGCAGCGCGATTCGTGAGGTCATAACTGTTTCGTCGTTTTTCGCGAGAATGCCCTCGAATGTAAGAAATAAGACTTACTTACAGTTGACGTGAAATTTCATGAATAAAATAAATCATTATTGGATTCAGATGGCAAAGGGTAAAGTACGCGTGGCGATCCCACTTCTGATCTTAGAGGTCAGATCAGAAGTGGTACTTGAAAATGAATAACACACGTCTATAAACATTTAACCTGGTAAGGTTTATTTCTTACAAAGGATTTAGCAGAAACCAACTTTGAATAGCAAATACAATATCGATAATTAATTATAAGATCACGACGTGACATCTTCAACGTCCGTCATCCTTCTATCCGTCATAACTTCTTCTTCTATACCAGCCCGGTCAGGCCAGGTTGGTAGCAAGGAGGATTCATATCTAACAGTATATATATAAACGCTTGACACAATTTAGTAATGCTGGTCCTGCTCCATAGGACATACTGACAATATCTAATTAATTAACAAATTAAAATTACACCAGCAAGTAAAATTGTATTCATCTTTTGATTATTTGTTTGTAACTTTGTACCAAAATATAAACCAATTTGTAAATGTGAACACCATGTAGCATTTTAATTGTCATTTTATCCTCATTTGTCTTTGCGATTCTACATGATCTTCGCATGCTGTTACTGTATGTATCAATACATACAAACTGTAATACCATATTATTTTTAAAAAAGAGTAACCATGGAGTTTCTTGCCCGTTCTTCTCCATAGGAAGCTACTTTTGGAATGGGCAACTAGAATCAAACTTAGTTATAATTTTGACGTTCATAAGTGCTTGTAAAGGCTTAAATGAAATAAATGATTTGACTTTGACTTTGACTTTGACTTTAGTGTGGTTTTACCTGAAAGCATAAAGTTATAGTAGTAGTAAAGTAATAAATCAAGTAAGCCGTCTTGACATCTATAACTTCAAGATTAAGCCTTTAATGATTTGTAAGTAGTTACTATGAATTAAGCTAACCAAGGTGATTTATGTATAAACCTAGTTATTTATCACTTTATTGGCCACAAGAAGAAAACCGTCTTTATTTGCTCTTTCCCACAGTTTTATCTATGCCTCGTGGAAAATGCTTCTCTGTTCTGTTGTACTGTTCTGTTACAGCCTTTTTATCGTCCCACTGCTGGGCACAGGCCTCCTCTCACACGGAGAAGGATTGAGCATTAATCACCACGCTTGCTTAATGCGGGTTGGTGATTTCAGACTATATAGTCCAGGTTTCCTCAAGATGTTTTCCTTCACCTTTTTATCAGCCATTGGTGTTTAAGATATACTTAGAAAGTACATACAAACTTAGAAAAGTTGCATTGGTACTTGCCTGACCTGGAATCGAAACCACACCCTCATACTCGAGACGCTGGTTCTTTACCCACTAGGCCACCACGACTTTTGCTTCCTACTATATTTTATGTAGTGTATGTCACCTGGGGACAGAGTAGTTTTCCAACGGTGGAAGATTTTTTCAAATCATTCCAGTACAAACTTCTTTCTTTCTCCTGCCCTGTTCCCAAATTTTACTTGGGGTCGGCGCAATATGTAATTTTCTTCCATTTTCCCCTGTCACTCGTCATACTGACACTCACTCCCTTCCTATTCATATCATCTTTCAGGCAATCCATCCATCTTTTCTTAGGTCTTCCTCTTCCTCTCCATCCATCTACATTCATACCTAGCACACACTTTGTTGCATGCGTATCATCCCTCCTCATTACATGCCCATACCACGACAATCTTTCTACTTCTCATCTTTTCTGTAACTGTAATTCCAGTACAAGAAATTATCCAAAAAACATTTTTATAATATGAGTATAATATTGATTGATAACAGCTTTGAGCAAGAATATAGACAAAGTTTTCGATAAAAAGTACTTATCCCAACTCACTGAATATTTGAATCGCATGCGATTGTCGTGACACTTTCCTGGTTAAAATATGACTATATGGTGGCACATAAAGTACGGAACACGAGACGGAAAATTTATGTGATCTAGAATGACCAACTTTTGAAGTTTATGAGGAAATAATGCTCGATATATTCTTATACTGTTCAGTATTATATCAATTGTGAGTTGTTTATATTCGACCTGAAACAATATTTCGTAAGGTATCATCTTTCTGCGCTATTATTTTGTCTATTTTAGCACGTAAATTGGGTATTGACGTTGATACGAAATATACCTAGTGTGGATTGCATAGAGGTATAAATAAGAATAGAGTGCGCAATTGCTACGCTATGCAAGTGGCAGAGTCACAAAGATGGAGAGAAAGAACGTTTTAAGCCATAGGGGTCCCTGTCCTTGTCCAGCTGTGATATCAGCTATTCTGACTGGCAATGGACAGAAAGGAATACAAAAAGCTGACGGCTAACCTACAGGAACGAAGAGGCACTGAAAAAAGAAGCTGTGACTCGTGATTGGTTGTTTCGTGATTTGTTGATAGAAAAAGGAAGAGTGGTAGTTTGGAATCTCTCTCTATCTAACCTTCTGACGCACTTCTAGCGCGCACTCTATGCTTAATTATTATTTATTTATTTATTGCTTACTAGCTGGTGCCCGCGACTTCGTCTGCGCAGGTTTAGTATTTCGAACAATATGTTTACAAATTGTAGCCTATGTGTTATTCTGATGTATAAGCTATATTATTGTAAAGTTTCATTAAAATCCATTCAGTAGTTTTTGCGTGAAAGAGTAACAAACATCCATACATCCATACATACAAACTTTCGCGTTTATAATATTAGTAGGATTAGAAGGTACATTTTATATTCTAAAAAGAATAAAATGTCCAACAAAACTGTATACACAGTTTATCTGTTGGATAATACCTACCTCTATGGTTACATGTCACTGTAAATTCTAAACTTATTATAAATCCGAGACAAATTGTGATAGAATTCAAAGCGGCAAATTCTAGTATCGAAAACACCTTTAGTTCTACGAATATATTTCAATGGTTAATGATAATAGTATTCAATTAATTTCGAATCAAACGCATAATTCATTCTAATACATCGTTAATTTTTTATTGAGCTTGGGTCTAGACATGGGTAAATTTAATTCAAATGCTCATGAATTAAATTTACCCATTAATTATTTATGAATAACTGGAATTAAATAAATGTTCTAATAACTAAAGGCTTATATTGTTAAATATTTTGTGTGCATTTCAATTCGTTACAATTGAGCGCTTTTTCTAAATATTTTATTCTGAGTACCAGATAATTAAATGATACATATAGTAAATTATCTTGGACATATTTCATGCTGAAGCATTTCCTTGAAAATAAATGATATTTTCGTCAAAAAATATTTGAATTTGATTTTACCCTAAATATTGAAACCCTGACTCGACTAAAACCTAATCATGGTCATAAAATGCTAAATATAAACACATCCCAATTAGGAGGATTTTCAAACGAAACTGCAATTAGTTGTAATACGTAATGATGTGGTCTGGTACAGTTTGACCGCGAGCTCACATCAATTGTATAAAGTTGTATTGCGAAAGTCAGGTATTCAAAGTAAATGTATCGCTCACTTGTGAACCCCGAATATACCTGAAATGAAAGCCATTCACAAGTTTCCAACGTTATTCTAAATCGGGAAAAGGGATTTGATCAATTATTGCTGTGTTTATTTGTTAGAAAACTGTAAAGACTTTAGGATCTCTTCATTTTATAAAACGAACTCCACCGCCGAGTCTGAACTTACTGAACGGATTTTCACGGGATTTGCCAATAGGTAGAGGAATTTATAAAAGGGTCAAGAATGAACATTCTTGACCAGAACTTTTTTGTTCCAGACTTCAGAAAAAATAATTCAATATCCACCTGTACAAGTATGCCAAATACGAGTTATATTAATCAAGAAATCATTATTTAAAAAATCTCGTGTTTTAGGAACATAAATTCTACCTCACTCCATCGAAATCACTTCCAAACGCCCAATAAATAAAGGAACAACTTCATTACTCTTGTCTCAAATACATTTTGTTAATGTTAAGGTCCCTGATTGGCCCGTAACGATACCAACCATTAACAAAATGAACCGAGTGAGTTGCTAATCGCACTTAAGTGCTAAGAAATCATTTGTTACACCGCCCTTTGGATTATGAACTGTTTTCCTTAAGGTAAAGGCTCTCGTCACGGTAAAGGTTGAGATTAAGGCCAAAAGGTCATGTAGACCCAAAGCCAAAATTCAACTTCTGATCTTTCAAAAATTAGGGTCTTAATAAGTGAAGTTGCGAATTTTTGAAGAAAATAGATCTAGAATAGCCTAAACCCTTTTTGGCTTTTGGAGGCAAACATTAGGGTCATGAAAGAATAACGTAATCGGTAATTCAAAGGGCGATATAGTTTAGCTTAGGGTGGTATAGTTTTTCTAAGCTAAGGGCAAAAACTTGGCATAATATTTCTCTGACATGGGGAATATAGTTTAGTACAGAATTGATATATATGCATGGATATTATTTCATGAACTCAGTATTGCATACGATTCCTTCTATACATCTCTATCAGCTGTCATCTACATATGTGAGTTATCTCTAGAATGATCGTCTTGCATACAATCCATCAATTGTTACTTGATCTTTCTTGTGTACTGAGTGTCAATTCTTCACATGATTTTGAGGTTTTGAACCTCAAAACAAACAACAACAAATATTTCGCACATCAAATATTTTGAAAAATGAATTCCACATTTTAAGCTTCCAATAAAATGTTTGCTCCATTAGTCCAGAATTCAGTTTTCACAACAAATATTCTTGCTTATAAAACTAAAAGATATTTTTCTAAGCCAAGGGCAAAAACTTGGCATAATATTTCTCAGACAAAATTGATTCCAAGATAGCGTGTCTATTATTATGCAAAAGAAAAATGTAAAGAATCGGAAGCCTGACCTTTTGGTTCGTTAAAAAGTAATCACGGGAACCACCCACTGGTTATAAGATTACCTTCTCGTTATTTTTAAGGTGAGAAAATGATGGATGGCTACGCTTGAGTCGTTTGTTTTAAAAGTAGCTACTAAGTTTTTATAATGATCGCCCCTTATTTGTTAGTAGTTTCTACTTAGTGAAGGTACTTAGGATATTCGACTTAATCACTCCGTCATTTAAAAATATAACAGGCTTTGTTGTAGGTTTCAAAGTTTTAACTTTATATTCGTATAACACGCACAATGTGTTACAATTCGATAATCCGCATTTATTGCTAACTATTTAGCTCACAACTTATACGTACCTAAACTACTTAAAGCACCAATATTTACATAGATTGGACTTTAAATCCCCAATAGTTAGTATTAGTAGTACTAGTCAAATCTTCAACTATTTGTATCTGAACAATAAATAAAAGATTAGGTCACAACATGGTCGCAACGTGGTCACAACTTGGTAACAACAATACAGTATTCTATCAAAAGTTTGCACATTAAATACATATTAACTACATGTAACTGCTCTAGTATTGATAGTTTATACATTTATTGTAATGTAGTATTTTCAAAATAATGTTTGTATTTATTTGATGTTGTGGTTGTTCCAAATTTTAGTCTAAAGCATTGTTTAAATTGTATTGAACAGGATTACAATTAGTTTTGAATAATTTTAATTTCATATTTTATATCATAGATGATGTTTCATCGACAAACTGTTATATTAATTATTTTTTATTTCAATTACAAATATATTTCAACTAATATGAATATCAAATATATTACACATTTTTCTTTTTTACTGAATTTTTATTCTGCCTACTATCTTACAAATCTATGTAGGTTATTAGTAGATTTCCTCAAAGCAACAAGCAGTTTCACAAACTCTTATCAGTTAGAAAGTCCTATTCGCAGTAGTACAGCTAAGTTATGTGGAACTAAGTTAAAGTGTGGATAATAAAGGACCGGCCGAGTTTTCGCGGTAAAGTTAGTAACTTTCGACGCTAGGCACAAACTACTGTGAATTACAGCCTTAGTACTAAGCCCCAAAAGCAAACGCAGAAGACTCACTATGTATAGCATTTTCACACTTGTGGATTTTATATTTGAGAGACTTTGCGAGACTGCAACCAATTGACAACTATCAGTTCTAACGTTGACTCCTCGAACCGAACGTTACGCACGACCACGTTTGCCAGTGGGAAAGAGCTCGTAATGACCATTATGTAAATAAGAATTGTTTTGCTTACGGATGGTATGGTAGATTTTTTATTAAGGCTAGACTAGGTTTTTTAAGCAAATCAATTTAATCTTGTTTAGGAACCGAGAGTAAATGTTGCTACAACTTGATCAAAACAAAAATGAATGCTGAGACACAAAATTAATGAATCATAAGTACCTACCTAATTGAATATTTAACTATAGTTCTGCCCGAACAAGACTAGATATTCTAAAAGTTTTCTGCTCAACGTCTTGAGTGAGTACTGTCATTTTTCTACAGAAATGTAGTGAGAAAAGTTTAAGGGCACCACCGAGCGAGATATTTCATTACGCAAGTGAAGCGGAATGTATTTCATTTAATACTACGTTTAGATGTTTATCCTACATAGTCTAGTCTCAGGAGAAGGCTCGAAGTTCCTTGAAGTGAGAGTAACAGGTATGAATAAAATAAAAAGTTCTGGATCTATTGCTTGTTTTTATTCTCTTACATAAATGAAACCATCGAATATTATTAACTAGCTTCCACAAAGGGTTTCACCAGCGTCCTTATAATAAGTGCGCCGCGCATACAATAAGTGGCATTTTTTAAGTTTTATAGCCTCCGCCCCCGTGTCGTTGGCGAAACGTCCCTAGTCTGATTTCATCCGGGACCTGAAGAAATTATTTACCTTTTTATGAGTCGTTATTATACCAATCATCATCATCCTCCGAGCCTTTTCCCAATCATGTTGGGGTCGGCTTCCAGTCTAACCGGATTCAGCTGAGTACCAGTGCTTTACAAGAAGCGACTGCCTATCTGACCTCCTCAACCCAGTATCCCAGGCAACCCGATACCCCTTGGTTAGACTGGTGTCAGACTTACTGGCTTCTGACTACCCGTAACGACTGCCAAGGATGTTCAATGACAGCCGGGACCTACAGTTTAACGTGCCATCCGAAACACAGCCAATGGTGTCTAAGATATACTTAGAAAGTACATACAAACTTAGAAAAGTTGCATTGGTACTTGCCTGACCTGGGATCGAACCCGCGCCCTCGTACTTGAGGTTGGTCCTTTACCCACTAGGCCACCACGACTCTTATTATACCAATCAATACTTCCATATACTATGTAGTATAATAAGAAAGAAACATTTTTTTTATTTGTTTGTTTGTACCCAGAAGGCCCCTCTAACTACTGAACCGCTTTTGAAAAATATTTCACTGTTGGAAAGCTACACTATCCTCGAGTAACATAGGATCGAATTTGGCCCGAAATGGTTCGTGTAATATAACCCACGGCCGGTGTGTCGCTTTTTTTGCTCGAACTTGGCGGACACACTGCCGTGTGTCTAGATATGTTTTGTCCGGGTACTTGAAGAAGTTCGCGAAGAACGCGGCCGTTAGTCTCTGATCATAATAACTTATGTTTTATGTTAATTATCACACACAACACTATGTAATCAAATAATAAGTGTTTACGCTCTGGCTGAATTAACAACGGAACGGCTAATTAGTATTGCGGTTTTGCTAATAACACAACAGTAATTATGTAGTCCATTTGTAAGTATGGGTTTAGTTCATATCAATTCATTATGGTACGACTGCACACATACATAAAAATACTAAGAACGGTACTATAATAAAGGTTAAAGGTGGATTTCAATAACCTATCTATGGATTTACTTAAAAGATTGAATTGGGTGGAATTTTACATTGTATAGGACTTATGTTAATATACTGCAGATGGGTAAGTTATTGAAAACCGCAGTAAATCGTGTTAATAAAACATGTATTGAAGAACGATTTCGTAGTTCAATGTAAAATAATCATTTGACAGGGTGCGTTCAAAACAGTTTTCTCAGACTGTAAAACCTACATGTTAATCATCATATCAGCCTATTACCGCCCACTGCTAAACGCAGGTAGACACCCACTTAGTAAGTAGTAATTAAAGTGCTATTGACAAGAACAGCAAACAATTATCAGTATATTCTAGAAAAATCCTTGGAAGTTACCAACTGTAAATTTATAAGCACTCGCAAACGATTGGGGTTAAGCCTTTGAACTTTATTTTAATCAAAATGTTCATTGTTTGTCTTAAGTAAAGCCCCAGTTATTAACCTATAGATACGAACATTCACAATTGCTTTCTGAAAAACGGAAAGTTTCTATTTTGTTTGGGCTTTTGAAGTTATAATAATCGAATATTGTGTAAGTTTAATAGGTCAACGTGTTTATAAATTATTGGAAAATTGTTAATGTTTGTGTACATAAGATTAATTTAACTAAAATTATAAATTCGTACGGCTAAATAACAGCCGCACGTGTCGATCAATCATAAGGTTAAGCAACGCTTGGCGCGGTCGATCCGTGGATGGGTGATCATCATGATATGGTAGCTACCCGATATTCACAAACTGAAATATAATTGTATTTCAGTATACATAACCAGTATTGTATTACCACTTGTGTCGGTAACAAGTTTACCCACAAACCCTTCCTAAGTTTGAACCTCGGTCCCCATGTAAATGAATTGTAATAGGACGTGATATGTTACAGGCAACTGAAACTGTAAAGAACAAGTGTGTATTTGTTTACTTAAATAACAATTAAGTTATAAATTAAAGGGTTAACATAATTAACTTACTTACTTCTAATTAATACTCCTGTGAAATTAATATGGCAATGTAAATCTGACTGGTCATTAATTTTGTGTACAGTAGTGGTAGCTGAACATAGAAATAGGTTCTAAATGTTTTATGATGAACACAGCATATACATAGAAGGAAACACAGCTTTTACTACATAAACATCAGAATTTTGTTCAAATAAACTGTAGGAATAACGAAAAACATTAACTATGATCATTCATACATCACATAGGTACTTTTTTTATAGCAAACCTCAAAAATTGGCGTACCTTTTTTCGAGACGACACGGAAGCTCCTAGCTCCCTAACTACATAATTAAAGTTCCTCAGTAAATCCGTACATAAATCACGTTTGATCTAAGGACCGAGCGTCTGGCAGCGTAATATAAGTTGTTCTTCTGATGAAGGAGAAATATTCATACATATTATATTAGGAGAGGTCGGGAAAGTACTCGTTCCGGGAAATGACGAGTCTTTTGCTTGGTGTGGCTGTGCTTTATTCTCTTGATAAAATGCACGTGGATAATGTGGAATTATAAGTTTCTTCAGTTTTGGCTCCGAAACTACTGAAAACGATTCCAAATATTCTTTCACTGTTAGAAGCTTCACTATTGTCGGATTGGAATATAGGCTACCTACATTTTATCGGGGTAAAAGAATTAGTTTCCACGAAACTTGAGTGAAACCACGGGAAACAACTATACATATATAGTATTTATTTATGTAGTACATAGTAGTATTACATGGGAAGTTGGTATGTTGGGGTCCAAAGACGCAAAAAAAACACAGGACAAGTTTTTGGGTTCACGTAAAACTTTTTCGGAGTTAATAAGGAAATTGACAGTTGTTTGTTTTCCTTGTTTTGATGGATTTGTGAGTAGTGGACCATGGAGGACGGAAGGCTAGGCAGGGACTTTAAGTTAATTACTTTTATTATGGTCTTGAATGAAAATATTTGGAGCTAAAGAATAAAGGATTTCGTATTAAGACTAAAAGGAAGGACAGAAAAAGATGAAGGCAATGAGACGGAAATAACTTGTAATTTCTCGAAATTATCTTTGGCACACAAAAATACCGGAGTATTGAAACTTTAATATAATAACTAACTTCAGCCAACAGTCTTACCCCCTTCTCGGTGGAGTTACTTCCCAAACCCAAATAAAAAGTAGTCTATATGTATATTATTCTGAATATCTGCCAAGTAGGAACAAACAAACTTTCTCGTTTCTTATATTAGAAGGATAGTTTTATATTTCCTTCTTATAGCTAAATCCATAAGCATGCTAACTAATCACGTAATAATCATCTCTATTACTCACGAGATACAGTTGATTTACAACTAAACATACTGCGTCAACTTAGACCATTATTATTGAAGATAAGATGCGGTACAGCCATAGAACCCATCTTGTGGTAAATTAACCAGATATGGGACACCTTGGGTCTGATTTAGTATTGGGAATTATAAACTTATTGATGATCAATACAAGGTCATCTGACTGTGCAGAGTATTCCTACTATTTAGACTTGGATATCTTAATCCTTTGATTAAATTAAATGCGATATTTACATATATTAATATTATAGAGCAAAAGGGTTTGTTTGCTGCCTTTTTAACTCACTATCCTCGTGAGCTACTGGTCCGATAAAAAAAAAAAACATTTTGTACTAGATAGACCATTTATCGAGTACCTAATCTATGGATTACTTTTAATCCGGATTCGTAAAAAAAAATCATGTTATACTGGTGAAACTGCTGGCGGAAGCTATTAGCTATTAGCTAATAGCTATTAGCTAATAGCTATTAAATATAAGTTTATTATCACGTCAATATTTATACATTCGACACACATTTACGTTAACAATTCAATTCCATTGCATTGTTATTCCATATCAAAAGACAAACAGTGTTTTAGTGCGAACGAGCGACTGCGGAACAAAAGATCCATAGAGTTGTCTCGTCAAAGGAAGACGGTTCTATGCAACATACCTAGAGTGAACAATACACGACGGTGTGAGTGACTTTCAAATCATTTTTAGAGCACCAGGCAACTGGCCTTGGTTTTGTAAGCGATTTGATTAAAATGTTGATTGGAAGAAACTACTATCGGCACAATGAATTTGGAATCCACATGTTAAATATCGAGAACGTCGTGAGCTGCGTCAAGATATTTAAGTTATTTTTCAACCTATTATCATTACTATTTGTTGAGGCCCAAAATCACAGACTACATAAACGTGAGCTTTTCTTAAGAAAACTGTTTACCTTGAAAATTGAACGTAAAAAGTAGTGAAGAGCTTTAGTATATAAACTAGAAACTAACCAAGAAGTTCCATACATTCGGTAAGAATTTCAAAGCCACAAAGAACACTTAAATTAACTGCAATCTTTTGCACCTAAAACAAACTGATTCCACATGCCTTCCAAACAAAACCCAAGCTCCACAAATCATAACCTCAGCTAACGCATTTGAAATTCAACTAGCAACTGGCCACTAATTGCGTTACAAGTACAAACAATGCTTTCGATTGGCGAGTAAATACTGAATCTGAATTGTGATCATGATTGCAACCTGATGCGATGAACGGGCTATTTAGCGAATCATGATAGATCATGGAGAATAAAATAACTAGCGGAGGTGCCATATCAGAAAATCTCCTAAGAAAGTAGCGCGCCAAAATGCGAGGGAACGTTACTGTTATCATTAAGGCTCTCAAAATTACATGCCTTCTTTGGATCCGAGAATTTTATGTAATACCAAAAATCGTTGGCAGATGTCTCGTGAGCAACCGAATGCCTGGTCAGTTCACTCGTAACTGATAATTTTGGTCATGCTCACCGTAAGTTTTTGACCTATAAGAAGGCGCCTGACCTACCTGCATTATGGCATCTTTGCTCATCTATCCCTATTCCATATGATAGACCAATAATACATTGTTAGGCCAGAGTACACCAACGTTATAAACGTCAGTTTTCTAAAACAACTGTTTACTATGAATTTCATGATAAATTTTCAATGTAAGCAATCGTTTTAACAAAATCGGACATTTATGTTGTCAGCGCACATAGGCCTTAGTAAGCAGTGGAGAAACTGTGTTTCGGCTTCAATAGAGCTGATTTCGTATGTCAACAAAGGCCGATAAAAAAGAACTATGAAAAACAGTGCTCGTCAAATGACTTCGTTGCTCCGAAGTTAGACATTTGATTCGTTGTAGTACTGTTTTGTTTAGGATTAGTTCAACACTATCGTGAAAATACTAGTTGCCAACTTCTGTACGAAAAAGTTGATACAAATGTTTGATTTGGTGTTTTCATTTACAAAAATAATGTCCCTTTGAAATGTAAGATCTGGAATCGGACGTAACATTAAATATGAAACAGCAGTGACTTTTATTAGGCACGAGCCTTTTTGCTTAAAATAAAACAGAAAGGAAAGAGCGAAAACAACACTAACTTGATATCTTTGTAAATTCAAACCGGGCCTTACGCGGTGTCCTGCGTGAGCGACGAACGCGACGCGACGCGACGCTGCGAACGCGACGAACGCGATCAACTCAAAGGAATTCCCTACATGCGGCCTATGTGACAGTCTGCGGCGAGACGCGACGTAACGCGTACTTGTTTTGAGGGCGACCAGACGCGACACCGCGAACTATTCAGAAGCGTTGATTGTTGTGGGACAAAAAAAACATAAATATTAAAGAAATCGTTTATTAGTACAAACAAGTTGGAAGATTGTTGCTGTCTGTACTTTAAATATGAACTTTCAAGCAAAATTGTAACACAACTTCTCCATGATTTGAGAAGTAATGACCAAAATCACGTAGGACATCTGTCGCGTATAGCATCGCGTCGCATTACGTCGCGTCGTGTTGCGTCGCGTCGCGTCGCGTTCGTCGCTCACGCAGGACACCGCGTTAGTCATAAAAGCAACTAGTCAGTTATTCTCAAAGCGTTAGAGTACCTCACCGCAGACTAAATAGTCGGCCGACAGTTGACGAGAAACTTCAATTTTTTTTTAATATAAAACTAAATTTATTAATAAATCCCCGATATTGTGTAATGTGCGGCAGTGTTTGGCAGTACTTAAACAGATTCCGAACGCAGGTCGGCTGGAGCAAAGACAATCGGGGAGCAAAGACAGGTGGGGTTTCACGGGCGGGGGGGACCTTGGGTGCGAGTGTGGGGCTGCTGTGCAGACCATGTCCCACCTCATCGCACTGTCCACTGTCCACTGTGCCCAGAAACTTGCTCGTGGGAGGACCTAATGAGCGCATCCGGCCGTGCTCTCGCTGTGGCGCCTGGGCTGACAAAGTGTGGTCTCACTATAAGACATGTCATCGACACGAAAGAAGAAGAATGTAATGTGCGTACTACCATTCATCTTCATACTGACTTATGAGCCCAAACTATCGGCCGACTAAAAGTGTGCAGTGTATTCTTACTCATAAAAGCAAGTAGTCAGTTATTCTCAAAGCGTAAAGTAATAAAAACTATGACGTCATCGTGTGAGCCGCGCTTTGTTCCATCAGGGAAGAAAATCACGAACTTCTGAGAGCTGCCTGTCTGAATCTATTCAGAAACTTGATATAGATACCTATCTAGCTAGTTCTTATGAAGTTATGTAATACCTTGGATTCTGGAAACAGTTTGTGATTTCTTGCTACCTATTTATATGTATAAATTGATTGTGTTATCAGACGTGTCCTTTTGTTTGTACCTTTGTAATTCTAAATTGACTTTTGACTAAATATATAATTTTCGCCATTCGAAAGAACACAGTTTTTGACGAGACCAGTATAGGCTAAGCTTCTGCTCCAGTACGCCCTTTTTAGGGTTCCGTACCCAAAGGGTAAAACGGGAACCTATTTTTTTCGCTCCTCTGTCCGTCCGTCCGTCCGTCCGTCCGTCCGCCCGTCCGTCCGTCCGTCCGTCTGTCACCAGGCTGTATCTCATGAACCGCGATAGTTAGAGAGCTGAAATTTTCACAGATGATTGTTGCCGCAATAACAACAAATACTGAAAAACTAGAATCCCACCAAAAACATTAAATGTAAAAAAAAGCCAATCCTCTACGCAATTCCTCCACCGTAAAAAGTTTTGAGATCGCATAGAAGCCAAGTCCTGTTCTACTTTATTTGTAATAACAAATCAATATTTTGTGACTATATCAATAGTTTCGTTCACTTTACAATAATATTGACTTGGCCATGAGCACAATAAACTGCAAATATAATACAGCATATCTTGGAGAGGTGAAAGTCAAACATGAAGTTTAATATCACAGAATTAAATACTTTTAGTTTATTCAATTGTTACTAAATGACCGACAGTCAGTTTCATCCAACATCAATGAACTGCACATGTACTATGGCGCATGTTTAGTCCATGGTGATCTCAAATTCCAATCAGTCCATAATCAGTCCAATCGTAAAATCATGTCCATATAGAATTTATCAACGCACATTATTTCAAGGAGCGACTTTTAACTTGTGCTCATGGCCAAGACAGTATTATTGTAATGTGAACAAAACTATTGATATAGTCACAAAATATTGATTTATTATTACAAATAAAGTAGAACAGGACTTGGCTTCTATGCGATCTCAAAACTTTTTACGGTGGAGGAATTGCGTAGAGGATTGGCTTTTTTTTACATTTAATGTTTTTGGTGGGATCTAATTTATTTTTTGTAGGTCTCTTTCTTCTCTAAGTATATAACAAATTAAATTAACTTACATGCAACTAACTAAATATGTACACCTAAAGTAGCACGTAAACAATATTTTTTTAACCTAAAAAAAATCGAAATTGTCGAATTTTTTAATCGAATAGCTTTTAGAATAAAAGAGATTTATTTCAGAGGTAGATGACGCTATCACATGAAATTATTTGTTTTTTTTTTAAGTACTACTTATGCTAAGCTATGTAACGAAACCATAGCGCGATTTAGACCAGGACAACGCCATCTATCGAGCGAGCATGCAGTGTTTATCGCACTGCATTAATATGAAAGATTTTATCATTATTCATTTCATTTAAACCTTTTTTATTCATATGTTGTATATTTAATACATAATAACAATATACCACTACGTAACAATAAAACAAATAGTAACATTTTGTACATAAATAAATAACAAAGCTATCAATGCAGTCAAAATTCATACACAATGTTCTTGAAAAACCGCAAATATAAATTTGTTTCCTATTTTTTTATTAAGTTTTAAGGTTTTTATAATTTTCCCTTTATATGTAGCTAATAACCTACCTTGGTGCCAAATTTGAAGGTTCTAAGTTTGCTAGAAGTACCTTAGACTTTTGATGATCGGTCAGTGAGTCAGTGACAAAATGGTGTAACTTTGATCGCTCATAACTGGTAAACTATTTATTCAAATGTCTTGTAATTTTGAGACTGAGCTTGTTCTAATACTTACTCTTGGTCATCGAAAACCTAAACTCCTAGCTTTGTTCACATGGAAGATACAGGGGACTGAAATAGCCGCGAAACGCTTCGAGAAAAGATGGTACGGCCGTGCCCGCTTTGCTCGAGTCTTGGCTGGGGCACTGCCGTGCCCTCAGATTAAACAAATATTTTGGGGGGCTCCCATACAACAAACGTGATTTTTTGTCCGTTTTATAAATCGGTACGGAACCCTTCGTGCGCGAGTCCGACTCGCACTTGGCCGGTTTTTCTTTTAAGATTTGGGCGTAAGCACGGTTTTTGATTTATATACCAACATTTATTTTTTAGCTTGTAATAACTTAGTGCCAGATTTTTATTTTCCTTTCATTCAACATTCTTGTGTGCGTGGAATTTGGTTTGCCGTCATGACTTTTGTAGGTATACCGATGCACCAAAATCAGAACTCACACTCAAATACATCCATTCGTATTAACTTAACACCCTCACTGCAGTCATTCATGCACTTAAAAGCCGATTGACACCCTCGTAAACCTCGGTTAGCTAACAGAAACATGAGGCTAAGGCAATGTTGTGCCTCGGTATTTATAAGGCCCAGACTACACCAATACAGAGCGAAGCGGAGATATTTTAAAATCACCAACAGCATTTCTCCGTTTATGGGCGAATATTACACAGTGGGAGGAATAAAAGACAATTGAATAACGAAATTCTACAGGCTATTTAAATCTTCTCTGAGCTTTGTTCGTCTCCATTTTAGTGGATTCTAAGCCTAAGTGACGTCCGGCCTCTTGGATGTACGTTCGTAATATCTGAGCCTCTAATGTTAGCCTTTAGACGTCTTGTGGCGAATAACCTTAGCTAAAAGCCGTATAGGGTTTAACGTTAGCGTATTTAAGATAGAGCCTGCAAAGTGTGTTTCAAATTACGCTCGTGTGTTGTGAACAATAGGGAGCGAATTTTAATAGTTGTAGTGTTGATGTTTAAAATAATCATATTTTATGTCACTGATCTTACATAAAAAAATACGTGTGGCACTCGGGGACTGCCGCGGTAAAGCTATTGCATAGCATTCTGTATCAACTTATGCAATTATAATTATTTATTTTTTATTTTTATTTTTTATTTTATTCATACAGTATTTCTTTTTCTTTGATATTAATTCAAGTTACACTTTTTGAGCGTGGTGACCGATAGGAAAACCAATTTTTCTTTTATTAAATAAATAAATAATAAATGCACTTTGTTCATTCATATTCAAAACACTTTATACACAAATTTTACAAGTACAGCCGTTCACTGTTGTAGATAAATATTTATACACCTATATACTTTCTCACAAACAGCTGATTATGTATTTGTCCGATTTCGGAGCAGCTCGTCTCGATTCGGGCGAGTTCCGTAAAGTCGTACAATACGTCTAATCGCACGACACACAGCGCCGTGTCGAAGATTGCCGAACTGACACGACGTTAGACGATAGCCATACCTCCGTGCCCGTCGGAGTGGGGAGCGTGAGGTTTTTTCGTTACGGAATTTCTGGATTTGGTCCCCGCGCTCAAGGCCTGCGATAGAAGCTATGCAATAGCTTAAAATTCTTGGTTTATTTAAAGTGAGAATTTTATGAGTATGCTGTTTGTGGTGGCTAGAAAACGTACCTAATGATAAACTTCATTTCTAATTTTAAAAAACGTTGCTTATTCGTCATCAAATCTAAATCAAATGTATACTGTACATATATACTAATCGTTATGTGTGTCAAGTTTTGTTATATAAACAGTGCCATCCTATTGTTCAATACTCAGATAATAATATAATCTGTCGGTCGCATTTATGAGTCCCACGGGAAATTAATGGGTAGCAAGGTCACGAGGCTAAGGTTGATGCCCCTTAGAGAATGTTGGAAAGTTACAAAAAGGAAACTAAAGTTGTTTTATAGGTACTAACAGCTGTAGTTACATAGTGGGGACACGATGCGTTGCGGAGCCGCACCGAGGACATTTCACTGTAGGTATTCCGCCGACACGGGAAGTGCAGTGTCGCAAACCTCAGGCTTCTCCATTGGCGTGCACAAGCGGTGCAGTGCCGCAACGTTGGTTCATCGATGTCGGTAAACTTAGCAGATTATTGTCTAGAAGAACTTTTTTGTATGAGCTCTTATCAGGTGCAGATGAGTTCTATAGTGCCTGAAAATTTTACAGGTGAGGCTCCATAAGCATTTTGTAACAAACATACTCTTCAGCTTGCTAATTCTTACTAATGTTAGGGTGCGTCCACATCTGGCGAATGCGCCGCGAATGCGCAGCACGCGAGCCGATCGCGAGCTGTCCGCGAGCTGCGCGCGTGCAGTCACTGCAATAGTTCGGTGCGCCTCTTTAGCGCAACTCACGCAAGGCTCGTATAGAGCGCGCGAGCGGCGCGCGATCTGCGCGCCATCAGTTCTCGCCCTTACAGTTCCGTATATCGGCTCAGTACTATCGAAGATGGCAGACGTCGCGCGCCGCCTGCGCGCCGCTCGCGTGCGGCGCTTAGGTCGCGCGCGAACTGCGCGCGGGCGGCGCAGAAGCGGCGCACGAACAAAAATGCACGCGCGCAGCTCGCGGACAGCTCGCGATCGGCTCGCGTGCTGCGCATTCGCGGCGCATTCGCCAGATGTGGACGCACCCTTATAAATGCGAAAGTAGCTCTGTCTGTGTATTACACTTTCTCGCCAAAACTACCGAACTTATTTGAACAAAAGATACATAGATAAAGGCTTTAAAATCGCCAGGAAAAACTAGTACCTATTAGTAGACCTAAACTTTCACAGAAATTGAGGAAAATAATGTTTTCATAATACATAGTTTGATGAACTTGCTTACAAATATTTGCATAGCACACCTGCAATAACACCTGCCCAACTTAATAAAACTTGCTGAGGAAACTTGTTGAGCATATTCAGTTATATCCAGTTACAATGTTCCAAAGCTTAAACAATTATCGAAATGTTTGCTCGACTGTTATATCCAAATAGTTGTTGATGCAACAATTCTGTAAGTTTGTTATAAAATTAGATATATGTTATGTTAAGGAGACACTTCTGAAGATTGATTTATTTATGAGTAAGAGGTATTTATGCGTGAGTTATATTGGATGTATATTCGTTACTCTTTCATAGAAAAACTAGTGGATTGATTTCATGATTTTTTAAAAACGAACCCAACTAATAGCCCACACGCTGGTTTCCTAGAAATACAGGGAAACTGATCTGTCGTTTATCAAAGCAAAATCGATATTTTTTTATTTAGTAACAGTATGTAACTAACGATTCATTAAACGTAATTTTATTCAGCTACAACTGAGCATATTACCTACTAATACCTACATAAAATTACGCATTCGATTTTCAAAAAGGGTTCTTACAAAATCTATCTATATATATATAAAAATGAAACCCGCTTTCCGTTGTCACGACATAACATGAAAACGGCTTGACCGATTTGGCTGAAAATTATAGGGGAGGTAACTTAGACCCGGAAGAAGGTTTTAGGGTAGTTTTGTCACCATCCGGCTCCGGGACGCGGGTGAAACCGCGGGCAAAAGCTAGTAATTGAATATTAAAATTAAGAGGTGATCTTATAAAGCTTCGTCAATAGTAACGTCCCAATAAACAGTTACTTCTTACATTAGAAATGCTACATACAAACACACGTAACAATTTATCCGAACCCATGTCTAAATCGAGGCATCAGTCGATAGATCCCTCTTTGTATGGGAGGCTATGCCCGTTTTCACCAACAACCTCTTACCGTTTCCCTATCTAAATGCTACTTTTAATAAGGACCCCTCCCAATTTGACACCTACCTAAATTCATTTTCACCACACTTGTACATGGATCCCTTAAGTGAGTGACAGATTACTAGTTCTACAAACGATAATGCAAAGTCGATATTTTATCGATAAAATGATTTTTCTGTACTTCTTAAGAAATAAACGTCTATCGAGTATATATTACTAAAGCCTGTGAGTTTTTTTTCTTGTGATGTTATTTTAATTTAACTTAAACTACATTACGCTATGTTTTATGCAATAAAACAGTAAAGAGGTTTTCTATAGGTGAATTTTTACCTATGTCATTCGCGCGTTTGTCAAATTGACTGACGTGTATGTGTACATAGAGTGAGGTTATATAATTTTGGCTTTATTATTGTTGAATAGATAAGTTTATTTTGGCAGAGAAGAGAAAACGAGGATAAACCTTTCTTGCAGAAGAAAAAGACAAGCTAGTGAAATTGCTGACGTCTCATAGAGACACAATATTAAACAAAAAACGGATGGGACCACGAACGAAGCCAAAAACAAAGCTTGGATCCAGTCACAAATAGTTTTAATGCGATAGGAACCGTTTACAGGTAAATGTGAATAATATCTGTGTATAATAATATAAGATATTGCCGTTCAACTGTGTTCCTTGTTTTACTGTCGGCTTCATTGTATTTTGTTCTCCATGAGTTGATGGATTTAAGTGTGGGGCTAAAATTATAGATTTATTATATTTATTTAGTTTCAGGTGGTGCGAGAAATTGGAAAGACGTGTAAAAACATGCTGCGCCCAGCCCACCTCAAATTGAATTGGTGCAGGAGGATGATGATAATGTTTGGTACATCATATGAGGACTAATATTAAAATATTTGTTTACTATCTTTGTTTTAATTTACATAATTTATTATGTTCAATGTTAGCCTACTTCTTACCTCCAGAGGGTATCCCCTATCACCTAGGAGATGGGCTCCTCCATATTCACCATTTTCGAATCATTGGTATCTACTGCAGTATTTAAGGCCTATTCAAACCTGAGCGATATTCGCTGCCGCTGTGGGTAGAGGTAGATACCGCGCGGGTTTCGCTCAGGTATTTAGTATCAAGTATAGTTACCGGCACGGATATTGAGCTCTCGGCGGAAGAGTGGGGATTGCTTTGCGCACTGTACATAAGGCAATAAACCAATAAATGGCTTCTGCGCAGGTGAAGGTCAGGGCTCAATATCCGTGCCGATAACTATACCGCGGCTAGAGCGACCTGAGCGATATTCACTGCCGCTGTGGGTAGAAGTACATACCGCGCGGCAGCAGCGGCATACATCCCGAACATCAACAGTAATATTATCCATAGCATACCCACTGGGTTTTCTCTGTCGCAGGTGGTAGCGAATACCGCTTAGGTCTGAACAGTCATATTACCGCATACCCACAGGGTTTTCTCTGCCGTAGACGGTAGCGAATACCGCTTAGGTCTGAATAGGCCTATAGTTGTCCCGGCCACCGCGAAACTACATCAGTGATTACCAGATTTGCATCTGTTATGGTCTGTATATTTATAGACATGCAGGACTTCCTATTTTTGAATAATTCAGCGACATCACGACCTAGCAAGTGCATTCATAGCAAGAGATAACCTATAATCTATATCTATACTAATATTATAAAGAGGAAAACTTTGTTTGTTTGGTTGTAATGGATAAACTCAAAATCTACGGGACCGATTTTAAATATTCTTTCACCATTAGAAAGCTATATTATCTGCGAGTAACATAGGCTATATTTTATCCCGGTGCGGGCAGTAGCTCCCACGGGACGCGGGTGAAACCGCGGGAAAACGGCTAGTCTTATAAAAAAGTCATGATCATCGTACTTATTTCTCAGTCATCTGCTCTTTCACGTAAGATAGGTACGTGGTCTTCTAATGATTATTATTTTACATATCCACAACCTCCACAGCTTCTAAACTTTCTAAAAGTTTACGTTTCATTTTTTTTTGTTTTTTTTTTGCTTTTTAAACATGGTATTTTTGGTGTTACATAACATATAAAGGTACATTTCACTATCCATCGCCAGAAACGGTTCAAAATATGTTTGTATTCTGTAATGATAATGATAGGGGTTGTTTAAGCAGGCATCAATCGGGCCCCCAAGTTTAAGCGAAATTTTAAGGTTATAATTGACACCTAGACTTTGGTGAAAATGAAATTCTTATTAAGTGTTCCGTAAATGCTCCCTAAATTTAGGTATTCGTTGGTGAAAACGGGCATTAAACCATAAGTGTTGTTTAAGGGAAATGGGATTGTGATGCTCTATCCTGATAAGCTACATATATTACTGTAATGCTTTACTATGTAGGTATGTATGTATAATAACTATTGTCCTGTAAGTATGTTCTGTTTGAAATACTAATAATGTTTGTACTCAATTCGAAAAGTAAATCTTTGTATAGCTGTGAAATGTATAAAGTGTGGAGAATTGGAGAGCGTTAATCTATAAAAGTGGTTCCCTACAGTTTCATCCCAGCCCAAGAGAACCTATAGGATAGCCTATGACCTTTATCAGGGTTAAGACTACATATATGCCCATTTTTATCAGGTCAGTAGTAGGTGAAAGTATTAGAGTGAAGCCCTATGGACTGCAGAGTTAATTTTGCATTTATGATTAGGATCTAATTAACTTGAGTATTTTATAATCCATTAATATAGTAGCCAGTAAATTTTTAAGCCCCTATTTCATTGCTATTGTTGAAGAGGACCTAGCCTAAGCGTTGCTTTTACTATCTCAAATTCAAGAGGTCCATAAACATGGAAGGAACGCTTTATTTATCTTTTGAGTATGCTGAAACCAAGGACCTACTGAGCTATAAAACTTTTACTATCCATTCTAGAACCATCTGTTTAATCATAGATAAGCTCTTCCAGGGTTTTATACTCAATTCAATAATCCGAAAAATATTATTTTATTTTTACTACCTGAGTAAGGAAATACATAAAATATTTTTTCGGCCATAAAAATGTTATGTCAATGATGGCCATAAAAGTTGACGCTAGTTTTATTCTGACCTCAACCTTAAAAATTCGAAATTTGAGATGCTGCTTAAGCAAGATAAATCATTCGTGGTCCTTCGTACCAAATACATTTGCATTTTCTTTTGTTATTAATCATATTTAACATTAATCAAAGCATTGTTTAATATTTATCTACAAACAGTTCTTATGCGTGTGGCTATTTACATACAATTTATCAAACCAAACACAAACGGGCCGCTATTTTAACAAGAAAACCCAAAAACAGTTGAAGTTTAACAAAAGACGATTCTGCCAAATGATTTCAAAGGTAACGTGGTATGTGGAGAAATTACCTCTATTTTAAAATGATTTTATTATTCCAAAAAGTTTCAGGTTTAAAATGTTTTTGTTTAAAATCAAAAATATAGGTACACTTGTCTCATCATTGAAACCTTTCACAGATGGTAAATTATTGCGCTCCAATGCAACATTCGGGGTTGTTAACGAAAGATCTAGAAGATAAAAATAGTATAGTTTTATACTATAGAATAAGCAGTTCATCATCATCCATCCTCCGAGCCTTTTCCCAACTATGTTGGGGTCGGCTTCCAGTCCAAGAGGATTCAGCTGAGTACCAGTGTTTTATAGAATAAGGATAAGTGTTAAGTATATAGAATAAGCAATCAACATTTGATTAAAACGCAACGTTATATCAATCAATCTTTACGTAAAAAATCTAGTTAGGTACTAGTTTATTTTCTCAGGCATAACATAAAGCCTTTTACGACAAGAAAACTTGTTACTAAATTACGACTCAGTTTTGTTTTTATCTTTGCTCGCCTATAAATAAATCTTGTGAAAGTAGAAAGTTATATATTTGTACAAGTTCTTATCATGTCATGTATTCGTGGTTTTGTTTTGACTTTAATAAATAACCAGTCGAAATGCTTAATTTTATTTTAATATGTAGTATTATAAAAAAGTTTTGACAATTAGCTGAAAAAAACATATTTAAAATCTTATTTATATCCATAAGTAACTAGCCTCCACTCGCAATTTTCTTGAACTTATGAAAAAATTAGTAAGTTAAAGAGCTGAAAAAGTAGCCTCGCTGTTCAATGGGCAAGATATTTAAAACTAAAAGAGAATTTGTAAAATTAAATAAGTAAAATGAAAAAACAAAAACAAGAAAATATCTAAAAGCAATAAATTACTTATACGAAACAAAACTGTTTACTTTGCTTGACCGCCTAAAAAGTAGGTACATAACTGTAATAAATTTTGAAGTTGTTGTTTTCAACCAATCCAATGAGACTCAATAGCAGGGTGATATATTAATCCTCTTTGTTTCACTTTAAGAAATGTAGGTACTTTTGTAATAAATAAATAAAATATCCATGTAAATACCTAGGTACGAGACATAGTAAACCTATATATTTTTCAGTCTATTTTTCCAATTAGTCTGTTTTTGCAAAATCGTCATCATCATCTCCCGCGCCTTTTCCCAGCTATGTTGGTTTGTTCCCACTAGTTCTACTGCTTAGTTCTACCGTAGAACTAATAGAAAATTTTCCCACTAGTTCTACTATATGAGATGTAACAAAATAGTAGAACTAGTGGGAATTATGGTTTTTATTGGTATTCCCACTAGTTCCACTGAACATTGGCAGTAGAACTAATGGGACATAATTTTGTTCTACTAGACAGAAGAAGTACAGTCGACGGCCGGGGTTGGCTTCCAGTCTAACCGGATGCAGCTGAGTACCAGTGCTTTACAAGGATCTAGCTATCTGACGCACTCAACCCAGTTACCCGGACAACCCAGTATCCCTGCGTTAGACTGGTGTCAGACTGGCTGGTTCTGCAAAATAATATTCATATATGTATGTTTATAATATGTTTAAGGTATACAAATTATGTTAAAAAATTCTCAATAAAAATTGGCCCAGTTTTTCGTGATCTATCTAAATAAATATACAATACGTGTTTGACAGAGAATAATAGGGCGCTACGGAATCAATAAACAAACAACAAAGCCTTTTCTGTGAGAAATACTGGGATATTAGCTTTCTGGCAAGGCTATTTTTATATAAGTAAAGCCTTGACTTAGTGATGAACAGTTCGAAGGCAAATTACTGTGAGTAAATAACTTTGTTTCCTTTTAGAAATTGAAAGTAAATACAAAAGCATTTTTAACTCAATCAATCTGTCACATTTCGGGTGCTAAAACCAATAGATACTTTGAAACCTACGAAATCTACAAGCCACAGCACTGTTTTGACAAAAGTGCCTTTCGAAACACAGGGGATCTCTTCATGACAAGACGCTCATCCAACCATCCAAAGACCGAGAACGCCAAGTTTTGCGTAACCTAATGATCGATTATCCCGTGCCACTATTACTTATCAACTTCATCGCAATATGTATGGAGCTAAAATATACCGGTAAAAATAATATACCACACTGGTATTGGGACCAAAAACATTGTCATCCATTCTGATTTACAAAAGGAATGTCGATATTGAAACAAAATATTGACTCAGACATGCACACAAAGATGGATGGACCACGTGATGGAGTATTGGGTTTCGTTAATCTACTTACGTAATATGAATACTAGTTTTTCGTCTTTATATTTCAGACTTCGAAAGTATTGTCCCTATGTATGTTTAACCTGCCAGACGTTTTGTTTGTGCTCGTGGTATAAAAACATGACAAAGCGGGCACAGCATTTATACCTGTACCGAAACTCACAAAATATACCTTTTTTTTAACGACGTCAAAAATCATCAAATTACCCCTCCCGCTGTGGGTTAGCAGCGGTGAGGGAGTGTCAGACTCTTACTGACTAAAAACCGTCGTGTTCCGTCATAGGCCTTTTGTGTACCAGGGCCGCGGTATCTCTTTCGAACAACCCGCAGCCCCGGCAGGCCTTGGCCCTGCTGGGCCCCGCTGGGGTTGCTGACATCTCTTTGAGGAGCGCGTGGAACAACGCGCGCCGTCGACACGGGTCTGTCGTCTAAGTAGACAGAGGGACGATGAGCCACCCGAACTCACCGTCCACAGACCCACGCCTACGGTGGCCGGGAGTCATCTCGCGACACCCGGCGCCCATGGTGTCTACCTGGTCCAGCGCGGCGGCCGGGATGAGAGGTGCGAACTCTCTGGCGTTCCGCCTCCTCCTTCTCGAGCATGACCGCTTCGCAGAAGGAGGCGACGGCATCCCATTCCCTCTCGCCCCGGACCATGGCCCACCAACCAGGGCCGGACGCGAGAGGTCGCCGCCGCCCAAAGCCTCGACGAGGACGCGGCGGTGCCCCTCCCATGCGGGGCACACCTGGACTGTGTGGTCCACCGTGTCCTCGGGGCTGTCTGAAGTTCGCATAAAAAGACCAAAAAATCTAGAAAGGACCAAAACTCGATATTAAACAAGATCGTTAGAATAACAAGATATGTTCTACCAGCTATCAAAAGAGGCCGTTAGTAAAATATTCCAGCCAATTCTATCAGACCAAATGGTACTAAATATATCCATGATATTAAATAAAAATATCACATTTCAAAGGGCCACCGCATACTCGCGATTTTCGACGAAGCTAATAGAATAAAGTAGTGCGCTATTTTCAGTTGAAACTGAATGATTAATTCAATAGGTCGCCAAGACATGCAGGTTGAGGTAACTCACTGAATATTTGAACAAAGAACACAGACTATGGTTTGGTTTTAAAATTGAATGAGAATCGTAATTGAAGACAAACTCCCTACATGAGTTAGAGGACAAAAGAGTATTGTAAACATAATTATAATGGTATTTTCTTTTTAGTTTTATAATAGTTGAAAATGTCAATGTCGTAATCTTATATATTCAATATTTTAAGTAAAAAAACTTTTTAGAATGACTTTTAATCACGTACGTAGTGAAATGTGTGCCAACACTAAAACTGATTGCATTGCCTGGTACATTGCTCTCTGTTTTTCTATCAAGTGAACTATGATAAAGAAGACATAAGATTTTATATTCATTTTATATCTATAGCGAGCGATGAAACTAAATGAGATGGGCACTTTCGAGATGAAAAAAGATGCTTTAAAAAAATATTAGATACATACTTGACGCGTGACTAAACCTCTCCTAGCCTGAATTTCACGCCTTTGCTTTGATAGTTTATTGGTAGTTTTGTATATTTAAGTACTGAAGGAATTATTTTCTTATCTATACTAATATTATAAAGCTGAAGAGTTTGTTTGTTTGTTTGTTTGTTTGAACGCGCTAATCTCAGGAACTACTGGTCTGATTTGAAAATTTCTTTCAGTGTTAGATAGCCCATTTATCGAGGAAGGCTATAGGCTACTTTTTATCCCGGTACGGGAAGAAGTTCCCACGGGATGCGGGTGAAACCGCTGGCAGAAGCTAGTTATTTATAATTAGTGGAATAATATAAAAATTACCGGAAGACGCTGGATGCAGGTCGCCTCCAACAGGTATCTGTGGAGATCTAAGGAGGAGGCCTATGTTCAGTAGTGGAAGTCCTATGGCTGAGATGATGATGATGATGATGATAAAAATTGCAAAGTTATACAAAGAAACTTATCAAAATTATGAATTAAATACTATATATAAGTAATTTTGTGGCCTCGTGATCCCTCATTTTTCCGCTAAGATCCAACACGTAGAGACCCTTTGTTAGAAGAATTTCATCTAAAGGTAATGGATCGAGTCTATTGTCGATTCTCTTTCAACACGTCTCTATCTGTACTGAGGTGTATAATCCTATAAGTACTTACACTTACTAATATTACTTTCAACTAGTGTTTTCTACCCCTAGTTTTAGACGTAACAATGGATAAAAGAAGCTTCTATAACGTATTTCTGCCGAATATCTTATGTTACTGTTACTGTTACAGCCTTTTTATCGTCCCACTGCTGGGCACAGGCCTCCTCTCACATGGAGAAGGATTGAGCATTAATCACCACGCTTGCTCAATGCGGGTTGGTGATTACTTTATAGTCCAGGTTTCCTCAAGATGTTTTCCTTCACCTTTATATCAGCCATTGGTGTCTAAGATATACTTAGAAAGTACATACAAACTTAGAAAAGTTGCATTGGTACTTGCCTGACCTGGAATCGAACCCACGCCTTCATACTCGAGAGGTTGGTTCTTTACCCACTAGGCCTTCTCTTATCTTATGTATCTTATACCTACTCCATTACAGTAGGCTCATAGCTAAAGATAAGTGTCAATCTTGACGTGACTAAATGCTGCTAAAAACAAGGTAAACACAATAACAACTGTTACCTACTTAACCAATTTAATCATTGTTTTAAGCAGTAGTTTATTAATTCAATATGTCATCCTCCGAGCCTTTTTCCCAATCATGTTGGGGTCGGCTTCCAGTCTAACCGGATTTAGCTGAGTACCAGTGCTTTACAAGAAGCGACTGCCTATCTGACCTCCTCAACCCAGTTACCCGGGCAACCCGATACCCCTTGGTTAGACTGGTGTCAGACTTACTGGCTTCTGACTACCCGTAACGACTGCCAAAGATGTTCAATGACAGCCGGGACCTACAGTTTAACGTGCCATCCGAAACACAGCCAATGGTGTCTAAGATATACTTAGAAAGTACATACAGACTTAGAAAAGTTGCATTGGTACTTGCCTGACCTGGGATCGAACCCGCGCCCTCATACTTGAGAGATTGGTCCTTTACCCACTAGGCCACCACGACTTTTTTTTTTATTTTTATTAATTCAATATGTATTTAAGCAAAAAGATTTACCAAGATTGTTTACCCTCAGCATAGTTCCTGCTCAAATGGAGTACACATTGATATCATACGTATGCCTGCTTTAAAAAAATAGCAATATGAAGCAAGCGTGCAACCGTCTCGAAGAACCAAAATGTAAAAATGTACAAGGACCAAAACGTTACGAAGCTTGCCTATTAAGCTATTTATTCAAGCGAGAAGGGATTTTTCGACGCACACACTTCAATTTGCGAAATTATTCACCTGCGATAATATCGATCAATCAATTATTGTGTTGCGACGACCGTATAAAATATAATACTCGTATATATATATATAGCGATTCCGAGATAACGATCAGTAACTGTCGTACATTGTATTTTTACGCAAATTGGTTGGTTCGCATGTTGTCTGGTGGGACAGAACCAATCAATTAGTTCGCAGTAATTATTTTAATTGTATTGTGGTGGAGACTACAATAAACGTTCATTTAGGGTCCGTTCAGATAGACCGGGTCGGAGAGCATCGGCGCGCATTTTTCTTTTCACACAGACCGGAGCCGATCGGCTGTGCGAGCACTAAAGAGCATGTAAACGGAGCCAAACGTCAAGAAAAAGTACACGATCGGAGCCGGTCGGCTCCTCTTATTATTTCACACCGAGCGCATTCGAGCATTCTCAATGACAAAAGCAGTGCGCATGCAAAAATAAACCTTACTTCAAATACTAAGTACTCAATTTTCAACGTGTTAAGAATTTGCTCTGCTTTCCGACTCGGTCTATCTGAACGGACCCTTATTGTAGACGCCAAAAAGATGTCTCTTTATGGTGATAGTGAATGTCACCACAATGGTATAAATTAATGAAACACACAAAATAGGACACATTTTATAAAAGTACTGTATTCTGCCAGCTGTTCGTAGGGACTACTTTTTGTAGGCGGATAAAAAGCCTGTAGCATCCTTCAATAAATCGACTATCTAAAGAATTTGTGAAATCGAACCAGAAGTACCTGAAATTAGATCGCTCAAGAGAACAAAGTTTCAACTCATTAACTATCCAGCTTTACTACTACCTATTAGTAGTATAGATAACTATAGCTGTTTATAGAAGCATAAATTTCCTTTTATAAATTCACATACATCACAAAGAGAACCTCCCGTATTCGTAAAACAGGCATAAATTACGTACTTCATAGTTTTTGCAGCACTATTTTGCTCGATTTTATGACATCCTGGTGATTTACGAGGGTAACAGCAAAGATAAGGTATAGCCCTTATAACGGATGGGTCATATCAAAAAGACATTATGATTTCTATGTAGTTCCCATTTCGGGGGCTTGGAGCCGCGTGTAATATTTTTCTGCTGATGTAGAACATACATAATGGAGTGACATCAAATACTGATTGGGAGAATATAGAAAAGGATTCTTGCTTATAGATCTGAGATATTTAATATTCTTCTCAATTAGTCGATAATAATATGGAGAAAACCGAAATATTTTTCTGCTAAATATAATAGGGAGTTAGGTATTTAGTGTCTGTCTATAGAATTCATTATTATGAAGCACATTAAAATAGCCTCTACGAAGAGCGTTATTAGAAGTGATGGATAAAATAATTTTATGTGATGATTCTTACGAATATGAGAGAATTTAAGATCGCAAATTGTTTTTGAAGCATATGAAATCGTTAATATGTGTAGGTACGTATTTTGGTCCTGCGATCCACATCTACATACCGTGGTTTGGTACACAATACGAATTCGTTAGAAAAATCAACTTTGCAAGTTTATTAAATTCGCATAAACATTATTAAAACATTGATAAAGCCACAGAGTGAGTACTTAAAAACTTAAATATTCAAATTGAAACTTTATGAAAGTTTGATGTTAAGAAGTTCATAATAGATCTAATTTAAATTTTTGTTCGTTTAATTAAAATTTAAGAAAACTTCTATCTTATTAAATTATTATTTCAATGGAGATATGCTTCTTTTTACTGTCAAAGGTTGTGAAAGTAAGAACTTTTGAGCAGAAGTTAAAGTGACTATAGATTTAACTATAGTTAATCATATTAAATGTTCTGTTTAGATCTCAGCGCACCCATTGAAAAAAGTTTTAATGAAACCAACAGTAAGCTTACATGTACAACTCTTAAGTCTACTCCTAGGTACAATATCATATAAACCTTTTAAGCACAGAGTTTTCTAGACCTCATTTAATCGCTTTAATTATACTTCTGTAACATATCAAAAGCGGAAAATGCTACTTAACAAAAGTATCTGCTTACTACACTAGACTCTATAAAATCTTAAAAATTCTGCTTGAAGAGGCTTAATCGCTTGCAATGAAAGAGTGAATTAAAACTACTTTCAACGTCTTTGGTTCAACGAATGAACTCCAATTATAAAATGCGTCGAGACTTTAATGCGCAGTCTTTTGTTTTAAAAAGTTTCTAACTTATGATAAAAGTATCTTGACAATTCACAAAAACAAAAAACTAACTTACTTCCTAATATGACTTCAATCAAATTGACGTCTTTCAATGCAAAACACAAAGCAATTTCAACATAATTTTCACATTCCCCCGAAAGCGGGCCATTCTTTTATTCGCCATAATAATTCATCTCAAACTTTTCCTGTCATGTTTTGTGGTAAAAAACGAGGGAAAGTGTACCTCACTCATTTTTAATTTGGACACAAAAGTTCATAAAGGAATAAGACGAACTTTAACAATATAGGGAAATTAATATTGTTGAAGTGCGTTGTTAAGTCCCTACTTAAAGGACGTGGTGTTATTTAGCCTTGATAAAGGGAAGTTTTTGGGGTAGGAACGCTAAAATGAGGACTCTTTTATATGTAAGGGCTCAATTTTCTGGATAGTCTAACACATGCTGAGGTTTTTTAGGTCAACCAACCGAATCAGCAGGATATCCTATTATCCTACTAATATTGTAAACACGTCAGTTTCTTAATCATTCATACAATCTATACATATAATAAATCTGTAGAAAAGTAATTCTTGTACATAGAAAAAATGGACAAAAAAAAATAGCCAGCGTGTTAAAGGATAACTAAAAGAACCCATTTCCATCATTTTTGAAATTTTTGTCTGTTTATCTGTTTTTTTGTGCGCGCATCGCGTAAATCCTACGAATTCAATGCAGACAATGCTTATATAAAAAAACTTCTACGTAACTTGAGGTATTACTTAGTTTTTGTTTCATCGAAATCGTTTCACTCAATCAAAAATATTACGACACGCAATCTGTTTACTTTTGAAAACTGTACATTTCAATGTTGTACCTACTTATATTAGTAATTGATCGGTCTATTATCAATCTTTACACAGAAAATCCGGAAAAAAAAATATGAAAATTGTTTAGCCAAGGTTTAAGTAGCTCAATCTGTGGTAAATAAAATACATCAATTTTGTCAAAGGAGCGAGGTGGTAAATAACAATTAATTACCATTTACATAGATGGAGTTGTGCATTTTCCGTAATTCAACTAATTTAAACAGGGGTTTTTCGATAGACATTTCAATAGTGTTTGTCAGTTTGCCGTGCCACATCAAAATCCAACTATGAACAGCATGAAACATCAGCATGAAGCATCAACATGAAAGGAAAGTTAATAGTTCCTAGCCAAATTTAAAACGGTGCCATCTAAATTGTTTTTAAACGGTTTTATTTAGCTTACCCCGTTTGTTTTATTTATTCATTCTTGGGTCAAATTTAGTAATTCAAATTTCACCCTCTTCCTGTCAACCGATTAATCTGAAATTTTGTATACACCTTTAATTCCGATGACAATACAATATAGTAATATCAATAACATTGTAAATCCAATATGGCCGCCGGCACAAAATGGCGGATAACGTAGATTTTATCAATCCCATCAATATGGGTATCAAATGAAAGGGCTCAACAAGCAGAATACAATATACTATAAAAAATTGAAATCCAAGATGGCGGCCGCTACAAAATGGCGGATAACGTAGGTTTTATCAATCCCATCAATATGGGTATCAAATGAAAGTTCTCAACCAGTAGAATACAATGTACTATATAAAATTAAAATCCAAGATGGCGGCCTCTACAAAATGGCGGATAACTTAGGTTTTATAAATCCCATCAACATGGGTATCAAATGAAAGGACTCAACAAGTAGAATACAATTTACTATAAAAAATGAAATCCAAGATGGCGGCCGCTACAAAATGGCGGATAACGTAGGTTTTATCAATCCCATCAATATGGGTATCAAATGAAAGTTCTCAACCAGTAGAATACAATGTACTATATAAAATTAAAATCCAAGATGGCGGCCTCTACAAAATGGCGGATAACTTAAGTTTTATAAATCCCATCAACATGGGTATCAAATGAAAGGTCTCAACAAGTAGAATACAATTTACTATGCAAAATTGAAATCTAAGATGGCGGATAACGTAGGTTTTATCAATCCCATCAATATGGGTATCAAATGAAAGGGCTCAACAAACAGAATACAATATACTATAAAAAATTAAATCCAAGATGGCGGCCGCTATAAAATGGCGGATAACGTAGGTTTTATCAATCCCATCAACATGGGTATCAAATGAAAGGTCTCAACAAGTAGAATACAATTTACTATGCAAAATTGAAATCTAAGATGGCCGCCGCTACCAAATGGCTGATAACAATTTTTTATCAATCCCACCAATACGGGTATCAAATGAAAGGGCTTCACAAGTAGAAAACTGTCAGTAACTCCAGCGGGGCCCAACAGGGCCAAGGCCTGCCTGGGCTGCGAGATTGTTCGAAAGAGTTACCGCGGCCCTGGTACATAAAAGGCCTACGACGGAACAAAACGGTTTCTAGTCAAGAGTCTGACACTCCCTCACCGCTGCTGACCCACAGCAGGAGAGGTCATGTGATGATTTTTGGGGTTGTTAAAAAAAAAGTATCTGGAAGGGCTATGTATTGAGGAATTAGATTGTAATAAATTGTCAGGTAAGAGACCGTGTAATAATGATACACTAAATGAATTAGATAGACTGAGGAATATTCGGTACGCATTTTCATTATACTAGAAAATAAAAAATCGGTAAAAAAACTTTTAAGTTAAACGGTTTTATCTTATGTGCACTGAAAACTAGAAAATAAAAAAATAGTTACTTACCTGTCAACCTACGTAGGTGGTCCCGGTCATATTAAACTAAAATAAAAACGTGGGGCCCCTGTGAAATCCTATGGCAAAGCATATCTTTATACTTTGGTAGATCATGAGCTCGGCGTTCGCTGGTGAAGCCGCTACGGCTGATTATTGATTGTCAAAATCTCCAGTTACGATTATAGTAAGTCGATGCAATCCACACCTATTATACCTCTAGAAGAAAGTACTACAGCAATAGTTAATGGGTCCCACGTTTTTATTTTAGTTTAATATGACCGGGACCACCTACGTAGGTTGACAGGTAAGTAACTATTTTTTTATTTTCTAGTTTTCAGTGCACATAAGATAAAACCGTTTAACTTAAAAGTTTTTTTACCGATTTTTTTTGAACATTAATGTCAAAAATGATGACATTAGTGGAACAATTAATTATCATTTAAAGTTACAGATGGAGTTGTGCATTTCATAAACATAGTTTAGCTTATCTTCCATCAATGTGGTGGCCTTAAAACAAATTACTTTGAATGAGTAGTATAACTAGACCTTTTTGTGTGGCAATATATGTAGATTTAATCCTAGAAGAAAGGAGGATCTATTTTTCGCAAGCGCTGCTAAGCGTGAGGTAATGTAGGCTTCTGTAGCGCACGTAAAATGCTTTATCGCCTCTGAAAACGTACAAATTACGCGTCGCATACCAGAGATATGCTTACTTTCAACTTCTGATCGCAAATACACTGTTCACGATTACGAACAGTCTCAGTAAGACCCGAGCCAAGTCTAAAAAACATCTTTTATATAAAACTACGTTTGATATCATTCAATTACAGAGACAGAATTTATCTCTGTTGCAAATCCTATCCTAATCCAGCATGCATTGCAGGTGTGCATTGCACAAAAACCAATGGTATCCTATTCGAGAAGTCAAAAGAGTCGGCCTGCCAACGTCAGCTTTTGCGCTAAGCAAGTGTTCTTAATAGTACCATCAGAATTACATTCATCGTTGAATGAGTGAATACATTTTCAGAAACCAGAATAACAGTAGGAGCCAAAGCGAATGATCGCTTCATAGAGCTCTGATTGGCCCGAGGTGACCAAGTCAGGTCTGATTTGTTCGTTCATCAGATCTTTGAAAGTGTTTCGGTGGATACTTACTGTCGTCCTGTTTACGTGTGACACAAAATATGGTATTTAAACGTCCTCTGCAAGAGAACGAACGTTTGTGCTATACATTAAGACGAAATTTTCCCGGTGTGCGGTAGTGACGCACAGTACAACACTTATGTTTCTTTTGATTTGCTGGCTCCACCAAGAAGTGACAAATTGCGAGCGTACATTTTGAAAATCTTGGCAAAACTGTAGGTTTCAAGTACAAACACATGAATTGGACTCTCACAGATACGTACATTTTGCCTATTCGTGAACTAATGCAAACATTTCGGTGGAGTCCCGCCATAGTGAGTGAGTGCACAGAAAATCCCCGTCATACAAGTGTTTCTCCCCTGTAGTGAAATTATCCTACCCTATGCGCCAGCCTGATGACTCATGTCATCATCCATCCAGCTATTCCTCAACTATGTTGATGTTGGCTTCCAGTCACCGAATCTGTTTGAGTACCAATATTTTGCTTGGAGCGACTACCTATCTGATCTCTTCAATCCAGTCAACTACACAACACGTTATCCATGGTAAGACTGACAGACTTTCTGGCTGGATTAGTCGCAGCAGCTACAGAAAATGTACAAATGACAGCTTTTTCAGACTCAAAGCATATATACCTATGTAGATTATAGCTGTTTCCTGTGAGAATTACTTACGCACCATCTATATCTATACATATAATAAATCTGTAGAAAAGTAATTTTTGTACATTGAAGAAATTGACAAAAAAAAATAGCCAGCATGTTAAAGGATAACTAACAGAACCCATTTCCATCATTTTTGTCATTTTTGTCTGTTTGTCTGTTTGTCTGTTTATCTGTTTGTTTGTTCGCGATTCACGTAAAATCTACGAATTAAATGCAGACAATGCTTATGTACAAAAATTTTACGTAACTTGGGGTATTACTTAGTTTTTGTTTCATCGAAATCGATTCACTCTATCAAAAGATATGATGATTTTGTGAATTCAAGATGTAAAATATTACGACACGCAATCTGTTTGTCAAAACTGTACATTTGAATGTTGTACTTATATTAGTTGATCGGCCTATTATTAATCTTTACACAGAAAATCACACCTTAGTAAGTAACTTCGGAAGAAAAAAAAATGAAAATTTTGTTTAGCCAAGGTTAAAGTAGCTCCATCTGTGGTAAATAAAATACATCCAATTTGTCAAAAGAACGAGGTGGTAAATGACAATATTACCATACATTCTTTATAGAGGATTATTATTTCAACAGATGGAGTTGTGTATTTTCCGTAATTCACCATATTTTAACACGAAGTGTAATTTTTCGATAGACATTTCAATAGTGTTTGTCAGTTTGCCGTGCCACATCAAAATCCAACTATAATTATTACCTTGATGAAAAGAAAATTAATAGTTCTCAGCCAAATTTAAAACGGTGCCATCTAAATTATTTTTTGAATATTATGTCAAAAATGATGACTTTAGTGGAACAATTAATTATCATTTAAAGTTACAGATGGTGTTCATATCAGGATTTTTTCATAAACATAGTTTAGCTTATCTTCCACTAATGTGGTGGCCTTAAAACAAATTACTTTGAGTGAGTAGTATTAAGTAGACCTTAATTATTTTTTCTGATGCAAAATATGTAAACTTAATCCTAGAAGAAATGAGGATCTATCTCTCGCAAGCGCTGCTAAGCGACCATAAATGAATGAGGTAGGTAATGTAGGATTCAGTAGCTTTAAAAACAAGCCCAGATACAAAGTGCAGATAAGAAATGGGAGCTCTCTCTATTTAATACCATACACACGTAAAATGCTTTATGCGTCTGAAAACGTACAAATTACGCGCCGCATACCAGAGACATGCTTGCTTTCAACTTCTGATCGCAAATACACTGTTCACGATTACGAACAGTCTCAGTAAGACCCGAGCCAAGTCTAAAAACCCTAAAAAACATATTTTATATAAAACTACGTTTGATGTCATTTAATCACAAAGACAGAATTGTTCTCTGTTGCAAATCCTATCCACCTATATCCTATCCTAATCCAGAATGCATTGCAGGTGTGCATTGCACAAAAACCAATGGTATCCTATTCGAGAAGTCAAAAGAGTTGACCTGCCAACGCTTCTGCGCTAAGCAAGTGTTCTTAATAGTACCATCAGAATTATATTCATCGTTGAATGAGGTGAATAAATTTTCAGAAACCACAATAACAGTAGGAGCCAAAGCGTATGATCGCTTCATAGAGCTCTGATTGGCCCCAGGTGACCAAGTCAGGTCTGATTTGTTCGTTCATCAGATCTTTGAAAGTGTTTCGGTGGATACTTACTGTCGTCCTGTTTACGTGTGACACAAAATATGGTATACATATAAACGTCCTCCGCAAGAGCGAAATTTTTCCGGTGTGCGGTAGTGACGCACTTATGTTTCTTTTGATTTGCTGGCTCCACCAAGAAATGACAAATTGCGAGCGTACATTCTGAAAATCTTGGCGAAACTGCAGGTTTCAAGTACGAACACATGAAGTGGACTCTCACAGATACGTACATTTTGCCTATTCGTGAACTAATGCAAACATTTCGGTGGAGTCCCGGCTTAAGCCTCCCCCACATTAGGCGTGCGCGATCCTCGGGCGTGTGAGTAGCGCGGGCGCCGCGCGTGCGTCGCGAGCGCGTCGCTTGCACTCTTCACACATGCCGCAGGGCAGCAAAACGCGACGTTCACGCAGCGCGCTCGCGACGCCCGCGCTACTCACACGCCCGAGGATCGCGCACGCCTAATGTGGGGTCAGCCTTACCATAGTGAGTAAGTGAAACTATCCTACCCTATGCGCCTGCTGATGATGATGACTCATTTTATCATCCATCCAGCTATTCCCCAACTATGTTGGTGTTGGCTTCCAGTCACCGAATCTGTTTGAGTACCAATATTTTGCTTGGAGCGACTACCTATCTACAATCCAGTCAACTACACAAGACGATATCCATGGTAAGACTGACAGACTTTCTGGCTTCTGATTAGTCGCAGCAGCTGCAGAAAATGTACAAATGACAGCTTTGTCAGACTCAAAACATGTAGACATAGATTATAGCTGTTTCCTGTGAAAATTACTTACGCACCATACGTAATAATTACTTACGCACCATACGTAATAATTTTCCAAAATGGCTGAACAACGTCACAAACTTTACTTCTTTTGTTTAGACAAATGGTCACATCCACAACACAACCTTGATCAATGAATCTATGCGACTGCTAAGTGCTAATCCTAATTATACTGTCACGTGAAAGAATGCACCTACGGGATAAGTAGTATTTTGACGATTCTATATTGCCCACGCAGACGAAGTTGCGGGCAACAGCTAGTAGTTAATATAGCTGGTATTTGCGTTACACTCAATCAACTTTTTATCCATGTGCGGAAGTGGTTTCCTCGGGACGTTGCAGCAGGCAGAACCAAATCAATTTGTTTTAAGGTATATTTTTCACAGCGTGGCCCAATTATTTAAGCCAAACTTATTTCAACAACATATACCTATGACTAACTTATATGAAACTATGTAAAGAGCCACGAGCCACTTATCTGGTACTTTGTTAAGAAGCTCACTAAGTGGCTCTCGGCGTAGTTCCTCTTGAAAGCTTTGACATCGTGTGCCAACCGCTTACTTTACACTTAAAATAAAGATCGGTTTCAAAAGCACCTCTGTATTTTACTGCTTTTCGTATTAGATAGGTAACTTTAGTATTCTTCTTTAAAAAATAGGTATTATTTTTTCAAGACAAGTAGGTATTTCAATTCAAGTAGGTAATTGCCAAAATGCATTTAATTTTGAATTATCCACACAATGTAAAGGCGTATGCATGCATGGCTTTCAGAATAGAATATGTAAGAAGCAAACAGGAGTCAATTGAATTATTGAACTTCATCATCATCGTCTGTCAATTGTTTTCCCAAATACTCGGGGTCAGCTTCTAGACTAACCAGATACAGCTAAGCTTCTATTACCGGCCGAAGCAGATAGCCTATTTGACCTACTGAACCGGTCACCCAGACAGCCCAATACTCCTTGGAAGGCGTGTTTTTCAGACTTTCTGACTTCAAGCTAGGTACCCATTATGAGTGTCATATTATTGTATACCTTTGCAAGCTGATAATGTATGTAAATCATGTCACAAATTGTGAGCCAAAAATAACGGGAACTTATAAATATACCACGTTATTTAATTATGAATATACATTTTCAATATTAAACCAATTAACGGAGCGAAATTTCATACTCATTACTGAATAAATTAAAACTATTAAATTATTTTCGAAATTCACTGAAATCGGAACAGCCGTCGATGTTATTTTACTTGCGTTAAAATATTATCTAAAGTAATTGATTGGTTGAAGTTGATTCAGCAATATGTGCATCACGTTTGATTTCTTATGATATAACAGCCAATAATAAACAATTAATCATTTGTTAAATATACTTTAGTTTTGCTATATAGAAGTTTTACAGGTATTGTGTAAAAATAATCGAGTTTATGTTCAATGTTATCTATATTCTTACATTATATCTGTGCCATAGAACTATAAAGCTTTCCGCAAATCGTTACCAATCGATTCGAGAAACTTTCGTTTCAATGGAACTTTTGAGGAAAACATGGGACATTGATATGAAACTTTTTGTAACTTTCTCTGCATTAAGGTGACATATCAATCCCTATAATCACGGCATCATATATAATAATCATATATAATAAACGGCAACATACTTCTTAGTCTTTACCTCTAAGAGTGAAGGACAAATTCTTTGAAATATATTTTATATAGCCTTATGTATATCCTATCAAAAGGAAGGATCAGTTAATGGTGGTCATACTCTATGATACTCTGAAACATTTTCGACAATAGCGGCGTTCATTTACATTAAATATATCAGCGAAGAGCAGCGAGTTAAGACTGTATAGATATCAGTAAGATCTACCTAAAAACCTGTATAACAACATATTTACTCTATAGCGAGAATATCATATCTGTTCAAGTTCTGGAATAAAACTAATAACGACTTTTCAGGCTAACGGTGATTGTGACGCTCAGCTCATCTTGCGAAACGCTCGTCCTAAAACACATAGCAACATTATATCATATACCATCGTACTTTTCGCGACTCATGTATGTTGAGTAAATCTTTTCGATTCGCCTTTGACACGTTGATTGATAAAGGCTACAGGCTAAAGTCCTCTGCGTTCTCGGAGCTACAAATTTGCAGTAACAAGCCTGTGAGTCCAATCAGAGGTACTGAAAAAGAAAACAAATATACCAAAAGTGGTATTGATTGATCTGAGATCGTCTGTACTGGAGCGAACTTAATTTTGCGGCGCCAATTAGAAGGATGAATCATGTTTTCGAATGTTTGAAAATTGATTTCATTTTTCATTTGCTGTATCTCACTAACTTGATAGTGTTACCAGCTACAGTAAGTTTATGATGAAGGAATACATACGTAGGTATTAATTGTATGTCAAGGTTTAAGTAATATGACCCCAAAACCATTTTATTGTTTTGACCACTTTTATTTTACAACTAAGACCTTCAAATATGAGGCCAACGTAATAAAATTTAATAGGGGCACATTTTATCCATTTTTTACAACATAGCCCAAATTCGAAAAGATTCTCTTCACAACATTTACTGAGGATATTATATGACACCACTTACTTGAACAAATATGTTGGTGTGATCCCGCATTTAAATGAAATTTGGAACATTATTCTTAAGCCTTTAATGGACCCGGTCCATTTAAAGCTTGGTCCCGATAAAGTTTCATTAACGCCAATGAATGAGAAATGTTCAAATTGTTCCACATTCGAAATAAAAAGTTTTTTATTAAAAAAAGTAGGTACGATAAATGTGCCATCGTTAGAAAATTAACGGCCGAAACTGATAGAATTTTCAGTTTTCGAAATTAAATTGCATGAATACATTACTTGTAAGCCATTAGACTAATAAAATAAATCGTTATCGGAGAAAAAGTTTTCGTACAAACAGCTTGTCTTTTCATCTTGAAAAGATAGAAAAACAAAATTGAGAAAAACTAGTAGTACTTACTGCGTCATCATGTAACAATTATATTACACGATACTTACAGAGGTATTCTAGAAATAATGCAGATACTAATTTCTCCAATTGATTGGTCTTGAATTGAATCTGTCAACCTGTGTATCTCTTTGATGACTTTTATTCATCATCATCATCAGCCTATCGCAGTCCACTGCTGGACATAGGCCTCTCCAAGTGCACGCCACTGAGATCGATTTTCGGCTTCTCGCATCCAGCTCCTGCCAGCCGTCTTGCGCAAGTCATGACTTTTATTAATTACATTTAAATCTCGAAAGAGATAAAAACACATTAGTTACTAAGAGGCTTTTAAATGAAACTTAAACTTTCAATACATTCTTGGCGCCAAAAAGTTACTTCAAACTGTTTCCGAAAGATAACCCCTAATGTCTTAAGCTCATGAAATAAATATATTTCTTCGTAATTATCGCTTCTTCGCCATTGAAACTAATGGCTGACAATAAAAATATGCTATAAATATAAAAACTATAGCCATTAAGTTAGATAAGAGCTGAACAAACTTATGGCGTGGATGGGCGCGTTGTCGATAGATGTTTGCCATGGCTTGGTTGTTATCGATACCAAACAGCCTTATTTTGGTTTACTTTAATTGTCTCTGTGATTTCTTACGTTGATGTTATCATAAGTTCTTGAGCATACGTATTTAAAACTTTAATGTTAAAAAGACACCAATACATATACAATTTTGGTGGAGTCTCGCCATAATAATTTAGAAACATTTCACTAACTTATTTTACATAATGGCTCGAGTCTTATGTTATAAAATGCTCAAGGGACTGAAAATTAAATTTACATAGAATTAATGTTGACATTTTAATGTCAACTAGATTGAACGAACAACATGTTTTTCAACGTACTCGCTAAGTGAAAAATAAGTTACAAGTATCTTAAGCAATAATTTATCAGTTGAATAATGTTTATTTTGTGCTTATTTTATTCTTTGTATAATATTTTATTTGGAGACTGTGATACTTTATGTCACTTATATAGTGACTTAAAAAAATTACAATTTGGTTACTGACTTCTTACAAAATATCTTCTCAGTTTCTATATATTAGTTTTTACATAAACAATTTATCTTAGTGTAATATTTTAGCATCTTTATGTCATCCTATATCCTATATCGATCTACAAAGTTTATATACTTACAATAACTCATGTATTTTACTGTTCATCCTTGACACAAAATTAGGCTAAACATGGTTCTTTATACCAATGGAACGGAGCCAATAAATAAATAGAAAGAAATCATAATATCCTAACAAAATGTGCCTATAAAAATCTAGATACGGAACTTCAACCAATGCATTACGTATAAACGGACCAATTTAAAAAGACCTCTCGGCTCTTATCTGGTTTGAACAAACAGACCCAGCAAAGAGATTATTGAGGGGTCAATATAAAACGGTATGGTTATGAGGAAAACTGGACCGCTTATACGTAAGATACAGCTAATAACACAGAAAAATCAACGTCGATTAAAGTTGGTACTTCTCTGAATAGAAATATGGTTATTCTTGTTTGTGAAGATAAGCATGCATCTATAAGGAATGATAGCATAGCTTATGGATTAGTTCAGTCACGAATTTTTTTTATGGCCAAAGCTTAACAGTTTGCTCTGGATTGTATTTATTTATACAGGGTGTGTCGTTCACAATCACATTAAATCCTATCGCATATACTTTATGATATTCTATGGCGAAATGTAAAAAAAATAACCTAATCCATTCAGTTTTTTAACCACAGGAGTCATTTTTCGTTTTTATAATTTACAACATCATGTGTAAAGCAGAGATAAAGTTAGAAACATCGAATGTTTTGATCAGTTGACAGCTGTCAGTTTTCAAGGGAGAATTTCAGTTGTTTGTAATGACTGACTTTTATATGGTGTTCTAATTTTCACACATTTTTATTCTATTTACTTTGTTTGAAAAATTCATTTTTTTTTATTTTTACGTATTTTTCTTTTTTATTTGTGTTAATATATTAACCAGTATATTAACGCATTTCATTTAATGTGATTATGAACGACACACCCGATATTTTGCCTTGCATCTTTTAAAACTCATTCACGATAGATACAGATAAAATACTTCGAACTAGCTGTGTACATAAAAACCCCGTCATGTATTAGGAACTCTGTTCCCGTAAATTATTTGAAATTTATAAACATATATAAATAATAGCAATTATTGATATAAATAAATAGACTATTAGCGGAGGCTCCAATAACAGAAACTATTCTTGAAGAAAAATATTATTTGTTACATTCGAAAATAAAAACAAAAGCTAACAGAAAACAGATGAAAACTAATTTAGGAACGTAACAAGCTACTTGAACATAAATTGGAAAGACATAATGAACACCAAAAAACAATAGAAAAATCGGGAACAACAAAAAAGTGTGAAACAAGCCTTGATTCTTTAGAACTTTTCTCGTTACCATACGAAACCTTTTTACTTTGTAATAACATCTTATGGTAATTTCTCTGATACATTCCTTTATCTTTTCAATGGGTTTTTCTATTGGGCAATCTATGCTAATGTTATGCTGAGGTTTAACTTTGTTTGTACAGTATAATTTATTTTTGAACTACTGGATTTATTTTACTAGTGGATGAAAGAAAAAATATCATATTATATTCCTTTGATATTCTCAAGTAACGATTATGTTGATTCGGAACTGTTTTCCTGAAGTATGTTTTAAAACTTCTGACAGTAAAAATTAAATTGGTCCTTAGTTACAGATTTAAATAAAATGATGGTACATACGATTATGTTACTTGTATTTATACAAGACTTACGTAGATATCGATTGTTTATTTAATGTTCTTGTTTCGGACTGGTCAACAACCCAAATCACTTATTTTAGGAGCCATTCGATATTTGAACACTTCACTCAATTGTTTTTTGTTGGTGCAACGCATAATTAACGACAGTTATTGAAGTCAAATGACTCGATTGAACCACGTGACGTAAATAATAAAAATTGTCGCCCGTTTTCATTGAACATCAATTTATTTATCGAGTGAATCGTTCGATACGGATTTTGATGCACTTGTTTTGATAAATTGACACTTGAAACAAATGAAACTTTGATGAATTGTGTCCGATTTATTCGCACTCTCGTAAATCGAATGGACATGCATGATGTAATACTGTTGCGGACAAAATAAAACTAGTGTTTTGTAGTGGATTGTAGTGTATTATTTGGCCTTTTATGCGACGTTAAAAGTAACTTTATTTTTTCTATATTGTGAAGTTAAAGTATCGGGTAGTTGGAAGCCAGTCTGACAATCAGTCTTACTTAGGAGTATTTGGTTGCCCGAGTAACTGAGTTGAGGAGGTTAGATAGGCAGTCGCTCCTTGTAAAACACTGGTACTTAGCTGCATCCGATTAAACTGGGAGCCGACTAAAACATACTTGAGAAAGCGCTTAGCATCTAATGATTGATGTGGAGTCGATAGTAGACAAAATGGGACAAACGAAGCTTGTCAACAATATCTGCATGCACTAACAAACACGCAACGATTTAAATCCCTAACTTCATCATATCAAAATTATTCACTACTGAACTGTAACATTCGACATACAGTTCCTTATATCCACACTATATTGCTCACAGATAAATTATAGGTGTTCTACCCTGTTGCAGTAGCACCATCAATGTGGGACGTGACTTGAAGTATAAAGTTTCCGATACTAGTGTGTTAAGTTCACACTTCAGTACCCAATATATTGTAGTGTTGGTTCCGTAAGTGGAATTGAATATTGGTTTCCAAGTTTAGGGATCGTTATAGTTTGGTTAAGCTGATTGAGTTTATTGTTTAGAACACAAGCTGTGTTGCTGAATTGATTTCATCATTATGGTATGTAGTAAATGAAGTCAACAGAAATGTGTAGCTACGCTAAGTATGAAGGTTTTATTGAATTTTTCAATAAAATAAATCGTACTTTAGAAATTTTTATACTTCTTACTACCTACAAACCTAAATACCCATCTTATTCGTAACCAAATGTTCTAGGTACATTAAAAGGACACCTACAAAGAGCAACAAGTCTAAACAAACACGTAATTCCTACATTACTTTAAGCTTTCAAAAGGAACCCCAAAACTTCACAGTTCACGAGCACAGAACCCTGAACAAAATAAAGAGGTGAAATCAAGCCGTGTTAAGGGTAGCCGGTACATAACGCAAGGTACACGAAATGTTTCTAACAAAGTCTTCTAAGGATGAAAAGGTAAATAAACAGTGTTTACTTAGGAGTCAAAAGCTTTAAGTAATGGGTTTGGGTTTTTGCTGTAAAGGTGCTAACTTTGTACTTTCTAATTCTTTGTGTCTAATTTTCATACGTATTTAGCATAGGAATATAACTAGTTTGTTTACACTGGTATTTTAGTATTTTTCTGGAACTTAAACATATTTTTTGAGAAGGGAAATCATCAAATGACCACTCTTACTGTGGATGTAACGGGAGAGAATGACAGACTTTTACTGACTAAAACCCACATTTGTTCTTTCTAGAATCTTTTGTGTACCAGCGTTGAATTGACACTACCTGTATAGACTGCCATAGCCTAAATAACTCCTAACCTAAATAATTAACTCCTTAAAATCAGTCTCCAAAAACAGAATAAAGTATTGAATATCTTTCAGCTCAATTACTTCTGCTAATGTTAAAGTTCAGAGATCAAGACTTGTCGTTGAAAACTAAATGAATAATAAACTGAAGGTGCGAATAAGAATGAATGCTACCGTTAGTGCGCGAACTTTAAGTAAGGGTAAGCTTTCACAAAAGGAAAGCTAGTCTATGCAAAATAAACATTTATGGATCTGTTTAAATATTGTATAACCCTTAGCTTTGTAAAGATGTATTCCTCTTTATGAATGAAGGACTTGTGGTGGAATATAGATAAGAATATAAACTTTTACTTTAAAAAATAAGTTAATTGTTAAGTGTCCATTCTAGGTGCAGTATTTGGTGCGCATAAATATGTTACATGACAACATATTTAACACTAAACTTATGCAGTACAGTTATATCTCTTAAGTCTTCAAAAACAACAGGCCTATATTATGTAGACATATAAAATAATAGATGGAACATTAACACCACTCAGTAAGCTTCAAACCTTAAACCGAGGGATTCAAATAATCTGGCTACCTTTGACCCCGCGAACACTTGAATCCCATTAAATTATGTAAACTGGGACGTTTCCCAATCTACCTCGGTTTCCTTCCCAGTTTCGCCCATACATTTGAATTTCAGAATGCCTTTAAAAATTTGTTTTGAACAAATCTGTTCGTGTTTTAATGAAACGGTGGGATTTTTCGCACTTCTGGAATGTTTTTCTGCGTTTATCTCTTATGGGTTTGTGGAATATTTTGGATTTTATCGCAATGGCTTGTTTTGATTCTTTCGTTTCATTTTCATTTTTCGTTTAGGAAATATTTTGATGCCCTTACTTATACATAAGTATCCTATGAAACATCTTCTACTGTAGCCATTACAGCTTATATTTGATTCTTGTTGTTTTATTCAATACAGTAAACAACAAGAGCTACGTTGGAAGTAATTACCTGTATAACTTTTTTTACTCAAATTAATGGTAAAACAAATAAAGATACTGAAATAAGCCTTCGCTATCTCAGGAAAAGTCTTTTCCAAACAAAATCGAGTTGCTTGAAATATACACATGTATGTGCTGCTAAGCTTTACCCTAAAAGGCAACAAAACAATACCTGATTAAATTCCAAACCAAAAGTCGGTTTGCCTATCACATATTTAGATACCACTAATGAAAACACAGTGGAAACTAATAACACAACTAAATTGCCAAGCTCCTATTTTAATAACGAAACTTTAAACTATGTTAACATTGTTAACGTTTATTAATGTTGTTGTAACACTAATAACATTTTAACAGACCAAGTTCAATCAAGTGTAGTTCGTTTACTTGTATGCATAATAATTAAGTATGCCGAAATTATAACATTCATACACAAAACTTTGGGACGGTATTCAACATTATATTTAATCCCCGGATTAATATAGCAGGAGTGACTTCTATGTATATCCTAAGGTAAAGCTGAAGACTTGGTTATTTGCTTAAAAAAAACAGTGTTAGAAAGCTCATCTATCGATTGAGGCTACTTTCAATGTTTGAGTAGTTACGGGACGCGAGTGAAACTGCTGGCAAAAGCTAGGCACAATATAAAGTCTGCTAACGAGTTCCCATTATACCTAAGTAATAGGTAATGGAAACTCAACAGTACTTGAGTAAATGTAACGTCCTAGTAAGTTACCAAGTTTGATTCCTAACGTTTGCGTATGTACTATTACGAACGACGTAAAAAACTATTCTCATCTAACTTTAATGGTACTTTTGCTAAACTCTGCAAATAAAAAGAGCATTAAAATCGCTTTAATCAGTGCAAATACTTGTAAAGGCCAAAATGTTTGTGGTGCCTATTTATTCAGACTACACGTTAATTACGTGTTTGAAAATTAGCATCAGTCAAATAAATAAATATGAGCAAACACAAACTTCACTAAATGCTACACATATTTCAAAATGGTGTTTATTCACAAAATAAATATTATTATTAGTTACCTACATTTTTATTTAAAAAAGGAGAGATTCCACCAATTTGCGGCACTGTGACGCACAAAAACGATTTTTTTTTATCTACTCACTCTAGTAAACAATAACAAATTGCGTGAGAACATTTCTAAAATGTCCGCGAAATTGCCACTTAGACCTTGCGCCGACGCGTACCTACACATTCGCGAACAGTTTTGGTGCAATCTCACTAACGTAGCTATTACTGTGTAACAAACTATAACAACAGATGTAAATCTCATAAACAAGTGAGATAGTAAAATTAATTCGTACAATTTGCATACTAATTGGTGTGGGACCAAAATGGACCTGCTACGTCTAGCGGTGACAAAACACAAGTCCGTCTTCATTTGCATTTAACTATGTGTCTGCTTCAACTGTATTTACACCTATTTTAATGATTTTGTTAATAAAATAAGTTTACCCTTAAAGATTGAAACTTTATTTTTCTGTGCTGTCTTCTGGATTCTTTTTTTTACTGAAATGGTGAAAAATGCAGTTTTGGTTTGCAAATCGATGTTATGGATTCATTGTCAGCATGTTTCTGCATTATCTTTTTGGCAAACATTTACTTAAAATTGTCAATATTGTGTTTATTGATTTCTGACACTTACGCGAATATTAGACATTTAAATAAAACTACTTTTACGGATTTTATCGCGTTATATTAATATTATTTAATCCCGACGTTTCGGATCCTTTACAGCATCCATGGTCACGGGCAGACTAAGGTGTTGGTCGTCTTGATATATTAGTTAGAAACATTGAATCTAGACGTAAAATACCTAGTTCCTAGCTGCGCAAAACCACCAAAGCTGTATGGGCTACCGAAGATACACAAACCTAATGCTCCGCTACGACCAATAGGCAGCCAAATCGACTCACCAACCTACAGATTGGCTCAACATCTGGCTAAAGTACTTTCACCATTGAGAGGAAACACAGCAGCATATGTAAAGAACTCATACCATTTTGTCAGTGAAATAAAACACCTACAACTAGCTGACAATGAAACTATGGTCAGTTTTGATGTTCAGTCATTGTTTACATGCTTACCCGTTGAAGACTGCATCAAGATTGTGTCTAAGAAACTAGCAGAGAATAACATGCCTACTGAATATGCTGAACTGTTAAAACATTGCCTAACATCTGGCTATTTACTGTGGAATAATCACTTCTACACGCAAGTGGATGGTGTAGCAATGGGCTCCCCAGTATCTCCCATTGTTGCTGATATCTTCATGGAGGATTTTGAGGAGCGAGCCCTGCAATCTGCACCCGTAACACCCAAATTCTACAAGCGGTACGTAGATGATACTTTCACAATACTACCATCTGACAAAGTCACAGCATTTTTAAATCATCTTAACTCCATAAACCCCAAAATTCAATTCACTATGGAGTCAGAGGCAAACAACTCCTTAGCTTTCTTAGATGTTTTGGTTATCCGTAACCCTAATAACACCTTGAGTCACACTGTGTATCGGAAGAAAACCCATACAGACAAATACCTTCATGGTGAGTCCCACCACCACCCAACACAGTTATCTACCGTTGGTAAATCATTGTTTCAGAGAGCACGTGGGATCTGCGATGAACAACACCTGGGTGCTGAGCTTCAACATGTCAAGCAAGTACTGCACGACAACAAGCTCCGAGTACCGCGCCCTCGTCGCAGAACCCGCGTGAAACCAGCCACAGTTGAGCGTCTACCTGCTGTTCTTCCATACATAAGAGGAGTCACAGACAAGATTGGCTACATCTTGAAGCGAGCTTCAATCAAAACCTACTTTAAGCCGCTGAAGAAGATCAGTCAATTCTTACCACCTGTCAAGTGTCACATACCTCTACAAGATGCGGGTGTATACAAGCTTGAATGTGATTGTGGTCTCTCTTACATAGGCCAAACTAAAAGAAGCATAGGGACCCGCGTAAAAGAACACATCGCCGATGTCAAACACCGCCGTTCCAGACAGTCAGCAGTTTGTGAACACACACTAGACAAGGCCCAGCATTACATCAGATTTGATAAACCACAAGTCCTTGCAAGAGAAAACCGATTCCTACCTAGGATGATTCGCGAGGCTATTGAAATTAAAAAACATCCAAATTTCAATAGAGAAGATGGCTGGTGCATACCACCTGCTTGGAATCCCATCATAGAAACTATTAAATCAAAATCCAAGCCTACAACTGCTCGACCTATGGATACAGTGAGCTCGTTTTGCGTGAATCGGATTGTCAATAATAATCAACAAAATGTAGGGTAGCTGTTTGTAACTAATATATCAAGACGACCAACACCTTAGTCTGCCCGTGACCATGGATGCTGTAAAGGATCCGAAACGTCGGGATTAAATAATATTAATATAACGCGATAAAATCCGTAAAAGTAGTTTTATTTAAATATTGTGTTTCATATGATAATTATGTACTATAAGTTCGACGTATAAGTTAAGTTTTTCATTAGCAGCAATTTATTTAGTCATACTATTCTTAAATAAGTACCAAACTACTTAAATCAGTGAAGTTTGAAACATTTTTTATAAATACTATTCAATCGTCAATGTACTCCTCCGCATCGCTGTCCCCCGAAAACGTGCCCAGAAGACTGACTGCATTGCATCGTCCCCCGACACGACAAAATTTAGTCTAGTCTGACATGCTTTAGTTGGTACTTACGTAGTGTTAAAAGTTATTTTTTGCTTTTTATAGGGTTTAGCGTTTTTAACCTTTTGTCATAATAATTGCGTACTTTTTTTTTGTCGGGGTTTTTTTTAAAATTTGTAATTTAATTTTTATATGTATAGATGCTAATTGTAATTGACAATTAGCATCTATTTTAAAATTTAATTTAAACCACATACGTTCAGAATTAGCGCTGACTGGTATAATATTTCAAAGTGTATCCTAAGTTATTCCATAGCCGGGAGCAATTTGCTGAAGTGAAAACTTATTGGATGCGACGCATGTGCGCTCATCGTTAAGCAATATGTCTTTCAATGTCAAAGTTGGTAAAACCCTTAATCTAGAAACCGAAGACTTTAAGCAATCTCAAGCCTCTGCAACTAATCCATGAAAACACTAACAATATTATATCGTAAAAGTTTGAGGTTAGCTGGATAAATCTGGTTATTTTTGTCACTAATGGCTTTAGAAAGATTTAGATTAAAACCAGCAGCCAAGTACTTGTACCACAATAAACTTAGTAGGTATATAAAGCATTTTAGACACAATAAATCGCGTTTAAATCCCTAATGTGTATAAATATAGGTTCAAATCTCGAAAGTTTTTAAAACATTAACGCATTTTTTTTCATTTAAGAGATGAGGAGTGAAACCAATGCACAAAGGTTGCCTGAATTTCACAGTCTGTTTGCCGTCTCCGAGAGTATTTTAATTAAACTTCGTCATTTTATGTTAATACTATCCTCTAATTTTAGAATCTCTTGACCTTTACGATTCTATTAATACTTATTAAACTGGCTTAAAAAGGCATTGCTAAAGTGCTAAAGATCCTTGAAATATTTCAGAACCATTCAGGCGATGCGTGCAAAGTTTTAATTACAGTTTACAGGTTGAGTAGCTTTCTTTATAAGGTTTGCTGAGTATTTTCTTAACATAAAAGAACATGTAGGAAAATAAATAGGTATATAATGTGCCTCAAAATTTTCCAAACTCTCACTTCTGTTCGATAGCTAAGATTTGAGACAAAGAATATATTCTATTTTGGACAATAACAAAAAAATACATACGAGTACCTTTTTATACCTACATTAGTTATTCAAATCGCTTTTTACGAGATAGTATTTCTATTACGACACTCGACACTCCCGAGGGATTGTATCTGTTTCGTGGCAATTTTGTGAACACGTTTTTGTTATTGTACGATGAATTTGAATAAGCATGAAAATAGAAAGAGTTATGTACTTAAAAGGGAAATACTAAATCAAAATATTGGTGGAAAATAGCTAGATTTTTTTTTACTTCATATACCTAGTAGTATATAAATTTATAGTCAGTTACTTCGGTTAAAAATATTCGACCAAGACAATTTTATTTATAAATAACCCTTGGTCGAGTTTTGGGTGTAAAACATTACATACCTATTACTACATGTTTTGATGGTTTCATTGCCCCCGAGTATAAATAAATAACTTTAAATTGTAAAAAGTGGTTTGTTTTTGTTATCAGCCTACGTCATACATCTTCATAGTGATTGACGCATATAGAGGTTTGGATCCAATTCGTATTAATTAAATTGAACCTTACTGCATTAATCTTACGACTGAATTTAGTCTGTCAAATACGTCTCGACGCATTTTATACAAGTCGAATATTTTAGAACGTCATTCTACGTGGTACCCATATTTTTATTAATTTCAGTACGTCAAAACTGATAAAACTATAAATATTCTCGTCAAAACGCAATATTTTGAAGATAAAAACAATAACATTACGCACGGTGTACAAAAATATAACTAATTGTAGGTACCTATTACTTGATCCCAAAGAACCATCATTAAAGTCTGTGGGGCCCCTTAGACCCAAAGCCTGACGGGGCAGCGAAATGTTGATATGTAAGAGCTGTAAAAGAACTTGTGACAAATAACTTGTCACCCCTCCGATCTTATGACCAATCGACCTCCTGCGGCTATTGCATATCTACGAGCTATAAGTAATCTACGAGCTGTAATAATTTTCTAAATATTCATTCGGATACATACCAATTTTTTTTTATTTCCACCCAAAGCGTTACATAAGATCGTAACAGTTGAAGTACATTTTGGTATAGGTACCAGCTGAAATTACATTTGCCCGAATGTAGTGTTTACAGGTGCCAAAAAAAAACAATGCTTGATGTTTTCCTTAAAACAAAATAATAATACCGTAGCGACGAATGGGAAGTTTTACTCCTTTCTTTTTAGTTTTTGGGATGCTGCCAGCTTTTTTGTCGGTTAAGCGGCGGAACATGGTTTTCATGGAAACACGGTTTAACATAAAACTCCTGCCACGTTTTCTGTGTTTTCTCTTTGCAGGAAAATATTTAAATATGAAAAATCTGTATCAAACATTCTGTAATATTTTAAAAATTTTAACATTTAATTTAAAAGTGTATATTTTGCTCATTCTCTAAATGGATTTCTATAGGTACTGTTCAAGACCTCTAATTTGTTAAACGCAATACCCAATTAAACCATTCTAGAAAAAAAATCGCTAGAAAAACACCTTATTTTATTAACATTTTCAAACAAAGGACCAACCACACATTTCAACATCATTTAATCAATAAACAATACAATAGAAACAGTAACAAAACTATGATCACATCCACATGAGCTGTCAAACACAATGGCTTAAATTTAATAAGCCACTGGAGTGCTGCATCGCTGGCTATTGGCTATTATTCACAATAACCGCTGGCTTAATCAACACTGCACATGATAGCTCAACACATATTTCACATAATAACCATCCTTTTGATGTCCAATGTTTATTTAATGTAATCAACAGTGTACTGAAATTTTACCTTAATAAGCTAAAAACGGATTTGCAAAATACTGTTTGCAATCAACGAAGTTGATGCAATATTTTTTTATAACCTCAGAATTCCATATAACGTAACAAGTTCTTTAGAAAGACATTTTCTTTTCTCCTGAAAAATTACATGACCAGCTTTCACAAGCAGTTTCATTGCGTCCTGTACGAATTATACCGCGCATCCGCAAACAAATAGTAGCCATAACCTTTCATGTTTGAATCAGTTGTTCAATGCAGTAATTGCTGACCGCGTACAAGAAAACAAAATAATATTAGCATCTATAGATTACTTATGTAGGTAAGTCTCAATTCCGATCCGAAACAGTATCAAAGTGATTGACATATCGAATAGATTCTGACAAGCTGAAGTGGCAGTGGGCGTTCTATATTCGTCGAAACACCAGGCGATTTGGTAACGAGTTCCTGTGATGGAGAAAGCTCTTGACATGAATTGACAACCTGTGAAACACTTTGAATGTTACTTGAATTCCCATAAACTCAGCGTTCTCATAGTCGAAATAATATCGCTTCCAGGCATGAAGCTTAAGATTTAATATTAATAGTCCCAAAAAAAAACATTTTGACCTAATTTACTCTCAAGCAAATCTCCAAATAAAACCAATTATAAAAAAACGACTTACGCCCACGTACGGCGCGAAAATCTAAATGCACCCGAATCATCATTCCATTGACAGATTGGTTTGAATCCACCGAGTTTCAGCTCGACATAATCCCATGGAACATAAAACGAAAAAAGCCCGCCACCCAGTTTCGGGAAGTACGTATAAAGTTGATGAATCCTCTTTGCGAAAATACAATTTGGCATTTTGACAGGCAAGATCAAAATGTAATACGAGTATACGAGAGCCGGGGACTCAAGTACTTGAAGTGATTGCTACATTTTTCAGCAGAATTGTTTTAATGTTAATAGATCCCTCGTTTGTCAGAAAGAACAAGGCTTTTTGCTACATTTGAAAAGCTCCCATTAGAACTCAAAATTCGCGAAATGTAGATATAAATGCCTGTTTTTGTCCTTGGAGAGAAAATGGGACTTATTTAGTGTTGTTTTTATAATATTTTGTGTAATGTATGCCAGTTGTTACATTGTGGCACAGATAGATAGTTCAAGCTTTTTCCTCAGCACTCGCTTTAGTTATCAATTGTCCAAATGGCAACAAAGGCCCAAATTAGAAAAAAAGTGTGAATATCTCCCTACTTGAACTGAACATCGCTGATTCCTAAAACAAGTTGTAAATAACATCATTTAATTTTCAAGAAAAAGCTCACAGACGAACACACATGCACGTAAAATTAGGCTGAACAAGAACAAACTAAACAAGTTTCACGCACTTCAAATATAGCTGCGCAAATACAAAAGCCTTCTCTAGATTACAACTTAAACAATCTCCCACAACACCATGCGCGTACTAAGTTTGTCTCCATAATATTTACATGAAGATCCGTCTCGCAGGAGGTATATTATAATTAAGACAAAGGAAATTCAACTACCTTCGAGTACGTATAACTTTGTACCCGTATTTGCCCACCAAGGGAACCATTAAACTGATTTTGATGGAGTTTTGGAGCCTTGAAGAGAACTTGGATTTGTGGCGTCCGGATATTTTGTTGAATGTTGCGAAGTTAATTAACAATTCTGAAATTAACTTGCGAGGTAAATAATGCTTGTTAATAATAGATGGGGATTTAAGTTTTCAGGAGTTGAGGACTATACCTTATTTACTACTTACTCGCCTTGTTTCCACTTTGGTAAGAGGTATTTATTTGTTTGTGTTAAAATGATGGCCATCCCAAGAAAACTGGTTGTACGAGTAGATTACTGGATAGATTTTAAAACATTCATATCTTTCAGTAATTGAAAAGTAGGTACGTCAATATATAAAAACATGTCTCAGATAGTCTTTCTATCGAGCGCACCATTGAGCTGTCTTGCGTGGAACTTGAGCGTTATATTATTGTTTGCGTTTACCGGCCCCCCTTAGGTGACTTTAACAATTTCGAATCAATCATTGAAGATTTACTTAATAAATTAAAATCAAGCACCAAAGGTAAAATTATATGTGGAGATTTTAATGTTAACATTTTGGAGGATTCTCCTTTAACTATAAGACTATTAAACTTATTTAAGTCTTTTAACTTACTAAATATATTCTTTGAACCAACCAGAATTACGGCCACTACTTCTACCTGTCTGGATAACATATTTAGTGACACTGAGGCCTCCAACAACTTAGTCATCAACCATCTTACGTCTGACCACTGTGGACAAAAAGTTAGTTTTCCTATGTTAGTTCACACTGAGCCACTTAAAATAGAATGCAGACCCTATTCAGTTAGTCGTTGTGTTAGATTTAAAAGTAATGTTACAAAAAATCTTGAACCTTCTATTCTTGCTAATGAGGATCCTAACACCATTTATACATCTCTCTTTGGTGTCATACAGAATGAGTTCAATTCTTCATTTAAGACCAAAACCTTAAATATTAAAGGTACCTCGGCCAAATTCAACAAATGGGCCACTCCAGGTATTTATATAAGTAGAGCGAGACTATATGAGTTATACGGTATGAAAACTTGTCAATTTGACGATAACTTTGTAAACTATGTTAGACAATATTCCAAAATATTTAAAAAGGTCTGCAATTTTGCAAAATCAAAATTTTTAAGTGATTCTATTAAAAACTCCTCAAATAAAATTAAAACAACCTGGAGAATTATAAATAATGAAACTGGCAAGTCAGTGAACCAGAACAACAAGTTAGAGATTAAACTGGACGACAAACTTGTTAGTAATGCGGCTGATGTAGCCAAAGCTTTTAATGAGTTCTTTGCGGATATACCTGTAACCACGACTCGCTCCTTAAATTCATCTTCAACTGACGCTGAACAGCTTATGCGTGCTAGTGTGCCTCAGTGTAATTCTTTGTTTAGTTTTGAGCACGTTACTCCAATGGATGTAATTAATGTTTTTAAAACTCTTAAATTAAAAAATACGGGTGATTTTTGGGACATTTCCATCAAACTATTAGGTAATATAATTGACGTCATTGCTCCTTACCTTGCTATCATATTCAACAAGTGCATTGACACTGGTGTTTTTCCTGACCTCATGAAACACAGTAAAGTCATACCTCTATTTAAATCAGGCAATAAGTCGGACATTAGTAATTTTAGACCTATTTCTATCCTGCCTGCCTTTAGTAAAATTTTTGAAAAGTTAATACTCAAGCAGTTACTACGATATTTCAATTTAAATAGCCTCCTTCATACAGAACAATATGGCTTTACCAAAGGTCGTTCTACCACAGATGCTGGTGTTGCACTTTTAAAACATATTTATAACGCATGGGAAAATTCTCAAAATGCTATTGGAGTCTTTTGCGACCTTTCCAAAGCTTTTGATTGCGTCCATCATGATACACTTTTACGTAAATTACGGTTTTACGGAGTCCAAAACGGAGCTCTCGGCATAATAGAATCGTATTTACAACATAGATTGCAATGTGTAGATGTAAATGGTTCTAAATCATCAGGCCTTCCAGTTCAGCTAGGCGTGCCACAAGGCTCTATATTAGGTCCATTCTTATTCTTAGTATACATCAATGATCTGCCTTACCACCTCAATAATATCTGCGACGTTGTATTATTTGCTGATGATACGTCTCTCATTTTCAAAGTTGACAGAAATAGAGAGCAATTTGAAGAGGTAAACAGTGCACTCTCATTAGTTACGCACTGGTTTACCACAAACAATTTAGTACTTAATGCTAAAAAAACAAAATGCATTAAGTTCACTATGCCTAATGTAAAAAACCTAGGTCCTAATGTTATCCTAAACAACGAGGTTCTTCAAACCGTTGCATCTACTGTGTTTCTGGGTATAACAGTAGATACAAAACTTCAATGGGGTTCACATATTTCTAGCCTCGCGGGAAGGCTTAGTTCTGCCGCCTACGCCGTCAGGAAAGTCAGACAGTTCACAGACGTCGACACAGCTCGATTGGTGTATTTCAGTAATTTTCACAGCGTTATGTCCTACGGTATCCTGTTGTGGGGCAAAGCCGCTGATATAGAGAATATATTTATTCTACAAAAACGTGCTATACGTGCGATATACCAATTAGGTACCAGAACTTCCCTCAGAGAGCTGTTTAAAGAAATTGGTATTCTTACTGTGGCATCACAATTCATCTTTGCCAATATACTGTATATTAGACAGAACTTACATTTATATACCAAAAAAAGTGAAGTCCATAGCATTAATACAAGAAATAAGCATAAACTGTGTGTACCCTTTCAACGGCTTCATAAAGTGCATGGTTCATTTCTGGGTCTAGGTATTCGTTTCTATAATAAACTTCCTCTGTCTTTATTAGAACAGCCGTTTAATAAATTCAAAGAACAAATTAAGGCTATTCTTATTCAAAAGGCATATTATACAATTAACGATTATTTGAATGATAAAAATAGTTGGTCGCCATGTTGAACGCAAGACAGCTATATTATAATTGTCCTTTTTTTTTGTGAATGACATCTTAATTTTACAATCAATTATTATTATTCATTTTTTTTTTTTTTACAATTTTATATTTTTATTATTGACCTTACTTGGTTTTACATTATTGACAGGATACATTTACTGTATTTATTATGTTTTATTTAAATCATCTATTTATATTTATTTTTTTTTCCTTTGGATTACAGTAAATAAGGACCACTACTTAGCGATAATTGATCCTGATATTGAGTTGTGTAGCGGTGAGTACGTCATGCTCCCTTAGACGGCACTGCTTGCGGTAGCGTCGGCGGTCGGGTTGCTTCCCTCCCTCAAAGATGTGCGAGGGGGGCGATGGCTGATCCTCGCGTTATGCTCGTGAACGGGTGCTGCTTGTGGTGCCAGGTCGTCTTACTGACTATACTATAAGTAGTATTATATAATTTTGTAGACTCTTTTCTTATACTTCTTTTTTTTTTACTGGCTGAGCGGTCCAATTTACTAGATTCATTACTTACCCATGTTGTACATTACACAGGGTTGCAATAGAATATCACATGAAGGTGGGCACTCCCTCATAAACTATTATAAATATTGGAGGCTATACATTTTTTTCACATCATATTTATTCAATGCTTGAGTTAGACAAGTCACGTAGGGTGAGTGCTAGCTAGCATGTGGTGGATTTTATAAATCATTTTTAAATGTAATTTTATTTTATGACAATATTGCGTATTGCATACTGCAATACTCACTGTACTTTGTTGAAAGGTTCTTTTAACCTACAGACAGACGTGTTGCTGGGGAGTTTGTTGCGCCACTTCTTCTTCCCAGCAAAAACACATAGGAAGTGGTGAAGGGTGGGCGTTTTTGGGGGCTGTCTTATGTAATTTTTTTTTCTGACGTTCGAAAAGTGCTGTTTTGCAGCCAAGTTTGAATAAATGAGTTTTGTTTTTGATTTTTGATTTTGATTTTGTCTAGACTGCATAGTGTACCAACTTATATAGTAGGCAATTTATCAGATTGAACACCTAAATGGTCTTGCGCATAATATTATTTATGTACCTAATATAAACCTAATCTAAAGGTTTTGTTTGTTGCAATAACACAGTCTACATGTCTGACAACAAACAAAAGAATATGGGGTAAACATGTGAGGTAATAGGGTGTCAATTGTGGTGAATTGGCATCTAATATTACGATAAGTTATACTTTTCTATAAAAATGCTAATCTAATGCTTATTTAGGGTTTGAAAACTCAAAGTTCTAAGAAATTACTTTACATTAGTTGGTTTCGTTTAATTGGTTTTACATTTTCTAGTAAGTTAGTTACCTAAGTTACTTACGTGAATAAGACTTACACAAAGTCCTGGGTTTGATTATTAAACTGCGTAAAACTCCATGGATATTTCCATATGGAATTTGTACCTACTTCATAGTAACATGTTGACGTTTAACAGATAGCAACAAATACCATCATACCTATTTGGATGTTTTGCTAAAATAACATAAGATAATGATAATATTTGTTATTGCGCACGAGTTCATTGTACATCGTAGTATTTAATAATGATAGATAAGTCTTTGTAAGTCCTTGATAGAACAAATATCGATAAACAAGAATATAACTGCGAACATTTCTAATTGAAAATCTGCTCAGGAACTCAGCTTAGATAACTTATTTATCGAGGTAATTTATAGTTAGGATACTTTTTGCCAAGTGCGCGAAGTAGTTCTCACCGTACGTACGTGGATGAAACTGGTGAAAGCTAGTGTATAATATTATACTATGAAAGCAAACTTCTTAACTTAAGGGCTGTTTAAGAAAAAATCATACTTATAAACGCTGCATAAGCATGTCTTAACTAATGAACTATTTAATCACTACTTAAGGCTTTAAGTAGTAATTAGTCAAAATGATCCTTAGAAGATGATTAGATGATTTTTATAAGTAAGGCTGTAAGTGCATTGACACACTAAAGATTATGATCCTCTTTTGTTTTTAAGGAATGGATGATTGAGTTAATAACCGATCCATCCGTTATTTTTCGATTAAAAATTGAATGTTGACATTAGCTTCATATAAACCATTTCAAAAAAGGAACGTAAACTTTAGTATGTCAATGCTACCGAACTATTTTGTAACCCACATACAGTTATCTGTTTAGCAATATTATCCTCAATTTGACAAATACAAATATTATGCATTGCATGTAAACTTGCGAGCACAGAATCTGGGTCGTTTGGCAAATCTTCATGATTAAAGTGTTAATTTTGTGTGTTCCATGAAGTTCAAATTATTTTTATAAATATTATGACTAGACGTCATGAAAACATTTCCTGTACGACTACTTAAAGATGCGTTTTGAAAGTCAGCTGCCGACTGCAACTGCCGATCGTACTCGCACGACTGCATGAAATCGGTCGATGTCTGAGGGCAATTTTAACATGCTGGTATCACTGCAATCCAAAACGGTTTCATATAAATACTGAATACTGTTTCATATAACTATTGAATAAACCTGTATTACAGCTGGGGCCGATTTTAGTATTAGTACTAGTATGCAAAACGCACCGTTTGTCTATATTTTAAAATAACTGACCCGGATTTGTTGCTACTTAGTGTAATCAATTTGTAGACTCAATAATTGGGGAATGTTGATTAGAATATAGGGGGTCTGCGTTTGTTGTAGATTAGGTACCCTAATTACCGTTACTTAATTTCGTGACCCGTGTCACGTAATCCACCTCGTCAGAGCGACTCATTCAACTGCATACATACTAATATTATCTTTATTTAGTTGACATAAATGAGAAAGCAGGATAAAAATATGTAGAGATCTATTAGTAAGGCCTGTACTTGAAGGAATTAATTATAAGGTTAGCTTCTTACGATGAGTTACTGACGAGTTTCATTTCATGATGTTTTACGCCTTCTCTTGCCTTTGAGGATATATTTTTTGACAATAATTAGAACTTATTACAGAAACTGAGCGTTATAACTTAAAAACCAATGGTTTGGATGGTGGTTGAAATATAAGTAATTACTTGATACTATAAGTACCTACTATGATAAATTACATGAAATATGACAAGTCTATTGCGAAAATTATCTACTAAACGAGTAGTCAAAACTGTTCTACTTAAAACATTGCACAAAACAAAATATTTAATAAATATTAACGAACTGACGTAAAAATTGATTTGATTATATCTTTATCATAAAACGTATGTGTGTCAACGCACAACAAGAAGTAGATTACCAAATTACGCAAAATGTAAATCGATTATTTAGTTTAAAATAAACTGATATCCAACCATCGGAGATACTGTCTGCTGGAAAGGTCCATACGTACATACAAATGTATGCATTTTTTTAATTTGCTCATCGCTGACGAGACCTATGTCTCATCACTCAGATAGAGCGGTCGCTCCTTGTAAAGCACTGGTAAGTACTCAGCTGCATCCGGTTGGACTGGTAGCCAACCCCAACATAGTTTGAAAAAGGCTATTTGAGACTTATGTCATGGGAGACCATTTAAAACTTATGTGATGTGATTGCACACCGTGCAACATGTAAAAGTGAAAAACAAACATGTTTGCTCTGGATTCGAACGTAGCTACCATAGAATGAAATAGAGTGCTCGTCGAAAGCTTTTATCTTTCTTATGACATAGGTCTCATCACTGTTGAGCTCTTTTTAAAAGTGGATAGGTACAGTATCCATGCAAAAGAGCCCATAATCCTTTAGTCTGTAGTATGTAGGGGCTCTTAAACTAATAAATTAATGCGTCATATATCCTTATCTATCTTTCTATCTCTATTGATAGTAGTAACAAGGTACTCTGTGTAATAACTGACAAGAATCGATTACATTGGTATAGTACCCTTGGGGGCAAAGGTTATCGATGCACAACTATAGGGGGTCTGTACTTCAACAACGTGAGGCTGATGATAGTAGGTATCGATTGAAATCGATATCAATAACTGCATTGTAATTTGTTTGTGTTCACACTTCATAAGTTCTTAGTGTATAGATAAGGTTTAGCTCATAATTATTGAAGAGTCGTGACAAGGCTGTGTCCATAGTCCATAGTTAACAGATATGGATACAAAGTGTTGTTATCTCTCATTAATTACCTGAAATGCATTTTATCTCTCACTAACTTCCACACACCATCCCAGATGTGATCATGATCATCATTATTACATTTCATTTCATTTTCTTTAAGTGAGCTGATGTTATTAGACTCGAAGATCCAAATGACATTTTGTTTGAAATAATAGGCGACCATTCATAGATTGAACACAGTAGGTATGTGTATTGTGTAACTATACCTAGAATGTATGATACACATGAAAAGTACAAGGGCTGAAAAAGTTGCCCCTTGCTTGCCCTTCATTAGAATCTAATAAAGGTACCTACGCCTTTTGCCTAAGTCATTTTGAATTAAATTTTTTCCAAGCATGCCTAAGAATTTTCACAGAGCAATAATAGCCAAAGTAGTACATTCAGAGTTCTCATCAAATGAAGTATGTAAGTATCTTCAGTAAGAATTTGACCTCTTACAGTAGCCGCATGATGGGCAATTCCATGTCTTAATAGCAAGCTTTATAAGTAAGGGTGGTTTCACACGGGCTACCGGTCACAACCACGAAATGCTGCCACCAACGCTGACAAGGATATTTTCTGCAGTTATCATATATTTTATATTTGTAGCGTGCAACGGCCACAGGAGTCAACCATGTATATGTGGTTTATCCATATAAAATGTATGGAAATATACCGATGGCAGCTTTTGCGGTTGGTGGCGTTGCCCGTATGCGAGAACGCTAAGAAGGTACTCTTAATATCCTTGCACTATTCGTGCCGGTTTTTTTGTGACGGCCCTTGTATTGGTATATATTACCGACTGCTGTGCCAGTGTTGTACGGGATTGTAGGAAGGAATATTTGCTCAATGCTCTTTATTCTTACATTTACTTTATCAACTTGTAAGTATGAATGTGTACATGTGTAGATGTTTCATGTGATGTTCGTCAGTTTTTCTCACACAAAATACTCAACGTATTTTGATGGAACTTAACAGAATATAGCATACACATCAGAATAATATATGGGCTCAGTACGTGGTGAAACTGCGGTTAGAAGCAAGTCTTTCATACTTTCTGCCTGTAGACATTTAGTCCTAAGCGAGTGAATGAACTCGCAATGTGAAATCCTTGACTTTGTGGAGATATAATCTATTAGAACTGTCTGGCCTTGGCCATGACTTGCTAATAGTTTAATGTCACTGCTTGTTGCAGTTTTACTAACCTAGGACAAGTTTTGAAGGCACCTGCATTTTATCAATCATCATTTCCCACTCCATTTGTCTTCATAGTATAGTTTCATTCTCAAAGTGTAACAAATAAACAGATATAATTAAGTAAACAAATTGCAACAATGATAAACTTTTCGCTAACGTTTGACATTTTTGTTTTGTCCCCATTGTGAGGATTCCTTGTTTAAATATTTGAATGACCAAAATTGATTTGTGTGTCGTGTGTAAATATAATGTTGATATTGTACATGTGTATTGTGTGTGTATTGGTAAGTTTACATACACTTAATAGCCTAATGAACTAATTTCACAATTCAGATATCCTTGTCTTGTTTTAAGCTGGATTCCATCAATTACCTTTATTTTTAGATATTTCCTATGAAAGCTAAATACAATAGAAAGTCTGTTATTGACCTGCATTATTTTACAATAAATTCTGTGGAACAATTAGAAACTATCAATTCAGGTCATTGATCATTATTCACATTTCAAATAAAAGCTAGACTATTGAAGTACTATCTGGAACTGAATCTATGCCTTTCATCTGAAGAGGGTTTAATAGATAGCTTTGCAGTCCTATTCAGAAATATAAGTTAATTCTGTATTACAAGAAACTAACAATAGATAACTCGGACACTGACAAATTACTGCAGTAACTAGTTTTAGGATAGAAATGAAAAATTATATATACAGTTATAAAAATATGTATTTGTACATTACGGTGATTCCACTCAGCTCACGTTACACCACACAATCACTGGTACTTATAATAAAAACTTACATAAAAATTAAACTAATATCTATCACAGTCAAAATACGGTGGGTTGTAATTCTTCTCCTAGTTGTACCTCTCCCGTACTCTCGCGAACATTTCCGCACTGTCAACTTTGTTTGGGCCCTCGTTTTTGCCGAAGAAGGTCATCCTGGTGGTCTTGACCAGCCCCTTGCTGTTCTCTGCAGACTTCCTCCAGTACACCGTCTGCACGGCATTCCTGCCGGCAATGTACCTCGTGGCGCTGCCGATGAGCTGCCTTTTGTCCATTGTCGAAGAAGAATATGTCCAGCAAGCAGAGTATGCAGCACAGCTTAAACGCTGGTGGTCTACGTAAAGTAGAGTTACTTTGGTACAAGATAGTACGTGTTTAGTAGTCGAAGACTGGTTATAGTGTGATGTTATGGGAGCCGGCGTCCGCTTTTATACAGGCCCGCACGTGCAAAGCGTCTGACTGATAATGCTATACAACGTCGACGTGTAAGAGTATCGGTGACACACTTGTGTGTGTGAGTAAACTTTGCACTTCGCGAACGCGTGCCGTATAACATACTCATAGATTAATTCTAACTAGAACTAAAGATCCAGTCATCAATGCAAATGTGCCGTGACATACAGATAAGCGGTTTATCCATCGCCTAGTTACTGTGACTGTTTTTTCAAAAAATTATACCAACTTGTCAATGTAAGTGGCTTTCATAAAATTATGTCTGACTCACAGTTTGGGTGCAGACAATTTTTATGACTTGCTATAAACAACAGATTGTATTTGCTTAGTTTTTGTTTATTCTACGTGGATTCTGATTAAACGAGAAGTAATTAGCTTAATGATTATTGCAGCAGAAATTAAAGTAAATATCTACTTTTTACATTTCAGTGATTTCTCGGAACTTTATTGAAATCTGTATATATGATACATAATTTATGTGAGTTACTTATTCAGTTCACATTTCATTGATTGATTGTTTGATTGGAAAAATAACGCTGGTTTATCAATCAGTGTTTGTTTACAATTCCAGACGTGTGGTCGGACTTTGAACTGCTTTGGACACGTTTAAAAATAACTCGGTACATTATTGCTAAACAAGGAACAATTGTCACAATAAACTACCTATTATCACGGGAATAATTGATACTGTAAATGCGAAATCAATATTTGCTAAATATAGAGACAGTTGGTTTACAAATAAATAAAGGAGATAGCGTCTATTTATGTAAATAATAATTATTAAATGATGCCTTAATGTCTGGTTCACATAATTACTATATAGCTTTCACTCTAAGTTGATGGCACTAAAGGGTGGGTTGCATCATGTTACCCCAAATCATTTATTGGGATGGAAATCAAAAGTTTGAGTTCTGTCATATAAAATACTTTTTCGGTCCTAAATGACCAATAAACCAATAAATTTTTCTAGAAACCGGTGCGTGTCTCGAGGTTGCCATTGTGCTTATTTAGACACCAACTTCTATAGTGTTATGTATGGTCATTATAAATTACAACTGCATAGCAAGGATCTATGTACATTTGATGGTATTAGAATGAGAATATTTTGTCATTACATACCTAATTAAATTACTATCCCCCTATCTCTTGACCGCCAAACAAAGCATATGTGGACCTATGTACATTAAAAAACAAATATGCCTAATACCGCATAATAAACTATGACAATATATGTTTTACAGCATATTTGCGTAGTGCCAGATTTATTAACATAGCACTATTTACATTGTTTGCATTTTAATTAATTCGAGAACATTTGTTCTGTTTTATTTGCTTTGTTTAATGGTACCTACTGCAGTTGCTATGCGGCTAGTGATTTGTTAAACACATTAAAAATTCTATTACTAAATTATTATTTCGTGAATTCGGTGTTCGTTAAAATTTAATTATTTTGTGTACAATTGGAAGCACAAATTCGTTCAATTCAATCCTCTGTGAAGGAATCCATCGTTTTTAAAATACGTTGTGGCCGATTTGGTTATTGCACCTGATCTGTAGCTTCTTCCAACTTCATATAGGTATAACCCTAAATAAGCACCTTATAAGCAGCTTATTATTTTTCGATATATCAAAAAATACCATTAATCGATTATAGACATTATTCTAAGTCAATTTTTGTGAAGACTAGCTTAGTCCCAAGGGAAGTACATCGCGCACCCGGATTATTTAATAACCTGCCACATAAATGGGCTATGTAACACATAAGTGTATTTTGTACCAATCGTTCCAGAAGTTGAGAATGTTCATCTAAATAATTATCGATATTATACATAGATTCCCGATTTATCGATTGTTCATAGGTTCCTAATTACACCACCTTTTGATGTGATTAGGATGATGCAACCAATCAGATGTCAGAGGTCTTATCATAGACGTAGTGCGACTATAATAGTAGTTTTAATAATTCAGATAACGGTTATCATAATGTTTGGTTTTCCTTTATTTTACGCATGTAGATACATTTGTGTGTTAGGTTAGCAAATAAGAGGTGTTTAGTTTAATTATTTAATTACGATTGTTCAAATAGTTTTTTGTAGATTAAATAAGAACATTAACCAAATGGACAACTTATATTGTTGTATGCCATAAAGACAGATAAAGCTTTATTCTCAGTTACCGCGAAAACCACTTCTTAAATATTTTCACGAAGTGGTGTGAAGGCTACCTGTTATCTATTGAGATCATCCTCAATAAAATAGCTACAAAGAACTGAAAAAAAACTAATCGTAGGTTCCTGATATTAACGCATTCAAGCAAGCAAATAAACAAACTTTTCAGCTTTAAATAAATAAATTAATTAAATTTATAATTCTACAGAGCGAAGGCCTGCCGGGGCTGCGGGATTGTTCGAAAGAGTTATCGCGACCCCGGTACATAAATGCCTACGAAGGAATACGATGGGTTTTAGTCAGCAAAAGTCTGACACTCCCTCAGCGCTGCTAACCCACAGCGGGAGGAGTCATTTGATGATATTACCATAGCAAAAAAAAATGTAAGTTCCTATGGACAGAAAGCACGTGTCAGTACCCGTGACGTCAGTTCATCGTGAAGCACATGAAGCACAAAGGTTGGCACGTTGCACAGCCACAGTCAACGACTTGTCACAATTAACTTCAATTGACTTCCACAGCACGGAAGTCGGATGTACAGGTCACGAGTGTACTGTGCACGTGTAAGGTTTGGATTTATTTTTATCTGAGTTCCATAAATAGAGAATTACTGTATTTATATTTCATTGTGATGTAGATAATATGTATTTTTTGGTATTAAAATCAAAACTTGGTTTTTGAATGAGGATTATAATAATTACCTCTCAAACTCAATGTAAGTACTTATTTAATTTTGGCCCATTCTTTGATCTTACTTAAATAAACTTAACTAACACCTACTGGGTTATAAGTAAGTATATTTTTCAGACCCATAGCACAATATGATGAATGCTCTGAAAGTAAGTAAGCTTTAGGATAATGCTGTTAAACTGCATTGATTAATGGAAAAGCGGGGATTGTTAAAAGAGCATACCAAAATTACCTTAAAGGAGTATTCATTAATAGTTGTCTATCTCCTACTTCTGACAATTTAGTCAGTAAACAAGTTAACTTATTGTTCCTACATTCACACGTCACGTATTTGCGATATAAACAGCAGCCAACACCTGACTATCGATTGCACAAACAAACAGACACACCTTCATAATATTTACTACTAGCGTGACATTTACGAAAACAATAACATAACAACTACGCCTAGGTTCTGCACATTTCTAGACTCATCTATGTTAATTGTTATAGCACGCATTATTTTTAAGGTGCATTCATAATTTGTTTTCCATCTATAGCTTGGTAGATAGATACGTTATTGGAATCCTCCTTAGTAATAAGCAAGTAGCAATAGGATAAGCTTAGTAAAAGGACCGACCGACTGAGATTGTACGTATATAAGTATGTGTACCAAATTAAATTTATATTATCAAGTGTGTTTACATGAAAAGATTCCGCGGTGCCTATTTTTATCATAATATTGACGTCCACTGAAAGTTAGCTTTTTTAAAAGAGATCCAACCTAAGCTACCTACAGATTTTGTTAATTATATTAAGTCCGTAAAAACCTAGTTTGATTACCATTTAAGCTCCCACACACTGGAAGACTTGAGTCGGCCTTTAGTTAAACTGGGTTCATAAATCAGCCTATGGAAAAGAAAAAACTGTCAACCATCCATTGAGTCTCTCATAGGCTCTCAAAACTTATACTGTATATCGGGTGTGTCGTACCTAATCACATTAAATCCTATCACATATACTTTACTATAGTCTATGGCGAATTGTAAAAAAAAAATACCTAATCCATTCAGGAGTCATTTTTCGTTTCCACAATTTACAACATCATGTGTAAAGCAGAGATAAAGTTTCGAAAATCGAATGTTTGACCAGTTTACAGCTGTCAGTTTTCAAGTTTTATTTTTACGTACCTATTTGCTAATCGACATATATTAACCAGTATATTAACGTATTTAATTCAATGTGATTAGGTACGACTCACCCGATATAACCAATGAGACAGTATGTAGTCATACATACATATCTCTCAAAGGTTTACAATGACAAACGATATGCATAAATTCCTTTTCCTTAGTGTACTTCCATTCGCTTCAAAACTTATCTTCCTCGTTTTTTTATGTCCCCATAGGAATTTCCATCCAATCCCATCTTAGGGGTTTCCTGTGCCATAAAAAGTAGCGGAATACTACATACCATTTACGACATGTCAAATCTCTCCATCACTCATTGTTTGCTGTTGAGAAGTTTATTCTAAGGCTACCTGTGTAATTATTTGTGAAAATATAGTGCTAAATAGCCATACAACACACTAAATAGTCCGAACAAAGCCTAAACATTGGTTGGGGCAGGTGAGCCCGTTCTTTAGTTATAAAATTACAACGAAAAGTCACATAATTTTTTTATTTATATAGATGTAGTACAGCCGCCTGCAGGTCAACTGTCAATCTGTCAAATTTTACCAATCGAACATTAACCTTCCAATACTGTGATAAAGCTGAAAATGTATAGAAGAAAGTTGCCAGATAATTGTAGGTTGATGTGTTGTTCATATCCATGACAGAGCTAATTATACTGTGAAAGCCCTGTAACAGTAAAACAATTGTTCAAATACAAATTCTAAAAATAAAGTGTCATAAATACTGCGTACGTGAGAGTTAGTAAAAGGTAAAACCACATAAATAAACCCAAAAGATTCAGTTCAATCCATCATTGTTTTGACGTAACATATTCCGTCATTGACTGCTCATATGACACAATGGTTTTGCGAGAAAACGTAAATAGAATAAAATACAATACATTTATATATGGAATGTCATACTAATTTACCTGTTACCAGATCTACTTTTAACTTTGGGGCTTTTCGGAATTCATCATCTGTCCTTCCTTTTCCCGAATGAGAGTTAGGAAGTTAATAGCCAAACCTGATGCAGCTGGGTACTGGGTCCTTACAGCTCCTGACCTAGTCCATAACCCAGTTGCTAGGTAAGATGGCTTCATTCTCAGACTACCCATGGCGACTGTCAGAGCTGTGCAAATGACGGCAAAACGCCTAATGCGCATTCTGAAGCACAGAAGTCTCTCGAAGTTGGTCAGCCATCCACAAATCAACCGCGGTCTCCTCCACTTAACCTTGATCGTTCCCTTACCACAAGCCCGTCATGCCTATTCACAATTTATCAAATAATGTTTCCTTGATGATTTCACGTCCGATCACGCTATTTATTAGTGATGATAAATCCCAGTCACAATTTTACGACACCTAACTATTTATTAATGAAAGGAAAATAACGAAGGTAATGCATGAGTCATTAGACATTGGCTGGCTTTTGTTTTTACAGGCTGAATAGTTTGTAGGCAGACTTTGGTGGTACCTAACAGATATTGTAGGTAATAACCGGTATATTTAACATATTTGACTGACATACCAACGATTCAGGTGAAGCAAAAATAGTTCCTGACAGTGATTACGTGAAATATCAACTGATTTAAGGAGATATCTTGGACTTTTTTATGCCTCTAAATTACCTAAAGTACCAAAAGTTTACTATCAAAACTCCCTAACTGATTGTAGGGAAAACGACTTTGTAGCATAATGGCGTCCAGGACGGTTATTGTTCGCGTCAAGGAGATCAGCCAGTTGCGCATGAAAATATTATAGTGCACAAACATTTACAAGCCGCTGTGTGACTTCTAGACTGACTGATACAATTTTGTTTTTTCATAATATTATCGTTGTAGAAAAAGCCAATGTTTTGTATTCCCCACTCTTGTTGAACTTAGTATCAAGTCGGATACCTGTTTTTGTAAAACAACCTGCACTCTAATTGATACGTTGCACTATCAACTACGTTTTGAAAATTATGGTTATCGTTAAGTTAAATGGTGCAACTCAGCCTTAAACAGATTTATCTATGTTAGACTTCATAATTATTGAAATATTTTCAGTTGTTTTTTTTTTTTGTATGTGCTAGTATGAAAAAGGGCGGTGAACTATGAAACCTGTGAAGATCATTATAGTTTGTAGTGTTAATAATGGTTTCTAAGTTTTCTAATAAAACGAACTATCCGTAATTAAATCGCATTAACGCGTTATTATCTGCGGGTTTAACGAGTTATAACAAAAGTAATTACAAAACAAATGACTGTATCATTTGTTTTGTAATTACTTTTGTTATAACTCGTAAAGATAGTAAGTAGTATTGAAAAAGGTCAAAGATAAAGATAGAAGTTATTCAATTAAATCGAGTGATTTGTAAACTTTCTCCAATTAATTGGTGATTATATTTTATTGGTTTGATTAGTTCAGTGGTCATGGAGATTAAATTAGGTCGGTATAACATAACAATAAGTGAGTTTTTATTATATATCCTGATTTTAACACGCTTACATTAACTTCACTTGTAACTAACTATGTATGTAAGACGTAAGAAAATTAATTTCGTTATTATATCAAACAACAAAGAAACTAGTTCACTATTTTCGCAAATAAAACTATTTTTGGCTACTTAAAATTGTTTCGCTTGCCAACAATGTAAAGATTGCCAAATTTTCCGAGTATAAGTGACTTGTAATTTTCCAGTACCACCTGTTTTAATTTAAAAGTAGGTAATTTTTATTATCTTACATTTATTATTATTGTAATTGACCGCAACGTATTGTTTACTTTATTTTTGGTATTAAAGTCCAAGCTTATTGTGAAGTAGATCGAGTAATTTGATAAGATATAGGTAAGTACTTAATAGTCTTAAAATAAATGATTTATAAGTCAACACTGTCTACGTTATTGAAAAAGTTCTTTAGACTAGATGATAGATAAAACGGCTGATACAATTTGTTTTTTTTTTCAATTATAGGTACAAATACTAACTTCTGCCAGCGGTTTTAACCACGTCGCGTGGGACCATTTACGAACTCGGACGAAATCTCTATAGCTTGCCTCGATAAATTACATGTATGAACATTTTTTTTTTGCTTATGGTACAGAACAGAAATTACAGAAATCTTCGTATACTGAAAGTCGAAATATTAAATTTTTGCCATTCCATACATTTTTGCAGTTTTTTATCACAACACACAACAACACCTAGACCCACAAACCACTATACCTATATCTATATCTATGATCATATCAATGTCCCAGCTGATTACTAGAACACTGTCTATAAACGCAACGCATGGTGCACGTGCAATAATACGTGCTGCGTTTAAACGTGCATATAGTAATTAATGGCACGTTATTGTATGTACTTATTGCTGATTGTACGAACTGTGGAGTTGTTCTAGTTGTCTAGTTCAAGCAGACGACCATGACTTTGTTGATATAGATAGTGGGATAGACAGTCTGTTTATTGTCATCATCAAAGTCCTGCTCGAGTCGATTGTATTCTGGGTCGACGGAGCGTGTCTTTTTCTTCAGTACTCTTCTATCTGACTTCAGAGTTTTTCAGAATTTTTCTTCATAAGTTTTTCACTCCATCCATATTGTAGTCATTCCACATAGGCTTGTAAAATTATTGATACTTGATACCTCAAAAGTAGGTATGCATAAGTTTTTATACACTACTCTGTGTCTGTTCACTTCACAAATTGACTTTTGAATTGTGCAGTACAAATTCAGCGTCGATGATGCAATCAGAGGTTGAGACCCTACGATATTAATTAAAAGTCTATTATCTACACCTTGTTGATGAACCGGATTCTTCTGCAACTACTGAAATAATTATTAGGTACCTGTAGCAACTCTTATACATTATAAACCTATTTATACACTTCATCGCCTGAAATGGGAGGTAGTGTTGAACTCTTACAGGCGTCAAAATATATCATACACTTCTGCCTAAAACCAGATCCTGATGGTTTATCTGCGCACCACAACAAAAAAGTCTGGAAACTTCTTCATCAAATCTGCTTTTTTCGTAAACATGATATGTTATATACTTAGGTATATTGTTACATCATAGTCATAATGTTTATCGCTAAATTAATTCTTCCGTTGATAAGGAAACTATAAACAGTGCGTAGACAAATACTAATATTTTATGGTGTAAGTATAATTTTATTATTTGTTAAAATAACAAATAGTAAATGCCTGTTGGGCATTTATTTATTTATTTATTTATTTATAAATTTTTGTACACACACATAATAAAGAAAGATGACAGGAAAGAAAGAATTTACAAAGGTAATGCTTATTTCTAAAGAAATCTCTTCCAGCATACCTGCGAATGGAAAAGGAATAAAAGAGATGTAGACAGTGTGTAAAAAGCAAGGGAAACAGAAATTAAAATGGAAGAAAACAGCTGTATATTGTATATTATACCTACATAAACAATACGTAAATAAGCAATATATACCTACTAAATAATATATACCCGAAAATAAAATAATATATACCTAGATACATATATAAATAAATAAAATAACTATGATGCAATGGACAGATAATGTTCTTTAACTTTCCTCTTAAAAAGTCCAACAGTTTGGCAATCTCTAATCTCATGGGGAAGGGAATTCCATAACCGAACAGCGTGAACAGTAAAGGAATAGGAATAGAAGTCAGTGGAATGGGAAGGAAATTTTAGAATCGTTCTAAGATGTGACCTGCAAGGCGCATCACTAGAACGGATGAAGGAAAACCGCTCTCGAAGGTACGAAGGAAATTTAGGGTTATAGAGGATGTTGAATAATAAACACAAAATGCGAGTGTTCCGGCGAAGTCGAATTGGGAGCCACTTGAGAGTGCTGCGAAAGCTAGAGACATGATCAAATTTTTTAAGATTAAAGATAAAACGTATACAGATATTTTGCAGACGCTCAAGCTTGTTTAAGAGCTCCTCGGTGGCATCCAAATAACAGGCGTCAGCGTAGTCAATAATGGGCTGGATTAAAGTTTGGGCTAGAGAGATTTTGGTCTTCAAGGGTAAGAAGTTCTGGAGGCACCTGAGCGAGTGGAATGTATAATATACCTTCCGACTGACTTCAGCGACTTGAGCTGTCCAGGATAAGTTGGAGTCGATGATCACACCAAGATCTTTAGCCGTAGCACTAATATCAATATTAACTCCATTAAGGCAGAGCGGGGTTAAAACATTAAAATCAAGCCTACTCCGCATATTTCTGCCACCGATGATCAAGGCCTTGGATTTTGTAGGGTTGATTAGTAGACCAAACGAACGCGCCCACTGATCAACTAATTCCAAGTCATGATTCATGGCTGACAAGGCAACTTCCGCGTCATGCGGCACAAAGTGACGATAAAGCTGTAAGTCGTCGGCATAGAGATGGAAGTTACAGGAGATGACAGTGGTGACTGTATTAATAAAAATAGAAAAGAGAAGAGGAGAGAGAACGCCACCCTGAGGCACACCCGTGACAAGTGAACACCAATCAGAGAAAGAATCATCAAGACGAACCCGCTGCGAGCGCCCCTTGAGATAAGACTCGAACCAGTCTAAAGAAGCAGAGGATAAATTTGAAGATCTGAGGATTCCAAGCAGAATATCGAAGTCAACAGAATTAAAGGCGCTGCTGAAGTCAAGTAAGACAAGTATGGTAAGGGATTTGTGGTCCATAGCCTGGCGAATATCGTCAGTTACTTTCAACAGTGCTGTAGAAGTGCTATGACCAGGTCGGAAACCGGACTGAAAAGGGCTAAGAAGATCAATTTTAGAAAGAAAGCTAGAAAGTTGGCAATGAACAATATGCTCAAGAACCTTGGAAAGATACGGAAGGATGGAAATGGGTCTGAAATCGGTCAATGATTCAGGATTCTGTATTTTAGGTAGGGGGATAATGTTAGCTGATTTCCAAGCATCAGGGAAAGTGCAAGAAAATAAGGAGAAGTTAAAAATGTGAGTCAAAACTGGGAGGATAGAAGATAGGATTGGATAAATCATTCTTGAGCATAAATTATCATTACCTGCAGCAGTGGAGGAGATAGCAAGAATAGCTTTCTTAACACCCTCCTCACTTACTGCATCAAACTCAAAAGGTGAGCACAGCGGCTTCGGCAAGCAGTCAAGCCTATTCAAAGTAGAGGATTTGACGTGCGGATCTAAAATAATAGGGGGTTGTGAGAAATAAGTGTTTAGGGCGCAAACGTCAAAAACACCACTAGAAACAGCATGAGACTTGCCAATGCCGACAGATTTGAGGAATTTCCAGACTTCAGACGGGTTACGGTTGTCAAGAGAATAATGAAAGTAGCGTCTCTTTGCATCTCTACACATACGACTGCAGCGATTACGGAGCTCCTTATACGCAGAGAGGCTGCGATCTGAAGGACAGCGCTTTAGTCTCCGTTTGGCTCTATCCCTGGTGGCCATCATATCCTTAATAGCAGGCGTGAGCCAAGGAGCGGGAATATGTTTGATTTTAACCTGACGAATAGGAGCATGACGATCGTAGAGACTGATTAATTCCCTATTAAAAACATCGACTTTGTCGTTGATATGAGTGCACTCGAAGACAGGATTCCAGTCGATACAGTCAGCATCACGCCCCAATGCCTCCAGATCCATACCCTTAAAGTTGCGAAGGGGAATATATTTCGGCCTTCGTTTAGGCGGACGGACCTTATTAGAAATGAAAATGAGGTCATGATAGGAAAAAGGAGCAGTTAGTTGACCGTGAAGAGAAACATGATTAGACTTAGAAACAATAATAAGGTCCAGGAGAGAAGGGGTGCAATTAGGGAAATGGTGCGTAGCAGATAGCGGGAGGATACTAAGATCATAAGAAGTTAAGAGGGAAAGAAGTTTGCGACTACGGCAGTCATCCTTGAGAATACAAGTATTAAAATCGCCCATCAAGACTACGCGATCATAGACAGGGCGAAAGGCATACAAAAGCGAATCAAGTCCGTCAAAATAGTCCACACCAAGGTTCGGGCTATACATCACACCCAGGAGCATTTTTGTGTGACACAGGGAGATTTCAATAAAAAGATGCTCAGCTGAACCCGAATAAGAGGATGGTGATGCACTAATTAACCTAAAGGAAATATCAGCACGTAGATAAATTGCAACACCACCACCTCCCTTTCCCGTTCGGTCGTTACGGATCAAAACAAATCCTGGAAGGGCGTAGTGAACCGATAACAACGACGGTTTTAGGAAAGTCTCCGAGATCAGCAAAGCATCCAGATGGGCACTGTTGATGGAAGCCAGAAGATCAGAATAATGAGCAGGAACACTTTGAGCATTAATGTGTGCTATATTAAGGTTTTTAGGATAATGTTCAAGAAGGGAGGAGATTTGATCGCCAAGTGTCAATGGAGGCGAAGAATCGCTCTCCACACTGTGAAAACTGCTGGATGAAGAAGAACAAGAGAAATATTCATCGTCAGGAATAACATCATTCATAGTACTAAATATATATATATATATAAAATATTAATTATATATAAAATGTAATAATAAAACAAAAAGAAAAGATAACAAAAAAAAAGAGTACGATTTAAAACTTACGCAAGATGCACCGTTACCCAATAGACCTTACGCTGCAGCTGGGAGAGATTTATAACAATCATTATAATAAAGAAGTGGAAAATAAAACTGAAAACAATAAAAAAGTGAAACAATTATACAAAATAAAAACACATAAAAAAATTAAGTAAAATAAAGAAGAACTTCCAGTCACTATAATACAACACCAAATAAAATTAGATTAAAATGCCAGGTGCCAAAACCAAAAAAAAAAAATTATAGAAGATGACAGTTGCTTATTTACGTTATCTATATGTATGACAGCTGACACCTGACACAGTGAGTGAAGTGAAAAAAATGCACAATAATAGTAAACATCTACCGGCCCATGATTTTATACAAAATAATGACGGTTTTAAAAGAATATTAATAGTTCTACAAATCGTAGGAGGTAGGCGCAAAAGAAAAGTAAAAACTGGCTATAGTCGAGTAGCGCGAATCAACGACGACCCCTCCTGGAAACTTTAGCTTTCTGAGGCGCTGCTTTCGGAGAAGGACCAGTAGCTTTAGCGGTGGATGTACTGGGTGCAGCATCAGAATTCTCGGGCATCGATGAGCACGCAGGATGTAATGAAATTAGATTTTCAAGCTCACCCATGGTCGAAATCTTACGGCGCGACTTATCAGGCGCCAATACCACAATCTTTCCCTCAGCAGACCAGCAGTTGTTGACGCCGAAGTGCTTGCGGCCGGCCATAAAGACTTGATGCCGCGTCTTCGTTAAGAACTCGGATATAGTTATACCAGTCCCTTTAAGTGCGGTTTTACTATCCCAAGCTAAACGGCGTTGCTCCATATTGCTGAACCGCACCAGCACAGGTCTTGATTTGCCTTGAGATGATCCAAGCCTATGGCACACATCCAGGTGATCAGCGTGAATATCATCTAACTTGAGATGCTTGGAGAGAATATTCAGTATGGTGCCATTCAATTTCTCGTGCGGTGTCTCAGCAATACCATGAAACAGCAAAATCTTTCTTCTCATTACTGTTTCATGACTGTCAAGTCCCAAGGATAGCAGCTCTATCTGAGTTTTTAAGTGACCCAGTGTTTTGCAGATAAAGACTTTAAAATCTGAGAAGTCCCGGGAAAGTGCACTGATGTCGGAATGAGCAAGATCTGGTACTGATGAGGCTTGAAGCAGCTTATCCTCATACTCACTCATCCGGGAACTAAAAAAACTCTCCAGCTCTTCAAGACTTTTAATCAGTTTGTTGTCCATCTTGGTTGTGTTGATACAGTGTACTTGTTGGATTGTGATAGAATTTATAGGAAAATTCAATGCAACGGTAGGTCTACTAGATGACTAACACATAAATGTATAAAAAAAATACAAGATTACTATTTTATATAATTTAAATATACAGAGCTAATAATTTCACGTGTGTATGTCAGTCTACTATTATTTAATGTTACTATTATTTAATGTTAATAATTTAATGTTACTATTCGCACCGTCGGCAGAACAGCTGCAACAGACGCTCCAAGAGCTGAGCTCCGCCAGCCTCAAAGTCGGGCTTGTGATGAACCGGTCAAAGACTAAAGTAATGACTAACAGCGCGAAACGTAGGGTCGAGGTAGATGGGCAAGAGATACAACATGTCGACGAATACATCTACTTGGGCCAGTTAGTGTCCTTCGAAAACAGGCAAGACAAGGAAATCGATCGACGGATCGAAAACGCCTGGAAGAGCTACTGGTCCATGAAGTCGCTTATGAAGGGCGAGCTCCCTTTATCGCTGAAGCGAAAACTAGTCGACATGTGTATTCTGCCCATCCTAACCTACGGCGCTCAGACTTGGTCTTTGACCGAATCTCAGAAGTCCAGGCTAAAAGTATGCCAAAGAAGCATGGAGCGTAGCCTGCTCAACATACGGCTAAGCGACCGGATACGCAACACCATTATCCGGTCCAAGACGGGCATACTCGATGTGGGCAATAAGTCTGCAAAGTTGAAGTGGGATTGGGCGGGTCACATCTGTCGAATGCACCCGGACAAGTGGGCCAATATAACCACAAAGTGGATCCCGGAGGATGGAAGGCGACCGAGAGGGAGACCAAAGAAGCGCTGGAGGGAAGACTTGGACAGCTTCCTCTCGGACTGGCCTCAAGAAGCGAGGGATAGAGAAAAGTGGAAGGCTTTGGGGGAGGCCTTTGCCCAGCAGTGGGACAGCATAGGCTAATAAAAAAAAAAAAAAAAAAAAAAAGTTATTAATTACCTACAAATAGTTGGCTGTTTAATCGGAATATAGTAAATTAGGTAAATGGATATGACATTCGTGTAGTAGATAATTTCCCGGATTTCAAAACCAGATGCAAGTTTAATTTCAATTGTTAATAATTATGATTAATTCTGATTTTATTACTTTGTAAGCTTAATATTGTTTTATGTCAAAACCAATTTACGTATTTTTAAATATTATAATTAAAATATTCCTAACATCGAAAAATACGGTAAAGATAAAAATATGATGTAAGAGGCCACGGATGGCAAAATATTAGGTAAGTATAATTATTTATTTAACTAGCTGAAGTAAACAAACTGATATGAATAGTACATTAACACTAGACGGTTTGTTTAATTCAACTCTCCTATTGTCTAATATTTATATAAGGTGTAGCAATCTAACAATTAATGTAAACAATATTAAAAAGTTGACTAAAATTATATTTCAAGGTGACAGTTTATTATTGCCTATGAAGTCCTTTAATTCTAAAATGCATAAATACAAATTACATAAATGTGTAGGTAAATCTGTTATTCTCCGTGTACTTTCTGAAAGAATTACAGGAAAATTTTACAAGGATTTCATTCCATTTACATTGAACTAAATCAGAGAACGCCCATGTTCTATTACTTTGACTCTCAGCTTGCAACCACAAAACGTTATAAGTGGGTACATAAAGTTCAAACTCAATGAGCGAAAAAAAGATAAGTGCCCGCTATTTCTAAAGTATCGTTTACAACGTAATGGAATAGAATGTTCGAGAAGGTGCATTTATTCTCAGAATCCCAAAGGCTGAAGACATGCATAAGTGAGCTGAAAACAGAGGATTTTGCCTTTAAGAAAGTATGTCTTATGAAATTTCTAGTAGAAAGAAGGCTCACAAATTGCGATTTTTAAAGTTCCTCTGTAAGTTAAACCAGTGAGGCGAATGCCACGTAGCATTCTCAACCAGATAATGGTTTACACAAATTATATCACATACTTACTATAAAATATTTCAATCCATATTTATTTTGGGTAATTAAATGAAACTTTACCTCATGTAATATTAATCTATCGTTACATATAGGTACCTATGTAATTTCAAATAATAGCACAGCTTTATAATAATGGCGTCCACGGCCGATTTCTGCCACGGCGGCTGTTCTCATTTAAGGAGATCAGCCAGCTGCGCAGGACATATTATAGTGCACGAGCATTTGCGCAGACATAGGTGCACTCACTGTTCCTTAACTCTCATAGCCCGATGGGACGGTAATCCGACACGACCGGAGAGAGATCAGGCGCAGGACCGACATTTACGTGCTCTCCGATGCACGGATGTATCAATGACCAGCTTCCAGGCTCCGGGCTGCTTTGTGAAAGTCTTCTAAAACCCACAAAGCGATTTCGGCCCGACTCGGGAATCGAACCCGAGACCTCGTGCTCAGCAGCCGCACTTGCAACAGCTAGACCAACGAGACAGTTAAGCTTTATAAATTGACCCTAACATACCATAGCACAATTTTTTTTCAATCAGCTTCAATATGTAAGTTACTAAACAATTGATAGCTCGCTCCGGTCATCGACTTCTGATTGTAATTCTACTGAGAACTACCATCTTACAGAGATTGGATTGTAAGATTTAAATTCTCTTTGCTGCTGAAAACAGATGCTAGACAATAAAGCGTAGTAACTATGGAATATAAATTAAAATAAGGGTAGATAATGAAGGTGAGTCGCAAACAGACCTTTAAATTAATTTACCAGGTTTTACCCACGTCCCTGAGGAACTTCTTCCAATACTAGGATAAAATATAACCTATGTATAGTAATATTACAGTTTTCCAGCAGTGAAAGATTTTTTCAAATTGGTTCGGTCGTTGCGTTTGGTCACAAACAAAAAAAAAACAAAAAATATTTCCTTTTTATTATATTCGTATATATAAACTAGCTATTTCCCGCGGTTTCATCCTCGGCCCGAGGGTACAACATCTATTTTTTTTTATGAAATTCAAAAATTCAGTCTGTGTGTAGGTCAACAGTGACTCATTTATAAGGTATCGGCACAATGACCCACATTACAAATACAAAGACCTATGTAATACATTTGTATTTGAGCCATGCAATTATTTAATCGATAAAACAGTTCATATTGAATTAACGTTGTTATCAGCAGATCTTATCTGGACCGGATAACAATGTAGCCTAAGCCTATATAATGACCTGAATTCATCATCTAAAATACTTATGTATCTTTTCCTATCATTATACGATATAGGTATTACAGAATCATTATTTTTAATCCTTTTTTCCTGTCCCACTGCAGGACACACGCCTCTTCATATACCGAGAAGGAATAAAAGTGGATTACGAGCTTGCTAAGACTGATTCAGGTTTCCCTGCAATGTCTTCTCTCACTATTAGTCAATGAAAAGTCAAATAAAATGAAAAGTCGCCCTGAAGTGTAGTTACCTGATCTGAAACCAAACGTCTTACTTTGGAGGTCCTTTAACCAATAGACATATAGAGAGTAGGTCCAACATTACGGAATGAACAATATTAAAATAGTGTTTGAACTAAAATACAATGTTTATTTTCTCAATCAATCTGATGTTGTTGCTATTTCAATCACTATAAACACAGCTGTTTATTTGTCACAGCACTTAGAATGCACTTGGTAACTCCTACACTCGATAAATGAAATGTTTTTGATTACGTCACTAGGCTTAATCTCTTGTTTGTATGCCAACTTTGTTTAGTGTTTATGTTAATTCTAGAAAGAATGTACTTATTTATTTATGTAAATGATATACAATAGGTAATCATCGTGGAATGCAAAAAAGAACAAATGAATACTTTCTTTAGAATACATAACATTGTCTTGATATGTCCCCAACAGGATCGATCATTAAAGCGCCTATTTAAGTTCAACTGTCTTATTTAATTACTAGAATATTTTTGATAACCCTAAACTTTTTTTAAAACTTTTCCGCAATCTGTCACGGTGTTAACAACAACACAGAACAACAACGTCAAAATCACAAAAACAGTCCACCAGCGATACCACCAATGATTAATTACAATGAATCTGCAACTATCCAACTATATCCAGTTTTAACCGGCTGATACTGGACTAGGGCTGTGAGCCTGCGATAAAACGTAACAACGAAAATTTTGTACAAAACAGGCTTTCTGCTGTTATTGTTTTCACTTCCCTTTTATTTTACGACTTCAGCGTTAAAAATGTTGTTCCATTTTACGGAATAAGTGCTTGAGTGGTTTTGAGACTGGGTTAATGTAAGCAAGATTTGGAGCAGAAAAATATTAAGAAAGGATTGTAACATTCGCTGAAAACTTAAGCTTCAATAATGTTTAAAGGCTTTCCGGAGATGTATTTAGGCAAGTCGTTACAGCTAATCTTCGAAGAAGAATCTCAGCGAGATGCAAGCCATTGTTTCGAAACTAGGTTTAGTCTTTAAGCTCTTTATAAATTAAAACTACTAAAAGACCTTTTCCTTTATTTTTGCAAAGTAACGTACTTTATTACTGTTCCTTCATATTGTGTGAGATAAGAAAAATGTGGAGCTTCTTTGAATAAAATTGCTTTCAGAAATTATAGCGTGTTATCTTTCTTTCTGTTTTAATATTTAATTTTGCAGTATTCTAATGTTGAATAATTAACATTTTTATATCTCATTTTAATATTATCAGAGAGAATATGAAATATGTTTTTATACAGTCAAATTGGACATTACCTGTTTTCCTTACAAGAAACAACATTCAGTATTATGAAAAGATTAGATTCCGACAACGGTTCACTCGCATCCCGTGGAAACTACTACGCGTACCTGGATCAAACATAGCCTACAGCCTTCTTTAATGTATGAGCTACTTAACATTGAAAGAGTGTCCAAATCGGCTTAGTTAGCCTGAGATAAGCGCATACAAACAAACTTTTCAGCTTTATAAACTTAACATAGATTACGCCAACATTTGAAATGTAGATACATTTATTAGCACTTTCCTTATCTAAACATAAACAGTAAACCATTAGTATAAACTTCATGGAAGATAAGACGACCATTGTTTTGGCGAACTAACATAATCTCTCATATTTATGCAGAAAGTTTCAGCTCTTATTACATTCAGACATTGGGTTATTCTACATGTACATTGCTTGGTAAGCACTACTATAAATGCAGATCTATGTAGGAATGCAACAATGTATGATGTAGTTCCAATGTTGGCCAATGTTTGTTGTTATAGGCCAATGTTGGATGTTGGCCGAATATGATTGTAAGTTTAAAACTGCTTTGCTGGTTTTAAAAAAACAAAGCCTAGACTTGGAAAGTGTAATACCGGCTTTGTGGTGGAAAAGAGTTATAGTGTAATAGGAAATATCCTTGTCCGTATGATATGCAGCATAAGTATTAGATGATTTAGGATTTTTAAAATGTATTTAAGTAAAACGAAATACTTTGCTCATTAACCGTTCTCGTTTTTATTTTCTTTTTTGGTTTGTTTTGTCTACAAACAACACTGGTATACATTTCATAATAATCTGTTTTTTTTTTGTAATAAGACACAAAAGAAGAAAAATTAAGTAGCAAAAACTAGGTATTATACAAATAATTACCGAAATTGTGAGGCAATATAATGTATCAAAACAAATCTTTACGAGTTCATGAACTAGCTCTGTTTTATTCCGTTTAGGAGAACTACTGGAATACTGGTATCAATGAAATAATTTGGGGTTAAATGTCAGTAATCATGGCATGACTAAAGAATTTTGCACGTTCACTGTTGTTAATAAACAAAGCCGTTGGTAACTCTATGTAGTGTGTCGTGTTACAAAGAAATAGTGACAGTCTTGCGTTTGCGCAGACAGGTATCAGGTAACATGGTTTTTCATATTGTTTGCTAAGAAATAAATAAAATTGAAAGTTTTTTTTTCGACAACAATACTATAAAGGTACTAACAGAAAACTCTGTTCTGTGGAAACTTTCAATAAAACACCTCGATTTTCTTATTAAACTTTCACTTAAATAGAGGTTAGAATTTCAGACACTATAGACAACCGAATTTTGTCCTTCAAACCAAGAACATAAAGTGCCTAATCGATTGTACTGTAAAGTGACATGCAACTTACCGCAGACAGCCTGGCGCTTAACAAATGAATACAATGTAATGTCACAGATAAGTGAATTAATATTGTTATCATAACATTAGCTGTCCTTCTTAAAGATAATTTTTGGAAAATTATAGATGTTTTTAGTATAAAAACGTTGAATTGTAACTGGCTGGTAAGCATTTCACAGTTCAGATTCGTTTAGCGAATGTTTTTTTCGTTTTACTAGGAACGCTGAATTTGAATTTGGAACTACAGAAGCCATGTTCTTTTCTCATTCTTCTTTCACTCAAGTCGTGGTTAACTTACGAGAGCACAAAAGGGTAAACCAACTAACCTCTTTGACTTCTAGTCAAGTCCAAATTATCGAAGTATCCATAAATTGACGCTTATTACGTACTTGTATCTTATCAATGTTGACTCTAATATCACCTTGAAACCCTAAAAATTTGAAAATAAGTAATTACACAACAGTAAATCAATCCTAATAAAACACAAAGTTTTCCTCGAATTTCATCACAACAGTCCAGTCTGTTTTATTCCATTAGGTAACCTAGTCAGGATAGTCTCACGCGCTGCCTACGTGTTACAAGAACTAACTGTAAGTATGTGTGAGTGATGCATTCTGAGCGTGTATGCGTGCTTGCACGTTTCATATCCACGTTAGGGCCCACGTGGTTAATGTACCGTTGAGTGTTATAAGTAAAGTACTCCTAAATGGTGTTGATTATTAATGTTCTGTGTCTAGCACTGTTAAAAGTAATTTAGCTATTTAAGTATGATGCACTGTTACTTTATCGTCCCACTGCTGGGCACAGGCCTCCTCACACACGGAGAAGGATTGAGCATTAATCACCACGCTTGCTCAATGCGGGTTGGTGATTTCAAACTTTATAGTCCACAACATGAAAAAATCCAAGTCTTCATGAATGGGTTTTAATTCTCTCAGACTCAGAAAAACATATATTTTTATAGTCTGCGACAATTATCTCGTAAAGAATTTATATTCTTCTCATTTTATCTTACAAATACGAATAATAATAAAAAATGCAAACAAACTGCCCTGGCGAAATGCCGGGCAATCACCTATTAAAAACATAAAAATATAATTTAAATACAAAATGAGACATTTAGAAGCAAATTCTACAAATAAAGTTTAAGAACAATCTGATAAACATATTTATTCCTTGAAATATGCAAATAGCATTAATTAATCATTTGAATAATTTCGCCGTCCCTAATGGAAGCAAATGTAGAAATAATTCAGTTTATTCCCAAATTCAAAATCAAAGGCACAAATTGTACGTTTGATGTCTCGTTAGTAAAACAAATAAAATATTTTCTCTGAAAGATATCAACTTTTCAGACACATGGTATCTTTATTTATTTATTTATTCATATTCATATTCTACGTTTTCTGATTTTCATCGAAAAACAAATAAGCGAAGTAAACTCAAAACAAAAAGGCTTTGCATCAAAAACTAAGTTCAAATGAACACTTAATTAGCAACTTCAACTATACTACATACTAATTTAATCCTTTTGAGAAATATTTTATGCTCGGTGAGGTCCAAATAAAGAACTGAGCAACTGGGTTATTACGGTATCACTTGCGATCAGTTTGACAGTTAAAACGATGATTGAACTGTCAAACCGAAATCCAAAAATGGCGGCGTGATGAGCCCTATCATTGTTACCCATCAGTATTTCGCATCATAACATCATCTCTCTAGCCACTCAATCAAACTTTAAGCTATAACTAGAAGATAGAATATCTCATAGTAAGATTTATGGAAAACTTTTCAAAAGATTTTCACCCTAAGTACAAATGCAGCAAGAGTACCTACGTATTCTCTGCCCGTGTTCCTTTTATTGAACAAAAGATGCTTATTTGACGATTGCTTACTTCAAATATTTTCCAAATTGATCTATAGGTAGGCTAAAGTTCCACCAAAGTACAGAGGAGCGGAAATTTTTTTAAACAACCAATAGAATGTTGGCCTTTCACGCTCTTATGAACCAAGTACAGCAAAAGGCACTAAATTGTGTCTTCATATCTACACAGAGTAGCCAAATACGCCGCCCTCTTCAGTATACCAAAACCCTTTGTGAGCTAACTCAAAGAACGGATATCGTTGTTCACGTTATATAGCTCACTTGACCTAGAAAAGCTTTACTCTGTGGCACCGACCGCTCTTGACATTGTCGAGATTAAACGGCAAACAGCCAATGATTTATATAACATGTATTTGTGTTCGTTATTAAATAGGTTTATCGTAGTACTGGGTACCCTTAGGTAAGGAATAACAGAATAGGGTGGAAACTTTTTGCGACTATGTAATTTAGGCTATAAGAACATACCTATACCTAATTTGGGATGATAGTATTAATATTTTACTTTTCCTTTTTTGTTGTATTGTTATTTATACAATATTTACCTTTACATATGGTACAAAACAAAAGAGACGGTTAAAGCCAAGGAATTTCATACACGGGAGTATGTAGTTCATTATCTATTAGCGCGGGTGAAACCGCAAGTCGGAACTAGTGCAATTATTATTTGTATACTTTTGTGCTCTACTAAATATGGTCGCTCTAAGAATTAAAGCGATGTCGATGTCCCGGAAGATACACTGCAAATAAAGATAACAATTATTATTTATTGAACTAAGCTGATAATTCTGTAATCCTTAATACACTGTAAATGTAAAATTACCTAACTATAGATTATCGTCTAAAGTTCGCAGATAATTTTCCGAATTTAAAACAGATATCTATCATTGTTTTGATGCGTGTTCGCACTGACCAATACCTGTTTATGTAGGTAGACAGACTTTTATGTGAACATATTTAAACCGAGGCAAAGTCAGGCAATAAATTAGCTTTTCTGTAATGTTTATCTAAAGGTTCTCCTATTTGTTAAAAACGAATCTATTAACAATGTCTAATTATATAAGCATTAGGAATTATAACTAGTTTTGTGACGGCTAATAATGACCACCACAGATATTTCAAAATGGCCAACGCAACAGCAATAGTTTGTTTTGCCATTATCAAACAAACAAGGAAAAATAACTACAATACTTATCATACTCAAATATTTACAATTAAAATGACCTCACACAAGTCCGGATACAATATTGCTAAACAAAGTTCGATAAACTGTAAACTTCAGTCGGTGACCTATGAAATCATGTGATACGAGTACATTAATTGTTGAAGAGCAAAACAAATTGAAAAAAATATTTTGTCTGCTTGACGTTTTGGGGATTTTTTTATGTAGATTTATTTCTATAGTCCATTAGAAAATTTGGAGATTAAATAGCGGGTGTATACAGAGGTTGATCAATCTATATAGGTATATGTGACGAATGACTAAAGATACTCCGTGTTACACATCATGTCCTTTATTTTCTAGGAACACATCAACTCATTCGGACAACTGTTTTAACTCTGGGAACAATAATTTTCATTTCCTCTGCGTTTCCCTGAAATTTATGGCAAAAAATAATTTTGGTCGCATGAAAATACATACTACTATCTATGTGTATCCTTGTGAGTCACATTACATAATACAATATAGGCGTGTACTATAGGACAAATCCCAAAATATTGGTTTTCCAAATTGGCCAATCCCGCAGTATACCAGAGTATAGTATATGTATAGTATAACAGATTTTACCTTTTATTAAATTTAATTTCCATTGTCTTACTCTGGCTAATTACTCAACTGTGGTCGAGTATTTGCAGTCACTATAATCCGAGAATTTAATCCAATTGAGTGGAAAACCGCAAACCGGCAAATAGCGCGGCCGATCTTTACCCAACTGTCGGTCAGGACAACCTGTAGCTGTGTTCTGTGTGAAAGGTGGAAAATTATGTACATATTTTTATGTTTTGCCATTCATTTAACTGGAATTTACATAAATAAAAATAAACTAACACACAGATTAAGAACTTTAGTTCTAGTACACTATAAATAGTGTAACACCTCTAAACTAATAACTGTAGTTCCGAAATGTACGCGAATTATCCAAATGATTAGTGTTGCCCAAATGCAAGAACAAGACGAGACTTAGCCAGTCTTGGTCTTGGTCTTGCGCCAATACACCTGGTCTTGGTCTTGGTCTTGGTCTTGCGCTCCCAGTCTTGGTCTTGCAGCAAGAGTCTTGCAAGTCTTGCAATTACCTATTAGTCTATTACTATTTATTAAAGTTTACTTTAAATCTTAGAAAAACGTATTAGAATTGGAACATTGTGAGCTTGAATTAACATAGCCATAGTAAAGATCAAGCAGATTAATAAATAACTGAAGATTTGATAAGAAATTCGAAAAATCAACTGACCTATATGTCGTTTTCCATGGAATTAACTGTTTCTTAATAAACATTTATGATTTATAAGCTTACATTTGCTAAAACATGTAAAAAAATGTAAGAAATATAATGACTAAATGTACAATAATAGTACCTAAGTAATTAGTTTAAAACCATATAAGTAATCAATATTATAATATATACTCACTAGAATGAATTAATATGACATCTACTACCTATCCTTACCATTTTATCCTAATCATAATACTACTTGCGTGATCAGTATAATGTATTCATTTTCATTCTAAGCACTCTGAAACTTATTTATTCTTAGGAACACCTGTAGGTACTCTACTAGGAAATTATTTTGCATGAGTATACCTACGCCTTATGGCGGCAATCAAATAGTGTCAAATGTTATGATTTCGGCGTGGCGGCAAGGATTGTTGTAGATTTCAAAAGAAGCCGCCGGCGCGTGTATCATAACCATGTACTTCCGAAAAGCGGCAAATTTCTTTGAGAAGTAAGTACAAAACCTTTGGTGCCGCATTATCAAAGTGCCGATGGTTAAAACATAACTATGCATGCACTCAGTTTGATTTTAATAGATATTTTCTTATTCGCTATGTTTATGGTATTAGTCGTAATGCGCATAGGTCCAGTTTTTCATATTCTTTGATACAGTTTTTGCGTCTCATAGAATTCCTAAGCGTACCTACCTATACACCGAACTGTTACACCTAACTACTCAGTGAAATAGCGCTAAGTCCTAGCTGCAAGACGCAAGAGTCTTGCAGACTATGTCTTGTTCTTGCTCAAGTCTTGCACGGTCAGTCTTGGTCTTGGTCTTGCTAAAAATACGCGGTTTTGTTCTTGGTCTTGGTCTTGCAAAAACGCAAGAACAAGACCAAGACTGAATTTGGGCAACACTACAAATGATTGGTCTAGCTACGATTCCGTACATTCTAAATCATCACAAAATATTAGGGCTACATTGAATAGCTTGTCTCATTCATATATCAAGAAAATATAAACCACTTTATTTTCACAAGAAGTGAATATGAAAGCAGGCATTCAGCAAAACATCCCACTTCTTTGAATTTGATCTCAAAAGATGTTACAACATTCAAAACGCGAAGCTCACGAAATATTTCACACACCTAATTAGCCGGCAGAGGGAGCCACGAGCCACGTAATCGGTTTAATTCAAGGCCGTTTCAAACCTCACAGTTTTCAGACTTTATAGACCTAACTGTAAGACCTAGGAATTAAAGGATGCGGCTTTCTATATTCCTTTACTAGATTTCATCTGGGACTTCGCTTGAATCCTGAAGGAACTACGACTCTTGGATAAAAAGTACCTCATCTGCGTCTTCATCGATATCCCTGTCAAGTTTCAACGGAATCAGTTCCTTCGTTTAACCGAGAAAGTGAAAAAAAACCCCCTTTCGGAATTTCACATATTAGTAAGGGTTGAATTTAAATCTAAGTTCCTATCAAAACCTTAATAGTATTTAAAACAAAATACAAGACTTAGTTGGTGAGCCAATCCTATGTCATAGATTTATAACGAAAAGAAAATCTATTGTAAACTAGCTTCCGCCCGCGACTTCGTCCACGTGGAATAGTTACATTTTAGAACAAATTTGGTTAACCTTAAAAGATAGACACATGCTGTCGCGAACTTTTTTTTAGAACTTTTAAAGGGGAACAATTCTGTTATACATGATTTTTGCGGAACTTTAACCGTTTGCGCAGCGCACGCAGCGTAAGCTCTCTCAATAGGAAAATATCCCCTGATTTTGAAACATTCTTCATTGGTGCTCCGCTCCTTTTGGACTTAGCGTGATAATATATAGCCTATAGCCTTCCTCGATAAATGGGCTATCTAACACTGAAATGATTGATGATTTTTCAAATCGGACCAGTAGTTCCTGAGATTAGCGCCTTCAAGCAAACAAACAAACAAACTCTTAAGCTTTATAATATTAGTATAGATGTATCCTTGATATTAAACTAAGTAATACTACAGTTCGGAGAACGCCAAAGGACAATGCTATTCTTTGTATGGAAGTTGGGCTCAAGTGTTGCCCACAGTAACTGCATAGTGTATTATGTTCCATAGGCTTATATTAGGTCCCAGACCAAAGCATTTTGAAATCTATCCCGGGAGTCTTGAGAAAAAATGGTTTGACTCTTATTCAATATTACATAAAATAAGCTTACGAACTCTTAACTATTCCACTTTTATTACCCTAATTGAAATGAATTATATTCATTGACAAATACGAGGGATTGTACACGACAACTTTTTTTTAACCGACTTCCAAAAATGGAGGAGGTTCTTAATTCATTTGTATTCTTTTTACGTTTGTACGTGCATAACTCCCTCGCTTACCAACCGATTTCAACAATTATTTTATTGTTTGAAAGGGCTTACTTCCTTTGTCATCCGGCCCAGGGTCTGGTGATGGAATCTCTAAAAAAATCGGGAGCGACTCTCGAAAATTGTAGACATATATCGAGTAAAACCTTGTCATTCGGGTATATGTCTCAGACACCACAAAACAGTGGAGGTTAAGATCTGACCTGACAATGGAGACGACAGAGAGACGAGGGAACTCCTCAACGTATCTACTAACTACCTCATGTTTGAGCTTATTTTATTCGTCTTGATAAGATTTTTCTAGAAGATAGCTCTTAGCGCAGGCGCCTTGTAGATTTAAACCGTAAATTCAAAAATATTGCGGTAATTGCCTTTTTTTCAGAAAATCATTGTCAGTTCTTATTAGAATCCAACGCTTTTAGAATTTATCTGAAAATTACAGTAAAAAAAAATAACCCATTCCAACATTTTCCAGTACTGGATCCTGACAGCGAGATCCTGAGCATTCAGATTGACTATACAAGCTGTTGATTTGCATCCGTGCCATATTCAAGGAGGTAATTATGCTAATGATTCTCGACCCAAATCAATAAAAAAATTGGTACGTAATTTTTTTTCTTTAATTTTTTTTCGGAATTCCGTAAATGTCATCTAGCCTTATTTAAACTTGGCGCGTATGTTACTGGCGTTAAAACCGTGCTGCACCCTCACACAAACGCAAACACAAAGCATACGCAACGATCACTCATAAATTTCATTCATAAAATTGGATTACTTCGGAAATACCACGACATTACAATGACAAAAAAAGCAGTGCATATTAGTTATTTCCCATCTACTGTAATTCCAATCGATTATTTACGTATTGTATGTCCTCCTCCTGAGCTATGGCACAAATGCAAATCAACACCTTGTATACATATGAGTAAGACTTATTTTTCAGAAAAGTCTTATCAGATTAATTTCTCGGGACCCCTGGGACCGATTTCAAAAATATTTTGATTTCTTGTTAAGAGTGAAGTAAAGAACCTATTTTGACCACTCCCACTACTGGCCAAATGCCATAGGCTTTGTAAACAGACTGTTCATGTGGAACATTTAAACCGGTTTTCCTCGGGACCCCTGGGTCCGATTTCAAAAATATTTTGATTTCTTGTTAAGAGTGAAGTAAAAAACCTATTTCAATCACTCCCACTACTGGGCAAATGGCACAGGCTTTGTAAAACGACTGTTCATGTGGAATATTAGAAACGGTTTTTCACCCGAACCCCAGGGACCGATTTCAAAAATATTTTAATTTCATGTTAAGAGTGAAGTAAAGAACGTACTTTGACCACTCCTGCTACTGGGCAAATGCCAAAGACTTTGTTAAGTGACTATCTAAGGAGAACATTTCAACCGGTTTTTCTCGGGACCCCTGGGACCGATTTTAAAAATATTTTAATTTCATGTTAAAAGTGAAGTAAGGAACCTATTTCAATCACTCCCACTACTGGGCAAATGACACAGGCTTTGTAAAGCGACTGTTCATGTGGAATATTAGAACCGGTTTTTCTCACGACCCCAGGGACCGATTTCAAAAATATTTGGATTTCATGTTAAGACTGAAGTAAAGAACCTATTTTGACCACTCCCACTACTGGGCAAATGCCAAAGACTTTGTTAAGTGACTATCTAAGGAGAACATTTCAACCGGTTTTTCTCGGGACCCCTGGGACCAATTTTAAAAATATTTTAATTTCATGTTAAAAGTGAAGTAAGGAACCTATTTCAATCACTCCCACTACTGGGCAAATGACACAGGCTTTGTAAAGCGACTGTTCATGTGGAATATTAGAACCGGTTTTTCTCACGACCCCAGGGACCGATTTCAAAAATATTTGGATTTCATGTTAAGAGTGAAGTAAAGAACCTATTTTGACCACTCCCACTACTGGGCAAATGCCAAAGACTTTGTTAAGTGACTATCTAAGGAGAACATTTGAACCGGTTTTTCTCGGGACCCTTGAGACCGATTTCAAAAATATTTTAATTTCGTGTTAAGAGTGAAGTAAAGAATCTATTCCAACCACTCCTACTACTGGGCAAATGGCTCAGGCCTCGTAAAGTGACTCTTCATGGAGAATATTTGAACCGGTTTTCCTCGGGACCCCAGGGAGCGATTTCAAAAATATTTGCATTACGTGTTCAGAGTGCACTAAGGAACACCCTGGAACTACTCCCATTGCTGGGCAAACTATGAGCCCAGACCCTGGCATTGTCCTTTCTTGTTTTCCAGCCCTAGTTTTATTGTTTTACCACTCAACAGTTCGTATAATCCATTTTCCCTAGAACAGTGTTTTGTAATTTTGTATTTCCAGTAACCACTTCACAGAAATCACGATATTGTCTAAGTCTAAACACGTGCTCTTTATTTGCAAAATACGTTGTAAAATAACCCGAGTGTATTGTTTTCATAAATACGTACTAATATAATATTGTGGCTTTGGGAAAGTTGTCCGAGATAAGTCATGACTGTCTTATTAAATATTGAGGTTTTCCTGGCACGCCAAACTAAACTACTTCGGTTTTGGTAAAAAAATCACTGGTATATAAAAACAATGCCTAGATACCCATACTGCAATGACAACCCATATTTTGCTGGAAAGAAAAATCGAACGTAATCGAATCAAATTAAATATGGTGTTTCTTTACTTATGTACAATTCCTGATTTCCTAAAATATTTTCTACCATCTTCTAAAAGTTAAAAATATTCAATTTGTTTTCTTACAAATATTTGCAAATGAAATCTCTACCTATATTTACCTAAAACATGACTAACATGAAATAATCACGCCACTTTCATAAGACTTGTTTAATGACGTGACTATCACTACCCTCACGCGTGTCAAAACAATTCATTGGAAAAAACGAAGTTTGGGTTTTTTAGTACCTACTTAGGTACTTACAGTTTGTTCATTTCATTCATGGGCATCATGAATCAGAGAGATGTCATTGATTTTGTGGTTTATTTTACCTCGTAGGTAATTCGTCAAAATTGGTCATGAGCTTATTCAACAATGTTGTGTATTACCTACATACTACTTACTATTAAGTGTAACTAGAACATTCTTTATTCACATTCTAGTAAATTCTCTGATGTAACTTTGCAAGTTTTCACACACCTTGTTATAAACCTACTAAACGCAATGAATCAAGTATATAATTTTCTATTAAAACTTGCCAAGTAACATCATTAAAAACTAACTATTTTTAACTGAGGTATGTGTATGGAACTTGGTACTTATTCAGATCTCACTTCTTTTATAGGCGAAGCATTCCCATATTATCGAACTTGGCAGCCATTCACATTTTTGTTTTGGGTGGGATTTCATTTATTTTTGTAAGGTTGTTTATTTTATTTTTTTCTTATGATTAAATTAGTTAAGGAAATTTCTCATTTATACTATCTTTCAGATTTTTGAATATGCACTATGCTTCTTACAAAGAAATGAACTAGATTACCTAAATGGACTAGATTTACCAACAGACTGACATGGCATGTTATCATTATTATGTTCGTGGATCAAAGTTACACATAACGAATGTGTGAATTTTCGAAAGTGACTCACACTTGGCCGTTTTCAAATTTTTACTTTACTTTGACTAAATACAAACCTTTGCAACGAATTTCAGATTGGTACGACCATTCGAAGATGTATTATATAAATATAGATAAATTTAGTTCGTTTTAGTTCCTTAGGGGTATGAATTTACACCGTGTATAAATTTACACCTTCATTATTTTGAAACCGACTCACACTTGGCCATTTTCAGATTTTTCCCATTACCTTGACATAAAGACCTACCTCCATGCCAAATTTCAAGTCAATACGACCATTGGAAGTGGTCTAGGTTTTTGATGAGTGAGTCAGTCAGTGAGTGTATAGTAAAAATAGCGATTTTCTGACGTCAATATCTCAAGACCTACAATAGGTATATTAATGAAATTTTGTATTTTAGATAAGTGAGGGAGTCTCAATAGATACTAGAAATTTGATATGCGTAAATAAAATAGATTTTGAGTTATAGGGGGTCGAATTTGGCCCGAAATGGTTCGTGTAATATAACCCACGGCCCGTGTGTCGCTTTTTTTTGCTCGAACTTGGCGGACACACTGCCGTGTGTCTAGATATTTAGTAACTTTAAAATATCAAGTCAAATATTTACTTTATATTTAGAAGGTCGAAGACTCTTTCATGGCTTGATTAAATACAGAATACTCGGGGCAGAATACGAGTGCACTATATTTACACAGCGAAATAACTATCAGAAAGTAGTAATCATCATACACCTACATAACATTTTATTCTAGATACCACATCTACAATTTCAAAGTTCTTTCAAAGTAAAAACAAGCCTGGGAAGGCTAAAATCCGCGGCACATTAGTGCGAGTGCTAATTACGTAGTTTACAAGAACGGCACGTGAACGACACGACTCCCCACAAATTACTTGTTGCGACACTTATGTTTGCTTACCTGGTAGAATTTCTTACAAGATTGTCGAAGAAATATTTTAAGTTTTAATGTACATTACGGAGGTATTTAATTCACTCGAACCGTAGAATTTTATGTCATTTTACAACGAATAATCTTTCATAGAATTTTTTTTTTAGAAAACGTCCTGCATCCGGCAAGACTGGAAGCCAACTTCAAAATAGTTGGGAAAAGGCTCGGCAGATGATAATGATATTTTACAGAAGATCCAAAGAGTAATTATAGTAGGAAATTATCATATTGTAAGATGGTCCACAAAAAATGCTGCGTACCTAGGAAAAGGCAAACCTAAATCAATTCTAGGCGGACAATTTATTCTAGCCTACCTAATCACTATTAGAGGCAATTTAGTAAAGCATGCAGACCAATTAGCGTTACAAGGGTTCGTAAGGCTAATTATACACATCCTTGTCACTTCGTGCCTTATCTGGTCCGAACAACCTCTCCGAAATCTTAAAAAGAGAAAGAATGCGAAAAGTTAAAAAGTGAAAATTGCATTAGAAACATTGTTTTAGTGTTAGTTAGTCTATAATATGTCGAGGAAGTAAATAAGTATATAAGATATAAGAAGATTAGTAGGTAAGTATATGTATACTTCTTTTTAACCGGGTGCGTGGAGTAGTTCCCCTGAGACACATATAGAGCTATTTAGAAAGAAAAATAACGAAGCGGTTTTATTCTCTTTTACAAACAAACAACATTTGAAAAATTGACAACGGGAGTAATATCATTACGGTTTAAATTGAGCTGCTCGCACCTTCACGGTAGCTGGAGGATGCCAAGTAATTTTCCATAAAGTAACAAATTGCCCACTTTGCATTCCTTGAGACGTTATTACCTACACTAGAACTAAGTTTATCGCCGTCACATAGGAAATATTTGATGCTAAAACTGCATTTTTACCGTGAACTTTCTTACTAAAATTAGTTGAAATTTTTTTTGTCAAGTCAACTGAAATTTTGAAAATTCGTGGTGTATGTACTGTCTCTAAATGTCGTAAATAGTGTTGTTAAAAGGGTATTATCTAACATACCTACTAGATTTTTTTCTGTTTAAACGTTAAAGAATAGTGTCAGTGTTTAGAGTGTGCAGTCGGTATTTTCTTACGATACAAAAATCAGTTAGAAGACTCCACTTTATCCAGATTAAGGTTCTTCCCCATAGTTCATAAATCTTAGCCCTTTGAGTGGACTTTAAGTGCCATAATGGCCCCAATTCCCATAAGGGCCGTAATGGCCCCCATAATTCTTAATTCACTTATTCACGTTTCTAATAGCCTTTTTCTCTTTTCGGAAAATATACTGGTACGTGGCCAATTAATAAAAGAAAAATGAAAAAAGTAAACTATTTTTGACCGTGTAGTGGTTTTTTGAAAGAATGCGGTATGGTGTTTATGTAATGGTTTTCCCCACATTGTAAACGAAACTTAAACATTGTGTATTTTTCAGCAAGCAGCATTGAAATATCAGCTATTCCAGAATACAAATAGTGACGAATTATTTATTTGCTAACATACAACATCAACGAACTGAATCCTGTAGTTGTAGAACCTCCTTTCAACAGTCCTTCAATTAAAATCATAACTGAACAAAAAAATAAAATTAAACCGAGTCAGCAGCACGCAAGTGACGCGAAAAATTGAAAATATTGGCGACAAAAGTGCATTACAATAGCAACGTGGCGTGTTATAGTGAGATGTGGCGCTGTGGATTCACTGCTCAACGGAAATTGGCACAGGGGGACGCATATGTTGGATTTCATTGTTGCTTACCGTGACGGCTGGCTTTGGGTTTGAGTTTTGAGAGGTAGCGGTTTAATGAAGACTAGTGAAACTTGCAATTTGTCCTCAATTTAGCAGGGAATAACAATTTAGTTGACTGCAAGCAATGAGACAGACTTCGAGTGATTTAAAATGTTCAACAAAGCACATCAGCGGTTCGCCATTTGGCGCCTTGCACAGGCGCAATAATGTTTTTTTATACATTTCATATGCAAATTCAGTGAGGCAAAAATAAATAAGAAAAGAGCTATATGTTTGTAGCAACCTGTAACATGGAACTTAAATACTTAAAAACACTTTCAAACTAGCGAATTTTCCGCGCAGCAATGCTTGGTTCCTCGAGTAACGTAAACGAGCTGCAAACAATTGAAAACGGTAGTTGTCACTTGTTTATTGGTTCAAAGGTATTGGTAGTTAAGCTTATACGCCGATTGACGTCACATGTTAGTGTTGGGCATCGCTGAAAACCGCGACTCTGTCTCGCAGAGGGTCGCTGCATACGCTGAGCGAGGGCCATTTCGCGTGTTTGCGATGCATATTTTCCTCTAACCATATTCATATATTTTTTTTTATTTAAGGTATTCCTGTTTTTTTTTGTGTGTGCTTTTTTATGTACATATATTAGCTTTTGCTTGAGCGTCATGAACGCGAACAAACGTTTTTTGATTTGATTTGAAAGGATGGCAGGGATTTTTCAATCAGAATGTCACGTCTGTCGAAAAATGAGGTTTGAAAGCAGTGCTAGTCACATTTCTCTCATCACTTGCACATCACAGGTAAATCGTTCCACCTCTAAAAGCCCGGACCTCGGCGCAGCGACTTAAGTAACATTTTTATTGGTTCCCCACGTTTCAAGGGTGAGAACAATTTTATTTGCATAGGAAACACTCCACGATATATAGAACTGTAAATAACAGCCCGTATTTTCCTACTAAGTGATTTCATAATAGTACTATTTCTATTATTTTAAAGGCCGATTACGTCAGGTATGTTTTTCACCAAGAACACATTATTATTTTATGCTGAGAATCTTTTCCACACAAAAAAATTAAAACATTTTAATAATAATTTCACCCTATTTGACACAAGCCTTAGAAGGTGTGGCGACTTGATGAGATAGTGTATCAAGGTAACAAGATAGTCAGCTATCTACAGCCCGACCGCGCCAAGCTTTATTTAACTTTATGATCGATCATCCCGTGTCGCTTAACCATGAGCTCAAAACAAACATCAAAATACCAAACAGAAAAAAAACACTCTTCAATAAAATCCCGGTTCTTAGCTAACGAATAATTACAGGGTACCTACGCTTCCAGCAATGTGGCGGTGTTTACTCGACAATAACCGAGCTGTTAAAACCTCGTTACTGAATTTGTACAATTCCTACTGTTTGCGATACTGGGAGTATTTTGTAAGAAGTTAAAAGCTATGAAAAAGCTTTGCCGGTAAAGAAGTTATTTTGTTTTTTAAGGTGCAATTATAACTACGCCATGAATTTGGTGTTTATTCTTAATGCGAAAAATTTGTTACACAAAGATTATGCACTTATTTAGACCAGTTCCATGTTTTTTGAATTTATTCGTTACATAGCTCCATATAATAATAATAGGTTAGATGCACTTTATAACAAAAGAATCATGTTAAAAAAATGTAAATGTTAAAAATCTAACAAAACCTGCGAGAGTGGAACTGTCTAAGTTCATTTCACCAGGTACAAAACGGGTTCAAGCAAGTTGAATAAATAAACTGAACAATGCAATTTAAAACTGTTGAAACAGAGTTGAACGCAAGACACGACCTTCTTCAGAAATATTCAATTGAAAGCGAAGATGAAACAATTGTATGCAATAAAATATAGATACTAAGATAGAAATCAAACGCTGGATTTAGAATTTGAACAGCGATGTCTTTAAGATAATAATCCAATTCTGTAGGTACGGAAGATTTAATACTGAACTCGCGATTCCAAAAAAATCCTCCCAGGCCCGGGCCCAAAACACTACTTCCTCCTGAATTGTTGACAGCTATAATTAATTGTTTTAAATAAAAAAGTTAAAATCTTTTATTGAAAATAAGCTAACTAAATCAACACTTTTACACGTCAAAAATTACAAAAAGAAAGCACCCGCAAAAACCCTTAAGTAATAAAGTCTTTAGCATTGAAAAAATACTTACTACAAAAATTTTATACCAGAGCCAGTCTTTGACAACATAAGTGGGCAGGATGCTCGATTTCCAGGAAACCGTTTTAATGCGAGCTGAAATATTGAACGGGAACGAGTTCATTTCCTAGAAAACATACAGTAAAGAGGAACTTATTTCATCATAGATATAGAGAAGGGAATGGCGACTTAAGATTTTAAAAGCCAGGTTTCACTCAAACATTGGTGTTCAAGACATATTTAAAAAGTACTAAATTACATTTGTTGTTGTTGCCTGACGTTGAATTGAACCCGAACATTCGTACTTGAGAAGACGTTGCTTTAATCACTACGCCACTACAATTTCTGAACTGCAAAAACTACTGAACAGATTTGTAAGAAACTTAGCAGTAGGTAGTATGGCTGATACGTGGAATAAAAGAAAGCCTACTTTTCATCCGGATGCGAGAAATAACTCTCGCGGGACGCGGGAGTCCCATGGGAATTTGCCCTATATTTAGTTCACAAAAAAAAAGTGTTTTGACATAACTTGTATGAATCTTGTATATCACAACGATATTGTGTCTCTATGTAACTGGATTATGAAGGTAAGATATGTAGCTGTCCTACGTAAAATAATGCTCCAAATTCGTCCCATTTTTAGGGTCTAACCCTTGGAAAAAGGTTTCCTGATGAGAAAAGCTGAAAAAGTGAAGAAATTTTGAGTTTCTCAGCCCCTATTTAGTCCCTTATATACTCTCTCTATATATCGGATGGATGACCACAACCCTTTTTGAAAATCTGCCCCTGCCAAGCTCACGACGACACTTAAACAGTAACTCGATTAACGTAATTAAACTGTTTCCTATAAATTAAGCGTCATTAATATTAAATAAGAGGCACCTGAAGTGTTTCACTCATTAAATCAATCGGATCACTACTTTATTAATTTATTGCAGTACATAATATGATCCAAGATATTCAGTGTTTTTATTTCTATCGAATCGGGAAATTAATATAAATTGCCTACTAAAGTAACCATTGATTGGTATTTCCCTTATCATCAACAGAACATATGCCTCACCCGCTCACCCGTTTATAGTTGTAACTATGCACTTGAGAGATTCTTATATTTGTATATATGCCAGTGGTGGTATGAGATATATGTAGTAAAAATTTACATCAATTAAACGCATAAAACAATAGACGATAATATCTATAATAATACTTAACGCTCCAAAATTGAACCAAAAAAAGGTTCAATTAACTCATCCTTTTAACGAATGGATGTAATAAAACACGATCGCATGCATAATAAATAAGAAAACAAAACCTCCATTACTTGGACACACAAATTACATACACATACGAATTAAAGAGATTTCGATTAAAAGGATGGTTATACAAACAAAGGATCGAATACATAACGAGTTTAGATAAAACCTGTCAAGTGTTTGAAGTGCCATTTTTAACGTAGTGTTCCGTAGGGAGATAACATTGCAAAAAGATTAGTTTTTTTATTCAGGTACAGACGCCAGTAGGTCCTTGCGGGTCGTTACGGGTAATCAGAAGCCAGCAAGTCTGACACCGGTCTAACCAAGGGTATTGGATTGCCCGGGTAACTGGGTTGAGGGGGTTAGACAGGGCAGTCGCTCCTTGTAAAGCACTGGTACTCAGCTACATCCGGTTAGACTGGAAGCCGACCCCAATATAGTTGGGAAAAAGGCTCGGAGGATGGTGAGACGCAAGTAGGTCAACCTACCCGATTCTGGCTATTAACAATCGAACATTATTAACCTTACGCTATTGTGATAAGGTTGAAAATCTTTTCAAGGAATTTGACAGATGACAGGAGGTACATTGATATGCTGTCATCTGTACATTGAAGACCAATTACCACAGAGTATACTAGTAAGACCAAAGTCCATGGAATACACACACGTCAGTTTTTTAAGTAACAGTTTATTATGCATTTTCACGTTCAACTTTCAAAAAGAGTCGTTTCCAAAAAAACTGACAATTATGTCTTCCGCGAAATTGGGTCTTAATTGTTGTCATAGTTCTACGTAATATATTCTGCAAAAGAAAAACCATAGAGGTTTTATGTTTGAAAGAGTTTTCATATTTCCACGGAACCAAAATATTTACTGAACATTTTTGGAACAATATGTGTGTCATTTCCTGACCCATCTCGTTGTCAGAGCAAATCGAATGATGGCTAACAATATTGTTTTAGCAGTAAATGGAACGAGTCAGATTATCTACCTTTATTTTTGTTATTGAATTTTCTCATTGTTTCATGTTTTTTTTTTTAGAACCATCGATATCATACTGGTTTACAACTGAAATATATTTTGTCTTATTTTGCGTTTTGTTTCACAAATTACTTTGAGAAATTACTTATTACCATTTATTCTCTTGTGAATGTAGCTGATCCACTTCCAGAAAAGTTCATACCGCCTTGTGGCGTTTAGGCTTTCCGGAGACGGTTTACAATAATATTAAATCAAAATATCCTATTCCGTCTAGCTGTAGTCGGGTTTTGAGAAAACAGTTCAAACAGCAATCATATTATTAAATTGAACATACATTAGTTTTTATTATAGGTTTAAGACACGTTATCTAAGAGACAATATACTAAGCGCCTACCGACTCAAAAAAGGTGTCATCTCGACTGACTTAGGCATTCTAGGTGCACCCCGTACTGTATATGTGAACGAGCACTTGACTCTCCATAAAAAACAACTGCTGCGAGAGACACGCGAGGTGGCTAAGAAATATGATTACAAGTTTGTATGGGTCAAACACTCTACTATCCTTGCTAAACGATGTGAAACCTCTCCTACCATAGCCATTAAAACCAAAAACGATTTATGTAAAATTACGACTAGCAATATTATATAGTTAACCAACTAATTTCTTAGTTTTAATATTAATACTTAAGTACGATGTATTACGATGGCTGCTAACAATACTGATTTTTGCATATATTATCAGAATACTAGGGGTTTACGCACAAAACTGAACACACTTTATATGAGTATATTAAGTAATAGCTTCGATGTTGTTATTTTAACAGAAACATGGTTAATTCCCACAATAAGCAACAGCGAATTCATTGATGATCGCTACGTTGTCTTTCGCTGTGATCGTAACAGAACCGCAACTGGTAAACGTGATGGGGGTGGTGTGTTAGTTGCTGTATTACGAAAATATAACCCTGTTTGTGTTTCGTTTCAGTCACAAAATTTTGTCGAAAAACACTTTGAACAAGTAGTTATAACAATACCTAGTCATAATAATACTGCTCAAACTCTTATCAGTGCTCTGTATATTCCGAATAATTCTCAACTCGCAGTTTATAACATGCATTTTGATCTAATGGATAATTTAATTAATTCAGGTAACTTTGATAATGTGTTGTTACTCGGGGATTATAACATACCGATGGCCAATTGGATGAGACCTCATTCTGATTTTAACTCTTTTACTTGCACGGGCAATTCTGCAATCTGTAATCGCCTAAGGAACTTTATGACTGTTCACGATGTTCTGCAATATAATCATCTAACGAATACATATGGACGAACCTTGGACCTTCTAATCGCTAATACTAACTGCTTTGTGTACAAACCTAAACAGGACTTGGTCCAAGCGGACAATCACCATCCTCCATTTTACACTCTCCTTTCACTTAATATAAAATTAACTCGCTTACGTCCTCTAAGCACGCCTAGATATAATTTCCGTAAGGCTGACTACATTCTTATTAATAAGGACATTGATAAAATTGATTGGGACTTAGAACTGGGAGTGGGAACACCGGAAAAAAATGTTGAAGTCTTCTATGATCACTTGTATGGTATAATCAAGAACCGGGTCCCGCACTCTAAACCTAAAAATTCTAAATTCCCTGTCTGGTTTTCCAAGTCGCTTATATATATTTTTAACTATAAGAAAAAAGCATGGACGAAATGGAAAACATACCAAAATATTTCCGATTATGAAATATTCGCTCTATATAGAGAACGCTTTAAATCAGAGTGTATCAAATGTTACCGTACCTACATGAATAGTGCTGAGGATGATATTCCCAAAAATGTCAAACACTTCTGGGCGTACATTGCTGGTCGCAAAGGCAAATCCGGTATTCCGTCCAAAATGTACTACAAAGATGAAACAACCAGTGACCCTATTAGAATATGCAACCTCTTCTCATCCTTTTTCCAGTCTGTCTATGAACCATCTAGTCTAACACCAAACTGGAGTCCAGGCCCAGATCAGTCTGATGTTAACAATACATCTCTCTGTAACTTACATTTCAGCCTATCGTTAATTTGTAAACAACTACAGATGCTTGACATAAATAAGGGACCTGGACCGGATGGCATACCCCCATGTTTTTTGAAATGGTCAGCAAATACATTATGCAAACCTGTATTTAAAATCTTTAATCAGTGTATCAGCAATGGTTCGTTCCCTTCTGTCTGGAAAAAGGCTAATATTGTCCCCGTCTATAAAGGAGGTCCCAGACAAAACATTGACAATTATCGGCCAATTTCTCTTCTGTGTTCATTAGCTAAAGTATTTGAAAAACTTGTTCACCATGAGATATATCCATTCGTTCAAAATTGTATAATTTCGGAGCAACATGGTTTTGTGAAACGCAAAAGTACAGTTACCAACTTGATGATTTTTACTTCCCACTTGTTTAAAAATATAGACGCTAGAGCCCAAACGGACACTATTTATACTGATTTCAGAAAGGCTTTTGATAGAGTCGATCATAAAATACTTTTGAGCAAAATTTCATTCAGCGGCATAAGGGGCAACTTATTGCGCTGGTTCATGTCATACATTAGTAACCGCAGTCAAACTATAGTAACAAACGGGTACCATTCTAATACATACTTGGCAACATCAGGAGTTCCACAGGGATCAATTTTGGGTCCTCTAATGTTCATCATTTACATTAATGACATCTGTAGCTGTTTTAAGAATTGTAACTTTCTGTTATATGCTGATGACCTCAAGATATTTAAAAAAATTACATCCATCAATGACTGCTACCTTCTTCAAGATGATCTTAATAGGTTATCTAACTACTGTACTGAAAACAAGCTAGAATTAAGCATCACAAAATGTAAACATGTACCTTTCTCCAAAACCAAACAAATTATCAACTATAATTATAATCTTTGTGGTGAACTACTTCAAAAGGAAACTCAAATTTGTGACCTGGGAGTGCTTTTAGACAGCAAACTCCACCTTAATTTACACATCGAAAAAATTGTAGCCAAAGCCTATCAAATGTATAATTTTTTTATGAGGTCCTCTTCGAATTTCAAACGACCAGCCACATATCTACATCTTTTCAACTTTTTGATACGGCCACAAGTAGAGTATGCGTGTATGATATGGAACCCGTATTACGCAAAATACGACCAAGCATTGGAAAGAATTCAGCGCAAGTTTCTGAAAGCTGTACAGTTTAAGTGTCGGTTGGGGCGTCTGCCGTATGATGAGTCACTGCAGAAGTTTAAATTATTAACGCTACACTCCAGGCGTCTCTTACTTCAAGCCATGATGCTCCGTGGACTGATACATAACAGGTTTGATTGCCCTGAACTTGTAAATAATTTGTGTTATGTCGTGCCTCGAACAGTAATAAGACGAGGGGTACGCGCTTACCCGGTCTTTGCTACGACTACCTGTCGTACAAATGCGGGTGAGCGGGCGCCTCTACATAGATTAGTTAAGTTGTATAACCAACATTTTGTAAATATAGATATTTTTGCCTTATCTCATAATGTATTTAAAAAAGAATTAGTTAACACACTAGCACCATATAAATTAGTATAAAGTTTGTTCATCCATACTTGTATGCATGTCCTAATCCGACTGTAATATGTGGAAACGTCGTTGACTGTACGTTAACCTAATTTTATTGTAAACCTAGATATAAGAAATAATGTACAGTTGTTTGTTTTTCCCTAACATAATAAAATAAAATAAAACATATACACTTTTAAGTACCACCTAAACATAATGTTACATAACTCTATTCATACTTTTTAATAACCCATCTGACAGTGAATACTTTATAATCAAAGCTGAACGCTAAAAGCGTGGTCAGTACTTATACTCATATAATAAAATTATCTTCTAGCATTTAAAGGTCGGTTCCACATACTTGTGAATAACTGAGGGATATCATAGATTTTAATAAAAATGCCTCTGTAAAAGCGTGGGTTTTGACCGGCTAACATTAGAGAGGAAAAAGTTAAATGGTCCACCAAGTAAAACCTTTATTAATAAAATGTTTATTTAACGATCCTAAAATAGATGAACAGATTTTGTGGAAGTTTTAGATAGTTACAAGTTTTAACACTCTAAAATGAAACTTTTTCAAATTGTAACGTAAATTCGACTAAGCAACTACATTTTTGAGCTCTATCTAACAATAGTACACGAAGAGCTGCCACTTTGATAGTGCGAGAAACACAAACACAATAAGGTAAAAATAAATAACATAGGAAACAGAACAGCACTTACAATAGTACGTACCAAAGTGATTCCTTCATAAGAATTCATAGAAGACATCAAAGGCATTAAAAACAATTCTTCATCACTGTTTCCTAGAAAAATATAAGTTGTTTCGTTATTTTACTTACTTATTTACCCACTTTCCTCTAGAATTCTATTTACAGCGTTATTCATTAAGCCCTTCCTTCCCGTACTTCACTTCTTGAAAATATTTAATTTTATTTCGTCAAACGAAACTTCTAAAAACGTAATTATGTTCAGTGATCAAGGTATCATTTTCATCTGATAGCCTTTTAAACTTCAGTTGACTTAGTTTCAATTAAATACAGTAAAAGAGGCCATTGGGGCGTGGAATTGAAAACTGTCTAAAAGGCGAAGGTAAAAATGGTCGTAAGTCGTAATAGATAATTTTCATCAAGACTTATTGAGATGAAAGATCTTATAAATGACGTTTTAATCATGGACAAGCTTTGATTTATTCTAGTTCCATGCTAAGTGAGTTAAATACAGCTTTTAATCAATTTCAGGAAAGGTTGTCATTTTGCTTTTTTTGGAGCATAGTAACCACATACCAGAATTAAAATCTTCTTGTTCTCTTGAAGTAAAAAAAATACAATTTAAATCTGATAAATCAATTTACCATTTACATAAGAGCACAAACTCAGTTACTCCACATAACAAGCAAAGCAGCAGCCAACCAGACCAATTCTCAAAAGACTATTAACATGACAGACAAAGTCACGACTTAATAGAATTTCAGAAACATTCTCTATTCTGGAGTTAAGTTCTACACAGTTATAACTCTCTATGATAGAGAGTATAGAATTAAATTGTTTAATGAAATTGCTCGAAAGCTAATTATTCCGACTTGAGAATTCGCAAATAAGATGCCTTGTTTGAAATCGGCAGGTGGAGTTGTTCAATGGGTAACTTGGCACTGATGTTGAAATTGGGCCGCGAATTTTCCGCCTGTTGGTTGATTATTATTCTGATTTGTATCGAAGTAATTACTTAGTTACTTGAGTTAGTAGATATTTTTATTCTGCTGAGAATAGAGCTCAAAATATTAATTTCAGCACGTAACACCAATATTTCTGGTTTGGGAGACGTACTTCAAGAACCCATGAAAATATATTCTATCAACTTAATTTATTGTTGGGACCTATCTCAATCGTCCTACTTACAGTCAAATTCATGTGTTCATACTTTCTTGCGATTTTTACTAATAAATAGATACGAGTATGTAAAGACCCCATGAATAGCCGAGTCGGGCCGCTAGTTAATTCTAAAAAGTTTGAATAACGAAATAGTATGAGTGTTTTAATTTCATTCTTTTACATTAATCAATATCTAGCAATGTACGGTGAAAAAAAAAACATTCTTCAAGACAAACAAACACGTCTTCCATAGCTTGAGTGACACATATTCCTTCCGAACTATTTCCTTAACACTGCCACGTATTCTTGAGACAACAAATAACGTTAATGTGTTACTACTCGCATCATTTTCCTGCCATTACTGTATGTAAGTCCGTCATCTGTCACTTACAGTGCTTTTACTATCCTTTTGTTGTGTGCCCTTGTGGGAAACCATGCGTAACCCAGTTTGGTGGTACTTTTTGTTTACGTCTCAAAGGATTTTGGGTTATTCGATTTGATTTATCGGAAAATATTGTTACACCAAATATTTGTTTTGTGAAGTTTTGTAAAATTGGAAGTATCTAGAGTAAAAAGGGCATTTTTAAGTTTATGTTTTAAAACTGTCCGTCCCCTCTCAATAAAAAATGTAAGTAGCTACTTAAAAATAAGATCTATTTCCATAGACTATAATCAAAACGTTGGCTTCGCCTGGAATTACTGATCCGTGGTTTCGAAGGTTATTCATGGTTGAAAAATCTATACGGATGGCTATACTAAATACCTACTAACATTAAAAAGAGATTTGTACTGTTTATTTGCGAAGGCTCCGAACTACTGAATCCATTTGATTTTTTTACGCTGTTGAGAATTTAAGCTACACTATCCCCGGTTAGATTCTTTATGCTATATTTTATTCAAGTACCTACGTGAAGAGTAGTTCCCATGAGACCCGGGTAAAACAGTAGGAAACAGCCAGTATATTACAATATTTCCTCTACGTTATTTCTAGGTCAGTGTGACAAACAGAATGGATGACGTTCAATTAATCTTGTATCGGAAGGCTTTCAATGTATTCAATGTTTATTTCGGCTATGAATTGGTTGAATAGACGATTTACTAAATCGGTACAGTAACAGTCGGTAAATCGAGACATTTTGCTATTAACGATGTTTGTATGGGCTTGGAAAATTACTTTGCTCCATATGTAATATAAATTATGTTTCCACGTCAAAAGCAGTCAGGTTATTAAAAATACGCATTATTTATGCCTATTAAAAATTACCATTGTTCCACTATTTTTCCACCTCCACATACCAATAGACAGTATTGTGACGCCTTTACCTAAAAATACTACAAAAGAAAACCACGTAAGTAACGAACAATTTCCGCACCGATTAATATTTCGGAAGCGACTAAGAGATTCCGTCCGATACACACTACCGGCATTTTTCCATCGAGTACATTTTTCCGCGTATGTGAATAATAGGGAAATTTTACGGTCCACAAAATTCCATTAACCGTACCGGACGCCGTCCAAATGTTATTAAAAATGGGTGCTGGAAAGCCGCATAGTTATCCTCTATATTTAGGTATATCGTAAGAGGATGTCGTGACTATTTATAAGTTAACGTCCTTCTAAGAATCAATGGATTAATGTTTTCTAAGACTTGCAAAGGTCACTTCTGCGGAAGTAGATACAAAAGGAGAGAGAGCAGTATTTTTATTTAAAGGACAGCTTCTGACCTTAACATATTTCTTCGTAACATCACTAACTTAAAAACCTTTATGTTTCTAACATTATAAAGTGATATGAAAGTGACTTCTGATAATTTTTTGTTCACAAGGTGGACACCGTAGATTGACGGACTGACAGCGCCCAGGGTTGCTGATCCTTATGATTGATATGACGCGTGCAGCTGTAGGTAACTTATCCGCAAAACGTAGCAAACAAATATACCAGCAATTCAATACCCGTTGCAATTTCTACGACTACCTTTCAAAAGTAACATAACTCGAGTGACTTGCAAGTTCAAGCGGTTCCCGCAAACGCTAAACTACTTAATTATGCTAAAGTTGAATGTAATAGTTCGAAAATTCCTGTGCGAACGATCTGAGTTCCAAAGTGGTCAAAAGTTTGAATTAAAATAAAGTTTGTAGATGACCTGCAGGAGTTGAACGTTGCAGTATGCAGTGAGATTGAAGTTAATGTGTAGTTTGAGTTTAATGAGGGCCCCAAGTTTTGTGGCTTCGAGTGTATTTGCGTTTGGATCGGCTAAGTTGTTTTCTGTAGAGGCGGATTGCAGTTTATGATGGCGTTTAATGTTTAGTTTATTGAGCTATTAACTGCTGCTGGCTTAGTACTTATGAGTGAATTACAAATATACTGCTGTACTTACCTCAAAGATATTGTTACTAAATATTAGAATTTGCTTCAACTATCTCATAACAGAATTTGAAGAACCTATGTATGTAAAGAAAAGCTATAGAAAGCATTAGAAAAGATTTTACAACCAGTGACTTTTTTTGCCTGCCAAAAATTAAACCAAAATAGCTATCGGTAAATAACATTTCAAACCCGGTAAAAACTTTAGTGCAAGAAAACGCTAAAACAAAAGCATGTTCTTCAACACTCTTCTCCAATACCCAAAAGCATTGCAACAAGAATTTACAATGATGCAATGGAAAACAAACTGTGTACAAAGCAGAATTTACTCTAAAACGAATGACGCTTCGAGAGTTTCATGCCAGCATATGCAGCTATCAGAATATTGATGCATCCTGCACGATGAACTCATGAATATATGCAAGTCTAGGAACCGAAGGGAATTCGGCGTTGTAAAACATAAAAAAAACTTTTGCACTACACATGTTATTTTGGCAACAAATATACAGGCTCCAAAAATATTTGGGAATCGATTCCAGAGTTAGCCAAAAGCTTTTATATTTTTTGGGTTCAAAATGCCTTCGTGTAAAATCTTCGTATTCATCAAATTATAAATGCCAATGTTACTCTTCTGTCATGCTTTTAAGCCAAAAAGCGGAATCGATTGTTAATACCTATGTCTGATAACGTAGAGCAGACCCTATGACCTATGTCTTAAATCCAATATTCGTTTTCGTTACCAAATACTTACTAAAAATATCAAAACGAATTAAGCATCACACTAATATTATTAAGGCGAAAGTTGTTTTGTAAAGGCAGTTGTCAATTGTTTCTTGTAGAACAAGGCCGCCTTGGGAACCGAGAGTTTATCTAATCCTAATGTCACCAGAAAATCATCAAGGTTCAATGAACGTGACTTACCTAAACAAGCCAGTAGTACAAGTCAATTATAATAATTACACAGATAAACAATTACAGGGGAATAAACGCGCTAATTAGTAGGAAATGCATTAGCCAGAAAATTACATTTAAAATTCCTGTTGTAATTGCATGTATAGAATAAAATGCAACGTGCTTATTTGCACACGTAATTAATTAGTTTAATTAACTACCTACTATTAGTGTGAATTCGTTACTAATCGATTTTGATGAAATTAGCAACATGGAATTTCAGATGGTAATTAATGGAGCTATGACGTGGTTAAAGAAACTACGTACAAACATAATTTTAGTCACTTAATTACTAAATTATAGTTCACTAGCTTATTCTTATTCCACACATACCTATTACTGCTTAGGTTTATTAAAATACTTATATCTAACATATTTTGCGTGAACGATGAATAAACTTTCGCCTTTATGATATCAGTCGAATTGATACACAAAAGTTATAATTTAAAGCAAAAAAGCATATATATACCTGTCGGAGCGAACACATCAGGATGGATGGCACTATCGTCCGACATCAGTTAGGGTAATCGAGCAGAGAGATAAATCAAAAAGAACTCAAAACTTAAACAAACTCAAAACTCAAACGTTTATTCAAATTACTAAGAACAAAAGACAGCCCCCAAAACGCCCGCCCTTCGCCACTTCCTATGTGTTTTGGCTGGGGAGAAGAAGTGGCGGAACAAACTCCCCAGCAACACAAGTCTGTCTGTTAGGTTAGAAGAACCGTTACAATTTTAGTTCACAAGACACTTTACATCTGGATCTACAACGGTACTACAACGCTAGGCAATAACACTAGGTACACTACACGTAACGAAGGCGTAAAGACGTAACGCAACGACTCCACGAAGATTCACCGAAGCCTTGACCAAGACTCAACCGAGAGTGAGCTCCGCGGACGCCACGCTGAACACCACGACTCTGCCAAGCGCGCCAAAATGTTGTTTCACCGGATACGCCACCAGAGGGCGCGCTTGCGTCTCGTTCAGTGACCGTACTATTGACTATCTCCGACATACCTATATGCTCTCTTTACGTTCTTATTTTTTTACCTAACACTATTTATTACCACCATACATAAAGCCATGTGCACACTTGCCACACTATCGCACACAATTAGACAATGTGTTGATCATAGCACCACGTCTGTGCACACACCGCTAATTGAATTCAGTGTAAACGTCTCCCGGTTGAGAAATTAGTGATGTATTGTAGCGAACGTTCTAGATTGTACTAGACTGTTTGTTTCATAAAGCCTGAGGTATGTGAAATAGGAATATGAAATACTAATGTTTGGAGACTAGGAAATTGGCTTAAAATAATACGGGTACGCTTCAGTGTAATGAAAACGAATTATATACATAGCACTTTCACCAGAGAATAACACAAACGAAAATTAGATAGTATTTCCGCTACAGATATCGAAATGGCATTGAATAATATCGGCTTTAAAAAAAGATCGAGTAAAGACAAAACTTCAATAACGAAGCAATCGTAATCATAACATCTTTACAGTGAAACCACTACCTTAATTTTCAGATATGTATCAACATCGCAACCAATGAGAAACATCGTATGAAAACTTAACGTCTATAAAGTAGCAAAAGAGCCATAGAAGATATAACAGAAGTTAAATTGTAACCACATTATAGAATTCTCACCACAATAATTCAGTGCCGTCTAACACCGTCTAAACGGGATGCGATCCATCTTAGCTTCTTAGCTCTATATTTAGAAAAGGTCGATTCTAAGGGTATGACCTCCCTGAAGAAACTTTTATCCGTCCTGACAGACTTAGTTTATCGTTCGAAGTTTGATATATACTAAAGTGCTTTCGAGTTTTTTACTTTCCAATAGTAATTTTTCAAGTTGATTCGTAAAGTACTGTATTGTGTGGGAGCTTGTTTATTGATGATCCTGTTATTTATTCGTTTGAAATTTAAAACATCTAGAATTAATAGTTGTTGATTTTGTTGATAGTCCACCATTTTTTATCATTGATCGCCGCTTTACGACTGCTCGTAGTATCGTAACAACACTTGTAGCATCGTAGGCGGACGGGGCGGTCAACTGAGTGGTTACAATGCGCGTAGCACCGTAGGCGAATCGTGCGAAGCTTTTATCATACTACGATGTACTGACTACTTGAGTAGTGTCGTAGGCAAGTACTACGTGGATTTGTAAGTCTCTGCGTTTGGCTACATATGTGTACGAAATCAAAAGAATAATTTTGAGCCGTTTGGGGTCGAAACGCTCGGACCATGGGGCCCGAGTTCGCGGTTACTTTACAAGGACATCGCGAAAAGGCTTGTCGACGCTTCACGTGACCAGAGGGCTGGCTTATTCTTTGGACAAAGATTTAGCATTGCCATTCAACGTGGCAATGCAGCCAGTCTTCTGGGCACGTTTCCGGAGGACAGTGATGCGGAGGAATACTTCGACGCCTGATCGATGTTCTTTTATATATGTTTTATGTTTATATAAATTTTGTATATAGTATTTTATTTTTAGATTTGTATAAAGATAAGTAGTTTAAGTTTGTATATACAACATGTAACTTAATTAACGCACATCCTGAAATTAGTTTGTTCAGAATCGTTTACTGAATCGATTTATAGATATCATTTTTAATATAGATAATTTTTTATCCCAAAAATAATTAAAACTACGGAAATTATTGTCATATTAACTCTGTACAGTCAAAAACTCAAAGTAATAAGACTTCGTGTATTGTCGACTTTTTCCGTAGTTTCGTTATGTTGTGTCGAGTCGAGCGGCGCGCGGCGCGATATTTGCGTGCGTAGTAGTATGACCTAAAAGTTCTCCAAGAATTGGTATAACTAATTTAGTAAATAACAATGCACATACATGTTAAATTAAAAATTCATTGTATGTATTATGATTATAACATAATATTCTAATTGGGGTGTTTGAGGGTGTGCGTTAATTACGTTACATGTTGTATAGTGTGTACATTACATAAAATAAAAACTTAAAAACTTGAAAAAGAATATTGGCGTAGACATCTCATAAAAATCATATTGCTACATAATTTGCCACATAGTATAAGCTAGTCATTCACTGTGTATATTTGTAGTTAGGTAATGACGTATTACCTCATTCGGCGTAAATGAAATAACCTATTTACTCGCGAATGTTCGCTACATAACTATCGTCATTAACTTATTGCTATTCAGGTTTAATACTAAAGTAAACTCAAACGAAGATCGCGAAATGTTATAATATTACGTTATAATTTGTACTTATTTATTTAGAAACAAATTAACAGTTCACAGCAGCCAACAGTTGTACGCTATTAAGAGACGTATAAATTAATATGAATTCAACCAAATTACGGGAGTAAAATACGTTCTAATTACACCTTTATTATTCTTCAAGTAATTTTGTAGAAGCTATAAAAATAAATATTATTTTTACTGTGTTATTACAAGGCTGAAATTGTATTACAAGGTCACAGTTTATGTAGTTCTAAAACTCTTAATAACGCGAATAATTAAACTTTATTGGCCTTTACTTGGAATATACAATGTCCTGGATATGTGTCATTAACAGTGACAATTTGAACTGTTTGTATGTCTATACGTTTATGAGGTTAATCCTGTCCAAATAACTTTAATATAATAAAATAGTTGTGTAACATTTGTGCGTCTGAACCAGTCATAGAGCCTTTACAGTTGCCACAACAATGCAGAGACGTCGTAAAATATTATCTTTAGTACCGGTCAATTGTTTGTTTGTAGCACATTAATTATTACATTAAGAAAATACTCATATAGGTACTTAATGAATGTATTAAGAAGTCGTGAAATGCTGTACTATAGTTTTTGATAATGATTAAGCTAGTAGGTATTACTTTTCAGAGAATATTCCTAGAAAATCCGCAAGAATTTTTTTAGTATGTTTACACGAAAATCTCAATTGACCCTCACGACATCGGGACAGGACATTCTAAGAAACACTCGTCTAACCCTTTTCCATTCCATATAGTCACATTACATTTGACCTCCTTGTTTAATAGCCCTGTCTAGGTAATAGATAGTACCTAAATTCCTACGTTAATGTTCCCAAAACTAATATTATTCGTTCGCGTGTACATTGACAATGTTAACGTTTAGTTATCAATCATAATATGTGGAAATGGCTTATGTTGTGGGCCGCCATTTGTCAGCGCGGCGTTTACGAAACATTAATTGTTTGATTTTAATGCTTAATGCTGATGTTGTTAATTAATCATGTGATAATTGTAGTGTGAAAGAATTTTGTATTTATTTCTTCTGTCTACTTTGTCTTTTTATTTGTTTTTAGGAAAACGGCTGAAATTCATTGCCTTGAGTTAGGGGTTTGATTTGCACGAGACAAATGTTTACCAATTATAATATAATTCTATTAATTATAACTAAAAATTACCTCTTATTACAGTTGAAACCTTATTTGATCGAATTATAGTATGCAGTCAAAACAAGCCACAACTATACAATACAATACGATATATTTCTGTCGCTCCATAATAAAATGCCCATAATATATTCACGTGTAACAATACACTACCTTATATTGTCACCATCATACCAATAAATCCTATGAACAAAACCTTTTCAATATTTATAAGCCCATAGAGAATAAACTTAAAAAAACTATAGTTACGCAAAACTTACCACATTACAAACAAGCAACGTAGTCAAAATGATATATTAAAAATTACAAAAAGAAACTTGCAAATATTTTGAAAAGTTTTTCAAACAGTAAATTGCAAAAGACCAATAAAAGCACAATCACGTACAACTTTTGTAAAGTTACATTCATAAATTCGATACGATAATATAATGTCTAGACTTTTTATTACCAACTGATTACTTACGAAAACAAGTCTTACTAACTTTCTACGCAAACATTACTTAATGATGAAGTCAATGCATAATGTTTAAGTATAATGCAAACATCTTTTTATTCATTTACATAGACATTTAAATATGTACAATTTGCAATAAAGATTAAAACGTGTATTTCAACATTATCCTATTTTACATTTAGTAGAGTTATCATCACAAAGTCAAAGTATTTCTTTTATTTCAAACATGCCTATAACAGCTTTTTCGAAAAGTCAAGTAGATGCACAGTGAAACTCTTTAGAAAGAAAGAATCTTCGACCTTAGGATAATAGAACATTGTGTTTTAACTAAGTTTAACTTTGTATCTTTTGAGTTTCATATTATCTAGGCAAATTGCAATGTTGGTATATCACGCTCTACTGTAACTGTGTATTCTGAAATTAAAAGTACGTGACAAATAGTAAATTTAGTAAGTAGTAAGTAAATTTAGACAAAACTCTACTTTCACAGTTGTCTTAAAGTTAACGTAACAGTATAATTAGAATAATTCATTTAACAAACTCCAAGTTTCTTGCTGACATTAGCAACTTTGCAGTTGTTTTAAAAAGTCCTATTAGCTTGGAACTCCACCTTTTTGCTGTCAGCAGTCAATATTTTAAATCAAGTCCATGCCAGTGGTAAAAAGCGGTAACAGAAAGATAAATACTCAGTACTTGAAAAACTTAGGTGAGAAATGTACCACAAATTCTCTTGTGAATATATGTAGCCAATCCATTAGGAGCCGTCCAGATAAAAATAAGTATAAATGAGTACCATTTTTAAAGCTGTTTGCGTAAACAAAACAGAAGTTCAATTTTGGTACGTGTCAGTATTGCGATCAGCAATAACGAAAAGCATTAAATCATTTTTTTAATTCTTAAAAGCTTTATAATAGCCACTAATTACATATCAGAACAAAGCCCAACTTCTTCTTTTTACCCACCTATCTGAAAAATATTTGCGTACATTTTTATGCAAATATTTCTCCATCTTTGCAACTTAAAGAAATAATACCAGCTACGTACCTACATATATTTAGTCCACATTGTTAATTCATGGAATGAAGATTGTAGCTTCTGCTGTTAATCTGTCCAGTGCCCCAAGGATAGTTAGGATTGGCGGCGATGAATGGCGAGGGACTTAAACATGGTTCAGATTAAAAATACGTTTTAAATCCGAACTCTGTATAATCTGCAACAGCTGACTCGCTAGCTGAAAAATAGCTGTGTGGTAGCCATGTTGAATTTGCTTAAAGGATTAGAAGGAGTATAAATAACTACAAATGTTTTGGTGACACATTTGTAATTTATATAAGTAAATGTAACACGATTATGTTAAGTAGAAATTCTATAGAATTAAGAATATACTCAAAAGGTAAAAGTGAAAAAAAAAATGAAGAAACCCGTAGCTCTTAAAAAGGATAAAAACAGCTGAATAACAAAATTTCGACCCCTTAGAGGCTAATAAAGACAGGTCGTCTGAGGCTTAGAAGATTTGTCATTAATTAGACAATATTTTGTCTACTTAGGTACCTACCAACACACATTTTAACAATGCTTCTTCAGAATTTGGAAATAATAAACAAAGAAGAATGTTCATAAACTACCCAAAAGTATATTGTACAAAAAATACAAACTAAGGCAATCTCAAAGACATTAGGATAACGGCGGGGCGTCACTCGTTCAGCCAAAAGGTCCTGCCATTTAATCTCACAGATAGTGACTCGCACAATATGTCGCTTTTCCCAGAAATGTGTTGGTTGCCAGTGTTTTTATGAAGATATCTAAACAGTATGAAGCTGATATTGTGACCTAAAGGCCCTAAAATTATTGAAGATAAAATAGAGTAATTAGAGAAGAAAATATTAAACAGTGAGGTACTTATTTTAAGAGGCAGCATATGGACTATGTCGATGTTAAACCTTTTTGGAATGAGCGACTAGTTCTCGTTTTAAATGGTTTAAATTAAGACGATACCTTGTTGCGATGTTCACGGGCGAACTGGGTAAATGGTTGAGAGTGATAGAACTATGCGATAGCAACGTAAATAGATAGAGAGAGGAAACATGCAACCTAATAACGTAAGCGCCACACTAAATAAAAAATATTAAAAATTCAATTTTATGTTTCTTTAAAAACTGATTTCACTGATACATTCTTCAATATTTGAATGTGACAGAAAGTACATGACTACGACATAAAATTCATAAAATGTTGTTTTTAGAGGTATGTTCTGAACTTTTTTCTATCGAGGAAAGTTACTTGTTTTATGTTTTTGTCTTCGGATTAATGGAGGTAATATAGTCAACATACACATATAAAATAAAAAAATAATTATTCAAATAAGTATTCTTAAATTAAAATTAACGTAAAAAAATTGTTTAATTTCCAGGACTCGCCTTAAAAACGCACAGCTGTACCTAGTGACACAACCAAAATGTTGATTACTTTCAGACACATTTAAGATAATGTCACTGGTGAGCAACAAAACCAAAGCTAGGTTCTCGATACCACGACAGAATGACACACGCATTCACTTAAACATATACCGTCTTACCACAAAAACTTTTAAACGTCAGTTTATGCCTTGTCTAAAAAAATGTCAAATTATGACGTTGACATATGGTTCATTTTGCAGCCAAAATTTTATTAGATAACTGTAAAACAGGGTTTAAAGTTTTTGTAGTAAGACCACTAGACGCTAGAACAAAAAACAAAACACAAACCTGATAGCACAGTTTTCTCTTATACAAAGAACACAAGTCCACAATGAATATTATTCACCGGTACCAAAGAGCGTTACATACAAGTTCCTTTTAAAATTGCTCGCTTTATAGTTGAAAAGGAAAACATCCATCATTCTAACTGTACAAAGGAATTTTGCTTAACCAAGAAACCGAAACATAAAACGTCTGAGAATGCAGATGAAAGAACAATGTGGATAGAATATTCGATACGTTGCTCTTGTGGAGTTGTATTCAACAAAATGTTCTTGTATTCGAGAATAAGATCAGATACAGATTATAAACATAGTAACTATTCTTATTCGGAACGTTTTGCAATTGTTTTGTTAAGTTGATCTGGTATTTTTTTGTTATCGTTCCTATTTAGACTTACCTCTTTAAAAGAACTCAAGTATGTTATGTATGTCTGTAGTAATAATAATTAAAGTATCGTAAAACACATAACCAAGAGTCATCCAGAATAACACATGGACAATACTGGTCATTTGGAGTTTAAAGCTTGACCTGCAATTAATAACAAAAGTCTACCACAGTAAGCAAATCCTTAAATAGTTCCCGGATTTCACTTATATCGTCCTAATATTTAAAACTGTCCACAATACAGCTTATGCTGTATACAAAATGGATGCTGTTCCAGTTAACGCCAGGAGGCCATTAATTAAACAAGTTGGTCCGACAAGGACTTCATATAACTTTGACGCCAACCTCGGCCAACATTATTCCATCAGGTGTACATTTTTAACGAGGTATCATATGGAACTTTAAAATGCTCATACATTTACGCCGGGATTTGTACGCTCGAAAAATATATTTTCATGTTGACATTTTTCGTTTACGTCATTCCTAGAAACGGGTTTTTGCTCAATTGGGTTCATCGAAGATTTTTGTTGTTCGTAAAACTAATGAATTGGTTTCCATTTACTCAGAACTGTCAAACATTAATACTTCTTCATATACAATCTGCCAGTTGCATATAGCACTAAATCGCAATTTCAATGCTATTACAAATATTTTCAACTAAAACAATGACAGCAAGCGGGCCACTTATTACATTTTTGTTTAGCAAAACTTATGAAAAATGCCTTCGTAACAATATTCCAATATTCCTTCGAACAAAATAACTCTTGTCATAAATCGAAAACAATATAAAGTAATCAAAAAGAATCTTGACCCTCCTATCGAAATATATCAATTGACTATGTTACTCGTAGGTACGGCGTCACAATATATTTAACTTTCTCTCCGAACAGCTTCTGAAGCGAATAAGTTTACTTGATGAACGATTTTTTAAGTGGAACCTTTATATTTGAAAAGTTCGATATTATTTGGGCTACAATGCACAGTGGTCACATTTGTTCGATAGAATCTGAACTCGCAATAATTCATAAAATATCAAGATTGGTTTCGAGACTTCTAAGAAAACGTTTGTTTTTAATCAAAAAGTTATTACGAAATCGCCAAGGTATAAAGATCAATACGTGGATGATGACACTTTTACATTTTAGAATAATTACTTCATTAAGTCCACGTCGTGAAAACTCGTTTGAAGATAAACTTTAATCAAATAAATCCCTTTCAGACTTCACTTCTATGAAAACCGTCTGGTAAGGTTGTTAGAGTGGAATTTGGATTTCAAAGGTTTGTTTACCTTCACTTAGTTACTAAAACGAGTTAAGAAACGACAAAATGTTTTGAGTTACGTTAATAGCGATATCAAATTCCTTTAGCTTTGTCAACAAACTTTGTAAATTAAGGATATGGATGCAAATAAAATATTCAAAAATTAACGCTTTTTTTTATTATGAAATGAAAATACTAACTAAACAGCAAAATATAAAATGTAACTATCATACGTGCTAAGAATAAACAAACATTTTCACACTAAAAGAAGTAAACAAAAAGGACGGATCAATATCCATACAAGTATTAACGAATTCATTCCACACCTTCACACTACTTCCTTATCCCTCATAATCAAAGATGATACAGTTTTCCCATTCAATGCTATCAATACCACAAACCAGGCTACCCTGTTTAAACTGTGGCCGTATTCCACCATTATTGTATCACGTAGCCTTTTATGATGTCCCAAAACATTCCAGGGCTCCCCCAGGGAGGCATAATGAGACCTTTTGCGAGAATATTCGTAAGCAAGCCATAATCCACGCGCACAAATTACTGTAGGCCCCTTTGTAGGTGTTTTTAAAGAATACGTGTAAAAGATTGCTTCGGTACGAGATATTGAGATTTGAACGATGTTTTGATGTGTTGCGTGTATTCAGGAGCAATTTTCTTTCTTCGTGTTTTTGTACTGAAATGTTTTTATCGGAAATTCTGACGTTAAGTACGAGTAGGTGTTTACGATGTTTTGATCTTACCATGCTAAAAACGAATAGAAAGAATACATACGATATTATCTGAGGGCACGGCAGTGCCCCAGCCAAGACTCGAGCAAAGCGGGCACGGCCGTACCATCTTTTCTCGAAGCGTTTCGCGTCTATTTCAGCCCCCTGTATCTTCCATGTGAACAAAGCTAGGAGTTTAGGTTTTCGATGACCAAGAGTAAGTATTAGAACAAGCTCAATCTCAAAATTACAAGACATTTGAATAAATATTTTACGAGTTATGAGCGATCAAAGTTACACCATTTTGTCACTGACTCACTCACTGACCGATCATCAAAAGTCTAAGGTACTTCTAGCAAACTTAGAACCTTCAAATTTGGCACCAAGATAGGTTATTAGCTACATATAAAGGGAAAATTATAAAAACCTTAAAACTTAATAAAAAAATAGGAAACAAATTTATCTTTGCGGTTTTTCAAGAACATTGTGTATGAATTTTGACTGCATTGATAACTTTGTTATTTATTTATGTACAAAATGTTACTATTTGTTTTATTGTTACGTAGTGGTATATTGTTATTATGTATTAAATATACAACATATGAATAAAAAAGCTAGGTTTAAATGAAATGAATAATGATAAAATCTTTCATATTAATGCAGTGCGATAAACGCTGCATGCTCGCTCGATAGATGGCGTTGTCCTGGTCTAAATCGCGCTATGGTTTCGTTACGTAGCTTAGTATAAGTAGTACTTAAAAAAAATCAAATAATTTCATGTGATAGCGTCATCTACCTCTGAAATAAATCTCTTTTATTCTAAAAGATATTCGATTAAAAAATTCGACAATTTCGAAATTTTTTAGGTTAAAAAAAATATTGTTTACGTGCTACTTTAGGTGTACATATTTAGTTTGTTATATATTTAGTTAGTTGCATGTAAGTTAATTTAATTTGTTATACCTATACTTAGAGAAGAAAGAGACCTACAAAAAATAAATTAGATCCCACCAAAAACATTAAATGTAAAAAAAGCCAATCCTCTACGCAATTCCTCCACCGTAAAAAGTTTTGAGATCGCATAGAAGCCAAGTCCTGTTCTACTTTATTTGTAATAATAAATCAATATTTTGTGACTACCTATATCAATAGTTTTGTTCACATTACAATAATATTGTCTTGGCCATGAGTACAAGTTAAAAGTCGCTCCTTGTAATAATGTGTAAATACCATTGAATTGATAAATTCTATATGGACATGATTTTACGATTGGACTGATTATGGACTGATTGGAATTTGAGATCACCATGGACTAAACATGTGCCATAGTACATGTGCAGTTCATTGATGTTGGATGATACTGACTGTCGGTCATTTAGTAACAATTGAATAAACTAAAAGTATTTAACTTTGTGATATTAAACTTCATGTTTGACTTTCACCTCTCCATGATATGCTGTATTATATTTGTAGTTTATTGTGCTCATGGCCAAGTCAATATTATTGTGAAGTGAACAAAACTATTGATATAGGTAGTCACAAAATATTGATTTATTATTACAAATAAAGTAGAACAGGACTTGGCTTCTATGCGATCTCAAAACTTTTTACGGTGGAGGAATTGCGTAGAGGATTGGCTTTTTTTACATTTAATGTTTTTGGTGGGATCGATTTTACGAATCTATAACAACTGAAAGGTTACCAATTTTTATCAGTGACGTATTTTTCTGAGAAACTACAGACAGATATCGGATCACTATCAATCGATCATACGAGAATATGTTCCGATATAAGTCGATTTAGATACGCGTATTCTATACTGTAATGTTTTAGTATTTGCTATTAAGAATACTCGTTCAAAAATCGCAGACTATTTCAAAATTCAATTACATGCCATTACTTTGGAAATTATTCTGTAGACAGCACATTATAATTTTATAGGCATAATTAATCTAACATATCAACCCGTATTTTACCAAATTAAGACATAATTCCAAAAGCTATTTACGAAGTTTAATGGTTCACGTGTAACGAAAGGTCCGTTTTGTATAAAAAGTCTCGTCTCGGAGCCATCTGAAAAGGTATTATATGAAATAGTTGAAAAGTTATTTTCTAGTTCACTGTAACGAGGTTTCAAATATTTTGATTCTTGAATCAGATTTTCTATTTAATATCATAAATCTTTCTATTTACAATTGGACGTAGTTATGCAGAAACGTTCCAACCCACTGTACGCGTAAATGCTTATATCTCAAATTAAACTTGAATTTGAGATATAAGCATTTACGCGTTTCAGTTGTATTCTTTTTTATTCTAACTAGTAAAGGTACTAGAGGTTTTATTGTTGAATTATATTGAGTTTAGATAACCATATGCTAAATTTTAGGCTGTTCAATCACAATAACTCGATTTCGGGTGACTTGTGGGTTGGAACGTTTCTGCATAACTACGTCCAATTATAAATGTGCCTTTTTGATTTTCACTCTCAATACTGGAATCAAACTACACATGTGTAGCAACATACTTAATCTGCTTAACCAAAAACTAATTTCACTAAAATAAAATAATCCTTTTCATATAACGAAATACCAACTATAATTTATCACAATTTACCTAAGACTCTTAACAAACCCCAAATACATAATGATTCAGTTCAAAGACTTCATTAAGAGAAAACCCATGATATAATATCAATTTACATGTCATTCAAGTTTCACAGCTAGGTACAGTCAACTTCAGGTTAGTGGTAACAGTTTTATAGGAAAATCGTACTTATTACTACTGAGTTAAGGTGCATAACAGTTAACACTGGTATCTACCGTATCTACAGAGCCAAGATAAGGGTTAGGGCTTAAGGTCTCCTAGGATTAACACTAATATGTATGATAATAGTAAAGCTAAATTGATGAGAAAGTTTGTGGTTTTAATAGTGATGACATCGGATTTCTATGTGTTGTAATAATAGTGGTGTTAATTGAAATATCTGTATGTTAATATAAGGATTTGGTTTCTTAGGGTTGATTTCATACTAACTTTTTCAACTGAGAATGTTAGTTTTGCAAAATAATTTTGAATGGATCTATGAATTAGAGTGCATACTCACTGCAGACTAAACAGTGGGCTGCCAGTTGATCCGATGCGGTTACCATTTTTTTTGGTTTTTAAGAAAATATCCAATCAAAGATTTCGGTCATTGTGATACCGGCTAAATACAAGATCTTTGCAATGGGCTTTCTACCCTTCATCTTCATACTGATTTATCAACCCAAACAAACTGTCGGCCGACTGAAAGTTTGCAATTTACTCATAAATGAATCTCCCAATTAGTCTTATAGTGAGCTCAGGATTGAACGTAATAATTGTTATAAATGTATAATTATTTTTGATAATAACATTAACATTGTACAAATTGTATCAGTAAAAGGTTTAATAAAACTCAACAACATCTGTAAATTATTATTTTAATAAAGCTGTTCGCTATACAGACAGATATTAGTATCATATAACTTAATATAAAAAGTTATTAAAGCCTTTATCGGAGCTACACATTCGTCTATTAACATTCAAAATTTTAGATTTTATAACATTGTTAGGAACGAGTTCTAAAAATTAAAGTAATTTTCACTTTACATTTTTCAATTTTTGGGGCAGTAACATGACGCAATTTGGCTGAGTCTTATTATAATTGCATTATACATACCTATATTTTTGATGTTTTCTGTAAACATAGTCGTAGCTAAAAAGTACTGCTTCAGTAATATTTCTATTGACCGGTGTAAGTCCAGGGGCCCGATTCTCCTAATTTTACTTACGATTCACGTTAGACTCGATTCGACTGAGATCCAATCCCGACTCGATTACGATTGAAGCGTATGTATGTGGCATTCCGCTATTTTTCTTTGAAATAAACGTTTTTATCCTTTTCTGTCATTCAATAATGAATCATTTTGTCTGCAAATGATTTACGATTGCAAAATGATTGTACAGCAAACTACCGTATAGACCAAAATCACCAAAATAGCAGACCAATCGCACACCAATCAAATGTCAATCGAATACGATTGGTCTTTTATTAGTAGCAGAATGCCCGATATGGTTAAAACTGCTATTGCAGTCATATTGCGATTCGATTTCTATTCGATTTTGACATTATTAACTTAGGAGAATTGGGCCCTAGTAGCATCATCCTACGACCAAGCTTTACAAAAATCATGAATATTATGGGGACGCATCTCAGAAATCACAAGCAAAATAAACCCCAAAAAACCACAGCTAATGTTACGACGTAAACAATACCATAAAAGTAACTACATACATACAAGGAAAAGGGGAAATTGAATATTTGTATCTGTATCCCAAAGGCTCGCTAAACACCGCAATGTTATGGTAATTTTATCATACGAGACCTACTGATAACGGTTGACACTGCATGGGGAACGAATTAAATACGCAATGGAATACAAAAGGGACAAATTATTTTTACTTAGGTAGACTGAAATTGTTTAGAAAACAAATGAGTGACAAAAGAAATTGTAAGGATTAGTATACCTAGGCCGATGAACCTAAGAATAGTATTTTTTTGCTTTTCAGTATTTTTGGGAGTCGGTTTTTTTTATGAAAAAGTTTTTTATTATCGACGTTTTAATTGTTTTCAAGTATCACACTTATTTTGATTTTAAACTGAGCCCATTCATACCCATCATCATTATCATATCGAACTATTACCGTCCACTACTGATCGTAACCTTCCTCCAATGAACGCCAACCATTCCAGAATAATTCATACCGATAAATGATACCAATTCCAAACTCGATACAGGTGAAATCACGGACATTAGCTTCTCTTAACTAATGCCTTGCTTAACTTAATTCATACATCTATGTTCGTACTAGCTGACCAGCCATTCCATTTGGTAATTACATTAACATATCGGTACAGGAAGCTAGCATGGACTAAGGATAAACCGATAAACTTGCATTGGAAAGCAGGACTTTTTTACAACCCATAGGTGGATATTTTTTTTGGTTTAAAAAATCTATACATATAATAAAATGATAGGAAAGTCAAAACTGTACATTGAATATTTAAAAAAAAAAATACTTGGGGGGTGATCTATTATCGATTCTGAACCCAAATATATAGTTTTTAGAATTTTTGTCTGTTTGTCTGTTTGTCTGTATGTTTGGTCTCACTGAACTCGAAAAGTACTGCATAGATTTAAATCAAATTTTGCATGAATATTACCTGGGAGCCTGTTCAACATATAGGATATATATTATCACGCTATCACCTACGGGGGATGAGCAATGAACGATAATTTCTGTTAACGTTTCTGCAACAGCGGGTGCAATAATGACACATATTTGAATGTTGAACTTTGTAAGTTTATCGGCCTATTATCTATCTTTACATAGAAAATAACGCTTTTATAAGTAACTTGAGCAAAAAACTGAATTTAAAGAAATGATATCCTAAAATTATAGATGAAGAAAATCATGCAGAAACAGATGTGCCATAAAACTGGTAGTAGGTAAAATATCAATGAAAACAGACTTCACTTTGTCATGGTATGTTCTTACTTTCAAGAAAAAAATATATGACTACTTGTGTATTTTGCTACTATAAAAACACTACAAGAAATATCAGCGCATCATCAGGGACATTTTTATAATTCTTTCACCATTAGAAAGCTACATTATCTGCGAGTAACATAGGGTATATTTTATCCCGGTGCGGGCAGTAGTTCCCATGGGAAGCGGTACCCACGTCCCGAAGAAATTATGAACTTCCCCACATTCTTAAAAAGTCTACATATGTTGTTCTGACATAATATAAGCTATACCTCTCATAAACATGAATATCCATTCATTTCATCCAATAACAAACATGCATCACACTGAAAGTGCATTGCGAGTCTAAGATTTTATTATTATAAAAAAAAACATTGTAATTAATATTCAAACATCCTTAAAAATAAGTTCCTGGTTTTAATATATTACATTATTTTGAATTCACTTACATATAAATAGAAGGTCCTTATTAATATACTTTTTGAGTAATAAAGAATGTAGGCAAAATACGACCGAAAACATTGTGTCACTTCTAAAATTAACATCAATGGGAATAACTACCTGTCACAATACGTCAACAAGATGTCAACAGAAGACAAGAGTTCGTTCGTTCTGAAAACGTACAAATTACGCGTCGCAGGCCAGAGACATACTTGCTTTCAACTCCTGATCACAAATCATCGAGCTAAGAATTATATCACAAATACACCGTTTACAATTACGAACAGTCACAGTCAGACCCACGGACTGAGTCTAAAAAAACATCTTTTATATAGCTACGTTTATATCATTTATATTATTCGGTTACTAAGACAGAATTACTATCAAACGTGTTTTTGCTAAATGTTCTATTAGTTTTTGCAAACATACATTCCCAACTCTGATCTCATGGAGGTGGCGCCCGGATCTCACCACTGTGCGGACTGTGCGACCTATCGCACCCGGCCCCGGTTTAAACTATGATCTGGAGCGAGAAGAAATGGGATGACAAAGAATGAAGCGGCGGAGCGACTGAAAATTCCCAACTCTCATTCCAGCCACTGCGGTAAGACACCACGAAAGCCGGATGTCGAGAGACGACTCCCGGCCACCGTAGGCGTGAGCGATTAGTTTTGAGTGGGTCATCGACCTTCCGGCTTCTGGGAGACCCGTTATTTCACGCGCCCCTCGAGGAGATTCAGCAAACCCCTGTGAGGCCCACTAGGGCCAAAGCCTGACACTCCCTCACACTGCTCAAACTGATGGCTGAGAATTACGTAACTTTCCAGGATGCCATGCAACGTGTTTCAAATGCCCAGGCCTTTGGGAGCTTGGTAATCCTTTTCTCCACCTTAACTTGAGTTTTGTGGTACATGAACAAATTAGAATAGTAATGAATTAGGTCATCATCATCACGTATTTACCAACTCTTAATGTTCATCATGCACACCCGCTTCTCTAACTTTATTGAAGGATCACTAAAATTGTTTCAGTTAGTTTAACTACGCTACTATAGCCCGTTGTCAAACCTTTTAATATCAATTCTGTAAAAGTGTGAATATTGAATGTGTAGTATATCGAATTTCCGTTTGTGCATTGCACAAAAACCATCGTTATGATTTTCGAGAAGTCAAAAGAGTCGGCTGGCTAAGAATTATATTCATCGTTGGTTAATTGAATACATTTTCAGAAACCACAATAGCAGTAGGAATCAAAGCGAATGATCGCTTCATAGAGCTCTGATTTTCTCGAGGCGATCAAGTCAGTTCATATTCATATTCATATTTATTTGCATACCATAAAGTTATAAAGATGTTACAAGGGGCTTAAAGCTAGGTACATATTATGGACCCTGTTAGGGTACAGCAAAAGAAGGCTAGAAAGTCTAATTACAGTAGTAGATGCAATAGTAGATTAGGAAAACACAAGTTATTCATTCGACTATCTTTTTATCGTCAAGGTATTCTTTGACGCTATAGTAGCATTTGCTTAGGAGAAGTTTTTTCAATTTGTTTGCAAATATATGTGTCTTTTTTTTTCTTCTGGTTCTGGTCTGTTCGCTCATCAGATCTTTGAAAGCGGTTCGATGATAATATACTGTTGTCCTGTTTACCTACGTGTGACACATAATATGGTATTTAAACGTCCTCCGCAAGAGAGCGAACGTTTGTGCTATTTATAAAGACGAAATTTTACCGTTGTGCAGTAGTGACGCACAGTATACACAGCACTTATGTTTCTTCTGATCTGCTGGCTCCACCAAGAAATGACAAATTGCGAGCGTACATTTTGAAAATCTTGGAAGAACTGCAGGCTTCAAGTGCCAACACACGAATTGGACTTACTCTCTCGGACGTATACTTTACCTGATCGTGAACTAATGCAAACATTTCGGTGGAATTCCAACATAACATAGTGAGTGAGTGCACAGAAAATCCCCAAAATACAAGTAGTGAAACTATGCGCTTGCCTGATGACTCAGTCATCAACCACCCAGCTATTCCTCAATTGTGTGGGTGTTGGCTTCCAGTCAAACCGAATCTTTTTGAGTACCAATGTTTACTTGGAGTGCCTATCTGATCTCTTCAACCCAGTGAACTAGACACCGCATTATCCGTGGTAAGTAAAACTGTTTGACAGACTTTCTGGCTCCTGATTTGTCGCAGCTGCTGCAGAAAATGTACAAATGACAACTTTGTCAGACCTTTGTTTTATGTGAGAATTACGTAATAATTTTCCAAATCGGTTGACTAGATCCAGAGATTTCCTCAACGTCACAAAATTTACTTCTTTTGTTTAGATAAATAGTCACACACCGTCGACACCACCTTGATTGATCAACCCGTGCTGCTGCTAAGTGGTAATCCTAATTATATTGTTATGTAAAAGAATACACCTACGCTACGGCATAAGTAGTATTTTGACAATTCCAAATTGCCCACGCAGACGAAGTCGCGGGCAACAGCTAGTTATAAAATAAAATGTTTTGATAGAGCATATGATAAATTATTTTGTGCTATGTTCTTTTGTGAAATAAATCAAGCTTTTGATTCAAAATGGATTAATTATTTGGTACCTATTGTGCACTGTTACAAAAAAGTATATATATTTTTTTTATTTTTGGGATATTTTTTTGAGACCAAAGTTAGTTACGAATTTAAAATTTATCACGCCATGTCATTTGCATCGTTTTATATTTATACTCAAAAAACAAGAGACCACAAACAGAAGATTTATTCCATTTGAACGACGATACGTAACTTCGCATATTTCATTCTTTCGCAAAGAAAAACTCAAACCGCAGTACAATGAAATATTATTATAATATACCCAGTAAATAAAAAGCTTGCTATAAAATTCTCAGTTCCCCACGTTTATAAATGTTATTTAGTTTGAAAAAGCATTTTTAATGTAAATACAGTTTACATTTTTAACTGTTGTTGCAAAACCGTTCTTGTTATCACAAGTTACAGTTACAGTTACAGCCTTTTTATCGTCCCACTGCTGGGCACAGGCCTCCTCTCACACGGAGAAGGATTGAGCATTAATCACCACGCTTGCTCGATGCGGGTTGGTGATTTCAGACTAATAGTCCATGTTTCCTCAAGATGTTTTCCTTCACCTTTTTATCAGACATTAGTGTCTAAGATATACTTAGAAAGTACATACAAACTTAGAAAAGTTGCATTGGTACTTGCCTGACCTGGATTCGAACCCGCGCTCTCATACTCGGAGGTTGGTTCTTTGCCCACTAGGCCACCACGACTTCACAAGTTGCTACATTTATTTGTATTTAGAACAATTGAAGAGCGAACATCAGAAAAATAAAAATAGAAAACATTTTCCTCTATTACTTGGCGTTCTTTATTCGAATAGCGTTTTGCTATAAAAAAAAAGTAAATTATTCTTTTGCGGGAAAACTACAAGTAATTATCTATGAAACCATAAGAAAGGTAAAGTGATAATAAAAATGCATATGTTAAATGAAATTGGAAAGAAATAATGTGATGAAATATAAAAAGATCAAAAGAGGAAGTTTACTTAGGATCATTTTTTTTTTATACGCCCCAGACATAATTTAAGTGTGGATCTAGAGGCAAAAAGTAGGAACAAACTAAAATCACAAAGAAAGAAATAAATAATAATCTCAAGCTATTGAAAGAAACACTCAAGTTGAAGAAAAACGGAATTCGTAACTCAAATCTAAAGATAAACTTTCTCAATGAGCTGTTTGTTCTTTTCAGCCAGTATAAATAAATTCAAAATAAGAATCGAGGCTAGTAGTAATGAGGCGCTAAGATGGAGTTTGTATATTTTTTCTCTGTTTCTGAAGTAACAAGGGACCGAATGCTTCAAACTTTTTTATTGTTTTGAGACCTACAAAATCTTTTCTTAATTACACTTAAACTGGAAAGTGTCCTTTGTAAAAACGTCTATTACTGTGAAACAAGAGAAATAAGAGCGAATATTTTGAGAGAAAAATCCAATCATTATCAAAATACGTGAGGCATTAAATTTAAAATGTCTCCCTAGGGAAACAAAACTAGCATGTAAGCCAGGATGTTAACGTGAGAGCTGTTAACTCGAAAACGTGAGAAAATCCGCTCAAGTTAAGCCGGGAAATGTAATGGCCCAAACTGAACCAGACTGAAAAATACTAAGACTTGGCATTTATTCTGCACGGCAATGCATTCGTTGTACTACGAACGAGTACTTCAAGGAATAGAGTACTTATGTCAAGTTATTTTTAGTTGGAACTTACAGTGTAAAATGGTTTGATGAACAAAATAATTGGTTTTAGTAGTGTGAAATATAAGAAAAGTTAATGGTTTCATTTCTTGGTCTGCGTTGCATGACCTAAATAAATGGAGTCTCCTAGGAAACTGCGATAACAAGGTTTATTAAATGCCGTTATAATTAAAAAAATATATATCATTTACATAGTCATACGATGCTTTATATTTAATTTGTAACCAATCTTCTACATATCCTTGTAAAATTCACCTTGAACTCACCACGCATAACTGACACAAATCCCAAAAAACACAAAGAATAACTCCATTACATTAAAACATTACTTACTTATGTCTCATTTTTCTTCAAACGTTGGCTCTCCATCATGCTACATTGTCTAGAACGCTATTATACTCCAAGTGAACCGATTAGTATTCATTCTGCGTGCCTTTCGGGATATTTGAACGTTTCTAGGTGCGCAGACGAAGACAGAAGACTGTATTAATGGTATTTCGATAGATACGGACGATCAGGTTTTATTCGTGTGTCTTTTGAAGGATTTTCAGAAAAAGGAAGTTCTAAATTCGTCTGTATTTAGGTATGTCACATAATTTATCGAAGACGCTTGGACTGACTTGGCCAGCTTTTTAACTTCTCAATCAGATGTTTTTTTTTAATGATTTTACATATGATAGAATGTATGTATTTCGAAGATAAGAATATAAATAGGTTCTGATCTGATGAATGGAAGTCGAAAACCAAGAAACACCGTTCTTGTGGGGATTCAAAGTTTATTTTTCAAGCTTGTTCTATTAAGAAGCACTGTTCATTGCAGTTTCTGTAAAACACTAACTTGATCACAGAATTCTGTGTCCATACAGACATTTTTCATTCGTTTCCAATAAATGAAGGCCTCGTTTGATGGCCGTAATTCCATGCATTTTTGTCTGGCTACAACCTAGTATGCCCATATACTGCACACGGGCGGTTGTGCTCCGATAGTGAGTGACACTTCCAATTGCACCGCTTTGGGGAACGGGAAAAGAATGGCGCTCATTTTTATGATACGATCGATTTTACGTTGTCGTGTTCAATAGATATCTTTTGAAAATCGTTGGTTTTATGTTTTATTTTTTTCGAGAACAAAACTCTAATAAGAGTTATCTATGAATCTGCATAAATACAGGGTTTTTTCCCAATTTCATTGAAATAAATGATTGAATTCGTGCTATGTAAATTACTTATTTCAGATGAACAATTACATTTTATTTCTCATTTCCAATATGAACGCACCATAACTTAATTATTAATTAAAGTGAAATAATTTATTTACAAAGTTATATACATATTTACAACACAAAAAAAAACTTTCCTAGTAGAACAATAAAAAAAAAATATATACACTATATCTAAAAGGCGTCAAAAAATTCATCCCCATCGCTGTCAACTGGGAGCGTACCCAAGAGGCTGGCAGCATTACCTCGTTGGATGGCCATGCTGATCCTTTGTCCGAGGTAATAGCCAGCCTTTTGGTCACGACAAGCGTCAACCAGCCGCCTAGACAGGTCTTTAAATAGGGTGTGCGCATTCGGACCCCACGACCCGAGGGTTTCAACCCCAAACGGTTCGAAAATATAGTTGCCGACAAGGCCACTATATTTCCGCCGCTTGAGGTTCTCCGCAGCCGCAGCGGCAGCAGCAGCAAAATTTAAGTGAAGTTCTTTGTTATTTAAACGAAGCAATAAATTGTATACCTTTATTTACCGGATTTGCACAAGGAAACGTTAACAAGCCCTTGGACTTTCGTGAACTGACAAAATTCAATAACTTTATTTTAATGGACGCATAATTTCGGAGTAGCATATTTTGTTTATCGGTTGCTGAGCAACGTAGAATTATAACGCTCGAATATAGAGGTAGTATTTGAAATACCAAACCTGCGTTCCAAAATAATAAAAACGATTTTTTGTAAGTATCGTAATTTTAAGGCAGATATTCAATTTGTTTACTTAGGTATTCGTTTTATTTTAGAAAACATTTAATGTAAGCGACATTTAACCACATTCCTCTAATTCAGGTTATAATCATTAGTGGCCTTACTACAAAAACTTTAACGCCTGGTTTACAGTTGTCTAAAAATTTTGTGGCTGCAAAATGAACCATATGTCAACGTCATAATTTGACATTTTTTTAGACAAGGCTTAAACTGACGTTTAAAAGTTTTTGTGGTAAGACGGTAGATCTTTATCTATTTTCATGCACAAAGAGGCATATCTGATGACCAAGAAACAGTTTTCCGAAATGTCACAGCGAAGTATGAAAGTCAAGCTTCACAGCAATTGCATTAATTGACTCTAACTCCAGAACAGTCACTCAGTTCAGAAACTCGATTCAAAGCTGACAAATTCTAAACGAATCAGACTCTAAATCGAGTTGAAAATCGAGATTCACATACGAGCCTTGCTAATTCGCTCCGTAGTAAGTACCGTAATTCTATTTGCTGTTACGTATTCGAATGAAATTTTCAAATCGATTAAAAAGTTGTAATCGGTCTTTTACAGATTACAGAAGCGTCTGTCGAGCTTCCTGATCCGATAAGCATATTGGAAAACTTTTATTGAGTTTTAGCCTTTTGACATGCATTGATGAGCTGAATCCGCCTATTAGTACCAAACCATACGCAAAAGTACTTCGAAACCAAGGGCGGATCCACCGTTGTGGGCACGATGGGCATGCCCACAACCTTATTACCTAGACTTGTGACATCACACTTTTACGGTTTTTTTAAATCGATAGGCTGATGATAACACTAGGGAACAAAATAATACTTTTTTTTGTTGCATTTAATTTTATGACTTTCTAAGTATATCTTAGACACCATTGACTGTGTTTCGGATGGCACGTTAAACTGTAGGTCCCGGCTGTCATTGAACATCCTTGGCAGTCGTTACGGGTAGTCAGAAGCCAGTAATTCTGACACCAGTCAAACCAAGGGGTATCGGGTTGCCCGGGTAACTGGGTTGAGGAGGTCAGATAGGCAGTCGCTTCTTGTAAAGCACTGGTACTCAGCTGAATCCGGTTAGACTGGAAGCCGACCCCAACATGATTGGGAAAAAGGCTCGGAGGATGATAATTTTATGACTGTTGTTTACTAATTCGAGATCACCATATTTTTTTTCTTACAGCTTTAGTGTTTGAGTTACTTTTGTGTCCCAAAACTCAAAAAAATTCGCGCTCGCTACGCTCGCGGCTTTTTCACTTTGCGGTGGTTTAAGTCCATTGTCGAAAACGTTAGATTAGTTTAAGTTAAAATTGAAAGTAGAAAAGGATAGCACCCCCATAACGCCCTCTTTCAGGACTTTCTGGTTAACAAGAAGCTGTGAAGAACAAAACAAACTTCCCAGCAACACAGCTGTCTATTACAATAAAATTATTATTATTTACAATAGTCACTATTTTACATTTTTTTGTACAAAACAGTACCAAAACTCAAAAAATCTCGCGCTCGCTACGCTCGCGGTTTTTTCACTTGGCAGTGGCTTTTTTTTTACTTGTTTCTGTGATTTCGTGTCCCAAGACTCCAAAATTTTGCGCTCGCTACGCTCGCGCAAAGGACAATGCTATTCTTTGTATGGAAGTTGGGCTCAAGAGTTGCCCACAGTAACTGCATAGTGTATTATGTTCCATAGGCTTATAATAGGTCTCAGACCGAAATATTTCGAAATCTATTCCAGGAGTCCTGAGAAAAACTGGTTTGACTCTTATTCAATATTACGAAAAATATGCTTACGAACTCTTAACTATTCCACTTTTATTACCTTAATTAAATGCATTATAATATTAATCGACAAATACGAGGTATTGAACGAGATTTTTTTTTACCGACTTCAAAAATGGAGGAGTTTCTCAATTCGTTTGTATTCTCTTTTAGGTAAGTACGTGCATAACTCCGTCGTTTATATACCGATTTAAACAATTATTATATTGTTTGAAAGGATTTACTTTCCAAATGGTTCCTTTGTTATTCGGTCCAGGGTCTGGTGATAGAAACCTTAAAACAATAGGGAACTCTCGGAAATTGTAAGCACATATCGAATAAAATCTTGTCATTCGGGTAGTCTCCGACACCACAAAACTGTGGAGGTTAAGACCTGACCTGGCGATGGAGACGACAGTGAGACGAGGGAACTCCTCAACGGTATCTATTTACTACCTCGTGTTCGAGCTTATTTTATTCGTCTTGATAACATTTTTCCATTGCCATTACGGATATTAATTACATGACGCTACACGAACTTATGACTGATTGTGGTAGATAGAGACTGAAAAACAAGAGAAACAACAATTACCTTTAAACGTCAATTTCTGTTTTTTTTTTATCCTGTTAACAGTGAAACCACTAACTATCTGAATGTTATTTCAAGAAAAGAGGTTGTTAGGTTTGTGGCTGCTTAAAATGGCTTGCTAACAATGGCTGGCTAACATTAGAACTGGTTTTTCTCGGGATCTCTGGGACCGATTTCTAAAATATTTGGATTTCATATTAACAGTGAAGTAAAGAACCTATTCTAACCATTCCCACTACTGGGAAAATGGCTTGGGCTTTATAAAGTGACTGTTCAAGTTTAACATTTGAACCGGTTTTTCTCGGGACCTCTGGGACCGATTTCAAAAATATTTGGATTCCGTGTTAAGAGTGAAGTAAAGAACCTATTCTAACCATTCCCACTACTGGGCAAATGGCTTGGGCTTCATAAAGTGACTGTTCAAGTTTAACATTTGAACCGGTTTTTCTCGGGACCTCTAGGACCGATTTCCAAAATATTTGGACTTTCGTATTAACAGTGCAGTAAAGAACCTATGTCGACCACTTTCACTACTGGGCAAATGGCTCAGGCTTTGTTAAGTGACTATCTATGGATAACATTTGAACCGGTTTTTTTCGGGACCTCTGGGACCGATTTCAAAAATATTCGGATTTCGTGTTCAGAGTGCACTATGGAACCAGCTGGAACTACTCCCACTGCTGGGCAAACTTTGAGCCCAGACCCTGGCATTGTCCTTTACACGGTTTTATACCACGTCTTCGCTTTTGGTTTTATAACTTGGTAACTACGACGAAATCTAAAAAATGTTCCAGCTTGCTACGCTCGCGCAAAAATCAAAACTACTCACAATCTTTCCATACATAGGGGTGCTTTAGTAATGATAGCACCCGGTACATAAGCTAGAGACGAAACTGATAGTGAGCATAATATGAGTTTAGATATATTAAAAAAAAAAAAACGTTTTTTTTAGCATTATTAGATTGGTTCGTAATTTTATTTTGTCGTTTTTTTTTTGGGGTGCCCAATAGGTAGCAGCCCGGGGTGCCACCCGATGCTATGCCGCCACTGGTAGTTGAGAAGTGCACCAAATGCGTCAAACCCTCCCTATATTGGCTTACTGGCTACTAGAAGTTATTGATTGAAATAGGTTTGGATCGAAACAATTTTTTTTTATCGGGTCCAACTTCCTCCTACGTTTATTTTCATTCCTAATGCCAAAGTCCTGATGCTCAGAAAAAAGGAAATAATTTCATTCAAAAGTTCATAAACGACTTGCATAATTTTTAATGAGCATGTTCATGCTCCGACTTTTACTTTTCTAGTAGCCGCTTCTAGTTCCGATTTTCTAGTAGCTGTGACCACAACCTTTTTTGAGGGCTGGATCCGCGCTTGTTCGAAACTGACTTTATGTTATTGACCATTATATTTATCTGCGTTATTCTTTTTCTTCGACATTCAGTATTTCATATAGTATAGTATAGTATTGTAAAGACTGTCTATTATGCACTGGGCGTACCAACGTATGCATATATTAATACGGTTATGTATGCAGATTAAATGTCTTGACACGTGGTGGCTATTTTAATCCAGCTAAAGTGAGCTCTCGCACGTATTTGACGAAGTTTGTAATATGCAGGCGTAGTTTGTGTAGATTATACATATATGACTACAAACAATTAGCTGGTAAACATTTCAATTAGCTGGTAGTTAGTTACATACAGAGTGTCCATAACTATAGCCTTTCATTCTGGTAGATAAGTCTGTTACCATTTCTTTACAAAGTACCCGTGTTCTGTAGCAGTACAAAGAGTGTCATTACCTTTTGGTGAAATTTCATTAAATTCGGAGCTCAATTTACCTCAATGTCGTCAATATGTAACGCGATATTTCGAACAATTAAAATTACCTTTTACCTTTCAATTTGAGGACGTTTAAATCCTTCGCGGAATTTTAAATTAAACTGTCTGCTAATTAAAATTTATACATTGGGGAAAAACAATTGAATTTTTCCGTAACGTCGGCTCAGCCATCCCACTCTTGTTAATTGCCTGCGCTCAATTTATTTTTGTTACGAACTTGACGTTGATACCTTTTTTATTTAAGATCCATTAATTAATGGTTGTTTTCTATGAGTATTTTTATTGTTTTGCGGGGTGTGAAAATTCATTATTACCGCACATAAATTCTACAATATTTTGATGTAGGTACATAGGTAAGTACAAATAAAATTGGAACTGCAACATTGCGAGTGGTCTAAGATCGCCTGTCTGTTAGACAGGTTGAAAAACTAACTTAGTAGAAGTCGGGTTCCAGTGCGTCTGGATGCACATAAGAAGCAGTGTTTTACACGTTACTTGATGCGATAGCCTATATTCTGACCTTCACAACCAAATATACTTACTGTAGAAAAATAAAAATAGGTAAATTCAGTATTATTATAACCAACTTTACACTTGATTCCACTGTCGTATAATAACTTTAAAATAATACTTATAGAGGTCCAATACTGAATTAACTTCTGCCTTTGTAATTGTGATCGCTTTAAATATATTTTCCAAGATATTTAAGGTTGTAGGTATCAATTTAAAAGGCTCATCTTAATATGCTATTGGACAGCTAGTTAAAAGTTCTAACAAATATTTCATACTAGCTTCTGCCCGCGACTTCGTACGCGGATCCTGTCCCTTATGCCAGCGACTACGGGGTCAGCAAAATCAAAGATCTGAATAGTCGCAATAGACGTGAACATAGGGATAAAAGTAGTGATTCTAATTAGTCCGCATTTAAGTTGTGTGTGGCAAAAATATTACGTAAAAAAACATTAAATAGATGACAAAGTCGTGGTGACTTAGTGGAATTCGTGGTGGTTTAGTGGGTAGAGAACCAATCTCTTAAGTATGAGCGTGCGTCTTTAATTCCAGGTCTGGCAAGTGCCTGCCAATGCAACTTTTCTAAGTTCGTATGTACTTTCTACGTATATTAGGGTTCCGTAGCCAAAATGGCAAAAACGGAACCCTTATAGTTTCGTCATGTCCGTCTGTCCGTCTGTCCGTCTGTCACAGCCGATTTACTCGGAAACTATAAGTACTACAGTGATGAAATTTGATGGGAATATGTGTTGTATGAACCGCTACAAAAATATGACACTAATTAGTAAAAAAAAGAATTGGGGGTGGGGCCCCCCATACATGTAACTGAGGGATGAAATTTTTTTTTTCGATGTACATACCCGTGTGGGGTATCAATGGAAAGGTCTTTTAAAATGATATAAAGTTTTCTAAAAAACATTTTTCTTAAAGTGAACGGTTTTTGAGATATCAGCTCTCAAAGTCGTAAAAAGTATGTCCCCCCCCTCTATTTTTATAACTACGGGGTATAAAATTCTAAAAAAAATAGAGGTGATGCATGCTAATTAACTCTTTCAACGATTTTTGGTTTGATCAAAGTATCTCTTATAGTTTTTGAGATAGGTTGATTTAACTGTAATTTACGGAACCCTTCGTGCACGAGTCCGACTCGCACTTGGCCGGTTTTTTTGGATACCAACGACCGTTATTTGGAGGGGATGTTAAACTGTAGGTTCCGTCTGTCATTGAACATTCCATTCTTGGCAGTCGTTATGGGTAGTCAGAAGCCAGTAAGTCTTACCAAGGGGTGTTGGGTTGAGCGGGTAACCGGGTTGTGGAGGTCAGATAGGCAGTCGCTCCTTGTAAAACACTGGTACTCAGTTGCATCGTGACTGGAAGTCGACCCTAACATAATTGGGACAAAGGCTCTTGAGATAATAACGACAATAATAATGAGATATAGGCACCGCAGGACATCTGAGGCTGATGACGGGGAGTAGCGACCCCGCGGGGCTATATATACTGAGTTCTCCAGGGAGTGTATACTGTCCCCCATCTCCGGCCGGTCGGAGTGAACCATGACGGGGGTAGGTCTCACGCCTCTGGCTTGGCTTGGCCGTCCAGAGTGGAGTCGCTAAAGCAGGATTAGTAGCCCTGCTCGGAGGATAGGTGCCTCATGGTAAGCACAGGGAGCGCGTAATCTGCGTTTAAAGTCCGCCGAGGTATTCTCACCCTTCAGCCGCTCATGTCCCTGTTGCCCTCTTGTTGCTATTCAGTGACTGGTTCCCGGGGGCCCAGTAAGTGAGGTGGCGAGTCTCCACCTGCCGTTTTTACATGTACCTAATACATTGTCATCCACTAACATCCCATCACAATAGCCCAAGTAGTTTTCCTCCATAGTTAGCAATAGTTTAGCACAGAACCGGGGATTGTCTTTTTTTTAACGACGTCCACCGGGGATTGTCCTTGGATTCATTTCTATAGTGTATAAAGGGATAATCGTCGGTTTTGTGTCACCATTTCATTAAAGTTGTCTCAAAAGGACTTCAGCGTGTTGGCTTCGGCCCCACGTTTGCCTCCCAAAAATTCGGAACTCTGTAGTCCCGAGGTCTGGAAGAGACATACAAAATAATAATGAGATATAATGCAACAAAGTTAGAGAGTGGGGGCTCGTGACGCCACGTCTAGGTATGTAAAATTTGTACTAAGCAGTGACTTAACCCGAAAATCAAGTGTTGTTGTATCTTCGTTATTATTTGTTTGTGTGAGAGAGAAAAGAAAAATGCGTCAATAGAGAGTGCTTATCAGATTGAACCACTTTTGCTAAAACGTCATATCTTCATATGCTTCATATAGTCTAGCAGGGCTCCTGGAGTTCCACATCAGGTGTTTTACATCTTCAATTTTTATAAGTCAACAGAGAGTGCTTATCAGATTGAACAACTTTTGCTAAAACGTCATACCTCTATATGCTATAGTCTGGCTGGGCTCTGGAGTTCCACATCAGATGTTTTAGATCTTCAATTTGTATAAGTCAATAGAAAGTGCTTATCAAATTGAACAACTTTTGCTAAAACGTCATACCTGTATATGGTACAGAGAAGCTGGGCTCTTGGGGTTCCACATCAGGTGTTCCAGATCTTAAAATTTATTGTCTCAGCTGAAAATGCTCATCAAATGAAACAATTTTTGCCACGGCACCATATTTGTATCTCTTATAGTTTTATTGGTCTGTTGGAGTTCTGCATCAGGTCTTCAAGTTTCGAAGATAAATTATAGCCTATATGTTGACGAGGCTTAATACTAATACAACAAAGAAAAAATCATTGAAATCCGTTCAGTAGTTCGGAAGATTAGCGTGTACAAACAAACAGACATACAGACATACAGACATACAGACATACAGAAATACAGAACAGACATACAGACAGAATTTTTTTTTTGGATTTGTGCTCCATTACTGTTTCTAAACCCCACCCAATTATTATTTTTTTAATATATTCAATGTACAGACACAGTTTTTTTACAGATTTATTATATGTATAGATAAACAACTTCAATCATCTTTTATTACATATTTCTTAACTTGACACTTTTAAATTAATTTAAACTGAGCCGTTTATTAAAACTCTGTTAAGCAGTGATAATTTTAATAATACACGAAATTTTAATAATATTTTTCATAAGAATTTTTATTCATTTTTTAGCTCAACTAATGCTAAGTGGTAATGAGGAGTGACTGATCTTATAGTTCGGCCATTCAGAGAATGCGTTCCTGACACGTCGCGATTGAACTGACGACGTAACTTTGCAATGGCGTTGCAGTTACGATAAAAATATTTTTGCTGGTTGTTTACCGTTTTAACAATTGAGGAGCATTAAAACAACATTATTATATCAATAATCAATGAATGTTATTACGTCGTCAGTTCAATCGCGACGTGTCAGGAACGCATTCTCTGAATGGCCGAACTATAATCAAGTTTATATAATGAACAGTTAACATGAAGGTTCTAATTGATGTCATCATGGCGCAGCCTACGTAACGAATGCAAAAGAGGAAGATTATGATAAATATGAAAATAATATTAAGTAAAAAAATAGAATACTATGAAATGTTTGAAAACATCCAGCAGATCGATTATCAGCCACGGCCACGGCTATTCTCCAAAGAGTTATTATTTTGAGAGACATATTATTTTGCACAAGCGAATGCCCAAACGCTTGTGTACTTTTTATTCCCTCACGCTTATAGCCCAATGGGATGTCAATCCGACACGACCAAAGAGAGACTAACATTTCTCGTGCTTTTGGATGTATCAACTTTAGACTCAAAGGGAATGGTTTTGGAAACCTACTTTCGGAAAATAACCCACAGGCTGTAAATGACCAATGATAAGCCACAAAACAGACAACAGCAAAATTGAACTTTGAACAAAATCAACTGCCGAAAATTCTAGTACTATCTGCCAACAGAATTGCGGAATAAGTGTGCCAATTTGAGTACATTCAGTGTGGAACTTTCTCAATTACAGCATCAGTGGGGGCGAATTTTTCACTAACTGTTTTACTTCTGGTCAAAGCGGGGCGGGAAATTGGGATGAATTTGGCAGTCCCGTTTAAGGTCCGCGGTTAGGCACCTGCTACCTAATTTCAGTTTGCCACACAGGACGTATTTACCTGCCTTGCCTAGACTGTTTTTGGGTCTACATTTTAAATTATGTCCCTCAATATCGATAAAGTTTTCGGCCGTAGTTTGTTCCAATTTTAGTTTATTATTCATTAATTTATGGTTGTTTGTGTTTTATTAAGCTGTTGGTATGATTAATGTTTTATTTTGAAAATTAAGTTAAGTTTATTATCGGCATTGATTGATGCTGATTACAGTATAACACGTTAATGTAACATTACAATTTGTCGTACCTTTGAAATGAAATTGTAACTCTTATCACATTTATTATCTACAAATTCTATCTTATAAATACGTACTGTTTTTAGTCTAACATTAACTGCCTAACAAACGTAATCAAATATGAATCTACATTTGAACACGCAAGTTTACCAGTACTTTTTAAATGACCTTGAAAAGCCTAACTATAATGCCTGTAATTTACTATGAAAATAAAGAATTGTAGTAGTGAAACCAATTTGAGTGGAGCAAATATTACGAAGTTAGTACACGCAATGATATTATCATGGAATAGTTTATTCTGTGGAGTATGCAGTGTAAGTTCTACGTTGGTTTACTTAGACAAGGCTTCTGTTAGTACGAGCGAAGAGATATATGAAAACTGCTAGGAAGTTGAAAGCTAAAATAGAATGGGAGAAGTAATCAAATGTGGAAAACACTTTAAAGTCGAGTTAAAGCTGAAGAGAAATGTGAACGACCTGAAAAAATCAAAAAGATGTTTTATTGTAGTTTTAGAATTTAGGAGGCGTTTCATTGTCTTTTAACGTAGCCTTCTTAGAATAGGTGTCCAGTCTTAATAGACGCATTTCAGTACCAATTATTAACATGAAACGACTTATCTGAAGAATAGATATTTAAGTACATTCATATTTGAAAATTACAATAAAGATTATATAAGATTATCGTTTTACGTTAAAACAGCAGTTTTACTTTATTAAAAAAAAAGTTAGTTTATTAAACAGTGGAACGTATACGTATCTGTGCCGGAGATTTTCAATTACGGCAAGAGTTAAATGGTCCACATCCCACATCTGATCTCCTATCCGTTCTATTCCGTGTATTATTTTAGCAACTCTATTATTATTATTAAAACTCAATGTCTTCTGCAAATTGAGAAGTTCTCTTCACTTGAAGATATGTTTTATAACAATATTAGCTTACAAACCATATTTTCATTCATCAAAAAAAACCGTTCTGATATTTCATAACGGTGTTAAAAAGAATTCTAACTAATACAGTAAGTCTGTTTGGCTGTCTGTTGCGCCGACACGCTTGAACTAAGTATTGCACCAATTTAAAGTAGGTACTCTTTATTTCATAAAAATCGCTGACAAATTGTTTTTTCCCTGTAAACCTAAACCAATACCAAATACCTAATGGTAAAACTTTTCTCATGAATTCTTATTACTATGATCTGATTAAAATTATTTGGGATGAGGTAAATCATAAATTCTAAACACGCGTACTCATGGAACTGTTCCTTCTCTAAACCGATTAGACTCTAAAGCATAAACGTACTGGCATCTATAAATATCCAGAGTCTCACGCAACTGGTAAATAAAAAGTACCTATTCATCCTTACACGAGCCAATCTCCATTGTTTACAGACCGGCTAAGCGCCCAACAATAGATAAATACACGTTCTAAAAATGAAAAACAAAATCCCAATATAGCCTGGCTTATTCCAATTCCCTCGGAAAAGTCCGGATAAAAAAATCTTTCCATTTTCAAATTCCTAGACAAGATTCGTTGTTTTTAGGGTAAATGGAAATAAGGTTTCCTGACCTGTATGTGTCCGAATTGCTTCACGAAGGTCAACGAACTTTTGTAAAGGATCCGTTCCTGTTATTCTCAATGGTTTTGAATTTCGAAGTTTTATTTTTCGGCTATATTGTAAATGAACGAACAACATCAGTTTATCTTCACTCTGAATGAGTGAAAATGAATGATCGTTTTAAGCACTCAGCCGCTTTTTGGTTCATTTAAACTTTCAGTCCGTGTCTGCAGTACGTTAATTAACTTCATTATTTAATACAGGAATAAGCTGTTGTATTCGCAATGGTTAAAATATGTCTGTTTCTCGTTATGTTGTTACAGAAGGAGAGTAACAGAACAGATCATAGTATTTTGCGGACATTAAACAACAGTAGCATTATTTAATTATGAATGCTGGAAGTTAACTTTAATAACAGCACACCTAATTTGTTGAACTTAGGTCTAGATCTGTTTTGAACGGGAAGCTGAACCCATTTAGTATACAATACACTTATTTACTACCTACACCTATAATTTCTTTCAGTGAAAGAAATCTATAGGTATATATACCTACTTATAATAAGTATACCCGACCAAAAACACTATCGATCAATGGATTGTAAAAAAGTCGATATGGTGCAAATTAAGAGTGTAACTTCGTTATGTATCATGCACTACCTGTCCAAATTTTTTTTTTCCTTTTAAATTAAGATCAACCTCCTTGAAACACGAGCAAACTCACAGCAAACAGCCAGTACTTCAAGAATGTTCATTGCGAACATAATACATATTATTGTACCAGTTTGTTTAACGTCAACAGAATTATTCCTTCAACCCTCGGGATTGAAATAGGAAACTTCGGTAATGGTCACGGGCCTAAGTAAATAGTCTTTTGTATCACCCATTATGTTGACGGCCACTCCATGGTTTGCGGGTTTGTTTGTTTGTTAGGGAATAATTATGGTGTAATATTCTTAAATGGGGGTGTAAACTTTCGTCTATTTGTTACGTTCATAGCACATGGGATTTTTACCTGAGATGATTCTAGTAATATGTACCTACCTATTATAGTGTCGGCAATAACTGATACGCCAAGAAAATAATCTTATTTGGTGTTATTACCCATTCAAAGGCTTCTTTAACAAATGATTAGAAATAAGTATGACCTCATTTTTAATTGATGTAATAGAGGTGCCTGATTACCTTCATCCCAGCTCTATATTATTCGTAAAAACAAATGACTCTCTCTCAATTCGTCCCTCACCTTGAAACAAATCATAAAAAAATATCCGCACTAACTTCGACAGACATCAGACGCAAGCTATAATATTTCTTTCTTATCTGTCGCTAACAAATATTGATAGCAGTCTCCCAAGGAGTCTAGGCTCGTAACAGACCGCTTTGGGTAAAAAAGAAATAGGCAGTGTTCCTAAAATAACTGGGGAAATTACTCCACTTGTATCGAATGTTGGTACATATTGGTTGGCAAGACAATATAATACCTAAGACGCACGTAGTATAGAAAGCAGTGCTGAAGCTGAATTACTATAAAATACGCATTTTCCGTATTCCTACGACGACGTTTGACGATGTTATGTATAACCCACCCAAAACAAAAATGTGAAAGACTGCCAAGTTCGATAATATGGGAATGCTTCGCCTATAAAAGAAGTGAGATCTGAATAAGTACCAAGTTCCATACACATACCTCAGTTAAAAATAGTTACTTTTTAATGATGTTACTTGGCAAGTTTTCATACACCTTGTTATAAACCTACTAAACGCAATGAATCAAGTATTTAATTTTCTATTAAAACTTGCCAAGTAATCATCATTAAAAAGTAACTATTTTTAACTGAGGTATGTGTATGGAACTTGGTACTTATTCAGATCTCACTTCTTTTATAGGCGAAGCATTCCCATATTATCGAACTTGGCAGTCTTTCACATTTTTGTTTTGGGTGGGATTTCATTTATTTTTGTAAGGTTGTTTATTTTATTTTTTTCTTATGATGAAGTTAGTTAAAGAAATGTCTCATTTATACTATCTTTTAGATTTTTTAATATGCACTATGTTTCTTACAAAGAAATGAACTAGATTAACTATGTCTAGATTTACCAACTGACTGACAAGACATGTTATCATATATTATGTTCGTGGATCAAAGTTACACATTCGTTATTTTCGAAAGTGATTCACACTTGGCCGTTTTCAGATTTTTACTTTACTTTGACTAAATACAAACCTTTGTACCATTCGAAGATATATTATATAAATATAGATAAATTTAGTTCGTTTTAGTTCCTTAGGGGTATAAATTTACACCGGGTATAAAACACCTTCATTATTTTGAAACCGACTCACACTTGGCCATTTTCAGATTTTTCCCTTTACCTTGACATAAAGACCTACCTCCATGCCAAATTTCAAGTCAATACGACCATTGGAAGTGGTCTAGGTTTTTGATGAGTGAGTCAGTGAATAAGTGAATCAGTGTATAGTAAAAATAGCGATTTTCTGACGTCAATATCTCAAGACCTACAATAGGTATATTAATGAAATTTTGTATTTTAGATAAGTGAGGGGGTCTCAACAGATACTAGAAATTTGATATGCGTAAATAAAATAGATTTTGAGTTACAGGGGGGTCGAATTTGGCCCGAAATGGTTCGTGTAATATAACCCACGGCCGGTGTGTCGCCTTTTTTGCTCGAACTTGGCGGACACACTGCCGTGTGTCTAGATTTAAAGTACAGTTAATTATCCGAGGGGATTTTCAACTTAATATCTAATGTTATAGAACCTGTATTTAATTATGTTCCGAACAAGTCCATGTAAAAACTAAAAGAAGTTTATGCTTCGCTTTTGGTACGAAACAAGATTTGTATTCAATTGCGTAGATTTCTGTAACAGATAAAATTTTACACGAAACAAAACGGCTACGTCTAGATATTTGCAAATAAATATGTATCTAAAATATCCGAGTTCAGATTTCGCTCAGACTTTTTAGATAATCTTGCTCAACTTTTGCAGTGACGTGTGAAAATATGTACCTGCGAACATTAAGTTAGCTTACAGTTGGATCGAGCTCTTTTATCAACTTTTGCCATTTTCCCGCGGTTTCACCCACGTTTCATGGAAACTGCTGCCCGTACCGGATTAAAATGCAGCCTATGTTAAACGCAGATCATGTAGTTTTATAATGGTGAAAGAATTTTTAAAATTGATCCAGTACGATAATGATAGTATGGTCGGATTATAATATTAGAATGTAAGTATATAGATGGAGGTAAGTGGTAGTGAACACATTACAACCATCAGATATCCGGCTGGTGTCAGACCGAATAGTTTGGTTGGATTCACGATTACCTTTAAAATAAACTGTCAGGTGGTAGTTTATTCTGCAGTGTGCGCGAACTCTTTAGTAAAACCTTTTTGAGGTAAAATGATGTAGGCGTAATCTACAGCCTATCTAGTACGGAGAAAAGGTAAGTCAAGAAAGTTCTTTTAAGTAAAACTTGGTTTTAGAAATTCTATTGACTTTCAGATTTTAGAGCTATACAAAAGTGAATTGTAATTTCGGACTAAATCCACCATTCTTGAATGGAGAATATGGTAGAAGATGAGTAAAAAGTAAGTAAAATAAAGTCATCTACAAGTAGGTACCTATTTAAACTAACATTATTGGACATGAGAAGAGAATAATTCTTAAATTAAGAAACTAATATCTCAGGTGCTAATACATACCTAATTGCTTTCTAAAGCTGGACATTCTTTTCAATGAAATGGCAAACTTTTAAACCTATTTGTAACCAACTAGTTTTGAAACTAATGCCTCGTCTGCCTCAGGGAACTCAAATCGGTACATTGCGATAAAATGTTTTATGAACTTCGAGCAAAACCTACTTGAACCAAAACTTAGAAACAATGCGATGCCAATGGCTATGCTTCAATTAATTAAGAAACCTAATTATTATTTTTAAATATTTCAGTTTGAATGTTAATCTAACTACTAATCTGATAGCAATAAAGCAAATGCATCAGCAAAATACATATACTATACCTACCGATGTAACTTTTTATCCAGTTGAAGTGATAGTTTTGACGGGACCCGGCGGAAACCATGGCAACAGCATTCACTGTATGCCTACATAATATTAGAGTATCTAGCTAGAGGTAGTCAGTTTAGTAAATCATTAAAGCTTCATAATTACCTTAATCTAATTACAAAATGAAAAGGCTTCCTCTTTCATTATCCCATTGAAAGTAAATACTCCTTAATGAATGAAGGCTTTCGTAGACAATTAATTACTAACGAGTTAATTGATGATCAAGAACTTGATTAATCTTTGAAACAGATAGATTACCTGGTTAATTTTGTAGTAGGATATGCCTAACCTTAACCTTAATCAAAATTATTATCTATACATATGATAACACCAACTTTTCTGTGGAAGTGTATAATAAATTGCCTAGCCTTTTTTCATAAATAGGTACCTTAATATTAGAGTCGACTTTCAGCGGTGTTTGAGGCGACGCGACGGCCTATATGAACCTGTCAATCTTTATCCACATAACAATGCTTTACAGACTTTTTGATTACTCTCTGTTTATATTCTTTAATGTTACACAAGGGTAAATGAAAAGTAATATAAAAAAATAATTTTATTAATCGATCTGTTTTTACAACTCACTTCAACAACTTTAGTTAACAAACTTCATTACTGTCATTTCCATTTTTCTACATATATCTATACAAAAAATATTAAACTTACACTTAAAACTATTTTTAAAAACTATCTTTTTTTATTTAACCTATGTTTTTTTTTTATAAAAGTACTCTTTGATTCTCGACCAAAGAGTCTTCGTTTCATTTTGAATTTCGAATTCTTTCGAAGGTTCGTTTATGTTAGGGTCATTTAGTCAATTCACGGGAAGGGTTTCATGGAGCCAGGTCCTCTTGCCTTCGTTGAATTCAGCGGCTGTGTGGTCTGTGCCTTCTAGGATCCATTTTGTGGTCAGCAAGCCTTCTACTCCAACGGGTCCTGGGAATTAGATTTTACTAGTTATAATTTTGTATGTATGTATTTAGAGAAAGAAATGGTACTCGAATGATTTAAATAAATATTTGGAAATGGTGAAAATTGTGATATGGCTTAAGTTGCTCATGATTGTCCTTCAGTGGTTTGCGGAAAATGATTCGATGCCACCTTCAAATGGGTACTTAATTGATTAAAAAATATATACGTATTGTATAGCTATATGTTTCTATTTACTACTATATAAAAATATATAGTAGTAAATAGAATAATTATACTATATAATATATATTAAACCCCTAAATGTAATCATGCTCCCTTCAATCTTACCTATTGTAAAAAAAGTTTAATATCTTAAATCTATTTTTATAATTCCCCATCCACTTTTAAAACCATAAAAATACACTACAAAAACCATAAACAATCTCCAACCAAGTCCACAGACCACACAAAACTTTATATCTCACCTCTAGCGTGTATCCTCGCGGTGGAGATACCAACTTCAGCGCCGAGCCCGAAGCGGAAGCCGTCGGCGAAACGCGACGATACGTTGTGGAACACGCACGCGCTGTCCACTGATCTCACGAAGTGTTTCGCTGCGGCATCTGGAAGTGGGGATTGTTAAAGTATTGTATAGTAAGTATGGAAATATGCGACCTCGCCGTGGGAATCGATTCAGGAAGCCCAAATGAAATCGGCTTCGGCTATTAGAGGTTATAATTCACCATAAGTAACTCTTTATCATGCGTTTATCTTGTTGGTGGAAATGGACTAGTGGTGGAGTCGTAACTTAGTATTACTGCAATGTTGGTGTCTACTATGTATTTCATTGTAGTACTCTCGTAAGTTTCATTTTCCAGCACAAATTATTTAGCATCACAAACTTTATTACTCCGACTGTCGCATACACGAATTTTATTAACACATTGCTTAACCGCTTTACGAGTACCCCAAAGAAATTGGCTTTATTTGGAGCAAAACAATAAGCTACTTCATAAAATTTATGCCAAGCACTTGTTTACAGCTTACTAAGCGACATTCATCTCTTTTGTTTGCCATAAGAAAAATCTAATTACCCTATCTACAAGTTCTGACACAGAATAAAGATGTACAGTTATGAAGGTACCTTCTAACGTTCGTGAAGATGTCACTCACACACGCGTGAACATCGACGAGCTTTTACCGGCGCTACCGGTGCTGTCAGTACTGAGTGTCGTGCATCGAACACATGCGTGTAAGTGACATTGTTACGAGCCTTAGTATGTAGCTTCACAACTGTTTACAAAACAATATATTTAAACTGTGCTTCTGATGTCAGACAGACAGACGATCGTAAAACAAGAGTTATTACTACAGATAAAGTTATCTCTAGCAATATAGTTGTTTCTGATAATGGCTTCCAAAAACACAATAGGAGATCACGCGTCAACATCATGGTGGTTTCAATGTTTGCCTTGAAGTAATTATTATCATAATACTGTAAGTTGCTACTTCCCTATTTGTTGTTTAAATTGCTCTAACTGAAACTAACATTACAGGGGCTTATTGCTATGAGCCTATCATTTGAACTTATGTTGGAAAGATTACGTATTTGGTCACAAAAATACCCAGCCAAATTTTTCCAATGGCTATTTGTGTTCATAACTTATTATTGGCAAAAGGAAAATCTAATATTAGCGTTCTATAAATAAACTGTACCGATTTTTCCACTGTCTATAAAAATATGTACAAATTAACTCACCATTCTCAGTCACAATGACATCAGTATGTGAGCTTCCGAATTTATGAATATGGTCGACAGCTTCATCCATATCTTTAACAACTTCAATACAACATTCAAGGGCTCCATATTCAAACTTCATACTCCTTGCGGGAGGTGGGCCAAACGTCAACTGACTAGCCAGCTTCGGACCAGCATGTATCTTAACTCCTTCTTTCTTCAACATATTGCAGATATCATTAAACAGTTCACCACTAAGATGATCTTCGTGAATCAGTAAAGTTTCCATAGCGTTGCAAGCAGCTGGGTAATCACACTTCGCATCACGAACTATCTTCAATGCCTTAGCTGGGTCAGCATCTTTGTCTAAGTAAACGTGGCAAATGCCTTCAGCGTGACCAAGAACGGGAATGTGTTGGGACTGCTTCTGAATATTTCTTACTAAGTCTGAGGAGCCTCTGGGAATAATCAAGTCGATATGCTTCTCCATAGAGAGAAGGTCGCTGATTTCTTCCCTTGTTGAAACCAGAGATATGGCGTCATCAGCACCAACTCCTTTAAGAGATTCTTTAACTAACGCCATGAGAGCTTTGTTCGAGTGAGCAGCTTCCTTACCTCCCTTCAATAGAAGACCGTTCGCAGACGCCATAGCTAAGGCAGCTACCTGAGGCAGTGAATCAGGTCTGGACTCAAATATAACTAATAGAACACCAATGGGGACTGATACTTGCTGTAAAACTAGATTCTCAGCTAACTTAGTCTTTCTTAAGACCTTGCCTACATTCTCGTAACTTGAGTCAGCAATCTGCTTGAGGCCAATGGATAGAGTTTTCAATTTGCTAGGACTTAGAGATAACCTGCTCAACAATGGCTTAGCGAGCCCACTCTTGGTTGCTTCTTCTAAATCCTTTGAGTTGGCTTCTAATATTTCATCTTGTTTGGCAACTAATAAATCTGCTAAGGAGTGGATTGCTGATGCTCTTTCTGATGGAGTTAGTCTTTGTAGAACTCGACTGCCAGTTCTTGCTGTAAATTATGAATATTTATAAACATCATGAATATTTTATGTCATTTTTGATAAGTCTTTATCATTATTTGTTGTTTTCTTACCATTTTCAGCCAAAACATCAACAGAAGTAGATGTAGCGGGAGTTGTGACACAGTCAGTGAAGAATGTGCCAACTTTTCTTCCACTAATGATGGTCTTGATGGCCTTCTCTTGCATGCCGTTGCAGATGACCACGCTTACACCACGAGCCATGGCCCAGGTTGCAGCATTCACTTTGGAATCCATACCACCAGTACCTACCTGAAATAAATTAACCCCATTGAAGTATGGAAAGTAATATTGCGTTGGTTGGCAAAAACTTTAAGCATATTTAAAATATTTTGTTTAAGTACTTCATTTAAAAGTTCCAAGTTACATTTAGTAAATATTTATAAGTATTCCGCCCCCGGTTTATTTATTTACTGAACTTTGTAATAAAATCAGAGTTATTTTCAGAAGATTCTTATTTGTTTATTATTTTGCGTAGATTTAATTCACACATCTATAAAACATCTATAGCATTATGGAGATGTACCTACTTACGAATATAATAAGCCTTCTCAAAAAACAACAATGTTACAAAATCAATTTGAACACAAAGCTAGAATCTATTTAGTTTGTTTTTTTGAACCCTAGACATAAGCTCGTTAGCTTTGTGGGTTTAATTTTATTATTCTATTTCTTTAAGCTTGGTATAGACGTTATTTCGTAATGTTCGTAGAAGCTTTCATAGAAGTGTGAATATTCAATGTACTCAAGCCTACTTATATTGAATACTAGCTATTATTTGTCGTGGTTTTACTCTAAAAAAATATTAAATAAACACATTGTACGAAGTGATTCTTTTAAAGTCAGTGTTTTCAGCCTTGCGTTGATTGAATCGTCACCTTGTAATTTTTACTGTATAATGACACATCGATTTTCTAACATGGGCCCCAGTTTTGTTCTATTTATTTTATTAGTAATCTTACCTTCGATTTTTGGCCAAACTGCACTTGATCTCTTTCCTTGGACGTGTAAGTATGTATCATTCTTGCGCCATCTTCCCAAGGAGGCTTGTTGTAGATTCCATCGACATCTGACATCATGATGAGCAGGTCTGATTGGATCTCAGCAGCTAGCAGTGCTGACAGGCTGTCGTTATCTTTAATACCTATACCCTGGATATTAAGACATTTACGATGTAGTAAAATCTTGCAAATGCAGCTTTGTCATAAAATAGGTATGATTTATATGATATGATGGTTGAGATAATGGTGATTGCAGCAATCGTGCTTTGATGAACTTTCACACCAAGATAATATAGCCTATAAGCAATTTTCTAAGAAATTGCTATCATTTTCGTCCAAATGAAAATAACAACCTATTCCTACCTATATATTACTAATCCTTTACTTATCATTGCTGATTGCATATGAAATTCAACTGTAACTCCATTGCTTAGGGTCCAAAATTGCTTACCTTTTTCCCTGTTCCTGGTACCACAGTGTCATCATGGATATACATGGGTGGGCTGACAGCGTCGTTAGTGTTGACAATGGGCACTATATTCAGCGATATCAATTCCGATAATGTGCAGAATAAGTTCTTTCTCGTCTCCTCGTTATAGAAATCCGGTTTCGTCACGAGAACCTGTGAAAAACATCAGTAAATAAATATTCGTTGTTACTCAATAGACATTTTTTTCTCTTGCAATATTACCTCGTAGATAACATTGAGGAAACATGCCAGAATTTTCGACTGCCAATTTATGTTCCGAGGTCTCATAAATTGAAAGAAATTCATGATTATTATATTAGGTTTGAATCTCTATAATGGGAATAACTGAAGAAAATATATTGGGAAACCTAAAAAGAATAGGATTTTCTTTGTCATTTCAAGAATGTGAGTCGTTACAGCTTTTCTCTGAAGAGAAAACCGCTCAGGGCAATACCAGTAAAGGACGTATTGAATCCTTTTAAATCCACGTTCAGTTTCACACCAAATGGGATAGTGTTTCGTCTTTGGATTTTGCACTGCGCTAAATCCAATCAAACTACGTAAAGTACCAATCTAGACGTTTTTGACCTTGTGATTACCTTGTAAGATCACCAAAACAAGTTCCAAACAAGAAACGTCTGCTTACAGGTAGTATTTTCACTATGTCCCTCATATAAAGGTCGTACACAGCGCCCTTAAACTTAACTGCTCCCACCACATAAATAAATTGATGTTATTATTGTTCAAATATCGGTTTCTAATATTGCGCTTCGTCAAGAGCTAACTTAAGGCTAGAGAGGTGTAGTTTGGTAGAAACGCATTGATTCATTAATTGTATTTTAATTCTCTTAAACATTTTTCAGTAAATTGCTTGACCCCGATCTTGATTTAAACCTTAGTAAGCAATCACCCTTTCACTAGACCAATGAAGCATTAAAATCTTCGTACAGACCCATTCGCACTTAAAATTTCAGAAATCATTGAACAAAAGTTAATTATGGCGGTGGCTTAGTCCTTATCGTTTTACGACCGTAATATTTCAAAAGTGACGTGTGGGATTGGATTTAGATCCAGTTCAGATACGGACTTGTAAGCAATTCTATTGGCAAACCGGGTGTTCTGATTTTAGTATACAAGGGTCCCGATGCAGCGGTTTTTAATGGGATTTTGTACCGGTTTTAAGGAAATGCTAATTAGTGTGTTTTGAAAGTTGTTCACATAGGTTACCTACTTATAACAAAAGTAGGTACATTTATTGAAATCTAAACTAATGTCTGAAGAGTTTATTTGGTTGAACAATCTAATCACTGGCCCAATTTAAAAATTGTATTCCGTATGAGTATTCCTCACTTTTGAGTTCCACACTTAAACACATATTCGTAGGTTCGTAACTTTGAATTCACATACTTGTATAACTCTCTCACAATTAGTACAACTTACATTACACACACACACATACACACAAACCATATTATAATTCCCATTCTCTCTGCTCATAGCAACAATTATAACCGCAACTAAGTAAGGCTTTGTCTAACTTCTCTCAGACCTAGTTAGTTTTCTAATTCGGGACATTTATGCCAGTTCGAGTTTGCAAACGTCCGTATAATTTTAGTTTGACGTAGGATTTGAAGTGTATGTCAAAACTTCTAGCGTTTCTGTTGCCCTAGTACCTATGAATAAAATGGGACGCTTAATTAACCTATTTTAAAAGGGGAGTGAGTTCTACATAGTTACGATTAACTTTAAAAATAATCACATTGAATAGTGTCTTAATAGTTAAAATGAGGTATAATAAATATTACTCATCACTGCTTTATTTGGGCTATCGGACTGGTAAGACTGGACTCAATGGCAGATCATTGTGGATGTCCACTGCCTCCACTAGATACTATACATATATAAGAAGAAGAAAGATTCAAAACGTAGCTGGGTAAAACACCCCAAAGCGACTGCCATAAATTAAATACATTTCAAAGAACACTTGAGAAAAGTAAGCATTTAAAACAACGTGGAAATTAATTACCTACCAAAAGAATCATAACCGCCAAAATATTTAAATTAAATGCCTTTTTTCTTACAAAAAAAAAATATGTATTCGTATTTCGTAACACCAGTCGTATGGTAATGACTGGTGCACATTTGCGTATCAGAATTAATTAATAAATTATTTTTATTCGTCCCTTGCTACGCAGACGGGACGCTCATGTTTCATACAATATGCATTTTTTTATAAAAACCTCAAATGTTTTTGCATAATTTTGCATTATGCTGGGTTTACATTGTCCAGTTCTTTGACATGACCTTTATAATGAGACATGTTGGGAAAATGTTCAAGATTTTGGCTTATATTTTTTGTCTACATACGACGGAGCTTATAAAATAGTAAGGAACAAAAAAATATTACGCTAATTTACATTATTGAGACGAAAAACCAAAAAAACGAAAAACAAAAAAAACTCCTAATAATTAATTTTTATATTTGATTTACATTTGACATTTGACAAGATTAATTAAAAGCATAAAAGCCACTATTTTCTACAGTACAAAATAATGATTTCAATTCCAAGATGATTGATAGTTTTACGAGGTAAAATTAATAAATTCTTTAATTACAGACATTATTTTGAAACTAAATATTTGTAATGGAATAAAATTAATAATTTTGGACGAAGGATTCCATTCTTTTTTAATTACATCAACAATATTTGCCTAATAAATTAATTCTTATTTGTTTTTCCATCTATAAAAATGTGACGGCGCTTCGATAAATCGTGGTGGTTCTCCAAAGAGTGTTAGGTGCAATGGGAATAGTCCAAGGAGGTTTATCGTAAGCTCATTGTACCTCTCGCTCTTGACACAACACTGAGCACTGGCAGCCTAGAAAAGTAATGACAGCCGTTCCTTTTGTTTCTTATGACAGTTAGATTGGTTCGGGCTTTGCGAATGGTGGTCACGTGATCTGTGGCGTGTCGATGGAGTTCTGTATTTCCTATTTTACATGATTATTGAGAATTATTGGATGTTAAGCTTCGAAGTGTGATTAAAGCGCTGATTGTATTGTAACAGTGAATTTTATTCTCCTCGCCCGATATACTCACGCCTACCATGATGATTCTATGACGAAACTGTAACACATTTCTAGTTCCTAACTCCTGATGTGGGGCTACTCCCTACATCAGAAGTGGGATACGCAGGGCTTAAACCTGAGGGGAGTAAGATTCATTTGTTCCGCGGCTCCGCGCATTGCTACATCATAGAGCTGTTGCCATGCCGAACGGTGATGACGTCACAAAAGACGATCGCGATTTTCACGCGGCTGATCCGCGTTGATGCTGATGCGTTGGAAGCTATGGAAGTAGCTAATATCAAAGATCGATGCAAGGAATATGCGATACCATGAAGATTAACTTCCGAAATGAGTTAAAGTGAAAAAGTACAGCAGCCGTCCGCGGATGTTCCATTGTACCACGTGTGAAGAAATATCCTGGTCATATTTCTTCTCAACTCATTTGAAGCTGCTGTTGTAGATGTCTGTGAACGAGCTTCGCCTGTTCTACACTGCAATTCAGAGGTTTTATGTAGCGGGTAGAGTTACAAACCCGGGTGAGAATATTCCAGTTTTAATTCAGGCTTTTGCTGGTGTTTGACGAAAGTAGCACATCTGATATTTTGTGACAATTTGCAATCCACATCTACAGTCTAAATATCGCGCTTGTAACTATAGCAGTGAAACGAGTGGCGGGTTCGATTCCCAAGACAGGCCTGGTTGAAATTATTGCATGGCTTATCTTACTCTGGCTCTTAGAGAGTACACAGTGATGGTCGTTTTGAAATTACCGTGTTCTTTAGCTGTCGTGTTACATAACTGCCTGAATAAAGTTGGCTAAGAGCTTCTTCTTCTTTATCTTCTTTACGAGTCAATGAAAAACGACTCTAATTTTGTATGCCCAGCATTTTACCTCACAGCGCAGTCAGTAGCGTCTCATAGATTTTGTATTGTAGGTGTTGGAGCACGTTAGACAACATCGAAGAGGCCGATGCCGTGCTGTCCGCGGTCCGACGCTGCACACTCATCTATCATCATCGGTGAACCTCTACTTGAAATGGTTGCCTTTGCGTCCACCAATCTGCGTGCGCAATCAGTTAAGAGACGTCAAGGAACTCTACAGGTGGAAAGAGTGGCTTCTGCCGTGAAGATGTGCTCTGTCGCTAGGCACTTCTATGCCTTTCTGTCTACTGGAGCTAAGTATTGTGTGTGATTGCTTATTCTGTAATCCGCCTATGTGAAATCAGTTTAGTGGCTATTAAAGTGTGGTTTGCTGGTTTTCAGATTAAGAGTGCACTAAAGTTTGTGGCAGGGGGTGCGAGCAATCATTCTAATTTGATTTTAAAACATGCGTCAGATTGTAGATCTCTAGGTAAAGTTACAGATTACTAAATAGTTTCTACAGTAAAGGTATTGCTCACCTGTTTGAGAAAGCCTGTAAGATTATTGAGTTCAGTTGTACATATGATGGTTGTTGGGGCTTGGACAAGATGCGTGTACTTGACTTGTGAGATTGCACCGAGGGGAACGAAAAGAATACTGTGTGTTTGTGTGTTTTGTGAGCACGAGGTCTCGAGTTCGATTTCCGAGTCGGGCTGAAATCGCTTTGTGGGTTTTAGAAGACTTTCACAAAGCAGCCCGGAGCCTGGAAGTTGGTGATTGATACACCCATGCATCGGAGAGCTCGTAAATGTCAGTCCTGCGCCTGATCTCTCTCCGGTCGTGTCGGATTGCCGTCCCATCGGGTTGTGACAGTGAATGAATAGGGAGTGCACCTGTGTCTGCGCGAATGCTTGTGCACTATAATATGTCCTGCGCAGTTGGCTAATCTCCTTACATGAGAACAGCCGCCGTAGCCGATAATCGGCTAGGAGGACATCATCATCATCATCATCATTCAGTTACGGCACTTGTTTAATGGTAATGTTACTAATGCTCTAATCCTTGACAAGTATTTCAGCAAAAGTCCAAGTATGGTAACCACGGTTACGGTAATGGTATCGGTTTCCATTGTTACATGTCAAGCTAGTTATTGAAGGTATGCTAGAAAAGTAACCGAATTTGTCTTTCATGTTTCAACAACGGCGGTGACTATTGTGCAATAATATGGCGACAAAATTGCTGCGGAGCATCCCAGCTGCCTGCCAGGAGCCCCACGTGCCATCGTGAGGTCGGGGTGTTTGTGCTCGTGCATCTCCGTGGTGTCTGCGAACGTGAAGCCTTGCTGTACTGCGCGCCATAGCGATGTGCGCATCGTCACGCACGTTGAGTGGAAACCCGGTGAGACCGATCCAGTTTTGCTTTCTGTTGAGGTTATTTGTCTTACGACATTTCTAAACTTGAGGGGCAGTTTCAGTCTCGTTGATTAGTGGGAGCGCTTATTAATTAGTGGAATCGTAGATAATCAGAATCAAAAACCGTGAACCTAGGTTTGATCCCAGAGTTGAAAATTATTAGTTACCTGATCTCATCAATATCCTAAAGTTAGAATAATTCAGTTTCTGCGTTATTGTTTGATTAAGTTTAGTAGCATTTGATGGAGGTGTTACTGTTTACTGGTGCAATGCTTGATGGAGGCATCGTTCGATTTAGTGCTTGTCGGAGGCACTGTAACCATTACGCTTGAGGGGTAGGCGTTTGGTTCTATTTGGTCTCAAACCATATAGCGCTTGATGGAGGCGTTATGCGTGTTGATTTGCGTGCTTGATGGAGGCAATGTGTAGAATCGCGATATGTGTTAGAATGTTGATGTGTGATTAATGATGGTAGTAGTTTTTAATGAATGAAATCGTAGATGATGAAAGCTAGGTTCACAGGGTTGACATCTGTGTATGCTTGTGTGTTGCGCTTCAATCACAGGATTGATTGACTGTTAAGTTGGAAGTCACATAGATGACTGCCGTTGAACACTTGTCGCAGGGATGACTGAAGTGTGTATCTTATGTTTGGTCACAGGGATGACCTGGTTTCTGTTTATCAATTAAAACCTCAAATTGGAATATTTCAGTTTTGCGTCATTTGATTGAATTGTGCATCAGACTATAGATTTTTGGTTAGGTTTTACGTTCACCTACTCGGTAATTTCGATGCGTTAAGTTGTACCAATGATGGGTGGATACCGGGGTGACTTGGAAAAGACCTGTTGGCCTGTGTGACGGCATCGGGGTGACCAGGAGGAGACCCGTATACATCTGTGATACAGTTGGTGTCATGTCACTGTGGTTGTGGTTGTGGTTGTGGTTGTGGTCCCTAGGAGGCCAGGATGGGCTGAGAGCTCGGCTAAGGAACACGACGGTTATGTGAAGCATATCGAGTAGAAGGCGTTGATGTGAATGACTACCGTAGCTGTAATGATTTAGTAATTTACAAGTTGAGTCTGACTTGCAATTCGATCTTTCTTTGATTTCGTGCTTAGCATTTAGTGTATCTAGTTTCTTCATTTAAATAGTGATTGCTATCCTTTAAATCTGTAACATGTGTGTAGGTCTTACCAACTATCTTGCGTAACCAGAAGGTCAGTTGCTGACCCATATGTTGTCAATATTTGATCGGTTGCCTAAGCACTTTCTATTTTTGGCTTAACAGATATCATCTTAGGTGAACCGAACCTGGAGAACAGAACGAGATCGACTAAGAGGGTGCCGTGCGAGGTGTTGCTGCACATGCTGTGTATGCTGCTTCTAGAAGCTGAGACGTCGCTTGAGATTGCAGTGTTCGCGTCGATACTATGGTGGACTGAGTTGATGGGTTTGTGGCAGAGTTGACGAGGTTTATCTCTACGTCACGATCAGGTGATCTGTTTTGTTGTTTATGTAGTATGGAGACGCGGGGAGATTGTAAATGTGAGCCATGTGGGTTTACTTTACTACTGTGGCTTTTAATGTGACTAAGGGACTTAGGAGGCCGAGACGGCGGTTAACGACCATGGAATTTAGAAAGTATCATGTGATGATGACAATTACGTTGACAATGCTGATTTTGTGATTTACGTACTTTGAGAAAATTTATGGCTTCTGAACTGGCTGATGATTGGCGACTAACTTGACCGTTACTATGGGAACTGGCTCGCAGGGCCGTTGTTCCATGACATGTGACAAATCTTGGGGACTGGGTTGCAGGGCTGATTTCCCATGATACGTGACTAGTGTGACTGATGAATGACGGAATGAATAACAGGAACTGGCCCTCGGGGTCGATGTACCACGACGTGTGTTAACCGTGACTGATTTTCGTGTGTGCTCGCTGGGACGCTGTAGCACGGCATGGGGGTCATGTTAAGAGCTGGCTTATCTTGGTCGTAGGTTCTGGTGACTCTAACCATGTCGCTTAGCACAGTCCAGTGGGACTTGACTATTTGACTTGGCCGCGAGGCGGCGTGTGTTGCCATGTGATTTGGCGTTGTGAGTTGGCCACGAGGTGGCGTGTGGAGCCATGTGAGTTGGCGTTGTGTGTTGGCCACGAGGTGGCGTGTGGAGCCATGTGAGTTGGCATTGTGACTTGGCCACGAGGTGGCGTGTGGTGCCATGAGAGTTGGCATTGTGACTTGGCCGCGTGGCGGCGTGGACAGAGATTGACGACTAAGAACAAGAGACAGAGTTTGACGATAGGGTGACATGTGGTCCGAGTGTGATGACAAAGGACATGTGGTTCGAGTGTGATGACAGAGGACATGTGGTCCGAGAGTGATGAAGAAGGACATGAGGTCCGAGAGTGACGACAAAGGACATGAGGTCCGAGAGTAACGTTGGGGAACGAGTAGTCAGAGCTTGATGATGAAGTACTAGTGGTCAGAGATGGACGAGCGTGTGACATGTTTGTACAGGCTGTTCTTCATTACAGATTGAAGCGACAGAGAAGCTGGAGACACAGAGGCGCACGAGGACGTGCGAAAGTCAGTATGGCCGTGACGGCGCTTCGATAAATCGTGGTGGTTCTCCAAAGAGTGTTAGGTGCAATGGGAATAGTCCAAGGAGGTTTATTGTAAGCTCATTGTACCTCTCGCTCTTGACACAACACTGAGCACTGGCAGCCTAGAAAAGTAATGACAGCCGTTCCTTTTGTTTCTTATGACAGTTAGATTGGTTCGGGCTTTGCGAATGGTGGTCACGTGATCTGTGGCGTGTCGATGGAGTTCTGTATTTCCTATTTTACATGATTATTGAGAATTATTGGATGTTAAGCTTCGAAGTGTGATTAAAGCGCTGATTGTATTGTAACAGTGAATTTTATTCTCCTCGCCCGATATACTCACGCCTACCATGATGATTCTATGACGAAACTGTAACACATTTCTAGTTCCTAACTCCTGATGTGGGGCTACTCCCTACAAATGCATTTTACATCTATTTATATTTACTTTAAAAGTCAATTAACAAGGTCTAGCAGTCTAGACGCCATTTTAATAACACAATAATATTGAGTTACATTATTATTTGTTACATGCAAACTTAATATTAGAAGTTGATAACTTTGATAAACTTCGTACGATTGATTTTATTTTTAAACAAATATTGACTTCAAAAAAATTATTATTATAACAAAGAATTTTAACAATTCACATTTTTTTGACATCACATAGAATATGTTACTTTTGAATTTCGAATACACAATCGAAAATTTTGGTTATCACAGCTAAAAGAAGTTCTTTTTTTGAAAACGTAATTTGTGTGCGTCTGTTTGAGAACGAATTGAAACAATAGACAAATAAATAACTTTTTTTTATATATATTTTGTACCTTTGAAATAACAAATATGAAATAGCTCATGTGAGTATGCTTGTTTTGTAACAACACCAATATTAATCTCAGCTTAAATAATTCAGCCTTTAATAATCTTCAGGAATTAAATTATAAGATAAGTCAACGATGCTTTATCTGCCAGCAAACCAAAGCGCAAGGGCACTACTAACCTTTTCTCGAAGCGGTTACTTCTATTTTTGATACATTTACATACTGACATACAATAAAAAATATAAACCGGGCTTTCAACCGTAAAGCATCATTTGTGGTACCCATACGTACAACTTCGCGTGGAACCATCTGTCCTTTGTTTGAAATATAATGAGTGGGCGTCAAATGTTCAAATATAGTTCCAATCCTCTCGCTCAAAGGCACATGAGTGTAACGTAGGTACAAAGTAGGGAATGACCTTTACGGCAATGTAACTGTAGTGTAGCATTGTGATTTCATCGTAAATATGAAGCAGATGATAACCTTTGAAAGGGCAAGGGTGACTAAAATTGAAACGTTCCTATTCCGTTAATATTGCGGTAAGTGTTACATACTTGAAATATATTTCAGTATAATTAATGCTAGACTATAATGAAGGAGTACACACTTAAAAGACCTCATTGCATCTTGAATAGCAAACACTGCGTGGTCAAAATGCCGAAGCATGTCGGGTCCAAAGAGTTACCGCGGACCTGGTTCACCAAGGGCTCCAAAAAGAACAAAAGTAGATTTTAACCAGTAAAAGTCTGATACTTCTCACCGCTCTCACAACGGGAGGGGTCATCTGACAACCCGAAACTTCATTGACAGACTAATTTTAGGTATCAACGAGCTATGGGCCACAGTCATGGACACACTTGTGCACAGAATTTAGCTGCGGACCGCCTTTGAGCTTTACATTAGCTGTTTTACATACGTTCCTAGTATCGTTCTATGTACCCACCTGAGCAATCTTGACGTTGTACTGTGAGAACATGGCGTCATACATGGACATCAGCTCCGACTGGCCCACGGCAGCCGCTGCTCTGGGGTCCAGGATACTGCCGGCATCCTGAAGGAAATGTTAAAGAAAACTAATAAACAACTACGTAAGAAAAAAGTACCTATCGTCGTCTTAGAGTAAAAACTTTGGAAATGCATTTCTTATTTTCTAGGAAAAATAATATCGCAAAACACATATTATATCTATACCTATATACCTATTGAAAAGCCACGTCTTTGACCTTTACATAGGTAAGTTGTCTATATGCTTTTGTTGAGTATTTTATGATTAAAAGAGATGGTCTTATGCTCTACATTTGAATTAGGTTATGAAATGTACATAGATCCAATGGCTTTTACCTATGTCTGTCTTGTTATACAGTTTAGTCCATTTACCTAATAATTTACAATTTGTAGAATCCACTAGGCTTTAGTTTCAGGGTGCCTAAGGTATCTGTTGTATTTATAGTCTATGCTTCTATTATGTACCCACTACATATAACAAAACAAAGCATGATTACAACATAACATGAAATGTTTGTGAAACATGGACTAAATTTCCCTATTTGTAATATTACAATATAATTCCCTTTATTATTCGTAATGAAATTGTGTCCCTGTGTGTGTGTTTGAATTAGGTACGTCCCAAAATTACATCGATTCTTACATTATATCGTCGTAGCTATTTTAACACGTTTATACTAGCTTCACTTGTAACTATGTTTGCAAGAAAATGTTGGAATCTTAATTTGACCCACTCCCGGTCTTCGATTACAATGAAATTTTCACACGCTCTGAGTTCTGATGACAATACATGACTCGCTAAGAAAAGTTCCAAAAAGCGTGTTTTTTAGTTTTCAATTTTTAAAATAAGTATAAGTATACCTAAATAGATAATTCAGCCGATCGATCGATTTCGTGAATTAGAGCACTCTGTATATTTAATGGATTGCACTGAAAACTAGAAAAACTAAAGCCACTTAAAAATCCATATAGCAATCGTTTTAATTCATTTGATGGAGCAGGTATTAACCCGATTCCATTGTGTTCCTATGCGTACAAATTGAATCATGTGTTCTGCGCCATATATTTTTAGGAATTTCAATTGAATTTTCCAATATTTTAAATTGCAATCATCAACTTATCTGGTAAAACACCGGCAATAATAAGTTCCGTGTTCAAATGTTATGCAATATCTCATACGATAAAAGTTTACAATGAGATCAACATTTGTTAAGCTAATGAATTAACGATTACCTATAATTAATTATACCATAAATAAATCTTTTTCTACGAAATCATCTTTGAAAAAAATATATTATGTTCTAACCTCCAAGATTTTATATCTCTCCTTTACAAAAAATAATAATAATATACCTAAAACCTTCCCCTAAATCTGAAAAATTCCATGATATTGTATACAGAAAACTGCATCATATAGGTTCAGCCAAACTTGAGATAATCGCGCAAAAACATACATGCGTATAGGTCAAACTGAAAACTCTTTTTTTTAAGTCGGTTAAAAAATAATATTTACGATTGCAATATCTTGAACATATTAGTATGATAAGCACAGAGTTCACTGACCTCTCTGGTGTGATCGCTCGGGGATAGCGTTTCTCTCATAGAGAGGGACATAAGGAGTTCTTGTGTCAGCTTCTGTCTTCCAAACGCCACCGCTCCGCTCGTCACCATGATGCATTCACGACCTTCATGGTGGCATTCTGCTACCTAAAAACAAAAAAAAATTGACCTTATTGCTACACAGATAAGGTTGATTTTAGAAAAGGATTCGTAGCATTGAGAGAAATTCGTCGAGTCATATTCATAAAAGGTTTGTGTGAAAATAATAAATATGTATAAAACAAATATACCTACAACAAAAATATTACGCTCTTAAAATTCAAAATTGAATAAAGGGTTTAAAGAGACCCAACAAAAAGTTATTTGAAATAGAAGAATAGCCAATATGGCCGCCAGAACTCTTAAGAGGTTTAAAGAGATTTAATTACAAAAGCACTAACTGTTTATGAAGTTATGAAGTCAGTGCTTATGGTCTTTTAGCATTATTCTAATAGTCCGCAAAACATTATTATATAGTAAGTCTTATGATTTATGAGAATAGTTCTGGCCGAAAATTAGCATTACAATGAGCAAAAACTTTAAAATTGGAACGTGAACAAACATGACGAAAAAATTCAAAGAATGGTGCTGGAATACTGGCGTAAAATGGTGGAAATTCTGAAAATTAATTTGCTTGCAAAATAGGTATTTGGTTTTATTTAAATCAGTGAACGTTACCGAACTTGGTAGCTGGAAGCAATACAATCATGCTTTATGCAATCATGAATGTGGTTTTTATTTCGATTACCGCTCTTATTTTGTGGTAATAATGAAAACCATTTACATTGAAGTGCGTTAAATAATATACGAATCGGAAGAAAAACATGCTTTTGTCAAGTAATTCTCAATCATTGATCATTTATGCCAAAAACTAGCTCAAAACCATCTTGTAGCCCAGATTAAAAGTAGCCTATTGTACCTCTTTCTCTGGGTCTTCAGTTCTCTAAAGGCCGTTTCCAATATTCTATCTATCTGCAAAATTTGCTACTTGCTATAGTTTGACAATACTTGTATTTTTATGTAAATATAGATTTAGTTTATTTTAAAATATAATGTACAGATTTTATTGAAAAATAAAAATGTTTCAGTTGTATGGGGCTAATGGCAAATTTCTATCTCTGATAAGCAAATCAACAAATAGAAATTTCAGTAGACACAGTTACTTTATCATTTATAAATATTAAGGATTACCTGTTCAACAATAGAGGCAAGTCTCCCCAAAGCCAGTCCGTTGCCATCTTCTCTAGTGATGACAGCACTGCCGAGCTTGACCACCAGTCTCCTCGCATACTTCAGCTGAGATCTGTCTGTGAACGTCCTTTGTTTTCGTTCAGCACTCGCTAATGTTCTCTTGTCGACGTTCAAGCCCTGGGAAGGAAGGTAATTGTGAGGATACCACCAAACACAATAAATTCTGCTAAACCTTGCAATTCTCATTAGTTTTAAAAAATCTACGTAAATATTAGTTATTGCTATTTACGGTGCCTTTTCCTCTGCCGAAGCTCAAATGCAAAAGAGTTGTGTTTATAATTGTGTGCCTACAATCAATGCTTTTGTTTATCAGTTTTGTGTTTTGAGAACATATCGATGTGATGGAAACTAATGGAAAGTGCATGGGTCATCACTAAGTGTTGGTTGCTTCCCTCCATCCCCCCGTGAATAGACACACTTTTTCGCACAGTTTTGTGATCACGACGGCTCCAGTAATTCAAATGATCTAAGCTAACATATTCCGCCAACCCCTCTTCAAGTCTGATACATTAGATACGCCAAACAAAATTCGATTTCGTATACTCTCAAATATTACAACTTCTTTGAAACACCTTTCCCAAAATTATGATCCCTTATAATTTCTTCACCAAAGTTCCAAAAAGATAAAGAAAACAGTATGTCTACTGGGAATACTTGGTACTTATTTATCCAATATTTGTACTGGTTCAAGTCAGTTCAAACTTGTTACAAGTTTCGCGTTAATGTTGCTAGGAATATGAGAAAATGCTTAAAATATCGGAAAGCTAGTATTTTCTCACTAATGAAACCTATGCTGTAAGACAAATGTTTGCTTACTCGCTAATTGTTTTTATAGAAGGTTTATTTACCTCACAGCACTGATATTTACTAACGAATAGATAAAGTAGCTTTTTTAAATGTTCTATTTTTAGAATAAAGGCAACCAAACCCTCTAAAAGCTAAAACAAAGTAATATCCAAGCCGACTCCTGATTTCCACGAAGTAAACTGATAAATCCCAAAAAATACTAAACCAGCTTCATTTCAGGGAGAAAATGTACTAGAAACAGTATATCATTGCCCTGTTTTTCACGTCAAAAAGGCAACAAGACAGTTTTTTCTAACAAACTCAGCGACGATATAAAATTGTTTTATGACTTCCAATCTTAGTTTCCTGGGACAAATTCACAAATTCTGTGAACTATTAAACAACTTAAGTATGTTTTTTTCAGGCAATAAATTTTTCTAAAAAACTTTAGCTATTGTAACCGTTCCACGACAACCCTAGGCTGTAAAAATTTTCGTTTTTCCTAACATATATAATACCGCAGGCTTCCCCCGAAGGGGAAGAGGTTGCGCCCCGCCGTCCGCGCAACCCTGTAGAGCTCGTCACCTTACTGGACGCTCTTCCACCTTAGAGGACCATGCATTAACTTTACCATTAGTCCCGTCTAATAAAAACTAAGGGCAGGGGTAGACGAGACGTCAGCAAATCAAATCAGACTTAACATGCAGGGTACAAATTGAATTATAGAAACTATTAGAGAGTGAGAGGGATAGCAAACCTACCTAACGAAACCTAACAGAAGAAATACATAGAGCTTGCGCTTTAGGTTATAATAATATACTGCTCTAATGCTACAATCCCCAGTTTAGTGACGTGTAGCCACCCTAGAGTGGCTGACACTCCGCACGTGAACGTCTAGGGCTAACATAGAAGGTTCTAGCCGTCACGTTCCCTATATATAAAATATCGCACCCAATCCTAAGACAGAGTACTGCGAAGTACTACTGCCATTGGGTAAGATAAGTCTCCAGTTAGAATGAACGCGTACAATTGATGGATTCCCGTTACGGACCGATTTACCCTTACAAAGATCAAACTAGCGCAAGCGCAGTGTATGGTCAGTCGGTGGTAGCTTTCTCTATGAATACACCTGGTATACACCGAAGTGGTAATTCGTCACTTCCTCTTCCTTAATCTCCCCGTTCTAGCCTAGTCCAGTCTGCGTGTTTCACCATCAACACAAAATCATTGATCGACTCATGAAGCCGTATGCGTGATGGCAAGACACGGTCCCTAGCGTCCATCAGGACGGGTCTATGGTTTAGTTTTGTTAGGGGAAGTATGTGAAGCCTACCCCCGCTCCCTGGAAGAGTGCGTACAACAAATGCAAGACAGAAGAAGCTGCCGGTTTGTCAGTCCATAAGAAGTAACTGTAACTAGCGTTTGGTTTAATTGTATCCTGTTATGGGATAACGTGTATTCTTAATGACGTAACATAAATCATACGGCCATGAGCCGTTATGTAATAATGAACCGCGGTCAGTCAATACGGTTCTGCCCTCCAATTGTGTATTCGATTTGTGGGAGCCCTAGTCCACGGCAAGGGTATGGGTGTGTAACTGTGTCATTATTGTAAGTGTAGTAGAAGGCCTTCTCCGTTTCCCTATAACCAAACGCGAGTCTGGGATACCTCAGTGTAGTCGGGAGAGAACATGCCAGATATATACATAGATAGAAGCGCGTTACATAAAACAAAGCTCAGTATTCTTACGCTTACGAAAGTGCACAGTACCATTACGCTATTGCCAAGTCTCGTCTCACGCTTTGCAATACGTTTATGTTTAAATACCAGAGCAGCTAGAAAGTACAGCCTAGGGGTGTTGATCACAGCCGAATTACATAATTAAGGTCCCACAACTGTGGTCACGCAGTCGCCGTGGTAATCCCGAACCAGGGCACTACTCGATTCCCTACGCAGTGCATGAAGCACACTAAAATAAAAGACAATAATGATGTAAAACCCATAACATCGATATAAACCACTCACCGATCAATATCCTGCACCCGGACCTATTCGACTTACTCACGCGAGTCCTCCTTGTCGCTTGCCCGAAGAACGTTTCCCTTCTTCCTCCGGATGACCGGCCGTGGGTGTTAGGTATACGCTCCTACGACTTAGTTACCACCACAATACCACACTCTCGCGCAGATCACTTCGACCATGCACCTTCGCCTCCCCAGATTCACTTGGCTTTCATGACTCACTATTACTTCACAACTTAGCTCTAGCCTCCATGAGGCGTCTCCTAATTTCGGTCAGAGTAGTAGCCTACTGCGCGACCTAGGACCAACTGTCCTTGCTTCAGTTCCCTGAAAACCCTTGTGGCCTGCTATCCCTTCCTACATCCTCGCAAGTCCCACCTTCAGCGCTGACTCCACCCTATTCTTAAGGTCCTGTTTCGCGTATTCGTCTATTTGTTATAAGATAGATTTATTAGTCTTTTTGTACATATTCTCAATTGTTCTAAGCATCGCTGTCGGGGTCCGTTTGGGATTTGGCACATGTGCACTTCTATTCAATATTGAGTCCTTTGTCTCAAGGTCCTAATTGCCTTAACGGCTGGCAACGACTTGTAAGTCCTGCTTAGCAGATGTTTGATTGCTTTGCTGTGAGAAACTTTTAGACACTTAAAATATTTTGTTAAGTATTTATTGCACTCCATGTCAGCCGTCAAATATCCCTATCCATAAAATAGAAAGTTAATGTGTTCTTAAGAGGCCCGTCATCGTGGCGCCTTGTAAAATAAATTAATATGATTTGATAATAATTAGGGCTAGGTGACGACTGTCACATTCCCCCCTCTGAAAATCAGACGCGTGACGCAGTACAGCGTATGAGATTTCACAATAGGCCGGAGAGCTCCTAGCATCAGTCAGTTAAAACATAAGGCTTGTCTAACGGAATATTTCCACCAATAAGATTCTTACTAGATGCAACAACGTTTTGATGAAATCACTCTGGTTCCGGTCTAGTAGAAAAACCCGCGCATGCTTATAAGTTGATTATACATACCAGAGTTTCTTCTACTAGAGTATTTCATTATGGAGTCGCGTTACCTCCCCTTATCAACACAGCCTACTACAGCTGCTGAACTTAGGCCTCTCCATCGCCGCGAATCAAATCGTGGTATGTCGGTAACTATCGCAGCATTTTTACCCTGGAATAGTTCGCACACTAATTAGAATTTGATTCTAACTGGAAGTTAATCCAAATATTGCCATGCAATTCATTTATAAGAATGGAAAAGTTTGTTCCAACTGGGTTTACCCCCCTCCGATTCTAAGAGGATAGAGCAGGTTGTAAATCAGCCAATAAGACAGAACATTGAACTAGCATTAATTTAGTGCACATTTTTTTTCAACCGATTTAAGTGCAAATGCCAATATACATATTTCTGTGAGTAAAAGATACACTGTGCTATACACACAGTTGTGATAGCCCACGTGCACATAGATCCAATTTCCACTTGCTGGAATATGATTTAGTAGGATCGATTATATAACTTAAATAATTTCAAAACTTAGCTTCGCAACTGCATCCACACTAGGGCTACTAGTACGTAGGTACATCAGCCGACGTACGCGCACGACGATTTTGATGAAACTTTGAACCCAAGCGACGCAGAGAAATGATGTCGAAACTGTGTAGGCTCGTACATGAAGTCTGTTAGTGTCCTGGAATTTAAAACAAAACCAGCCAAGTATCTATTTACAGAAGACAGAGGCTTTACAAATAGCCACACAATATATTGATTCCTATGTGTGAAGAAATTTCAAAGATGAATATTTAAATCACACGTAAATACAACCTAGAGGAAGTTGTCGGTTCGTCAGTTAAACTAAAAGTAATTATAATTATATTTTTATGAACTCGTGTAAAAATATAGATTAGTGTATTAACCACACAGACCGAAGCAAAGTGCTAAGGTTGTGACAAAATGATATCGCAATGATTTATCAATGCGGTTCTGCCTTCCAGATGTGTATTTTATAAGCGCATGCCCCTAGTCCACGGCAAATTTGTGGGTGTGTAACTGTATTATTACCTACTCCAGTGTAATTTCTAGAAGGCCTTCTCCGCAATGTAATCGGGAAAATATACGTCGTTATATACTTATATAGAAGCGGGGTTTACAGCCATGACGTTTATTTTCTTTAAAGTACGCTCAGTATTCTTACACTAATTCTATCCTTACGCTTATGCAAATACGCTTATTGCCATTATACAGTTTTACGCTTATAGCAAAATTTCAGAACCAACATCCTACCTCTAGCCATCTGCCCATTTCTTCTATCTTAGTATTTCACATATTCATTTCTTTCATACTTAAAACCACATACATAAATACCTCTAGGCTGCACACTTTTGTTAGGGACTCGAACCCACAACTGTATTTCCAACTGTATTAATCCATCCATAAGGATATGCAGTTCACGCCCTTGGTAACATATGGGAATCGAACCCATTACCGTAAATCATAACCGTAGTTAACTCTTAATTCTTGCATCATCTTTCACCTCTAGCCAGAGTCTAGGTCTTCGTTAGGGAATCGAACCCATAACTAGAATCCGTGGTAATTATGACTCGTTTTATACAACACTTCAGTTAGGGAGTCGAACCCGTAACCGTAATCATCGCCATATGAACTCACAGTTCATCACGTTGTATAAAAATCACAGGGAATCGAACCCAATGCTGTTTTATTGCCGTAATGCCTCGTCAAGGACCATAAGTATGAAATCAAATCTACGTTGTGTTTTTGTGTAGTAACCGATTTAGTTCTTTTATTCTCGTTGTACTGAAGTGAATCAGTACATTTAATGACGAGAATCCTGGTCACGCAGCGCCAAATGTAACCGTTCCACGACAACCCTAGGCTGTAAAAATTTTCGTTTTTCCTAACATATATAATACCGCAGGCTTCCCCCGAAGGGGAAGAGGTTGCGCCCCGCCGTCCGCGCAACCCTGTAGAGCTCGTCACCTTACTGGACGCTCTTCCACCTTAGAGGACCATGCATTAACTTTACCATTAGTCCCGTCTAATAAAAACTAAGGGCAGGGGTAGACGAGACGTCAGCAAATCAAATCAGACTTAACATGCAGGGTACAAATTGAATTATAGAAACTATTAGAGAGTGAGAGGGATAGCAAACCTACCTAACGAAACCTAACAGAAGAAATACATAGAGCTTGCGCTTTAGGTTATAATAATATACTGCTCTAATGCTACAATCCCCAGTTTAGTGACGTGTAGCCACCCTAGAGTGGCTGACACTCCGCACGTGAACGTCTAGGGCTAACATAGAAGGTTCTAGCCGTCACGTTCCCTATATATAAAATATCGCACCCAATCCTAAGACAGAGTACTGCGAAGTACTACTGCCATTGGGTAAGATAAGTCTCCAGTTAGAATGAACGCGTACAATTGATGGATTCCCGTTACGGACCGATTTACCCTTACAAAGATCAAACTAGCGCAAGCGCAGTGTATGGTCAGTCGGTGGTAGCTTTCTCTATGAATACACCTGGTATACACCGAAGTGGTAATTCGTCACTTCCTCTTCCTTAATCTCCCCGTTCTAGCCTAGTCCAGTCTGCGTGTTTCACCATCAACACAAAATCATTGATCGACTCATGAAGCCGTATGCGTGATGGCAAGACACGGTCCCTAGCGTCCATCAGGACGGGTCTATGGTTTAGTTTTGTTAGGGGAAGTATGTGAAGCCTACCCCCGCTCCCTGGAAGAGTGCGTACAACAAATGCAAGACAGAAGAAGCTGCCGGTTTGTCAGTCCATAAGAAGTAACTGTAACTAGCGTTTGGTTTAATTGTATCCTGTTATGGGATAACGTGTATTCTTAATGACGTAACATAAATCATACGGCCATGAGCCGTTATGTAATAATGAACCGCGGTCAGTCAATACGGTTCTGCCCTCCAATTGTGTATTCGATTTGTGGGAGCCCTAGTCCACGGCAAGGGTATGGGTGTGTAACTGTGTCATTATTGTAAGTGTAGTAGAAGGCCTTCTCCGTTTCCCTATAACCAAACGCGAGTCTGGGATACCTCAGTGTAGTCGGGAGAGAACATGCCAGATATATACATAGATAGAAGCGCGTTACATAAAACAAAGCTCAGTATTCTTACGCTTACGAAAGTGCACAGTACCATTACGCTATTGCCAAGTCTCGTCTCACGCTTTGCAATACGTTTATGTTTAAATACCAGAGCAGCTAGAAAGTACAGCCTAGGGGTGTTGATCACAGCCGAATTACATAATTAAGGTCCCACAACTGTGGTCACGCAGTCGCCGTGGTAATCCCGAACCAGGGCACTACTCGATTCCCTACGCAGTGCATGAAGCACACTAAAATAAAAGACAATAATGATGTAAAACCCATAACATCGATATAAACCACTCACCGATCAATATCCTGCACCCGGACCTATTCGACTTACTCACGCGAGTCCTCCTTGTCGCTTGCCCGAAGAACGTTTCCCTTCTTCCTCCGGATGACCGGCCGTGGGTGTTAGGTATACGCTCCTACGACTTAGTTACCACCACAATACCACACTCTCGCGCAGATCACTTCGACCATGCACCTTCGCCTCCCCAGATTCACTTGGCTTTCATGACTCACTATTACTTCACAACTTAGCTCTAGCCTCCATGAGGCGTCTCCTAATTTCGGTCAGAGTAGTAGCCTACTGCGCGACCTAGGACCAACTGTCCTTGCTTCAGTTCCCTGAAAACCCTTGTGGCCTGCTATCCCTTCCTACATCCTCGCAAGTCCCACCTTCAGCGCTGACTCCACCCTATTCTTAAGGTCCTGTTTCGCGTATTCGTCTATTTGTTATAAGATAGATTTATTAGTCTTTTTGTACATATTCTCAATTGTTCTAAGCATCGCTGTCGGGGTCCGTTTGGGATTTGGCACATGTGCACTTCTATTCAATATTGAGTCCTTTGTCTCAAGGTCCTAATTGCCTTAACGGCTGGCAACGACTTGTAAGTCCTGCTTAGCAGATGTTTGATTGCTTTGCTGTGAGAAACTTTTAGACACTTAAAATATTTTGTTAAGTATTTATTGCACTCCATGTCAGCCGTCAAATATCCCTATCCATAAAATAGAAAGTTAATGTGTTCTTAAGAGGCCCGTCATCGTGGCGCCTTGTAAAATAAATTAATATGATTTGATAATAATTAGGGCTAGGTGACGACTGTCACACTATCATAATATTTACGATTGCAGTGTGTGTTTATAGCTCCCAAAGCAAATATAACGTTCAAGAACCAAAACTTTTTTAGTGTACTTTTTGCAGTCATAAAATTATGTGGTTGCACAGCAGTTCACATTTTTTATTGCCTTAAAAAAATGTTCACCAAATCTTCAACTTTTGATTTCGTAGTATAAAAACAAATCGAATAGCCAAAAATATTTTTTTAGTAAAGTCTTAGACCAAGGAAAAAAAGCAAGTTGTACTCAAGAGTGACTTGTAGAGACATA